>NC_085843.1:186014940-186614940 GCF_035594765.1 Anolis carolinensis
CATTTGGAGCTGAACTGAATGATAATCCAGGGCCAGTATGCATGTCTTATGATCAGTCCCAGTATGGCTCAAACAGGGACTCCCCTAGCTGTTGCAGAGGCATGAGGGAGTCCTGACTACCCAGCAGTGTTGAACATGGCTTGGGAAGTTGGCACCAGTGGAAAGCTACTCTAATTATTCTCTCCTACCCTCTGTATTTTGATGGTCTTTGGTTGTGACACAGGTTCTACCTATTTGCTGTTGCCTGCATTGATATTGGCCAGGCCATGGGGTGAGGGAAAGAATCCCCCCTTACCCCCCCTATTTCTGGAGTATCCCATTGCCAAGGCCAGTGTCACTGACGGCTGACAGGTAGGACCTGGATTGCGGCTGTGCTGGAGGGGACGATGAGTTCCATCCAGTGTCCCTAGGCTGCTTGAACCCAGGAACTACAAACTGGCAATGGGAAGGCTTGGCTGGTGGTTAGTGTAGATGTGTTCTTGGAAACCATGTTTACATTAATGCAGGCTGCAATGGATTTCACTTTCTTTACTGCAGTACTATCTTGTCACCAAATAAACAGTTTGAATCTGTTTTATTCTACTCTGTTTTAGCGCTATTGCTAGGCTGATCTATTTTGAAGAAATGAACTGTTGGATATTGATGGAGGGCTTTTTCTACATGCTGAGCAATTACAGTAAATCTGTGTAATTTTTGTATTAAAATCATGGAAAGATTGGGAATAAAATGGATATAAAAGCAACAGTTTCTTCTTTCAACAAAAATACCTTCAATTCCTTCTTCAAACAGAGTGCAAACGATTTACTAACCTTTACATTTCATTTCTCACCAATCCTTAATTATTTAGCCTTTGGGCAGTAGAAAGTAAACAGGAAAGATAATACTAATGTTGACTCTGAGTCACTGTGGCAATTAGTGAGTCTCAATTAGGCACAAACAACTATACAAATGCTGTAGCTGACTTTAAGTGTATGTTTTAGGATTGAAAGGTGGGATATGAACAAGGCTTTAATAAGTGATTAAATAAAAGTTGTTTATTTTCCATCATAAGAGACTATAATGGACATTTTAAGACATGTTTAATTAGCCAGATACTCTGATTAACATACAGGTGTTAAATACCATTTATACATCATTTCGTGAAATTTCTCTTTCAGATCATAACAAACTAAATATCAATACTTTGATTCACATTTTTCCTCATTGCTCCAGGGGAATGTTAATGGCTCATATTTTGATTCCATTTGATCATAAAGTCTTTAATTTGGTCATCTTCCATTTCAGTTTTCAGTGCAAATTTTTACTTGTGTCTCTAATTCTGTTTTATTAAGCTCCATAGCCACGCTCAAGCTCTCCATCAATGGACTTCAAAATTGAGTTTGTTTAATTAATAGATGGTTCTCTTTATTCTTTGAAAATAGTCATTTGTTTCATTATTTTTAATTAAAGCTTTCCCTACTGGTCAGTAAATGCAGACTCAAAAGAAAAATAAGAGAAATAATAGAACAGAGAGGTCTTGTAATGTTATCTAATTAAAATTTGCAAATCATAATGTTTAAATGTGTGTTTTACTTGTTCCATTTATAATCCTGAATGTACCTTTCCCCCTAGTACATTTTATACAATGAAAACGAGAACAAAAGCTATCCTTGCAATATTTTGTCTTTTTTATTTTAACTGATTTGAAATACCATAATTCTTCAACTAATATTTTAATTTTGTAATGTTTCATATGTTTTGTTGTGAGCTGATAGGTCAGAATAGTTCTTTTTACAGTAAAGTTATATGTATGCTAACAGAACAAAGTTTATTAGGACTAATATTAAGATGTTTTCACTTTTGGTCTTGAAACTGTATGACTACTGTGGTAGTTCAAAAGATGAGGGAAGGAGGGAGTAAAGGAAAGATTCTGAAAGAGGAAAATAGCAATGTGTAAGGAAGCCCAGTCCTGACCCTGTAGTCTTTGGCCACATCTACATTGACCATTTAATGCAGCTTAAGCTGACTCCAAGCTGCAGCAGCTAGAAAAAGCACACTGCAGTACAAATTAAAAAGTTAAAACACATTAAGACAACATGGGGGAAAGTCCAAGATAAACACCTGAATGTGCATCAGCAATCCCCAAATGAACACCACAATGCATAGTGAAGTTAGCTCCTCAGAATGCAAAACTCATTGTAGATACTCACCCATCCCGGAGTGTGTTTAAAATTTGAACTGAGGGGGCAGGAGGGCTGTTGAAAAACATCCCAAGGTCATAGCTGGTCAGCAGAGGGTAACTGACTCCTGGGATGGGTAGCTGATTATCTCAATTTCTAACTATCACATTCCCTTATTTCCCTTGCCCCTTTGGCCTCTGGAGGGCTGGTGTGCATCTCACCTGGAAATGGGGAAAAACATACTGCAGCTTTTGGTTCTGGTTTGAGACCAATTTCTATGATAATGTAGCCATCCACTTGGCTTCAAACCTGTACTGGACATGTCAATCTAATCATCCGTACAGTGAAACTAGTTTCTCCTGCATTTAATCTAAATTGCCTAAGTGGTCAGTGGTGATCAATTTCTTGTGCAATTGAAGACAAAAAAGTCTTAGTTTCATTAGATAATATTGAAATATAAAAGGTGAACTTAGCAAAAGGAATATAATTAAGGGTTAGTAGATTGCATAGTAAGGTTGTAATGCAGCAATAAAGGGCTGCATAGATTGCATCAAACTTTGATTTTACTAGTTTGCATTCATACTTTGTTTTTGTTAAGTTTCTTGATAGCTCTGATCTGTTTTGTAGGTAATGTATGTATGAAATTTTAAAAATTAACTAAAATTGTATAATATTTGCCTAAATTATGCTATTAATTAATTGCTTGTAGCAAGTTCTGGTGTCATGGTGTACTATTTCTAATCTAGACAATGGAGAGATATACATAATTAATCATAGGTTTGATGGTGTGCTTGAATCCCAGAAAGGAGAGGGGAAAAATTAAAATGTTCAATAATAATGGGCGCCATTCTTGCAAATCACTGTACACTTACTTGGGAGGCCATTGACCCCCCCACCCGCACCCCTCAAAGGGTAAGGCATGGAAGAATGCTTTTAATCTTGCAGGCTACGGCTTAGTACTTGTGGCACTCTATAAAGTTTTGGCTCAGAATTCCAATCAGTCCTAGCAAGCATAGTCTATTGTGTGGAATTCTGGAAGCTGTAGTTCCAAATTTCTGGAGGGATGTAATTGGCCATTTGTGTTGTAGACTGCCAGTTTCTTCTTCCCTAGAGTTAGTTCACATGAACGGTTAACAATCCTTGGCTTTTAGCTTTCTGAAATCAAAAGGCTACTGAAATATTAGGAATAACAATCAGTTGGATCTTCTGATCGGCACATTTCACTTTTGTCAACCAACACAAATAAGTGGTAATTTCCATATAAAGGCATTTTTTCCTTTTCCTCCTAAAGTGAATAAAACAATGAAAATCTTCCCCCTCTCTTTTTATAAGCTTCAGTGTATTTGGGGTGATTGGCAGGAACATATGTCTTACATACAGCTGGAAATACACTTTTGGGTCAGTATAATGAGTATAATGAGGTGGCTGTCAGTGCATGAGACAAATTGTTCTGGGAAAGGAAGCATTGTCCTTTAAGTCAGAAGCAAGTTCTTTTTTTCTGGGATTTTGAATGCAGACGAAGTTGGCAAGAGCCTGCTGCATTTGCTACAGTCTATATTTTCATTATTGCTTGGGCATATGGGTGGGAGGTAAAAAAAACACAATCCCTATCTGTATAGTGGAAATATTTCTGGTAGAGAATAAAGTTGCTGGTTCCCTGCAGCTTACTTTCTGATTGTTTCACTTAGGAAGTGATTTGGGTTTGAGTATCTGAATCTCAAGATAATAGCTCACTGAAAATCGAGGGACATGTAGGTTATCTTCCTGTTTCCGCTTGTGAAACATATACAATATTTAATTATCTTCTATGGCACTGATAGGTTCCTTTTAGTTTCTGCATCTCAACAGTTACTGCATCCTTTATTTTAATTCTTTTTGAATCATGATTTAATGTACAGAATCTGTTTAAAATACCACTGCAAAATTCCACCTATTGGCATATTGTTTTAAAATATTCTAAGAGCAGGAGATGATTTATTGACTGAAAAATTATTTGCTAACATTTCTGTGATGGAGGGGGTTTGAATAAGCAGCTCCCTGGAGTGTATGAAAAATCACTTAAGTTTCCTTAGTGGCAGAGTGTAAGGAAATAAACATGAAGCATGGAAATTAATTCCCAGCGGAGTATGGGAAGCCATACCAGGGTCTCTCAGGAATATTAAGCCCTCTTCTCGCTTCATTCTTGTGCAGGAAGGCCACTACATTATGAATTTTAATGTTGTGCATTAAAACAAGAGCTTAATAACATGCTAATAACTCATAACTCTCCCTTTTAAAGGCAAAGCTCTTTATAAACATGTAATGACTTTAATCTTTTTTTTGGGGGGGGGGGAGGAGTAGGAAACACTTCTGAACATGGTCATGTGATTAAGTATGGACAAATATACTTCAATTTCTGTCTGTGTTTCTTACATGGGAGTAGCCCTTATTTGCTGCAACAGTAGTCTTTTGATCATTTACACATGGAGTTAAATTATGAGAAAGGAGAAGGTCATACTTGGTGTACAATGTTCATTTACTGGAGAAGCAAACTGTTCCATGTTGTTGTTGTTGTTGTTGTTGTTAACACATGCATAGTTGAGAGGGTGCCATGATTTCGTGGACTGTGTATAGTGATTAAATAGGCATAGTAAAAATCCAGGATTGAAGGTCTGTCAAATTAAATCTGTATTGTATTAGAATCATAGAATCATAGAATAGTAGAGTTGGAAGAGACCTCATGGACCATCCAGTCCAACCCCCCGCTAAGAAGCAGGAAATCGCATTCAAAGCACCCCCGACAGATGGCCATCCAGCCTCTGCTTAAAAGCCTCCAAAGAAGGAGCCTCCACCACAGTCCGGGGGAGAGAGTTCCACTGTCGAACAGCCCTCACAGTGAGGAAGTTCTTCCTGATGTTCAGGTGGAATCTCCAACTTCATAAGCCACCTTGTGAGCATTTTTCACTTAAAAGGATACAGATAAGTTATAAATATGATTTAGGTGAGTTACTTGGTAAACTGATACAAAATACAAAATCCACAAAAGAGAGATACCTTTATTGGCCAACCAAAATGTAGAAAATACGTGGTAGAAGCTCTCAAAGCTTCAGTATCTTCTTTGTTAGGCAGTGATGTTAACAATCATTCAGGAGAAGAAATGTTGTTAGAGTTACAGACCTACATTTTGTCTCTGATGTTACTTTGTCAGTTGAGATGGTATTGAGGAATCTCAGGGCAAGCAGAAGTCATTCCCCTTCTTGGCCATGTGGAGAACTGGGATGAAGTGTAATAAAAGACATAAAATAAAAGTTCATTACCAAGAGAAATGGAACATCCCTTAGTTTCATTATTCTTTCCTGTGTGAAGTAAACTTTTTAAAGCAAGGAACATCGCATTTCTCCAGAAGTCCCTGCAGTGTACACCTGGAAAATCTTTTGAATGATTGCCAATTGTAATTCACATAAAAAGTTTTTCTTTGTTGAAGGTAAAAACCTCAAAGAATCCAGTCCATTGCTAACTTTTGTTATAGGTAAAGTTAATGGTTTTCCCTTGACATTAAGTCCAGTCGTGTCCGACTCTGAGGGTTGGTGCTCATCACCATTTCTAAGCCAAAGAGCCAGCATTGTCTGTAGACACCTTCAAGGTCATGTGGCAGGCATGACTGCATGGAGCGCCATTACCTTCCCGCCGGAGCAGTACCTATCGAGCTACTTGGATTTGCATGTTTTCGAACTGCTAGGTTGGCAGAAGCTGGGACTAACAGCAGGAGTTCACCCCGCTCCCTGGATTTGAACACCGACCTTTCAGTCAGCAAGTTCAGCAGCTCAGTGGTTTAACCCACTGCGCCATCAGGGGCTCCTAACTCTTGTTATAGCCTTCCGTATTGCAGAAAAATCCAGTGTCTTCATATTCAGATGTAGTTTTTTGGCCATTTACAGCAAAATACAACAAAATACAAGGTCTACAAACAAGCAAAACCCCAAATGCTGACAAAAAGCTTTTGTTAAACTGACATGTCTGAATCCTAAGAAACGTAAGAAAAAAGTGGGGGAAGATATGTAGTTGCAGAAAAATGCATAGAGGAAAGTGCTATTTGTATACATATATAGGAAGAGGGAAAAGTAAGTAATTATTCTTCCCTTTATGGAGGTCTGTGGACCCATTGCTCCACCAGACAACTTTTTAAAGGGAAAAGTACTTTTTGCAGGGCTGTTATACACATTTTAGGGGCGTCTACTGTGAATCAGCCTTCTAGCACCTGAATGATGATCATAATGGTGGCCATAATAACACCCTTCAACCTTTCAGAGGAACTAGAAGCTGGGCAATATGTACAGTACGTTTTCACCCATGATATACAAAAAACAGACAGCTGAAAAGTAAGACCACAGAAAGACCTAGATCAGTGGTTCTCAACCTGTGGGTCCCCAGGTGTTTTGGCCTACAACTCCCAGAAATCCCAGCCAGTTTTCCAACCGTTAGGATTTCTGGGAATTAAAGACTAAAACATCTGGGGACCCACAGGTTGAGAACCACTGACCTAGATGTTGACATAACACAGTGACATAACACCCATGGCCCTCTAGGTGTTTTGGACTTCAGCTCCTAGAATTCCTGGCAATTGGACAAGCTGGTTAGGGCTTCTGGGAGTTAGAGTCCCAAACATCTGGAGGGCCCAAGTTTAATATTTCTGGCAGATGGGAATGCAGATGCATGGTACAGTAGATAACAGAATGATCAAGAGGTTTAGGGTGCTAGATGTTTGAGGGCTTGCTATTGATCCCTATACAGGCAGTTCCCAAGTTACAAACAAGATAGGTTCTGTAGGTTTGTTCTTAAGTTGAATTTAGATGTAAGTCAGAACAGGTATATTTTCAAGTGGAAATCCAGTCATATATATACCCACATATATAGCTTTGGCTAGCATAGTGAAGGGTTAACACCCCTGTGGTGTTTGTTTTTCTCTTTGTGCCCTCTGTGCCTCTGTCCCTGTGATAATTAAATTTTGAAAAATTTGGCTTGTTGTGGAAATGAAGATTGGTGCTAAAGCTTTGGTGGACACTGTTTCTACATAATACTTTCATGAGTGAATTTCTCTTCTTAGGGGTAGATTTCTCTCACTTCCTGTTGTCTCACACCTGTTCTTAACTATGAGTTGTTTCTAAGTTGGTTGTTTGCAACTTGGGGACTCCTGGTACTAGTGTTTAGTGACTCCATTAGGTGGAGCATGTGGTCTCACTACATACTTGATGTTTTTTGTTTTGTTTTTTCTCTCTTTATTTTTTTTTACTAGGATGAAGGTGGGAATTATGCAACTCATGTCAATGTTGTTGGACTGTAAGGTCCAGCACGCCTAAGCCAGCATAATCAATAGTGAGGAATTTTGAGAGTTGCTATCCAACAACAGCTGGTGCGTTGTCTGATTCTTACCCTTGATTGTGTATAATTTTAGCACATTTGGAGTTCCTCAGGGATCTTCTGTTGAGGCCCTGACAAGATTTGGCTATATCATGCACTTTATCTGGCAAAGGAGTAGTCCATCTCCATGAAGTGATGAATTGCTCCAGGTTTCAGTCTGTACTTTAAAGAAGCTATAGAGGTTGTTGGATTTTCTCGCAAAATTAAATTAACCATCTATGAGAGCTGTTTCAGATTACAAGACAGAAGATTATCTATAGAATAGAGAAAATAACAGTGCAGTGGCTGTTGAATAACCTGCCTGATTTAAGAGAAAAGTTTTTCCTTTGAATGGGAAAAATTCAGCTTTGTCCCTTTCAATCAAGGAGAAGGGGAGGGCTGTTTTAACATTGTATAAGTGTGAGCCCATTCAGAGCAGTCAGTGTCAGAACATCAGTATGCTTAAGTGTCTTTGCATAATGTTCTTTATTGCAGTTATTTGTATCGTACCCATTTAAAATTATGTGTATTCAAGACTGCTCATAGTCAAATAAAATATCCACAAAACACAGAGACAATAAAGCAGTTATGGAATGAAAGCCCACTTAAGAAAAATAGCATTGTTAAAAAGCCCACTGGAAGAGAAGATTCTGCAAAATAAAAAGAGGCATTGGAAGAGACAGTCATATCCCTGGCTGTGTTTCAAATCTGGGTGCCAAACCCGGATCATTTTAAACTCCCAGGAAGTCTTCAACCACAACAGTTTAACTTTGAATGAGCAAGAGGAGTATACTATCCCAGCCTTGTCTGCATTACTTTTGGAGATACCACACTCCTGGAAAGCCCATTCTGTCCTACTCGTAATTGGAATGCAAGTGTAGTAGAAAAAATTAATGATAAAATGTATAGCTATTCCATTGTATTTTTTTAAAAAGGATTTTCTTTGTGTTGAAAGTGGCATATTGTTTGTGTTTCTTGTGCCAAAAAGAAAGGAGATGGTAGGGAAGGGTTAGCAGATGATGTCAGGATGAAAGCATCATGAGGTAAAGCCCTGGTTCCTCTGATTTTTTTCCCATCCACTATCAGTCTGGTTACTGCAGTCAAAATTGTTTTCATCCGCAGAACTAGGTTTGGCTGAAGCAAGACTGACACAGCCAGCATATCAATGATGGCAATAAAAGGAACTCTTGGCTGCTGCCAGGATTGGAGCATTCAGATGCGTTTTTTTGGATGCTTCATGAACCCATCCAGTATACATCCATCTAGAAAAGTGATGGACAACCTATAGTTTCCATCTTTATTTATGGCCCCTGGACCCCCCCCCCCCCCTTTATTGCTGTTTTATTTCAACAAAGGCAAGGAGAATCATCCTCAGGAAGTCCAGATGAACTACAGTACAATTCTTTTCTTTGTTTTAAGCACAGAAGTGCATGGCAATAGGGGATTATTGCAGTCTGCAGCATGTCTGGTCTGTGTGTGTAGCCCCTGACCCTGACTACGATGTCCACCCTAAGTTAGAATTTCTCATGCAGTAGAAATTTCTCTGCTCTGGTTTAAGCTTCTCTGCTCTGGTTTAAGCTTTTGAAATTTATCAATTTCAAAATATCCCTTATATGATGCATTTAATTTTCTGTTCACTTCCCAAGATGAGATGTTTATGAGAGAGTTGAGTTTCAGCCATATACTTTTTGTCTCACACTGTAATTTCATATTTATTTTAAAAATGGAATTACAGAAACAAAAATCCCTGCATGTCTAAATAAAACTATTGCTTTTCTTTTATTAGCTCAGTCTCTACAATCAGGACAATTTTTTTTTAATTGAAAGCTTTCATTATAAATAAGGATTTTTGGGTGAATTTGTTGGAAACGTGTAACCTTTTGTCCTATCAAACAAGATCTCCACAATGTTTCTGCAAGCTAGTGATGACTTTATAATTGTCAGCCATATATCTAATTTACTTTTTTTGGCTGAGAAAATGGCTGTAGTATATAAATGCTGATCAAACTAACCTTCAGGAACAGTTAGTAATCCAGTCATGTGATGCGTTGAATGGAATGTGGCAAATAGCTAATGGGTTTCTGTGAGGAGTCCTGAGCCTCAACAAGTTAAACAAGCACACAGTACCAGGCCTCTTTGTGTTTCTTTATTCTGATCAGGTGTCGGAAATGATTAGGATCAACTATTTTCTTTTTTGTTTTGTTTTGTTGGCTAATGTCCCATGGTGTACTCGAGGAGAGAGAAAAGGGGGCTAGGCTCAGCAGTTCTGTAATGGTATGGAGTGCATAACTTCTGTCTGACTGCAGATGGACAAAACTGTGACAAAACACTGATAGAAAATGTTTCTGGGTTTGGTGCCACTGTGTTGGCACCCATTATTTTGAAGTAGCTGGAAATATTTTGCAAAAAACAATCACTATTTTTTTCTTTGCAACCCCAGGGAATATGTTTGAATGTCTTCCTCCGTTTCTTATTTATGTTACATTAGTTCCACCTGAAGTGGTATACTCCCCCCCCCCATTAGCATAATTATTCAAGCTTATGTAAGTGCTGACTTGCTGCTTCCATCCTTGCCATTTATGCCTTACTATAATTATAGTGGGGCCTCCGGTGGCGCAGTGTGTTAAAGCGCTGAGCTGCTGAACTTGCAGACCAAAAGGTCACAGGTTCGAATCTGGGGAGCGGAATGAGCGCCCGCTGTTAGACCCAGCTTCTGCCAACCTAGCAATTCAAAAACATGCAAATATGTGTAGATCAATAGTTACCGCTACGGCGGGAAGTTAACGGTGCTCCATGCGGTCATGCCGGCCACATGACCTAGGAGGTGTCTGTGGACAACGCTGGCTCTTTGGCTTAGAAATGGAGATGAGCACCAACCAGAGTCGGACACTACTGGACTTAACGTCAGGGGAAACCTTTACCTTTACCTATAATTATAGTAAGCAAGGAACCTCCATTTTTTTCGTGTCAGGAGCAACTTGAGAAACCTCCATGGAACCTCCATGAATATAGAGCATTCCCAATAATTGATTTTCACCCAGAAGAAGTAGGTGAGAATATCCAGAAGGAGCTTTGACCACTTTTCAAGAGAACTTTTACAGATAATACTGCTATTGAATAGAGTGGCAGCTGAATGCTTTTATTCTGGTTTTGTGTTCCCTTTTTTCTTCTGTATTTTTAAAAGAAGGGCCTTCACTTAATTAAACATGCCTATGAATTTGATAACTTTTCATTAAATATATGTTAAATGCACAATCACTCTAAATGATAAACATACTTCATTACATTAAGATTTTTGGGAATGTTGTAGGTCTGCAACATCTTGATAGGGCTAGTGCTGAGAAATGGTGGGAGTTGAAGCTCAGCAATGTCTGGAGGACTGTACAGTTTCCAATCCATTTTTTATTGATGCTCACATTGTACAGCTGGCAGCAACTTAAAGACATTACCCACTTCTTTTCTCAGGTGATAATGCCATTTAAAAACATATTTGACATAAGTGTTAATACTGAAAATAAATGTATATACAGTAGAGTCTCACTTATCCAAGCTAAACGGGCCAGCAGAAGCTTGGATAAGCGAATATCTTGGATAATAAGGAGGGATTAAGGAAAAGCCTATTAAACATCAAATTAGGTTATGATTTTTCAAATTAAGCACCAAAACATCATGTTATACAACAAATTTGACAGAAAAAGTAGTTCAATACACAGTAATGTTATGTTGTAATTACTGTATTTACGACTTTAGCACCAAAATATCACGATATATTGAAAACATTGACTACAAAAATGGCTTGGATTATCCAGAGGCTTGGATAAGCGAGGCTTGGATAAGTGAGACTCTACTGTATTTAAATCTTATCCCTAGTGAGGATACTCTAGTTTTCATGTTTCTTTAAAAAAGAGTATATGAACTAATTAGTTACTAAATATTGCCTTCAAACTGAATTTGTACAGCATCTCTGGGTCACTTAAGTCACAAATATTCCTAGTTCTCAAATGGGAACTACTGTCTTAATGGATCTTTCAGAAAACACTATTTTAGCTGCTCTGGGTGATGAAGCCATTATATAAACTCTTCCTCGGAAATCTGGATTGCAAACCATTGAACTGAAGGTGTGGTTACTACACCTCAAACCACCAAACCCTTACTTCATACTCATCATGCGTGCTTTGGTGAGAACATGAAGGAAACCTCTCACTTATCTGACAAGTTAGGGACCTGAGTGCTGTCAGAAAGTGGAATCAGTTGAACCCAGATTATTTTAGCTTGCAAATTTATTTGGGCTGCTGATAAACATAAATGCTACTCTTTATATCATTTTGAATGCATGATAAAGTTGAAGGAGTTTTTGCACAGATTCAAAAACAATTTAAGGAGGAGTCCGTTCTTTCCGTATTGTTGTTGTTATTATGTTTAAGGAGACTCAAAGCGGTTTACATTAAAAGCATTTGAAAATCCACAAATAAACATTAAAACAGAACTAAACATTAATGATATTAAAAAATAACAGTTTAAATCCACAAAACCATAGGGAAGCCTTGGGATAATGCACATACATGGAAACCATCCTAAGCAAACATTGTAGGCAAGAAGAACTAACGAAAGAGTGGATTTCTCTGTAATCTCTAATTTTTGAAAGAGCAGGTCCTCAGCAAGGTATCTAAAGGTGTGGGGAAGCCTGTATCCAGATATGGATTCTGTCTTCTTTGAGTGGGGGAAAATTGCTCTTTTGATATGCCAAAGATTAAATTAAATAGGTTCTGAAAACAGTGAGTTGTAACTGTCATTGTAGAATGGTAATATTTGGCCGGGAGATGTCAGTGTCGTTTATTGCATTTAGCCCGCACTAATTTTTGCAGCTGTTCCAAGAAAAACAACTGCAGGAATAAATGGAACAATTGTGCTATTAATTATGAAATAAATGATGAAGACTACAAATGCAATGCCTAGATCTACAGAGCAATTTTGTGCAGATTTGATCATGTCAATTATTGTTATTTGTGTTTAATAATTATTATATTCAACTATGGTGTTTGCTTTGTACTACATGTTGTGGTGGTATATTTGCTAATTCTGTAATTATTTTAGTGCTTACTTATTTGACTAAAATTTTTCAATTTCTTTTAAACTCCATTATATTTAAAGAAGTAATGAAATAGCCAGACACAGACAGGAATTACCGTACCCTAATTATTTAATTAATTATTCCAAGAATGAGAGTTTAATATGCTTTCATAATTGAGTCTACATCACTGCCAGGAGTTTCAATAACACTATGTAACAAAAATTTGATTTTTTTTCTGTTCCTGGCTTGAAAGTGTTATTTCCTGTTTAATTGTGTGGTACTTAGTTGCATTTAAAAGTACAGTAGTCTCTCACTTATCCAACATAAACGGGCCGGCAGAACGTTGGATAAGCGAATATGTTGGATAATGAGGAGAGATTAAGAAAAAGCCTATTAAACATCAAAATAGGTTATGATTTTACAAATTATGCCCAAAAACATCATGTTATACAACAAATTTAACAGAAAAAGTAGTTCAATATGCAGTAAAGCTATGTAGTAATTACTGTATTTACAAATTTAGCACCAAAATATCATGATTTATTGAAAACATTGACTACAAAAAGGCGTTGGATAATCCAGAATGTTGGATAAGCGAGTGTTGGATAAGTGAGACTCTACTGTAGTTGTTATACCTCAGAAACTTCATTTTTGTGGCTGCCATTTTTAACCTTTCAATGTGCCATTTTTAACTTTTTATATGCCTTTTTGCAGTTTAATAAACATTTTCCATGTTTTTATGATAGAACCAATTAGGAAATAACATTCATGATCCAGGAACAAAAATTGTGTCACATAGTGTAATTATATTGTTAACTGAAAAAAAGTTTATAGAATTGGGGAAAGCAGAATAATCCACCTAGTTTTCCTATGCTGAATTTGAGCTGGGAAAATGCTTAAGGAATAATTCCTTTTCAAAATAAAATCTGAAATAATTTCATTGCATGCTATTAAAATAATTATCATAGTGGTTGTTATTTTACAGAGTGTTTCAGAATGATGGACTCAATTTCAAAGCAGTATATTTTATTATGGCAACATACTACAATTACATACAAACTTACAAATCTTTTAATGGTTATCAAGCTATCAAATGTTACTAACAATTTTGAGCCAGAGACAAATTTTAAAAAATAACTCTGCCAATGGAGGATATCAGTAGGCTTTATGTTGTGGGGTTGCCATCTTGCGAATGACTGAGACTACGGGCTGTTTGTGTGTTGGAAGATGCATCTAGCAGCAATCATTTGAAACTATACACCACACCCCTCTCAAGTGGTAAGAGTTTCATTCAAGGGAAGTTTGTGGTTGCAGAGATATAGTGATTTTAAATCAGGCCCAGCTTTTTAAAACACTGAATATGTTTAGCCTGTGTAAATAATAATATTTATTTATTTATTTATTTATTTATTACTCGCCTCTCCTGATGGCTTGAGGTGGGGTACAAGAAATTCAAAAACATATAAACATAACATTTATACAATAAATTACATAGATAAAAACAAAAATATAAAAACTTGCACCAAACACAGAAACAGAATTGACATATAGTAGCAATGGAATATAATTCATAACTCATGATTGAAAGTTGACTGGGTAGTCCTGCTGGAAGAGATAGGTCTTCAATTGTTATTTTAAATTCCAACTATGTGTACCTTCATAAGCACTATTGAAGCAAAACTGAAATAATTTTTTTCCGTAGTGTACTGTGCGTATGAAACTTTCATCCTACTCTAATTTGTTTGATGCTACTTCCTGTGAACGGTGAATCTCCAAAGTCTTAGGCAGAGACCGGTCGCTTTGACATGGCTGTTTATTAATACTCAAATTGTAGAATAAAAATGGTATTACAGCAGGGCATATAGATCAGGCAGTTTGGTCATGTGGTAAGATTTTGGTCAGCTGCAGAGATAAAATTCTGTGTAGCCAAAACCACTAGTTTTCATCTTTGTTTTTCATAGCATCATAGCATTGGGGTGACCACAAGGGTCATCAAGTCCCAACTTCCTGTAATGCAGGAAAAAACAATCAAAGCACGCTAAACAAATGGACATCCGTTCTCTCCTTACATATCTCAAGAGAAGGAGACTCCATGGCAGCATATTCCCCTGCTTAATAGCTCTTACCATCAGGAAGTTCTTCCTAATGTTTAGGTGGAGTCTTTCTTCTTGAAATTTGAATCCTTTGCTCTGTGTCCTAGCCTCCAGAGCAGCAGAAAAAAAAACTTGCCCTCTCTTCTCCTCAATGTAACATGCCTTCAAATATTTAAACATGGCTATCATGTCCCCTCTCAGCCTTTCAATAGTATTCTTTTTGCCATCCCTCTGAGAATTTGTATTTGCCATGTATTTTACCTTCATATAATCATATCATGTTTTCTCACTTTTACAACAGAAGTGCTATTTTTTTAAGCTTCTGCAACCATTTCTTTTAGTATTGCAGTAATGTTTCCTTGATATAATATGCAAAAGAGGAAATTTGCTATCTTTATTGCAATTTTGTCTTCTTTGTTATTTGTATTTGTTCTGTTATTGATGAACTCATCGAAGTGAATCTGATTTTTGTGGCAGAATAAATACAGAAAAGAGAAATGTTCTGTGAAACTACTGCTTAATCTCTTAATTTTTGAACAGAACTGAACGTTTTTCAATCAAGAATTTGAACTAGAGAAAAGCCCCTTTAGAATTCAGAAAATTTTATATGTGGAGATGAATTATTTTTAGAAATGTGAATTTGGGTGGTGTGTGAAGGCTGAAGGATTTCCACCTTATTATTAGGGATTATAGAATACAAAACGGAGGATTAGTCATGCCTTTATCAACTTTGAAGTACTGTGGTAAACAACTGTCAGAGGTCTAGTGTCTTTTGCTGGATGGGTTGTATGTTTCTGTTTATTGGAGGTGACATTTGCAGTAGAGCAGTGGTGAAAAGGCCATGTTGCCATTGCTAAATATACATCTCTGGCTGTCTGATAATAGGTTCCAGGAAGTTCAGTGGAAAATTAAAACAAAGCAACATTTATAGCTGATTGAACTTGAAAAGCAGTTTTCATGCTGAATGGCAAATATGTGGACTTCAGCATTCCAGGAGTCTGATGCAATCCTGCTGGATGTGACTGACCTTGTGTGTACAGAATGGACTGTGGACACAGCGGCATGCAAAACTGCTTCATCTCTGAAGTGCTTTATGGGAAGGCAAATTTTGCTCCCCACACTGAAACAGTTCTTGTATACACATCCTTTATTTATACAGCACACATAGTTCTAAACAATTTTTGTTACTTCATCAGAAGGCAACTTCACTGTGATCATCTGCTCCTCCTCCAAAATGTACAGCTGACTTTTCCCCATAATGCTTATATTATGATAAAGCATTGGCAGTTGTGTTGGGGCACTGAAGTGAGATTCTCCATGTTGTTTTGGTTATTTAGATTTTGAGTACTAATACTGTTAAATCTATGTGGGTTTGTGTTTAGTTTGACTTTCCTAGACATCTGCCATATAATGGATTATCAAAGGAGATAATTATCTGCTTTGAACTGGATTGTATGTCTATACTGCCACATAATCCAGTTCAGAGAAGATAATCTGGATTTTATATATGGCTGTGTAGAAGGGCCCCCCCCCCTCTGACCAATACACCCTCCATCTTGAACTCAAGGGAGAAGCTCAAGGAATATATTTTCAATCACAGTGTTCACCTGGATAGGCAGGCTATTAATAACTCAAAATTTTCTCACTGGTACAGAATGTACAAACTTGACCATGAGAGGGTTATCTACCTGACTAGGCTCACATTTCCAAAACTTAGGCAAGCCTTCACACCCCTTCGTTTCCAAAGTATGCCCACAGCTGTAATTGATGGTAGATATACAGGCATCCCTTTGGCTCTTCGTTTATGTGTGTGTGGGGCCCCAGAAATTGAGGATTTGCCTCACTATTTGTTTTCCTACCCTCTGTATTCTGAGCCAAGAACTAAAATTCTGGGACCTATTCTTTATCCCCTCCTAATGAATACGGTGTCAGAAAGGATTTTCTACCTTCTGTCTGACATTAACCCTGCAGTTACTCATAAGGTGGCCCTTTTTGCCCTGGCAGCTCAGAAAATCCGGGCAAAACTGATCTCCGATGTCGCGGTCAACTGTGCTGGGGATGCTTTTAACTAATAGTGGTTTTTTATATCCAAGGTGTTCACTGCTTGGGTTTTAATAATGCTGTACTTACTTGGTTTTATCTTGTTTTTAATTATGTTGGTGCTAATCCATGACATATGTAGTAGTTGAAGGGCATATCCTGACATTGATATTTGCAGCATTTTAATGTTTTAATGATTTATATAGGGTTTTAATGTCATGTTTTATATTGTATTTGATGGCCTGGCTTTTGTGGATTTGTTTGTTTGTCTTGCATGCGAAAGACCTATGGTCTAAGCATTAAATAAATTTGGATTTGGGTGTAGAAGGGGCCTGAGTCTGGAGCATCAGTGTGGAAAGGCATCACCTTGGAGACTGAAAGAAAGACATTGGAAGCATAAGATTTTGTAGACTAAGGCCCCTTCTACACTGCTATATAAAATCTAGATTTTCTGATTTGGATTTGATTTGGATTGGATTATATGGCAGTGTAGACTCATATAATTCAGGACACAGCAGATAACGTGGATTATCTGCTTTGATAATCTGGATAATATGGCAATGTAGAAGGGGGCTGGGGCTGCTTTCTCTGGTA
Organism: Anolis carolinensis; assembly: GCF_035594765.1. Classification (NCBI taxonomy): domain Eukaryota; kingdom Metazoa; phylum Chordata; class Lepidosauria; order Squamata; family Anolidae; genus Anolis; species Anolis carolinensis. Next base: position 186,032,274 of record NC_085843.1, read on the forward strand.
TAATACTATAGTAATACAATGAATAATGTTGGTTGATTGAAAGCTTAGTTTTCTTTATAGAGATTTGAGAATGTTCATTTGTATTATATGACTAAGTTTTTCATCAATTTTTGCAGTTCTTTCATTAATGAATTGAATATAAATACTGTTTTTTTGAACTATTTCCTAAGGAACTGTTGTGAGACTTGAAAGTAATAAACCATTTTACTGAACATCTTTGAGATCGCTTCTATTTCCATTTTTTGCTATCCTTATTTAATTCTCTGGAATATGCTGCCATGGAGCATGATGAAGTTTCCATCTTTGGAGGTTTTTAAGCAGAGGCTAGATGGCAATCTGTTGGGAGTGCTTTGATTATATGTTCTTGCATGGCAGGGAGTAGGATTGGTTGTCCCTTGTGGTCTCTACCAACTCTGTACACTTAAAAGACTTATAATTAGTGATTGTCACACTGAGTTATAATTAATATAAATATAAATATAGTTTATTTGTTGGATGGGCTATCTTAGGACCTAGACCAGAACTGTGTGCAATTCACAACTTTATTGGACCTTTCAGTTACTTTCCATATTTTATGGTGTTTTTTGGAAATGTTTGTCCAAATGAGAACTTTTACATATTATTTAAAGGATGGTTCCAGTTATGACCCCAATTTCAAATGGTGATGTTGTGGGACTCCTGATTGACACTGTGCTCATTAGTTTATGGCATTCCCATGATTCCCGCTTGCTTAAGCATCTAACTAAAACTGTTCAACAAAAGTAAACAATTTTTATAAACTTTTCAGGTCAAACTAAAGATTTTATTTCTATGGTACCTTATTCCACTGTCAAAAAGCTCTTACCTTCAGGAAGTTCTTCCTAAAGTTCAGGTAGACTCTCTGTACCAGCAGTTTGCCTTTCACCTGCTTTCCCGCCCAGCTTTTACTTTGGAAAAAACCAGCTGATGATATGGGCAGCTCCTTACATCCTAAAGTGATCCTGAACAGCTGCACTTTCTTCCTCTGAATGGCAAGCTCCCCCTTTCCTGCTTCAGTGCCAGAAAGTTTAGTGGGATGGAGTGCTGTTGGTGCAGCTGCTAAACAACTTCAAACCTTTCTCATGACTTTCCATCTTTGAAAATAGTATTGTCTTGCAGTAGCTGAAGTAATTCCTCTATTCTTTCAAAGTTGAACGGAAAGTTATTTTCTTGTGCTCAGAAATAGTCACCGTACCCTCCCTTGGTGAACAAAATTTCTGGAATGATTGGGGAAGCTCATAATACAATGTAGCACAGTGGGTGGAAAAAATATGGCAATTGTGGTCTCTACAAAATCTCAAAATTTCATTTGGACCTTTAAGGTTTCAGTCACAGTTCTCTTGTTCCTTCTTTTTTAGTTAAACTTATTCATTAACTTGTTGTTGTTGTTGTTGTTGTTGTTATCTATACCCCAACATTTCTCTCTGAAAAAAGTCTGAAAGCAGTTTACATTAAAAGCAAAATGATACAATTTAAGATCTAAAAATATACAAACATTAAAATACACTTAAATATTAATGGTATTAAAAATAAACAGTTAAAACTCTCAAAATAGATCAAAGACCTATTCACAGCAAAAACTGCAGCACCCTTGACTTGATCTTAAAAACCTCCTCCTTTAAGTCTGCTTCAATAAAAAGGTTTTAGCCTGCTCTGGAAGGCTTCCTGGGCAGAAGGGAGTTCCAGAGTCGAGGGGCAGCCATAACTCTTGTTCCCACCAACTGAACATGTGATAAAGATGGGACTAAGCGAAGGGCCTTTCCTGAGAATTACACTCCCCAACCCAGACCACTATTGATTTTTTTTTTTATGAAACAAAAACACATAGTATTGACAGTCTGACCTTCTTGACAGTATATTTTAATCTTGTTTTTTCTAGGGTGACCTATTTCATACGGTATATTAATGATATAGTGTTCAGCGAGATAGCATAATAAGCATATTGCATTAGTTTGTTGAATGCAGTTTTAGTTATACATGAAGAGCTTTGAATACCATAGAATTCCACAGGAGGGACCTAGTGATGCCTAGAGAAATGTTTTAACTAGGACTTCAGTGCAAGTAGAAGTCGTAATACCACAGTCTCATGGTCTGAAAATCCTCAAATCTACCACATACCTGTATCTTCAGTGCACAGACAGTTGAAAGGCAAAATGAAATGCTTTGACTGGAAGCTAAAAAGATACAATTAATTTCAAGTAATTAAAATAGGATTCCTGATTTTATTAAGAAATAAGATTACAGAAAGGTTCCTGGAACCTTTATTTAATATGCAGGGCTACTGTACATGATTTGCAAATATACCTAACCAGTTATGATTTCAGTTCAGATCATGCACTTAAAAGTACCAGTATTTTAGGCACCTCAAACAGGCTATCAATGTGGGCTACAACAACTAACAAAACAATCTTGTGGCATTTAAGGCCAATAGACTTGTTTTAGTATGAGGTTTCATGTATGATCGCATGCATGAAGCATAATATTTTAAATTTCAAGTATGTAGGCACAGTGTGCATAGTTGGGGTGTGTGGGGTCAGAGCCTGACAATCATTATTATTGACTATTGGTTGCATGTTGTTGCCACACACTTCCTGGAAATAAGGCAATTAATGCATGATAAAGGTAAAGGTTTCCCCTGATGTTAAGTCCAGTCATGTCTGACTCTGGGGGTTGGTGCTCATCTCCATTTCTAAGCCGAAGAGCCGGCGTTGTCCGTAGACACCTCCAAGGTCATGTGGCCAGCATGACTGCATGGAGCGCGTGTCAGGAGCAACCGGAGTTGCTTCTGGAGTGAGAGAATTGGCCGTCTGCAAGGACGTTGCCCAGGGGACGCCTGGATGTTTTGATGTTTTACCATCCTTGTGGGAGGCTTCTCTCATGTCCCCGCATAGAGCTGGAGCTGATACAGGGAGCTCATCCACACTCTCCCCGGGTGGGATTCGAACCTGGCAGCTTTCAGGTCAGCAACCCAACCTTCAAGTCACGAGGCTTTTATCCCCTAGGCCATCGGAGGCTCCTCCTAATGCATGATAAGTACCTGTTAATTGGTACAGCTATACAGGCAGTCCCCAAGTTGTGAAAAAGATAGGTTCTGTAGGTTTGTTCTTAAGTTGAATTTGTTTGTAAATTGGAACAGATACATTTTTAAAGTTTAACTCCAGTCAAATATGTGTGTACGTGCTTTGGAGAGCATTGGGAAGGGTTAACACCCTTGTGTTGTTTGTTTTGTTATCTGTGCCCCGTTCCGGACATTTTGTTGCATTTTCTGTTCTTGTAATGGATTTTGAAAAATTTGGCTTGTTGTGGAAACAAGGATGGTAAGAAAGCTTTTCCCCTTGATAGCTCTTTCAAAAGTGAGTTTCCCGTCCTAGGGGGAGATCTCTCTCACATCCTGTTGTTTCACCCCTGTTTGTAACTATGAGTACTTTGTAAGTCGGATATTTGTGACTCGGGGACTGTCTGAACATTTAGTTTTGCTTTCAAGAGTGTGTACTTGTTTTGTTATGCTGAAACTGGAATGCCCTGTTGCATTTTTGTAACCTTTTTATAATTTGCTCACCCATAAAATGTGAAAGCCAGCCTACATTCATTTATTGTCTGCCTTTGTTTGTTTTGCTGTGTGATTTCTCTCTTTTTCAGGGGCATGAATTGCGCTTTTGCCAATTTGGTGGGAGAATTCTGCTTTCTGTTGCTTTGGAGTTTGAGTTCTGACATGATGTAATGAAGTGGGGTTATAAGCTGAGAGAAAGTGAAACATTAACTTGGTTTAGGTGGAGTTAGTAGTGCTAGTTTTGTGTAGCTGCTCTCTCTACAATGTTATGAACAACAGAAGCTTGTGAAAAGGATTGAAAAGAAGAAAGCAGCTGCTGTGACTTGTAATATCTGTAATGGTATTGTTTACTTTTCTGTCCATGGATGTAGCTGCAACAAATGCAAGCTGTTCAGATTCAGGCAAGAAGAAGAAAAAGAGTTTTTGGATAAAGCAGAGCAGACTCTGTTGAAAGAGTCACAGATGAGAGATTTATTCTAAAGGTGGGGAATTAACAAATGCAGAAGACAAATGGCTGGATGAATGTAACCTACAGAAGCATAACTATTTGGAACAACACAACTAGTTTTAGGCCTCTCCCCTGGACAATAATTTAGAGCCATGGGGGCAGTAGACTTCCTACTACTTTCCAGAGGACAATAAGACATATCCTGTATCTTATATATAAGCCTAGAAATTTTAGTGAAAACATCAACCCACAAAACGTTGGACTATTTCTTTAAGTGTGATCCATAGTTTTTCCTCATTTGTACAATCAAGGGCCTTGCTGTTTATCTATAAAGCACAGGCTGATTTCCCACTGAAAAATTTAAGTATGCTCCATTATCCAAGTTATGTTTGGAATATGATAATAGTTCCTCTTTCTTTCTGGAACCCAGCTTGGACATTTGGCATTTTGAGCATGACTTTGCTTGCATTGGACATTAATGCAATGGTCCTAAGGTTACTCAATCCCTGGTGCCCTTATTCTTAGAAACAGGTTTGTATATTCAGTTTCTCCAACCTGTGAGCCATTATTTTCTATATTCTCTATGTGTGCTAGAGTAATTGCATTCACCACCACATCGGCCATTGGTATTAAATGCATGTAAATGGGTGGGTCCAGTACTCTGAGAGAGTTAGTGTAGTGATTTGACTGGAAACCAGGATTCCACTTCCCATTCAGCATTGGAAACCAACAACTTTACCTTGGGCAAGTTAGTGTCTCAGCCTCAGATGAAGGTAAAGGAAAACCTCCTCTGATCAAAAAATCTTGTCAAGAAAACCCAATGATAGATTAGCCTTAGATTAGAATGGTAAAGTTCATAAACTGGAAATGACTTGAAGATGCCATAAGTTGAAAAAGGCAAAGCAGCAACAGAACTGTTCTGAAAAGTTTACTTCTATGAAATTTGGATCATTTTTGTAATTCATATATAGTGTCAACCATAAAAACAAAGCCCTTACAGTAATATTTTGGGTGCAGGTCAGGAAGCAAACCAGAAATAATTTTATCTAAATCTAACACAGAGAGGTTGTTGTATGTCTTTTGGGCTGTGTGGCCATGTTCTAGAAGTATTCTCTCCTGACGTTTCGCCCACATCTATGGCAGGCATCCTCAGAGGTTGTGAGGTATGGATAAACTAAGTAAGGAAAGGAAAGAATATATATCTGTGTAGAGTCCAGGGTGTGGCAAGAGTCCTTTGTCACTGGGAAGCCAGCATTAATGTTTTAGTTAATCACCCTAATTAGCATTGGAAAGGTTTTTGTCTCTTGCCTGGGGGCATCCTTTGTTCAGTCATTAGCTGCCCTCTGCCCTCAGAGTGTTGGTTCCCATCTACTGTTTTGATTTTAGAGTTTTTTAATACTGGTAGCCAGATTTTGTTCATTTTCATGGTTTCTTCCTTTCTGTTGAAGTTGTCCACATGCTTGTGGATTTCAATGGCTTCTCTGTGTAGTCTGACATGATAGTTGTTGGAATGGTCCAGCATTTCTGTGTTCTCAAATAATATACTGTGTCCAGGCTGGTTCATCAAGTGCTCTGCTATGGCTGATTTCTCTGGTTGAATTAGTCTGCAGTGCCTTTCATGTTCTTTGACTCTTGTTTAGGCGCTGCGTTTGGTGGTCCCTATGTATACTTGTCCACAGCTGCATGGTATCCGGTAGACTCCTGCAGAGGAGAGAGGATCCCTCTTGTCCTTCGCTGACCGTAGCATTTGTTGGATTTTCTTTGTGGGTCTGTAGATAGTTTGTAGGTTGTGCTTCTTCGTCAGCTTGCCTATGCGGTCAGTGGTTCCCTTGATGTATGGTAAGAACACCTTTCCTCTAGGTGGATCTTTGTCTTGACTCTCATGGCTTGTTCTTGGCCTTGCAGCTCTTCTGATGTCTGTGGTGGAGTATCCATTGGCTTGTAGAGCCCAGTTTAGGTGGTTTAGTTCACCTTGGAGGAGGTGAGGTTCACAGATTCTTTGTGCACGGTCTGTCAGGGCTTTGATTGTGCTCCTTTTTTGACTTGGGTGATGGTTGGAGTTTTTATGAAGGTATCTATCTGTGTGCGTAGGTTTTCTGTAAATTGTTTGGCCCAATTGTTGATTGGGTTTGCGCATGACCAGAACATCTAGAAATGGCAGTTTTCCTTCCTTTTCTTTTTCCATGGTGAATTGGATGTTTGGGTGGATGCTGTTAAGATGGTCCAGGAACTTGCTGAGTTCTTCCTCTCCATGGCTCCAAATTGTGAAGGTGTCATCTATGTATCTGAACCAAACAGTTGGTTTTTTTTGGTGCTGTTTCTAGGACCTGTTTTTCAAAGTATTCCATATAGAAATTTGCTACTACTGGGCTGAGTGGGCTCCCCATGGCCACTCCATCCTTCTGTTCATAGAATCCAGTGTCCCACTGAAAGTAGCTAGTGGTGAGGCAATGGTGAAACAGAAAAATCACCAGTAAAAAGAACACTCTAATCAAGAACTCCTCCATTAACTTTGACATACGCCAACAGCTGTGCAAATCAGAAGCCCTCCCACCCAGGCTTTACGGACTCCCCAAAATCCACAAGGACTCCATCCCACTCAGACCCATTGTAAGTGCCATTGGATCGCCGACTTACAACCTGGCAAAATTTCTGGCTACACAGCTACAAACCCACATTGGGCTCACTGCACACTATATCAAGGACTCAACACACTTCATAGAAAAGATCAGCAACCTCAATCTAAGCACCAAGGACATCCTGATCAGCTTCGATGTGGTGTCCCTATTTACCAAGGTCCCAGTAGCTGACACCCTCACACTAATCAAACAAAACTTCCCAGAAGACATCATAGCCCTGTTTCACCATTTCACATCTAACACAGAGAACCCATAACTTTGTATTGTTTTTAAAGAAGTAATACATCTTCACGGGAGTATGAATTCTGTTGTCCTCCAGACGTTGGAGATACAGTTTCCATCATTCACTACTAACTGTGTGGGCTATATCTGCTGAGAGCTGCAGTTCAATAACAACTGGAGAGTTTCAGAATTTGCAGCTTTATTTTACTCAAATGCTCAATTTTGTCATACTACAGGAATAAATAGAGAAGGGCCATATGCTATTTGCTCTTTGTTGGGTGCTGAAGATTATTTTTGCTTATTACAGTTCAATTACGTGACTGACTTCTGGATGTGGAACATGGTCAAAATTCATGGTACCAAAACACATGCAATAGCCAGACATGGTAGGAAAACATAATAAAAGAGTGGAGTGGGGACTGTGTATGTATACTTTTGGCCAGTGTTCCATCAAAGCACCAGACTATAGGAGAATATGTCACAAGGCAGTTGCAATCAGGTTTCTGGATTCATTCTTGGATCCTTATCCATGCAACATCCATAGGGAATTCAGGAGGCAGCTGCTGCAATCCCTCTTCTTGAGCTGTTCTATCCTTAGCTGGTAGCAGAGGTGGAACAGAAAAAAATGGGGGGAAATCATCATTTCTTCATGCCTTATTTTCCCTTGCTCCTTCAACTCTCCCATCTGTGCTTGAAAATTTATGTATTTTTTAGGATTTTGTTTCCTTCAGAGGATTTTCTCCCTTTAAAGATAGCATATGTTCTTCAGTGCCAAATAAATATGAGTAAGGATTGCTTTAGTTTGACTTCCAATACATGATGCAAAGTAGTTTGTGTCATGTTGCTTTCATGTTTGTACCTTGTGTTCGAAGAAGATGGATTGTCTGTTTGGGATGTGTCATTACTTTACTTGACAAATCCCAGCAGGTGAAGCATATGTCTAAAGTGGTTGCTTATTCTCTGCGGCACCTTTAGTCACCTGTTGGACTAGTGTGAAATTAAGGAGGCTGCATCTAATGTTTAAACTTTCTGGGAAATGTACCTCTGATATTATATTAACCTCTTTTGGTCTTTTGCTATTCAGTCTGTTTCCTAAAATGGATGAAAGAACTTGTTGATTAGCAAGAGAAATCTAAAGTGTGTGTGTGTGCATGCATGTGCACACATGTATTGTCACTTCACCTATTGACTTATGCTGTCCCAATATTTGTGTTCTTAATTTCTTAAACAGAATGTTCTCTAAATCCTAAATGTTTGAATGTGTATGCATTTCTAACATCAGAGCTTCAAGTATTTTGTTTATCCACCAGCATAATGTCGTCTGTTGTGTAGTTTATTAATTAATTGATTTTTGATTTTTTATCTGGAGTATTTATACCATTTTTTAAAATCAGTTTTGATGAGCTTACTGGAAAATAAAGGTTTTAAGCTGCCACTGATAGGAAAACCAAGAGGAAGTTATCCTAGCACTCCAAAGCAACTGGAGAAGACCTTATCCTATGCCCCCACCAACCGTATGTGTGAAGGGAGTGCGATAGAGAGTAGTAGTCACCCGCAGATCTTAAATCTTAAACAGACTCATATGTGAAGATACCTTCTTTCAAATAGCCTGGATCTGAATCGTATAAGGTCAACGCCATCATTGTAATAACGGAATTATGTGTTTCCTACTAACTAGCCCAGTTAGTAATCTGGTTGCAGTTTTTGGACTAGATGATGTATCCAAGCACTCTTCAAAGGCATGTCCATGTAGAACAGTGGTTCTCAACCTGTTAGTCCCCAGATGTTTTGGCCTTCAACTCCCAGAAATCCTAATAGCTGATAAACTGGCTGGGATTTCTGCGAGTTGTAGACAAAAACACCTGGGAACCCACAGGATGAGAACCACTGATGTAGAAAAGCTGTAATCCAGCCGGGATGTAACAAAGGCATATATCACCAAGAGTCAGGCATCTCAAGGAATAAGCATATTTTAAATGTGTAAATCATCCCCTGATCACTGTGGAGACCTCAAAAGAAAGAATAAAAAGGAAAGGACACAGTAGAAGAAACAAAATAATGGACTAAATAGACTAGCAGATGATGAGCAGTACTGCTTTTATATGAAGATATAATTAATATATATCTATTAACGTGGATTGTTTTTGTGTGAAGCTAGAATATCACCCTGAGTTATTTTGAAGGTTAGTAGAAGCCATAGAAATGTGTTTACTCGATGGAATATGAAGGCTGATAAGAGGAAGCTTATTTCAGAAGTACATTTGCCTCATTTATAAATCTTACTCTTTTCAAGACAGTCTGTTTTCTCAAAGTGGTATTAATGATTCTGTTTTTACTACTTCTCCAAAGCTGTAGGGCATTTACTTTAACACCATAGTGAATTGACGGTGAAGAACATATTAAGAACATGAAAAGCTATAGAGAATGATAAAATATTGTTATACAGTAATATGTTTTTCATTTCTGGGCTTTTAATTTGGCCAGATAGATTAAAGAATAAAATCTGGTATAAATACTAAAGAATAAGTCAATTGTGTGTCATAGAGCAATTGCTTTCTCTAAATACACATCAAACTTGTATTTGTGGCAAAAAAGACAAATTAGTCATTTTCCAGACTGTACAGGACATTATTTCTTTGGGCTTCATCTTGACTGGATATTGGAGCATTTCTCTCGTCTTGAAAGAATCTTGTAATACCTGACTTTCATTCATACCAAATCCATGATCGCTAACTATCCATGTTTACACATGGGAAGACAAATTTCTCATAGCGTATTGCTTGTATTTAGTTTTAGCACAGGAAGACCTCCTTATCCAAATATTCAATAGCCACGGTTTCACTTATCCATGCTCAACCCCCTCCTCAAAGTTTCATTGAAACAGATTGTTTATAGGCACTGAACTTTCAGGATATTGCAAATTCATTCATGACAGTGTCTGACAATAGTCTTTTTCTTTCTGAAAGTTTAAATCATCTGATATTTGTAATCAAAGTGAACTCTGAAATGTACCTGTTATACTTGCACCCTAATGAAATGGTAGATTTTTTTCTGAAATGTTTTAGTACCTCTGTGACACTTGTAGCTTTCCAAATGTTTTGGTGTTGTGCTACTGCTTACATTAAAGTAGATGATCTAAGGGGAGAAAGATGCAACTAGCTGATCAAATCTCTCTGATTTAAGGTGGATGCTATCTATTTATTGGATATGATGTCTATGGCTGTCTTGGTCACATATACTTTGAGCACTTCATGACAAAGACTGACTTTGTAACTGAGGGGAAGTGGTAGTCTCATCTACCCTTCAAGATTTTCTTTTGCCACTCACTTCTGAAATTGCAGAATTGATCTGGAGTCATATATTGTTCCACTACAGTTGTGGAAACAGTAATAGAAGAGAACACATTTTATCTAGATATAGTCTTAATTAGCATAGATCCATTGAAATAAATGGTACTTAATCTTGTTCATAATTACCTTCAGTCTAATTGATATCAGTGAGTTCTACTTATATATGTGGATGGAAACTCAAATTCTCTCACTGTGTGTGTGTGTGTGTGTGTGTGAGAGAGAGAGAAATAATTTGTTATCATGTCCCGCAATCTGAAGTCAAAGAACCATTTCATTCTTTGATTAATGCCAAGAAACAATCTACATTTATGTGAGAAACAATCCAAGGGTGCATCTACATACATAGAATTAATGCACTTTGATACCATTTTTATGTTATGTATTCCTGGTAACTGTAGCTTTACAAATTCTTTAGCCTTTTCTGCCGGAGAGTATTGGTGTCTCACCAAGCTACAAAACCCAGGATTACATAATATTGAGTCATTGCAGTTAAAGTGGTGTTAAACTGTATTACGCCCAAGAATGGGGGTAATACATTCTAACGCCACTTTAACTGCATTTTATGTTCACAAAATGTCCATTTTAAAAATTTGAGGAAAGAGTGAACTTCAGGCTGCTATTTTGTTAAAAAGTCAGGAGCACTCATTAACTGCAATTGTAATTAAGGCCATTTAAAAGCTATTAATTGGTTTTTGAGAAACCTTTGTAGATCAACATCTAAAAAGCTTTTTCCATAAAAAAAATAACATATTTATCTGATTTAGTTAATCATGTTTGAAATGCAAGGCTAAAAATAGATTTTAATATCTGTCCATTTAAATTGAACATTGAGTCAATAAAATGGTACAACTTTGGTCTGTCAGACTCAATTTTCAGGTGAATAGATGGCTGTTCCATCAATAAATGTATTTCTATCTTTGCTTTTATGATAATATACTTTAATGCTATGCTATTGTGTTTTATTTCAGAGCTTTCAGCTATTGAGCCTATTGTCTTCCTTCGACCTTTTTTAGAAGTTATCCGTTCAGAAGATACTACAGGTCCCATCACTGGATTGGCTCTAACATCAGTAAATAAATTCCTTTCATACGCACTAATAGGTATGGATCTAGAGCAATTGTTTCCTCTTCTTATGTCAGATAAAATTAGGTTTGATAAAACTTGATGAGAAAAATATATCTGCATTCCTTAGATGATTACAGTCAATCTGAGAATGATCCATGCTGGGAATATTTTAGAAATCTTTGTTAGTGTCAGGAATGTTTTCCATCAGAAGGTTGCCAGATATGATTGGAGTAATTTAGAAAGACTGTGGCATCCTACCACAAGTGTACTGATGATCAAATGTTCAGAGTACCCAAATTTGTCAGTATTGTAAGAAGAATACAGTGAATCCTTTCCAACTGGAAAAAAAACTGTTGGAAGAGGAAAAATCCAGAAGGCAGTGTTATTCTGGGTGTGATCTGATTTTGCAAAAATGTATTCTGTTTTGTACAGATACTAACCATGAGGGCACAGCTGAGGGAATGGAGAACATGGCAGATGCTGTCACACATGCCCGGTTTGTTGGCACAGATCCTGCAAGTGATGAGGTTGTCTTGATGAAGATCTTACAGGTGTGTAATAACAGGTCTAGTGTTCTACATACTCTTTTTAATAGATACTGGATTGTGGAAGTGGTATGTTGTAACTTGGCTACAGCTTTATTTTTAAGCATATAGTCCATTTTCCTGCTCTAAAAGCTTATTCTGTTCTCTAGTAAGAATTCTTGATCATCTGTAGCAAGAGTTGGGCTTTCTTGATACAGGGCTCTGGATTCTGTTCACATTACATGACAATGTATTGTTTGCTTACTTAAGCAATTCCATTTGTAAGTGCTGTCATGAAAGAGGGACATTTTCCTACTCTTTCTGCAATTGTCAAGTATTTCTTTATTGTTATATGTTGTTATATCTAAGTATCTGAAAAGATGTTGGAATGGCACTAGGATATGTAATTTCATTATGTTTTGTTCTTATTTCAGGTCTTGAGGACTCTCCTTCTTACTCCAGTTGGTGCTCATCTTACCAATGAATCAGTGTGTGAAATCATGCAGTCTTGCTTTCGTATATGCTTTGAAATGAGACTTAGTGGTAGGTTTTCAGGAATTGGAAGCATAGCCTAAATGTTCACAAAGGAGTAACTGTTTCCAGAAAATAACAGTCCTCAAGAATGGTATTTAGGGAAACACAGACAAATATAACATAACCACATTTGTTCAGTAGAATTGCCACAGCTAAGGAAAATGTGTTTTTGAACTCTACTTTCTGTTCATTCATTATTTTCTCTTTTCACCCCCATTCAGCTCTGTAGCGCCACTTAGTGTACCTTTGTATATTTTACTGCACAGCTGCGGCTGGAACTGGTTTTAATAAATTTTCAGTAATCCTTTGTAAACAACACTTGGAGGGGAGTCTACACAGAGAAGCCTCTAGATAATATCACACCAAGTAATGACACCTGTGTTATTTGTTTTTGTCTTCAGAGTTATTGAGAAAATCTGCAGAGCACACTCTGGTCGACATGGTACAGCTGCTCTTCACAAGGTAAACCTTCTTATGTTTGTCTCAACACTGCTCAGATGGCCCTTCAAGGGCAGGAAGATCCCACACTTCAACTGCGTACGTGTCTCTCTCTCTCTGTGTGCATGCGTGTAGGCACCTTAGAAAGTCATCCAGACTGAGCATTATCAGGACTTTTCAGAGCTCAACAAAGCTTAAAATGGATATGCTTTATGGGCAGGTTGTAGTGTTTGTGTATATATATCATCCACTAGTCGAGAGCCAGCCCAGAGCAAGCCAGAACACAACACTATGTTAAATTAAACTACATAGTGTGAAATAACATGGAATTCAAGTCAGATTAACTAAAAATAGAAGCTTTAGTCATTTGCCATCAAAGAGTGCCATAATAAGAAAATGGGAAAGCTTGAATGCAAGCAACTTGTAGAAGATGTTAGTATTCCCACCCTTAGTGCCTTGTGAGTGACCCTTGATGGTTTGACCAGGCTTAAGTTCAAAAGCTCTCAAGTCAAGAAGTGCTGGAAGGAGGATTTGAGGCATTTAGACTTGACATCTCACCAGCTTACTAGTAACTGTATAAAGAAGTGTGGCCGAAGCTTCTGGTAGACCAATCATTGTCTGCAAATCTTTTTTTTTTTCTTCCTTGTGTTTATTTGGCCAAGTTGTTTGGGTTAGTTCTTTGGACTCCAGCTTCTAACTGATTTTGCATTTGGATTCTTCTAATGAGATATTGTGGATCAGATGTTTTGTTTTTGACTGCTAGCTCTCTCCAAATACGACTTGTACACATTTCTTGGAATCCTTGTCCTGTAATCACCACCAACATTGAACTCCTAGGCTTGACAGTAGCACATAAATAAGATTTTTTAAAAATGCTATTAAAATTAGTAAATGGAAATGAGGAAGATGATAATATGAATGTTTTATTCTTAATAGGATTTAGCTAGTCACATTATAGAATTGGAGCCAGTTTCACAGCACTGAAATACTGATTCTAAGCTAAGAAACTCTTTTTTCCATATTGTGTGTGTATTGGTGAACCATCACTGGTATTCATCAGTTCTGTTAGTTCATTAACATTGCAGATTCTCATAAAGCAAAATATGAAAATTTTTGCAGTCTTGCTTTGGTATTAGAAAGGACAGCTGTTAGTTTAGTTTGAAATTAAATCTCACATAGGCATTGTTATCCATTTATAAGATTGGAGAATCTAAGATGATAAAAATCCAAAGTGTTACACTTACCTTATAGAAAATTCTAAATGGGTGCCAATATTCCCATCTTAGGGGGAACAGTACCTAAAGAGCACACAAATCTATCCACTATTATGGGTACTAAAATGCATTCTGTACTTAGTGTTGTAAAGTGATCAAATTATAAGAGTTACTCAGTCATTGAAACAGTTTGCAAATCAGCAATTTGGGAGAGTAATAATACCTTTTGTGAGGCATAGTCTTTTCAATATATTTTCATTTTCCATACTTGTGTTTGGCATTTGAACCTTCTAGAAAGTAATCACAGCGTAGATTGTCACATTTTACATCAGGAATGCGCTATCCTTTTATATCTACAGGGAAAGATTAACAAATGATCATTCATAGTTCTAGTTTGGAGGCAGCACCTCACCTCAAAAATCACACACAGAGGAGACATCTTCAGAATTGTAATTCTATTATAACTGATGCCTAATAGGAGCATTTTCCCTTATTCTTTGTTTGTAATAATTTTGTTTATTTATGTTATTCCAGATTACCTCAGTTTAAAGAGGAACCTAAAAGCTATGTGGGGACTAACATTAAAAAGGTAAGACCCAGGCTCATTATTGTTCTCTCTGTTGACTCCCTTGGCTTTAAAACAGTGTTCACACTATTCATGAAAAAATAATACTTTTGATTAACAGTGATGAATGTGTCAGTGGCACAGTGTTGAATCTTATGCAGGTTTACCCAATGAATTGATTTGGGCACTGAATCTTGATACCTGAATGAACCAAACAGGCACCTGTTATATTTAGCTCAGAAACTGTAGGGTAATAACTCCTGCCTATGGGAGCTATTGCCTTCTTCCAATCATCACGTTCCTTTGTGGCTTTTGTAAAGTCCTATCTGTTTGATCTGAACCTGTATAGATACATCTTCAGAAATCGTATTTCATATGAGATTCTAGTACTCACTTTTTCTTCCCAGCATGAGAAGCTGCCTGTTTCTTAAGGGTGGGATCTCCAGTATAATGCATTCTGGCACAAATGTACTTGTGAAGATCTCCTCCAGTCTCTGTGAACCCTTTCTGCCCCTGCTGCCACAGAATTTCTTCAGCTCCCATTGTCAAGAGGGCTCAATCTTGTATAGTACATAGAAGTGAAAGAAAGAGTCAGAACAAGGCCACTTGAGCTCAGTAGCGGCTAAAAATATGCTAGTAAATATGTTGGTAATATATACTTCATGAGGCTTTTGGATATATATACATATATATTAACACCCACCCCCCCAAACACACACAAATAGTCTCTACAGTTTTGCCAATTTCTTACAGTAATGAGGCCAGCTTTTGGACTTTTTACACATAAGTTGCAATGCGAAGTGTCTGTAATTTAGCAGGTTTATTTATTTCGTGTCAAAAGCATTGGTACAGCAAATACATTTCAAATAGTGGAAATAAAATAAAAAAAGAAAAGAAATCACAAGCAACTAAATAGTTTTGGACCAAAAGCGGGCAACAGCAACCGCATTGTCTGCAGCTTTAAACAACTCCTCCTCCGTACATGAGGCAGGGCATTGTGGGCAAGCATACATATGTTGAGTTGTTCGTTCAGCTCCACAGTCACACAAGGTGGAGGATTCCTCCAGGTAGTGCCACCTTGCCAAGTTGTCTTTTGATCTGCCCACTCCACTTCTGAGTCTGTTCAGGGACTTCCAAGTTGCCCATTTAGCAGGTGAAGTTCTGGGATTAATTCCTACAGTTGACGGTGCTGTTTGCATGCCCTCCCCTGTTTTTGCAATTACTTTGGATTGTCTTCCACACATTTGAGAATATGTCAACTACATCTTGGTTTTCTTTTATTGATCATGTCATGTCTAAAACCATGGTCCTCATGTCTCATTTTTTTCTTCTGGTCCCTTTTGAGACAGATCTCGTATCTTGGGGCAAAGGCAAAGTCTTCACCCTGAGCTTTGCTCCCTGCACCTCTCTTGTAGGAGGCGTTTCTCCAAACATTATTCTTCTCTGAATTTGAACCAGTCTTTAATATTCATTAGGATATCTTGCAAATATGAATACTGTATGTTCCTGTCACTTGTGGCCTTGGAATAGTTTATTCCAATATTCCTCTTGCATTCCTTTAACTTGAGTTTCTTTTGAATTTATATTTAGACTTGGAACTTCTTTTGTTCAAACTAAACATGACAGCAATTTCAGCTTGTATTTCAAGGATCTTTTTTTTCTCAGAAGGCTTTGTTAAACCTTTTCTTAAAGGTTAATTGAACTTATTCATTGAACATCTTTTCCATCACCTTCAGTAAGTCCCTTATTGCCTTCTTGGAGTTTGTCTATTATGCTCTTTCAGTAATGTGCAGGTTCTTTGACATTATAGGCATTTGTTACAACTCTGTGAAAATCAGTCTCCTGTTTTTATTGCCTTTACCCACTAAACTGGAGAACTGCATCATGATCCTCCTTGTCACTAAGTCTACAGTGCCAATGAAATTCTGTACTTCAACTTTACATTGTTATTCAAAATCATCTCTTTTCATTTTCAACAGGAAGTAGTCTTTTTTATTATTTATCTCCAGATGTCAACTGAAAGCTAGCTGGGTTGTTGTATGTCTTTCGGGCTGTGTGACCATGTTCCAGAAGTATTCTCTCCTGACGTTTCGCCCACATCTATGGCAGGCATCCTCAGAGGCTGTGAGGCATGGATAAACTAGGCAAGGAAAGGAAAAAAAATATATATCTGTGGAGAGTCCAGGGTGTGGCAAGAGTCCTTTGTCACTGGGAAGCCAGCATTAATGTTTCAGTTAATCACCCTAATTAGCATTGGAAAGGTTTTGTCTCTTGCCTGGGGGGCATCCTTTGTTCAGTCATTAGCCGTCCTTGGGGCTCCTCTGCCCTCAGAGTGTTGGTTCCCATCTACTGTTTTGATTTTAGAGTTTGTTAATACCGTAGCCAGATTTTGTTCATTTTCATGGTTTCCTCCTTTCTGTTGAAGTTGTCCAAATGCTTGTGGATTTCAATGGCTTCTCTGTGTAGTCTGACATAAATGTTGGACAAAACCTTTCCAGTGCTAATTAGGGTGATTAACTGAAACATTAATACTGGCTTCTCAGTGACAAAGGACTCTTGCCACACCCTGGACCCTCCACAGATATATATTTTTTCCTTTCCTTGCCTAGTTTATCCATGCCTCACAGCCTCTGAGGATGCCTGCCATAGATATGGGTGAAACGTCAGGAGAGAATACTTCTGGAACATGGCCACACAGCCCAGCCCGAAAGACATACAACAACCCTGTGATCCCGGCCATGAAAGCCTTTGACAACAGAAAGCTAGCTGTTCCCATCCTGGCTATTCACTGTGTTCTAGCTTTCAATTTGCACTGTACCTTTTGTGAGTGTTAGGACATTGTTCATTTTTAACATCCCTCCTACTGCAAAGGAGGCTATCTATGTGTTATCTCTCTCAGTAGATTAACACTGTTGCTATAGAACTAACAGGCCTGCACTACTCGGCAACAGGTCAAAATTAAGATAGGCCAAACTTCTTAATGTAGTTTGGCACCACTTTAACTGCCATGGCTCAGTACTATGGAACCCTGGAAATTGTAGTTTTCCGAGATGCTAAAAACTTACCTTTGGGTCCACTGTAGGTAATGAACGACCAGTTCTTTTACAATTCCTCACAACTCTAGGTTTTCTGATGGGCTTTGGTAGATGATAAACCATGAATTCACATAGAATAGCACCTAGGAGCTGTGACTCGTGATGACCTACGTTGGCAGTGCCTTGTGCTTTTGAACCTTTGCTGAAGGCATGCCTGGAGGCCCTGGGTTTGGTGAATATATACAAGGTCGCTCATGGGAGGCAGAGGGCAATGCTGATTTACTGAAAGGGCTGGCAAGGGCACTGGTGGCAAGGGAACCAGTGAGAGTTCCAACTTCTTCAGGCTACCTGAAATCCTTTGGCAGGCCACAAGTAGCCTGCAGGCCATATGTTATGCAGGTCTGGTCTAGTGCACCCTTGAGAGCTTGCCCTGCCTTGCCCTCTGAATGAGCTGTGTACAGCCACAGTGTGGTTGACTCCCCATCTTTATTACACATTATGCCATTGAATGTACTTAAGGCTACTGCCAGGTGCTGTGCACAAAGTTAGTACATCCAGCTTTCAGCATGTTCACTCACTAGTGCCCTATGAATCCACTTGCACGAAGAAAAACAAAATGATAAGTGATGAACCTGAAATATATTAATGGTAGCTTCAGGGGCAGCTGTTTTCAAGGATGATGGGAGGTACAGTTAATAATAGTTAGGATAATGGTTCTTAACCCAGGCTTCCCAAGTTCCATAAAGTGGATGAAAAAAAAGTTTTTTTTCTTTGATTTTCTCCTGTTACTTTGAATTTTCCCATTAAATTTTAAGGTTAAAAATATTTTCAAGTTTTTACTATAAAAATGTTCCAGACTAGTCTTTATGTAATTTCCAATGCAATAAAATAAACACTATGCAAATTTGTGTGTATATTTATGGAGAAGGATTTTTCTGGAGAGGGAATCCATACTTTTTCAGCTTTTCAAAGTCTATGATTCCCCCCCCCTCCCCCAATGTAAAAATCACTGATCTAGAAGGGGAAAGTTTGAATTGTTCACCTTATCCATTATGATATTGTGGATTCAGGTTTCCTACCCAGCAAGTTCAGGATTTTGGGTTCAGCATTTGCAACACTAGGAAGAATATTGGAGTAGTTCTTGATTGCAAAAAGCGATTCTTACACATATGTGCTGTGTTTAGAAAATAGGTATATCACAAAACCCATAGACATACAAGACTGAATCATTTTCTCTATGCAAATAAAATATTAAAGCCTCTCAAAGATCAAGTGATTGCAGCTTTCATCTGATAAAGCTTCCAGTTCTTCTGTCCTTGCTTGTCTTTGCATTCTATGCTTTCATTTCATTCTGTGCATTGTTACATTGATTCTTTGTTTGGACTTAGTTTTCTTTTTCTTTTTTCAAACCATACATGTGACTGTCTTTCACAGATGTCTCCATATCTCCTCAGCAGCCTGGATCTGTGTAGTGGGGAACAGTCCAAAGCGCTGAACCAGTTAGAGAGAGTACTGCTCTTTAAGAAATTGAAGGTCTCTCTTTTCCTCCTTCCCTTCTGCAAGCATATGGGATGCTAGCTATGTCTTGTGCAGCAAAAGCTTTGTTCATCTTTCTTGTGCAGCATGGCTTTGGGAAGAATGCATGTAGTGAGTGGGCATCGGTTTGGAATACTGCTAGAAGGCTTTACTAGATGAGGAAGTAAATGGCATTATAAACAAATGTAGAGTTTCACTTGTAGAATAGAATTTCAGGTATCCATATGCATCATGGTTGACATCTACTATTTATACTCATGTATAAGATGACCTCATGTATAAGTGAAGGACAGGTTGTGGGGCCAAAATGGATTTTGATATGTCTCATGACTAAATCAAGGACCATTTCACACAGAGGGGAAAACAGCATTGCTTTCTCAGGGGAGGGGAGCAACTGCCATTGTCCACTGCTTCCATTCTTTGCCTAGGCATTCAAAAAGGCCAGAAGAAGTGCATGGTGGAGGGAGGAGGAGAGGGTGGGTGCTTCTTTTAGGTTTCTGGTGGGTGGCTAAAGCTCTTGTCTTTGCCACTTTACTTAGAGAAGAGAATGGTTCCTTTTAAAGATATGTGGACAGTACTAACATTGACCTGTGGATACATTAAGTGGATTATTTGAGTAAAATTTATATACTTATACTTCATTATAAAGGGTAGTGTGACACTGGTGAATGCAAAAGAATAGGGATTTTGATCAGGATGAACATAAGCCAACAGTGTAGTGCAACACAGAAATTGTATAGTTCTAGGATGCATCAGTAAAAGTGTTCAGATCTCAACAAGTAATGGCACCACTTTATTTGCATTGTTCAGATCTCTCCTAAGGTACTATGTCTAGTTTTGGATCCCATAGCATAAAAAAGATATCAAAATCATGTCGAAAAGACTGTAATGTGCTTGGAAACCCAAGTCCTATTAGTTGTAACAAGCTTGGACACCCATATCATATGATGAAAGATTAGAGAAACTGGTCATGTTTGGCTTGGAGAAGATAGAGACACAGCTTTTAAAAACAGATCTATGCAATTTAGGACTAATTACACCTTATATATATCCCCGAATAGTTGCGGAACACCTACCTTTGTTAGTTAGATGTATAACATCTTAGCTCTAATAATTTCAGTTGAATTTTTGAGTTTTAAGAATTTAATATGTTGTAAATGTGTAGAACGTATGATGTTATGTCTATTTAAGCTCTTATTTTTTATAATTTTATTGAGTTTGTTTTGACTTGTTATATGTTATTCTTGGCATTGAATGTTTGCCACTGTATTTTATATTGCTGGAATCCACCCTAAGTCCTTTTGGGGAGATAGGGCGGGTTATAAATAAAGCATGATGATGATGATGATGATGATGATTATGATTATGTTTGAAGGCTGCTATGTAAATAATGGAACAAATTTAGATTGGAGTTGGCAATTGTGGAAGAGTAAGGGTGGTGCATTAACTCCTTAGGAAAACTTATGAGGCTGCACCCCCACTGCACCCAATTCTGCAAGAAAACCCAAAATGGTTTGTTCCAAGTGCCACTAAATGCCTGCTCAGGGACATGAAGGTATTTTTTTACCATTGGAGGCCTAGGAGAGACCTTTTAACAACAAGCAGTGACTGGAGGTACTTCTTGCTTTAGAAAAGACCCCTCCAGGCCTAAATTGGACCCCCCCCCCCCAAAATCTGGTAGGATCTCCTTTAGGGAATTTGCAGGCAAAAACAATTTGAACAAAGGCTGGCTGAACAAGCTGTTTGACAGAGATGCAAAATCCCTTGGAATTGGCGAGTGAGGATTTAAGTAGGTGGTAAATGTCTGCCTGATCATAGTGCTATACTAGTGAGTTTCTTACATTGAAGGGGGCTAAACAAGTTCATTTTGTGGCTTTCAAATCTGATTCTGTCATAAGGAAAAATGCAAG
This sequence comes from Anolis carolinensis, assembly GCF_035594765.1. Lineage (NCBI taxonomy): Eukaryota > Metazoa > Chordata > Lepidosauria > Squamata > Anolidae > Anolis > Anolis carolinensis. Next base: position 186,053,322 of record NC_085843.1, read on the forward strand.
TTGGTCTAAAGTACAGTTGCTATTCTTAACTGGGAGCGGGCAATATTTCCCGAGTTCTAAAACACTATATTACCATTTAGTTATTTTCTATGCATGTTTCAAATGGTTCATTTTAGCTTTTGAGATCCAATATATCTCGAGTGTGGAGTAGCTAAATAGTTGCTTTCTTAAATTAAGCTGACTGGTTTTTAGTGGCACCTTCTCTGTCCCTGCTGCCAATGGTTATGATGTTGGTAATCAGGGTCTATTCACTTGAGGAGTCCTAGAGAAAGTTACCTGCTACTAAAATAATGCATTTCAGAAAACCAAGAACTTCTGATTTTTAAAATACTGATAACGTTACTCCTTACTTAAATGTATTGTTATTGTTGGGTGCTATTTTTGTGATATGTGATATTTGTATTTTTCATTTTACATTGTTTTCACTTGACACTATTTTGGAGGTTCACACAGAAATAAATCATTTTAAAACAATGACTGTAATTTCCCTTGCAATAGTTTAGATATATGGATTTCATTACCTGAAATGTAGGAATTAGGTAAGGGAATCATGGGAAGAATTTGCATGTTTTGATACTTTTTTGGTATCATCTCTCAAACAATTTAACTTAGAAGTATAGTCCTTACTTTTTGCCCAACATCACAGGCTGTGGCAGTTTTCATATCTGTGGATAATAAAGACTTTAAAGGCAGAGTAAAACAAAGTTTGTTTAAGGAATTGTGCAACTTATATTAGTTTATTATAAAATGCACCCAGAGCAATGAATGACACTTCTTTCTGATGAATTACACAGGTGTTTCATTACTTTATCAGGTGAAAGAAAGCCACTTGTGGCTAGATAGAACTATGAGATTTAAAAGCAACACATTATTTTAGTGATTTATTTTACAGATATTTCTAAATTGCAATTGAAATGTATGCCTGATTCATTAGTCCTAGTAAAGTATATATATTATATATATATGTGGTAAAAGGCATTTATTTCATTTTTCATAATAATATCTGGATGTTAGTAAAATAATACGAGATTCAGAAATTCATGCAGACAAAACGCATAGATGTTTTGAAGATATGTGCATAGGCAATTTCTCTTTCCTTGATCACTGGATGTTTGGGTGGATGGATAATACCCAATCCAGTTTGTGCTGGTAACAGATGTAAGATTGATGAGGACAAGGAAAAACTGCTTTCTTTCATGTGTTTTTTAAGCTGTGTAACTCAATGCCACTACACCCACTTCAACTGTGTCCCGGCTTACAGTCCATTTGCTTTGTCCCATGGACTTTGGCATGAGTAATTAAAAACAAAAGTAAACCCTCATAACTTTTTATTCTGTTTCTTGGTTATACTAGATATGACAGAATGTTGGGAGACTGTGATCATTTGGGAACTGATTTATGCGCACACACAATTCTGCATTTTTGCGTCAATGCAGGTGGAGGTTGAATCCCAATTTTAATCAGAATGTTAATTGAACTATCCAGGATGCTGGATACTATCCCCAAAATGTGGATTCATTGGCTAACTGCCGTATACAGAGAAGCCAGGGATGTGTAGCATGTGTTCTAAGTCATTGCTTCTTAAACGGTTGGCCGTGACCCAAATAGGGGTCCCCTTAGCTCAATGTTGGGGTCATGGCAGATTTGGCAACAGTAAAAGTTTTCTGAACGCGTCCCCTTTTACATAAATCTGTTGGCAACAGCATGCAGTCCTTACAGTGGACTCTGAAGGAAATGCTTCATCTATAGTTCACAAAAAGGAAATCAGCTCGTTTATAAAGCCTTGCAAATGCTGATTTATTATCAGTAAATTAGCTTTATACCCATTTAATTTACCTATATACCTGGGGTCACATTAAAAAAATCTTCTCTTTTTATTTTTTATTTTTCTTCCTTCTTTTCCCCTCCCAAATCCCTCCTCCCATAGACACATGTTAAGCTTATTTCAATACAATAAAATTATTTAAAAAGAAAAAAAATGCTCAAGCAGAAAAGGGGTTGTGAGTGAAAAATATTTAAGAAGCCCTGCTGTAAGATATATATTTAACAAGATGTTATATCATTTATATATTGAAGCTAAAAGATAAGGTAACTGATTTCCAGCTGATATTGTGTTGGATCCTGAGCTCATGAGATAGAATGCTTCTATAAATTGGCAAGTTATGGGGCTCTAGGATTGATTGTATGGAATGCTGGTCCCATTCTTCAGGCCATATGAGACATTCCCTGTGTTTGCTATTCACAGCTTAAAATGAGAGCAGGGGGAATGAGTGATTCATCAAAATGGAAAAAACAGAAGAAATCGCCAAGGAATTCTTACCATGCAACCAAAACATCACCAGGAACAGAGCCATCTTCTGCCAATGGTACAGGTATGGCAAGTAGCTCATAGAGTTGGATGAGATCATACGGGCCATCCAGTCCAACCCTCTGTCATGCAGGAACACACAATTAAAGCACTCCCGAGTGATGGCCTTCTAGCCTCTCCTTAAAACTTCTAGAGAAGAAGACTCCATCATTCTTCAAGGCAGCATATTCCAATGCTGACAGCTCTTACCATGAGGAAGTTCTTCCTAATGTTTATGTGGAATCTTTTTTCCTGTAATTTGAACCCATTGCTCTATGTCCTAGTCTTTAGGGCAGCAGAATACAAGCTTTCCCCATCCACAATATAAGGTTGTCTCCTCCTAAATTGCTTGTTTTCTTATTAGCTTCATTTAATAAACGTGTGTCCTACTCTTCAGCAGTATTCTTGGTTTACACAAGTAGAACTGAATATGCAAACAATAATGATAAATAAACATACAGTTAAAATGCATATTTACGCTTAAACATGTTCTCTACTTAAGCTGAGAAAATAATGGTTGTTCCAGGCAGGCCTCCTTGGGGCAAACTTTCTGTAAAGGGTGCCTTTGTTGAAAAGACTTGCTTTGAGATGGGCAGGGGAATTTTGAGAATAATAAAAACAAGGAGAAGTAGGCTGAGAGATAGCCTTTATCTTAAAGCTGTTACTATATTGAGCTCTGTAGTTTCACACTGATATGGCATTAGGTTTTGTGCAATATCAATTAGAATGTGGAAGGATGGGTGCTTTGTTTTGTAATTTGTACATATATAATGTGATTGGAGATGGCATTTAATTTTGTTGTATGATGGACAATAACAATAAAGTTATTCTAAGAGAGAGAACTCTGGTCAGAGGGGCATTGAGGAGAGTATCTGAAGATGGACCTAGTGAATGTCAGCCTCCCATTCACTTATTATCCTCCTCTGAGAAGGAAACTAAGCTGTGCATCCTTAGGTGAAGATAATAAATGAATGGAAGGTTGACCTCAGTGACAAACACATTATATACGGTACATAGGATTGTGACCCTGAGCTACTAATGGGTATTTGGCTAACATTGCTATTGCTCTTCTCAACAGGTGGAGTAAATTTTATTGATGCACCTTCTTCTATCTCATCTGGAAGTTCAGAAAACACCTCTTCTACGGTCAGTCCTTCTACTGACAGTGGTGTAGATATTTCTTCCCATATCGGCTCAAAGGAAGATCTTACTGACTTGCAAGTGGTTAATTCTCTGGAAATCAATCCAGCAGTGCCTTTAACAGAGCATGGAGCCAGAGAGCTACTTGAACCCCAGGTACAAATATACTTATTGGAAGGGCCCAGAAACTAATAGATTGTTGCAAATGCAACCTAGAGCAAAAGATTGCCATGTGAACAAATTGTACCTCTAACTGTGATATTTAAGTGGTGAACTTGCACAACCTTGTCCATTCTTCCCTTGTCATGCCTTGCTGTATAGTGCTGTTATAGCATCCATGGGACTGAGGGTTTAGGCAAGAATCAGAAGGAAATGAAGCCCACAAGGTGGGTGGTGTTACTGATAAAAAAACTTATGAAACAGCTATAGAAGATTCCAAACAGTGCTGTGTGCAGATGCATATAACCTATTTATGTGAGCTCACAGATGACCACTCAAAGAACTACTGTTAACATGCCACCTGTCTTCCTCTTAGGCTACTTTTCCCCGTGAGAGCTATAATATTGAATTCAAATTTACAATGTGCATCTTTACTAATTTCCCAGACTAATTATTATCTTTATTCTAAAGGGAGAATGCCCTCGAGAAGAAAAGACTCCATCTGCCTCAGTGGAGTCAATTCCAGAGGTTCTTGAGGAGTGCACATCTGTGGCTGAACATTCAGACTCTGCTTCAGTTCATGATATGGACTATGTCAATCCTCGGGGAGTGCGGTTTACTCAGTGTTCTCAGAAAGAAGGTGAGTGTAGAGTCTTCTGCCTTTATGCATCCTTGATCAAAAAGGAAGTAAGGATTTGATCTTTGCCACTGCCAAGAATAATTTTGTATCCCTAGACCAAATTGGAAAGCAGTGTTTGTAACAACTTTCTGCCCACTTTCCTCTCCCCAACCAGGAACAGCATTAGTGCCGTATGGGTTGCCCTGTATCCGAGAATTACTCCGCTTCCTCATTTCCCTCACTAACCCACATGACCGACACAACTCTGAGGTGATGATCCACATGGGATTACAGCTGCTCACTGTTGCACTGGAGTTGGCTTCTGTTGCAAACTTCCCATCCCTTCTAGGACTTGTTAAGGAAGAATTATGTCGATATCTTTTTCAAGTGAGTTTAAACAACAAATGCTTGCAAAATATTAAATGCTGAGCGCCCCTTATCCAGAATTCCAAAATATATCCAAATTCAAAATTGTTCATATGAGTTGCTGAGAAAGTGACACCTTTGTTTTCTGATGATTTAACTCTACAAAATTGATTTCATGCACAAAATTAATTAAAATGTTTTGTATAAAATTACCTTCAGCCTATTTCTATAAGGTATATGTGAAACATACATTTAATTTCATATTTAGACTTGGGTCCCATCTCTGAGATATCTCAACGTATTAAGGAAGAATTATGTCTATCTTTTTCAAGTGAGTTTAAACGACATATCTTGCAAAATATACTGAAATGCTAGTATTCCTAAATTCCCCAATATCTGAAATCCAAAACAGTTCTAGTATCAAGCATTTTGGATAAAGGATTCTCAATTTGTATTATGTTTTAGGCAGTATCTTTGTATTGCAGCAACTTTGTATTGCAGAACAAATGTTTTCTGTTGTGATTTTGGTTTGCTTTCCAGATTGGAGAAAAACAAATATACCGTATTTACGTTACTAATCGTAAATATTTTTATAGTAATCGTCTTTCCATTTTTTAATTCCTCCTCAGCTACTGAGTGTGGAGCGGCTTAATTTGTATTCAGCCTCCCTTAGGGTTTGCTTCCTCCTTTTTGAGAATATGAGAGAACACCTAAAATTTCAACTGGAGGTATGTCTTTTGAAGTATAATCATTTATTCTTTGAAACAGATAATTAAAAATGCTTTTGTAAGTTGTAAATGAAATGCTGTCTAAGGATTTTGGATGATTTTGATATTCTCAAGTTCCTTCCTGTGTTATACCAAATTTTAAGTATAAGTATACTTATAAAAATATAAGTATTGTAGCCATAGTGGACAATTGATTGGCCAATTTGATGCCAATCACATTCCATAGATAAACATAGCACGGCTAGGACTGTGCTAGACGTATTGTAAACAGCAATGGAGTGGTCTAGTTACCAGAAAGCTATGGCATTTTGCTCATATAAAAACTTTCTTGAGTGGTAGCTGGCTTCAAAGGTGTCTCAGTATAAATAAAAAATATAATTCTGAATCTGAGTTGCAATGAGCTAAACCCATCTGACATTGCCTTAAGTCTGGTTTGCATAATCTGCAGCCCTACAGATTTTTTTGAACTTCACCTCACTGAATTTCTGACCATTGAACAAGCTGGTTCGGGCTTCTGGAGGTCAAAGCTGCTGGTTGTGTAGGTTGCCTTAATGGGTGCTACTTTGGTATCCTCCTTGGGTTTCTCCTCACTGTAGCAATGTCTGATTGGTTCAATTTATTGATGCTTAGGAATATACTAAATGGTACATAGTTGCAGAATTCATTCTGAGGACAGGGCCAGAAAGCACTATGTCTGCATACAAACTAGGCAACACTTCCATTGATGAAACCTGCAAAAGTGAAGTGTCCTATCGAATGAGTAAGCACTTTGGCTAATAAGACAGGTGCCAGTGATCAGTGTGGTGGGTGTTTGGTCTGTTTCTTCTCTCCATGGAGGAAATACACAGATGCATAACTGCCTTGGTTACTTTTTTTAAAATCTTGTCTCACTTTCAACATGAAAGCCAAGCCTTTACTTTATTGGGATTTGTAGTAAGAACAACAGTAGCTGCCAAGTAGAAGTGAAGTGATAGGAATATTCTCTGTCCCTAACCGCAGTATATCCCTAATCGTTCTTGTGTTCTGAGATAACATTATATCTCATTCTGTAAGATATATTTGAATAAAAATATTTTTTGTCCTTCATATGCCTGGGCAATAATACGATTGCTGTGTATACTGACATTTTTGTGTTATTTAACTACCCATAGTAGTATTTTCTTGTCCAAATAGTTTGTGTCTGCATGGTAAAAGATGAATAAAGATAGCAACTGCTAGTGTACATCTTTGAGACTCCGTTTGCTCTTTTTGTTACATGCAAAGCCATGTTTTGAGAGAAGTTTCATATGTGTGTACCATCTTCATTTACAAAAAGTGGTAGAAACTAACATAAAGGCTATCATATATGACATTAATAACACTTCTTTTGTATTTTATCTCTTTTTCTGCTAGATGTACATTAAAAAGCTGATGGAGATCATCACTATTGAAAATCCTAAGATGCTCTATGAGATGAAAGAGATGGCACTAGAGGCCATAGTTCAACTCTGGAGGATACCTAGTTTTGTCACTGAGCTCTACATCAACTATGACTGTGACTATTACTGTGCTAATCTATTCGAAGATCTCACCAAGCTGCTGTCCAAGGTCTTGGAAAATTGTTTTGTTACTTTCTTTTCAGCAAAGTTACATGCATTTCTATGCAGCCGAAAAACCATAGCTAGGTGTGGTGCTTCTTGAATGATAAAGTAAGAGCAATGTGTGTGTCTTAAGAGGATGAGATGCATGTGAAGTGTGGCTAATGTGCATAATTTCTTCCATGAGGTGCAGAATAGACTAGACGACTAGGGGAAAAGATAATATGCTATAATGCCAATTCAGTTAAGATGTTTTTCTACTGGTAATTATTAATAACAGTGGGAAATCCAATCATGGGCCTTCTACTGTCAAATATACTTTAGTGGTTTTTGCCAGTAATGTTTAAATTCATCTTTAAGAAGAATTTACATGTTCAAAGATCTGGAAATCTACTGCTGACATATTCCAGAGAGCTTCAACTGAATGTGGATCTCTGGCATATGTCTACATACTGGGTATCAGAGAACATATACATAATGTTTGGGGGTGAGCATCTTTGATACCATATTTCACTGCTTGATAGTCGCACTTTTAATCCCGTTTTTGAATCTAAAAAGAGGAGTGGGCCTATTTCATGAGAGGAAAAAAATCTGTCTCTGATTCTCTGGTTTGTGAGGTTTTTTTAAAAAAATTGCCTTATCTCCAAATGGGGGAGGAGGAGGGATGATCTAGCCTGAAATTAATAGCTTTGTTTCTGTTTGTTTTTTAAAACTGCTTTGCCTCTAAGAAAGGAAGAGGGAATAGTCTCCCTTTCTTCCTTCTTTCTCCAAAGGCAAGACAATTTACAAAATCTGAAATGGCTCTCCCAGGAAGAGGGAGGGAAAATTGAGGTCCAGAGACCTCCATTTTAGATTTTTAAAACTATCTTTGCCTCAAAGGAAGGAAAGAAGAATAGAGCTCTAGAGACTTCAATTTCATAGATTTTAAGCTGCCTTGCTTTCTGAGAAAGGAAGAAAGGAAGGCGGAATCAGCCCTAAATGGCTCTGTCACTATTGTGTGAGGAACACAAGAATACCAATTTTGTCACCCCCAAAATGGGGGTGTGACTTATGCTGTGGTGACTATTATACGATGAAATATATTGTTTTCTGTTGCATACATTGATATACATGAAGCATCACAAAATGTGAATCAATATCAGGGCTTGAGTGAACATTTACAGAGTTGGGTCAGCAAGATTTCATGTAGAAAACAAATTTACATTATTTGTAGGGGAAGGATTTTTTTTAGGACTGGGATATATGGAGGTTTGATTGTTTTTGTGGAACTTTGAGCAGAAGCCCCGTCTTGTCTTGTTTAATGATTACCAATCCTTGATTTTTCCAGAATGCTTTTCCTGTTTCTGGTCAATTGTACACCACTCACCTACTATCCCTTGAAGCATTGCTGACAGTGATAGACAGAACTGAAGCACAATGCCAAGCCAAAGTACTCAGCAATATATACCAGCAGGAAAAAGCAGCACTAAAACCAAGCACGGAAACTGTTGGCAGTGTCAGAGAAACAAGCTCTAGTGAGAATTTTTTGTGTCTTATTTTTTATCTTGAAGTCTGGTCTATTTTCTTTTTTTTGTCTTGAAGTGTTGCCTGTTTTCCTCATTTCATTCTAGATAAGGCAGCTATTCTGTTCTATAAATGTGTCACTTCATTGTTGTGGTTATTGTGTCCCAAATCTCTTAAATGTGGTGGTGTAGCTTTAGTAAGATTTTTTTTTCAATGAATGAATTTCATTTTTAATTTTACACATGAATTTGATATGGGCTACAGCTATTTGTCTCAACAATATTATCTCAAAATAGTTGTTGATTATCTGTACTGTACAAAATAATAATATTACGTCAACATTGTCCTTGATAACTGTAGTTATCATCTGTGCTCTGTAGTTGCTGAGCGGACAGTTATAGTAGAAGGCAAGTCAGCCACTGAAGAATTAGCAGAGACGTCTCCACCCGCAAATGGTTGCTTGGTGACAAGCCATATGAATTTGGAAGTGGGAAGTGATGCAGGTAAATTTGAGTTTTGGTTACCATTTAGGTACAGTGAATGCCAGTTGTGTTTTTGTTCCTTATCTAATTCTCTGCAGCTATTAAACCATGTCCCTTGGAATAGTGAAAAATATAAATAATGTACATTTACTTGAAGATTTTCCTGCTTCTTGCAGGGGGTTGGACTGGATGGCCTGTGAGGTCTCTTCCAACTCTACGATTCTATGATTCTAGATGTAGCTACATCATGAAGTGATGTAAAAGTGATTTGCAATTTTTGAAACAAGGGTGTGAAATTCTCTGTATCACTTTATAAATCACAAGAGTGCATGTTAAAATATATCAACAGCTGCTTGTGCGTATTGTGTACTTTTATGATGAAACATTGCTTTTTAAAATGTTCTTAAACAGAAGCTGAATGGCCATCTGTTGGGAGTGCTTTGATTGCATGGCAGGGGATTGACATGGATGACCTTGTGGTAGTTTACAACTATGCTTCTATGTATGAAGTGCGCCTTTGAATGTTTGCAGCTAAATTGCAAAGTTTTGTTCCTTATGAACATAATACTGCTGCTAGCTTGTCATGAGGAGGGGGGAGAGCAGGTTGTTTATTGCATGTAATTAGCAGTTCTGCTTTGAAAGGATCCACTGTGAAATCACTGCACTTTTATTTTGAGCAGAAAAAAACACTCCAAAGAAGCCTACTCGCTTTTCCTGCCCTTTACCTACAACACAAGAATTGATAATGATCAAGAGTAAAAAAAAGGTATGATCTGTTGTTTATGAAGCATCTGTATTGTAAATAAGTGTTGTTTAAAGGTACAGGATGGAAGCTCATTTGGTCCCTAAAGCTTTTCACTTTCTCCATGGGCTACACAGTAATTCTTTGTACAACAACAACAATAGTAGTAGTAGTAGTAATAATAATAAATTATTTCTTACCCACCTCTCCCTGCAGCTCGAGGTGGGTTACAACACAATGAAAAAAACAGGAACATTGCAAAATTTAACGAACGTTTTTATGGCAGGTTGGATATTTTTTTATTGAAAAACAAAGTTTTTTAAATGGCATGGGGGGAAATCTGTTGGATTCCACAATCTTTTCACTGCACTTTCTCTACCCCAAATGAAAGTTGGAAAATATTTTTCGTGTCTTATAACAGGTATGTAAAGGAGAATGCCCATTTGGTTCAGTACCAAAAGTATTTGGGATTCTAGATTTACAATAGTATAGGCTCTACTTGTTTTATTATGCATATTACAAACTAACCATAGATATGCAAATGCAATAATACTCTCAGCACATCTAAAGGGGTGAGTTTATATCCATGAAAGCTTATGCTAAAATAAAAACCAATCAGCCTTATAGGTATTGCCACATTTTTCTCCACTCTCTTCTTCCTCTTTATCTTAATTGTATTGATTTATTGACAGAACAACATATTGTAATTCACGACATAATGGTTGACATCACATAATAGTCACACTCCTCTTCCCCTGAAATTTCTATTTTTTCCTTTCTTCATGGAAATTAGAGTTGGCTGTGTCTGGGGCTCTCCCTCCTCAGACCCAGGTAGCACATTTTGTATTTCTTTTTGAACTCTTTCCTCCTAGGGGGAAGATAGATCTGGGGCTTTCCCCTTCTTACTTCTGAGGAGGGAGAGCCCCAGTCCCAGCCTCCTCCTTAGAGATAAGATAGTTTTTTAAAAAATGCAAAGGGAGCCAGCTGAGTGTAGGGATTTTCCTTCTCTTGCCTGCCTCCTTGGAGGTAAGAGGGGAAGAGCCACAGTTGGATCCCTTTGCACTTTAAAAAAACTCTCTTGCCTCAGGTGGATCTATACTGTCATACAATACAGTTTCAAAATGCAGATTAATTTCATTGTACTAAATTATATGAGTCTATATTGACATATGGGGCCCCTGGTGGCACAGTGTCTTAAAGCGCTGAGCTGCTGAACTTGTGGACCAAAAGGTCCCAGGTTCAAATCCCGGGAGTGGAATGAACTCCCGCTGTTAGCCCCAGATCCTGCCAACCTAGCAGTTCGAAAACATGCAAATGTGAGTAGATCAATAGATACCACTCCGGCGGGAAGTTAACTGCGCTCCATGCAGTCATGCCGGCCACGTGACCTGGAGATGTCTATGGACAATGCCGGCTCTTCGGCTTAGAAATGGAGATGAGCACCAACCCCCAGAGTCAGTCACGACTGGACTAAACGTCAGGGGAAACCTTTACCTTTACCTATATTGCCATATAATTCAGTTCAATGCGGTTAATCTGCATTCTTAAACTGCCTTATATGGCAATGTAGATCCGGCCTCAGAGGATGCCCGCAGATGTTGGGACTCCCTCCTCAGAGAGGTTAGGCTGGCACCCTCTCTAATGTCTATTCACAGACACATAAAGTCTTTTATATTCTGACAAGCATTTGATGTATATAAGGCCTGCTTACACAATCCACTGGGTATTGCCAATTGTTATACTTTTGTGTATGTGTGTGTAATATGTGTTTTAACATGGCTTTACTTTTTTGATTGTTTTATTTTGTTTTAGCTTTTGTATCTTGTTGATTTTCAACAATATTTTAATTGTTCAAAGTCTCTAAGTTCTGCATCTGGGGAACAAGCAGAATACAAATAACAATAGTATAGGCTTTCATTCATACGGCACTGATGAGAAAACCAAGCACATTCTCTCTTTTCTGGAAGTCTTGGAAAAGTTAGTGATGTAATGAATAATGTGTGAGCCACACTTTGGAAAATTGCCATCTGTACAACCTTTTTTCCCGAAGTGACTTGAAAATGATATATCCTTGTATGATGTCACTTGAGATCTTGAATGCTTATGTCCATTACTTGAAAATTCATGTTGCAGTGACTAAAGTGTAAGCTTTTTCTGAAGGAACAAAGGAGGATGCTGTACTGTACATATCCATACTTTCCTAGTGTCACAGTCATTGAAGTGTTGCTTCCTGTTAGTGATGGGCAGCAACCGAAAACTGACATTTATTCTGGTGCTTTGGTAAAGTTCACATAAATGTTTGTACTGGATCTCTAGTCACACACAACCTTTTAGTTAACCCTCTCTTGGGTAACTGCTTATGACATTATCCACTTATATTATGTATCCCTGAGCTTTAGATGCTCTGTTCTGACAAGTGTGGAAAATGGTTAAAATACAAACCCTATTGTTACTCAATAATTTACTACATCCCTCATGAAGAACATAAAGATAAATGTGTCATGTTTCTGCTATATTTTTAGGCCTCATTGTTATCTACATAGTTTTCAAAAAAAAGGCCAGATTCTGCATTTACAGGATTTGGTTTGCTGCTAAGAAAACCAGCTATTTACAGTTCTACTAAATTTACTAAATAACCAAACACTTCTTTCTCAAAACCAACTCAGTATCCTATATTTAGGACTATCTGTTTTCTCTTCAGGTTTTGAGGGTCCAGTGCTTACTTATTCCAATAAGCAAGACCTGAAACACTTTCTTCTTGCTTACAATATAATATATGTAAAGCTGTGACAGATGAAAACCATTAGGTTATGGTTTTTAGTCCTTGCCATTGCAAGTGACTGGTTAAGATATTAATTTATTATTATTATAATATTTTATTTTTATGCCTCACTTTTATCTCAGGAACCGAGATCCAATGTCTCATGACCTTTAAAAACTACAATTTAAAAACCTACAAAACACAGCACTATTAGGGTAATTTAATCTGTGTAGAATTTTTTATTTAATAGCATTTATTTGTCTTTTAAAGCTCTTGATAAATGGTTCAGAACAATTCAATCAAAAGCCAAAGAAAGGAATACAGTTTCTTCAGGAGAAAAAACTCTTGACTACTCCCATGGATAATAATGAGGTGGCAAAGTGGCTACGGGAAAATCCTAGGCTTGACAAGAAAATGATTGGAGAATTCATAAGTGACCGGAAGAATGTAGATTTACTGGACAGCTTTGTCACGTGAGTAGAAAACTTGAAGCTCCTATAATATTTGGTCACAAGTGGGAAAGCAGTTTTGAGAATGCTAAAACCATAGCTTTGAAAGGAACATGGAGAAAAATATTTAAATGATTTCTGAAAGATTTCTAGATAGCTTCTCCTTAGATATCTCTTTTAAAGGATAGCCTATCTCTTCCTGAGATGCTTATCCACTATCAAACATTTCTTACTTTTAAAATGTTTCTCACGTTTTCCTGAAATCCTTGTCTCTCTTATTTCTGCCTAACAATAATTGTAATCTTGTAACAGCTGGGAGAATGGCAACAGAGCACTTTCCCCATTTCTTTCAGATATTTGAAGACAACTGTCATATCTCTCCTGATATGCTAAATGTTATGAACCCTTTCAAGTATTGCTTATAAAATTCAATATCCTGTCAATTCACCATCTTAATTATCTTGCTCTGATCAGAGTCCAGGTTGTCAATATACCAGGCTAAAAATTGCTACACTGATTGTAGATTTCCAGATGTTTTGCCAGACCAATGTAGAACAAGGGCACGGGCTGTGGCGCAGGCGGGAGAGCAAGCCAGTGCAATTAACTGCAATGAATCACTCTGACCAGGAGGTCATGAGTTCGAGCCCCGCTCGGAGCCTATGTTTGTTTGTCTTTGTTCTATGTTAAAAGGCATTGAATGTTTGCCTATATGTGTAATGTGATCTGCCCTGAGTCCCCTTCAGGGTGAGAAGGGCAGAATATAAATGCTGTAAATAAATAATTCATAAATAAGGTGGAATATTAATTGAAATATTACTGTTCATGATTTAGATACTATATTTCTGTTAATATGATTTGAGGCTGCATGAGCATTTTAGCAGCTGCATTACTATACCTTTTAAAAAGCTATTTAGATCATTTCCATTGTTGCCAGGCTAGGTCTTTCCTAGCCAAACCTGTTGTTTGATTTGGTCTCTGATTAGTTTCACCTTGTCACTTTTGGCTCAGTGTCCCAATCTGCCATTATTGAATCTTGATGGTGGCTTTTGTTAATATTAAATTTCCCTTTCAATTTTGTGTGTGCAAATTTTGGTAAGCATCCTTTCTGCACATCTATTCATGTTAGTTCTAAATTTTTTGAACAGTACAGGGTCTAAAACAGAGCCACCCACATTGCTGCAGAACACCACTCAGATGGTCAAACAAGATAAGAAAAGAGGGAAGAAGGAAAGATTACATTTGTTTTTCCAGTTTGAGCAGGGAAGGGGTATTGGGGCAGAAGCTTCTTGTCGCTGTCCTTTGACACCTACCTTCATGTTGGGTTCCTAATAGAGGCAGGTTGTTTTACTATCTTTTCTCCCTGGTTCCCTTTTTTTAAAGGCTGCATTCTCATTATTTATTCTTATTTATATCACTTATATTCATTTCCTTACTGCAGAGACAGGCTGTTTATCCTGATTTTAATAAGTTAAACTAGAAAATTCACTAACTTTCACATTAAAGGTGAAGGTAAATAGGTTTTGTCAAAACCTGCACAAACTAGCTAACTCTATAGCATAGTTGAAGTTCTCAGTTCTTAGCAATAATAATACTGTTAGAGCAGGAACCAAAGCTTGAACAAAGTTACTGTATTGTCTCTTACCCTTCAGATATACTGTGCTGAGCCTACCTTCTAACTATTTTGCTTGATTTTTTTTGTTTTTATTCTAGAACTTTTGGTTTCCAAGGTTTACGATTAGACGAAGCCCTACGACTCTATCTAGAAGCCTTCCGGCTGCCGGGAGAAGCTCCTGTAATCCATAGGCTGTTAGAAGTTTTTACAGAACATTGGCGCGTATGTTTTAAAATGGTCATAAACCTTTGTTTTGCCTTAGCCTTCCCCATTCCCATGTCAAGCAGCATTTTTTTAAGCTTACCTCACTTCAATTAGGAAGCAGGGAAGGAAATGTCATAGAATCATAGCATCATAGAGTTGGAAAGAGACCACAATTGCCATCCAGTCCAGTCTTCTGACATGTAGGTTTACCCAGTCAAAGCATTCCCAATAGATGGACATCTAACTTCAGAATAGGAGACTTCACAACCCTCTGAAGCAGCATATTCCACTGCCAAACAGCTCTGACTTCCAAGTTCTTCCTAATGTTTAGCAGAATATCTTTTCCTGCAATGTCAGATTAAGACACATTATATTTGTCCCAACTTGTAGCTCCAAGAGTCATTTCTGTGAGAAAGTTTCAAAACCAGCAAATGACAAACAGTGCTCAAAATAAAATAGCAAGGAACACTTGCGCAGTCTCATAACCAGAACTAAGGAAGAACTTTAGTATTGCATTTCTGTTCATTACAAAACATCTGACTTGCATTGTTATTCTGCTTTTCAGAAATCAAATGGATCTCCCTTTGCTAACAGCGATGCTTGTTTTGCCCTGGCCTATGCAGTTATCATGCTGAATACTGACCAGCACAACCATAATGTTCGCAAACAGAATGTACCTATGACCCTTGAGGTGAGAGTTGGCATTATCACAGGGTCTGCTATGCTTTATATCTATTTAGTTGGTTCTGGCATTACTGATGTAGAAGCAAAAAAAGCATAGAACTGAAATAGCTCTGTTGTTACAGTACTTCACTTGTAATAAAATACCAAGAAAAGTACAGAAATAGCTGTGCTGCCTCTTTTAAGCAAGGTTCAAAGCAATGCAGTCCAGACATGCTTCACATGCTTTATTTTCCTCCACTGCTATTTACAGGAATTCCGAAAAAACCTGAAAGGAGTAAATGGAGGCAAAGACTTCGAACAGGACATGCTGGAGGATATGTACCATGCTATCAAGTAAGGTTTTGATTGCCCGCCCCTGAATTCTCAGAGAGACCTTTGATGATAAAAGAATCCCCTTTAACACTCTTCTTAAGACATTCTGAGATGTAAAATATCCATTCACAATTCATTAGGCTGTTATCGTGCCTTGCCTGCTATAGTGTGCTGATGCAGAATGTTAGTAAGAAGATGTGTAATGTTTTTTGCAATAATTTCCAATAGAAATGAAGAGATTGTGATGCCAGAGGAGCAGACAGGTCTAGTAAAGGAAAACTACGTATGGAGCGTACTGTTGCACCGTGGGGTCACTGACGAAGGCATTTTTCTGCATGTCCCACCTGGAAGCTATGACCATGATCTCTTTGCCATGATCTGGGGACCTACTGTTGCAGCCCTTTCCTATGTGTTTGACAAGAGCCTAGATGAATCCATAATCCAGAAAGCCATTTCTGGTTTCAGGTACTCTTTTCATTATGCAATAGTATATACAGACTGTCTTACCAAAACATGTTTCCATGAACAGTCTATTGACACATTCTGGAAAGTGGGACATATACTAGGGTCCAATGAAAACATAGTAATGCATAAGACAGATTTAGGTGGAGCTAGTCTTTTTGTAAAGGCAGACAGATTTGTCCTTCAATTTATAAATTCAATTTTTAAACAAATAAGATAAATAAAAAAACCAACAGTGCCTATACATAGTTAAATTTCTCTCACCAATAAACCTCTTTACTTTAAATGTAAATCTGAAATGCACACATAAATAAATACATCTATATATAAAGGTCAAGTTATATATGCATATTGGTTGATTGGTTTGTACCACAGAGGCTCCTACATGGCTTGATGGACCTGGGCCAGACTTGGCAGATCCTTCATTATCCAACATTATACAAATTGGTACCCTTCATTATCCAACATAAAATAGTTGAGATACCAGTTCTTGGAGAAATAGGGCGGAATATAAATAAAGTTATTTATTTATTTATTTAACAGAGCGGCTTGGTTATTGCTAGGTGAAGTGGCTCTCTGTCATTGACCTGGGAAAGAAAGGGGTGAAGCAGATTGAGTGCTGCTTGGTGATATGTGTATGAGGGGGGAGGAAAGGAGGAAGGAAAGAAAGAAGATAAAGGAAGGGAGAAGGAAGGGAGGGAGGGGGAAAGAAAAAAAGTGGTAGTTTAGGAAGGAAGGAAGAGATTTGTAAGGGGAAAAGGTATGTGGGGAGGGAAGAAATAGAATGAAGGGAAGAGAAAGGAAGAGATCAAGGAAGGACAAAAAGGAAAGAAATAAGAGGGGAAGGCATATGAGGGAAAGCGAAGGAATGGAAGGAGGGAGGGAAGAAGGGAGAATGATGTAGTATTTTGTGACTTTAAAAAAAAATTTTTTTTGAATTGTATGTTCTTGTTTCTTGTTCTTTATTATGTTTAATTAGTTATATGGTTTTCTTTGCCATGTTGGAAACCGCCCTGACTCATCTTGAGGAGATAGGGCAGTCTATAAATTAAGTTTTATATTATTATATTATTATTTATATGAGGAAACGGAGGGAAGAAGAAAAGAAAGGTGAATACTTAACAGAAAACTCAGTGTGAGATTCCTTCTAAAATTTTGATGGCTTTTCTTTCAGAAAATGTGCTATGATTTCTGCCCATTATGGTCTCAGTGACGTTTTTGACAACCTCATCATTTCACTCTGCAAATTTACAGCTCTTAGCAGTGAGGTGAGTATTCAAATGGAATATTATAGCTTGGGGCAGATTTCAGAGTCTTAAAATCTAAACTTTGCTAGTGATAACCTTGGTTAATGCTGAAACCGGGAGCAGAGGCAGGATTTGAGTAGTGGAATGATGGAGAGAAAGAGAAAATAGATCCATAGATAATTTTTTCTACAGGCTTGGGCATTTACAACTGCATTTGCACAAACTCATGTGGTAGCTAAAAAGCTATGATGATGCTCGGCTACATCAATAGGAGTATAGTGTCCAGATCGATGGAAGGTCAGATGTCATCTGGAATACTGTGTCCAGTTCTGGGCAACACAATAGAAGAAGCTGGAACATGTCCAGAGAAAGCTGACTAAAATGATCAAAGGTTTGGAAGCTAAGCCCTATGAAGAGTGCTGAGGGAATGTGTATGTTTAGCTTGGAGAAATGAAGGCTGAAAGGGGACATGATCATGTTTAAATATTTGAAAGGATGTCATATTGAGGTGGGAATAAGCTTGGTCCCTGCTTTGGACACTCGGACACTGAGCAATGGATTCAACTTACAGAAAAAAAGATTCCACCAAAACATTAGGAAGAACTTCCTGATGATAAGAGATGTTCGGCAGCGGAATATGTTGCTTTGGAGCATGGTGGAGTCTTCTTCTCTGGAGGTTTTTAAGCAGAGGTTGAATGGCCATCTGTCAGGTGTGCTTTGATTGTATGTTCTTGCATGGCAAGAGATGGACTGGATTGCTCTTGTGGTCCCTTACAACTCCCTGATTTTATTTTTTTAAGAGCACTCCCATGGCAAATGTGATATTGTTGAAGCAAATTCCTACCACAGTGGTGGCCATGAACTGTGGAATCTTCCTCTAGCATATTGATAGTTGACCTGAGATCTTCCTTTGACTGCTTTGTCTTCTTTACCTGGTTTATTGTGGGTTGGGGACTCACTGCATCTCCTTTCCTTTTTCACCCCGTAGTCTATTGAGAACCTGCCTACAGTTTTTGGAAGCAACCCTAAAGCCCACATTGCAGCGAAGACCGTATTTCATTTGTCTCATCGCCATGGTGATATTTTGCGAGAGGGCTGGAAAAATATCATGGAGGCTATGCTGCAGCTTTTCAGGGCAGAACTGTTGTCAAAAACAATGGTGGAGGTAAAAAAAAAAAAAGACCACATGAAGCTTATGGTTGCTTTCAAAGGGTCACTGAATCCATGGATGGAGAATCCGTGGATACAGAGGACCAACTATAATTGTTTTATATAGTGGTTGGTGCTCTTTAGTTTTTACCCAAATTTAGATATTGTTGAATGATAACTCCCATAACTTCTGATTATCCCCAGTCTGTATGGAATGATAATGGAGTTGCAACACATCAGCACTTGTGGCTCTGGAAAAGTTAAAGGACTTTTTAAAGTCACACATCATATCCACAAGCCTTGTATCTAAATCTAAATCCCACTCTCCTGACTAATCAGAACAAACTGCAGCCTCACAGGTGAGACTGGACCATATCTGCCATCAGGACCTAGTCATGATATCTAATGAGAAGGAATGCAGGTGTTTTAGTCCAGTAGCTGTAGCGCCACATAAAATGACATGGTGGGCTGGATTCGGCCCATGAGCCTTGTGTTTGATACATGTGATCTACTGTATACTGTTTATAGTTAAGCACATCTAATGAGATGAAACCAGCTGGTGTAATTTTCTTAATTAGAAGAGGAAAGGGTTGGTGGCAATCATTAATTTCTAATATAATCTAGTGGAAATCTGTATTTGGAAAAGAAAAAAATACTGAGGTATTTGCCAGGAATTGAAGATTAAAGATAAGGCTAAAGCTTTGTGAGATGCTAGTAGTGTTAGAGAATGAAAAAGACAAAGAGATTCAAATGAGTAAATAGCATATACATGTGTCTTAATCCAACTGCTTGTGCTTATAAGAATGTATAGATTGAATTGGTTGCTGTATGTTCATCAACACTTATGTAAATTTGAACCAGTTTTTTTTGAAGACTCTGCAATTTTTCAAGTATTAACTCTAAACCATAAGATGAAGCAGCTTATGTCAGATAGTAGAAGGAGACAGGTTTCAGCATAACTAGCGCAGCAGTTAAAAAGGAACTGATCAGTATCATTTTCTAGTTGCATACACTCAGTGAAGAGGGATCCCCAACTTTCTGGGCAGAAGATTATGAGTGAAGTCTTTATACAGCAACAAAGCCCATGTGTCTTAAGTCTGCTCAGGACCCTTCCACACACCATATATCCCAGAATATCAAGGCAGAAAATCCGACAATATCTGCTTTGAACTGTTTTTGTTTGAGTCCACACTACCATATATTCCAGTTCAAAGCAGATAATGTGGGATTTTATTCAGCTGTGTGGAAGGGGCCTGGGTTATCTGAGTCCACACTGCCATATATTCCAATTCAAAGTAGATATTGTGTGATTTTTGCCTTGATATTATGGGTTATATGGCTGTGTGGAAGGGCCCTTTATTGTGTCTGATGGGACAATCCTGACTAGTGTCACCAAAGTTTGGTGGATGAGGAATAACGGAACCTCCTCAGTTCTAGCACTGTAGTTGTGCAACTACTTTTATGCCAGGTGAAATCTCAGGCCCCATCTACACTGTCCTTATATCCCAGTATCTGATCACAGGTTATCTGCTTATCCCAGATTATATGGCAGTGAAGAATCATATAATCCAGACCTGGGATCAGATCCTGGGATATAAGGACAGTGTAGAAGGGGCCTTAGTTTGGCTGGTCATTTTAGTTTATGGTACTCTTCTGTATTTCCTTTTTTTTTAAGGACTATATTATGTTTGCACCATTTTATGGTAGAGAATCATTTAGATCACCTTATCTCTTAAACTACCCTGGTATCTACTTAATGTAGAATGATTCAACAATACTAATATTAATAAAATAATGTTTAAATTTTGGAATATATTGGTTTGGTTTGTAGGTTGAAGATTTTGTGGATCCCAATGGCAAGATCTCTCTCCAGCGTGAGGAGACACCTTCCAGTCGGTGAGAAACCCAGGAAGTTTCATAGATCAGCTGTTGCCAGATCCAGGTTATATTGAGTTCTGAATGCAAGTCTATTGAAAAGAAGGCTAGTGACTGCTAGAGGGCGCAATCTACATTTGCAATTAAATGTGGAATGCTTTTATTTGGAATGCAAACCTAGAAACCATCCCACAGGGGATGCTCAGTCTTCATTGGGTCTTTGTAGCCCCTCCTAGACTTTTGTAAGGTTATTTATATTTTTGCAAGATGTCGGATGTCAGATTAGCAAAGCCTGCTAATACCTCACAAAGCCCTCGCATGTGTGAGAGAATGATGGTGCATTCACTACACAGGAATTGGGACTCTCAGAAAGAATGTCCTATTCCCACACTGATCTATCTATCTTTTTTGTAGTGGCGAATCTACAGTGCTAAGTTTCGTTAGCTGGCTGACACTCAGTGGCACAGAACAGTCTGGAATGAGGGGACCTTCTACAGAGAACCAGGAGGCAAAAAGAATGGCACTGGAATGCATTAAGGTAATTCATGGCCACAAAGAAAATATTACACATATATTAGGAGACAGTGGAATCTGTTTGACTTGCAGAACTGCACTATAACAATTTTTCTACAACATAATATTAAATTGAATTTCAAATGTGCAAATCCTATCTACCTAAAATAATGCTGCGGTGGCACAATGGGTTAAACCCTTGTGCTGGCTGAACTGCTGACCTGACAGCTGAACTGCTGACCTGAAGGTTGGGTTGCCGATTCGAATATGCAAGACAGGCTGAACTCCTGTCTGTCAGCTCTAGCTTGTAGGAACGTGAGAGAAGCCTCCCAGCAACACATCCAGGCATCCCCTGGGCAACGTCTCTGTAGACGGCCAATTCTCTCACACCAGAAGTGACTTGCAGTATGTTCTCAAAGTTGCTTCTAACACAGTAAAAAAATCTTCACAAAATGTTTGTAAAGTGGGGATTTGCTTCTCTCCCAGTCAGCATGTATTATGAATTCTATCCAGCAGTTTTTTCTAAGAGCTCAAAATTGCATTTTACCGTACGATCTTATGAAGTTAAGCTGACAGAAAGAATGACTTCGTATCCATATGGAACCTTGTTTATGAACTGATCTGTAGCGTGAAAAAGATGGTCTTGACATAATTAGCACTTTAGCCCAGTTTCCTACAGATCTTATCCATGTTTTTATCATGATGTATTGTATGTGTTTTTATAACTTGTTTTATTGTTGTTTGATTTGTTTTACTGCTTGTTTTTATATTGTCATGACCGGGCTTGGCCCCATGTAAGCCACCCCCAGTCCCTTCAGGGAGATGGGGCGGGGTATAAGAATAAAAATTATTATTATTATTATTATTATTATTATTATTATTATTATTATTATTATTATTATTATACTATATAGAATATTTTATGTTAAATAAATAAGAAAACCCTATCACTCTATGGTAGTGGGTTATATGGTAGTTAGATTATGTGGATGGCCTTCCAGTTATGCAATGGGTGCTCCATTTTTCATCCTCCCACATTTTAGCCCCCCATGTGTCTTCCAAATCTTCTCCAGAAAGTTCATCTGGAGTTCATTGTTTTGGAGGAAAAACACTGGATACAACCAGTGTGAAGGATCTTTTGTCTTGAGACGGGATGGGGAAGACAATTGCCACATAGTTATTTTCTTGTACAACTCCCACAGCCCCCTACAATTCACCATGCCAGTGATCCTACCTGAATCAATGTTCAGAATTGAGGCATATAAGAATATAAAAGCACAATTTATTCAGAGAAAATGAAGTTATCTTAATGCTGTGAGTTTGGGGATTTTTAAGACATATATAAACTTGGTTTGTGTCCTAATGTACATACTTATTTTTTCTTTTATAGCAATGTGATCCAGAGAAATTAATCACTGAAAGCAAGTTTTTACAGCTGGAGTCCCTGCAAGAATTAATGAAAGTAAGGGATAAGTAAATCTTCCAAGCAAGCTGAATGTATGTGGTCTGTGTAAGGATGAATATAGGCTGTGTGCTCTTGCAAGCAGGGATTCATTTTGGTGGAAATGTTAAATGATACATCTTTCCCAGGAACAGTTCTGTTTGTGAGTTGGGAATTTTCTGGTGAGACTGTAAGCTTTATCAAGTGTAGTGTTCTGAAAAAAGTTATTTCCCTCGCTTACATATATTGTATATGGTTGCATAACCAAACTGGGCAAAAAAGTAAAATGAAAGTCCATATTGAACCAATTTCTCTAATTAGGGCTCCTTAATTTTAACAGAATGTTGTAAAGTACCTCAGTTCTCCAGAACTGTTTTTTCAGCAAAGAAAGCAAAGAGGAACGGGCTAATGTTTAAGCCACAGGCACTCCTTAGTCTTAAGACAGAAAGTAGTAGGAGGCTCCAGACATTTAACATAGTCTGTGCTAGATACTAAGATGTTACAAACTACCTGGATTGCTACCAAAGGAAGCAAGAATATTTTATGTGCATGTGAATAGATGGGGATGCCTCCCAAAGTTGTAGGCGAAATGTCAGGAAAGAATGCTTCTGGAACATGGCCATACAGCCCGGAAAACTCACAGCAATCCAGTGATTCTGGCCATGAAAGCCTTCGACAACACAATCTTTTTTTAGTGTTGCATTTGGGAAAATATAAATTCCAGGCATTTGTACATTTTGCAGGATACGACATGAGTTCTTGGCAAGAGAATGGGTGTATATGGAGATATGTAGAATGTTTATCCATATTATGCTCTAAATACTGTGCATTTGTGGATGTTCTCTTATTCCTTCAGGCTCTTATTTCTGTGACTCCAGATGAAGAAACATATGATGAGGAAGACTGTGCCTTTTGTTTGGAGATGCTTCTAAGAATTGTACTGGAGAATAGGTGAGCCACATCAATGTCCCATCATTGATATTCCAATTCTTCAGTTGCTGACTGTAGAATCTTTTGCTCTGAGTCAGTTGTGTCTAAATTTCCATGTTGTTTCACCAGAAATTTTTAATTTTTTAAAAAAAAACCATGACTCATTAAAATTTGCAGTAAATGTCAGTCTGATTGGATGCTGTTTTGAGAAGAGATATGAACTCATGTGCTTAATCCATCTGGGTTGTGGACCATCTGATCACAATAAGTTTTCTCCCTCCATCTTTCTCTAGGGATCGGGTAGGCTTTGTGTGGCAGGCAGTGCGAGACCATCTTTACCACTTGTGTGTTAATTCCTTGGAGTACTGCTTCCTAGTGGAGAGGGCAGTGGTGGGGCTGCTGCGGCTGGCGATCCGACTGTTGCGCAGAGAAGAGATTAGTGCTCAGGTAAAAATGACTGCAGTCATGCATATTGCTCTTGTTCAAGGAACTACTTTCATTCATCTCTGGAATGTTTGCTTTGTTCTGCTTTATGGTAGTGTAGCCATCAGGGTGCCCATCGGCCGTCCTAGTTTAAGCACAGAGCAAGATGCAAAAAATTGAACAATTCTCTTGATGTTTCACACTTATCTGACTGAGAGTGGAGGCAGTGTCTCCAAGCAAAGATCCAGAATGAAGCAGGTGTAGATGTGTTTTGGCTTTCTGGTGCTCACCATTGCTTACCTCTGTAGGTGCTGCTCTCCTTGCGCATCCTGCTCATGATGAAACCCAGCATGCTGAATAAGGCCAGTCACCAGATTGCATATGGACTACATGAGCTTCTCAAGACAAATGCTGCCAACATCCACTCTGGAGATGACTGGTACACCCTCTTTACACTCTTGGAATGCATTGGCTCAGGAGTAAAACCACCGGCAGCGTTGCAGGGCACGGCAAGAGCAGACAATGACACAGGTAAAGTTGACCAATGGCTGTGGATTCTATCATTGAAGAATCTTGTGGCAACTTATAAGGTATTATTATTATTAACTTTATTTATAACCCTGCCTTTCTCCTCAAGGTGGCTAACCACACAATGTAGAAACAATTTAAAACAAAGTAAATACAAAAATTAAAAAATAATATTTAAATATTAGCGTGTTGATGTAAAGTTAAATAACAATAAATACAATTGAAATTGCATTTAAAATCTACCCCATCCCCAAATCCCAACCACCCCAGAAGCAAGCTTCTCATCCAAGTCGGAATGCAGGGAAAGGGCCATCCAGGTCTTTCTTGGGAGGAAGTCTCAAAGCCTAAGAGCAAGTACCAATAAGGCCCTTGTTCCCACCAAATGTGCTTGAGAGAGTGGTGAGAAAGAGAGAGGACCCTTTCCAGAGTACCATAGATATCTGATAGGTTCATATGAAATGGGTGCCCTTGCCTTTTACTTCCCAACATTATTCTAAATATTAGACTAGATGCAGAACAATGGCTTCAAACTACAGGAAAGGAGATTCCACCTGAACATCAGGAAGAACTTCCTGACTGTGAGAGCTGTTCGGCAGTGGAACTCTCTCCCCCGGACTGTAGTGGAGGCTCCTTCTTTGGAGGGTTTTAAACAGAGGCTGGATGGCCATCTGTCGGGGTGCTTTGAATGCGATTTCCTACTACTGAAAACCAGCATTGGTGTGCAACCTGTTACTGATTATACCAGTGGTTCCCAACCTTTGGGCCTCCCGGGGTTTTGGACTTCAACTCTCAGAAATCACAGCCAAGCTTAACAGCTGTTAGGAACTGGGGGAGCTGAAGTCCAAAATATCTGGAGGCCCAAAGTTTGAGAACCACTGGATTATACCAAGTACAAAAGGAATTGGTTTTGGAGTTTGATTTTTGAAGAAACCAGTGCCCCAGTATATATATTTGATAGAGATTTAAATAACTTTTGGATTTGGAGCTCTTTGCTGTAACTTTTAATTTTAACTGACCTAAATAATTTGATGTGACTGTCACATCTTGGCAACGTTACTGTTCACTCTAAAATCAAGCCCATCTGCGCACTAGTCTCAATACAGATCCTCCAAGGGCTCAACTTTTGGAAAACAGTTCTCACAAGTATCAGGAACTTATTTGCAATGATATCCTATAAACTATTACACCTTCATTCTCAAATGGGGCAACTGGCGATTAAAGAAGTGTGTTATTTGTGGAAAGAGGACTCAACTGTAATCTACTTGAGATAGCAAAGGTAGGAATCTTGGTACAGTAGGATACTTTGGAGTTTCCTGTGACATGGTTCAGTTGTCCATTGAAGCATCAGAGATGTGTTCAAGATTTTGGCCAGAGACTCAAAAATTGGAGAATTTTTAAAATATATTTATCTGTTTATATTTATATTAAAGGGGCACAGTCAGACAGTGAGATTTCATGTCATTCAAATGAAGCCAGCCTGGATCGTGGCTACACTTCAGATTCAGAGGTTTATGCAGATCACAGCAAGCAAGGCAAAATGCACCGCTCAATAACTGATGTAGATGTGGTGAACAGTGGCTGGCTTGTGGTAAGTAATGATGTTCACCTGCTTTATGGCCTCCCACCCATCTCCTTATCCAGTGGTAAATAACAGGAAGCTGCTTACAATTAGTAAGACCATCTGTCCATCTAGTTGACTATTGTCTACACCTGACTAGCAGTTCTCTAACATTTCAGACAGGATTCTGTACCCTATCTTTAGATAGGGCAAATTGGATCTGAGATATTTTGCATGCAATTATTGTACTAGGTTATTTTCCCACTCCATAAGATTTGACAAGTTGAGAAAGGAAAGGAACAAAGGTCACTTTCCATTCTAGTATTTGGCATGCTTTTGTGAAGCACTTGGCAGCTTTGTTTGTTTATTATTTGTGGGTTTTTTCCCCACCTTATTGACCAGTATTTTATAGATTGTAGGCACAATGATTAAAGCAAAACTGAAAATATACAGGTATTTAAAATACAGTCATTGTAATCTTAAAAAATATGAATACTATAGGTCAGTTTCAGAAACAAAAAATCCAACGAACACCTACAAATATATATTTTAATAGTGTTTGCTTATGCTCCAATGACCTGAGTAAGTATCAGACATACAGAACTGGTGCCAGGAAGGCTTAACTGGGGAGAACATTCTGTGTTCTGGGTGCTGTCATTGAGAAGGTCCACTCCCAAATAGCCACCTGCTAGTTTTCATTTCGCAGCAGCATTATGAGAAGGACTTCTTAATAGTTTTCTCAGAGTCTAAGGTACATAGTGGAAGAGATTAGGTAACCTTTTGCCAAGTTCTGTGGGGCCTTAAAAGTTAAAAACAGAACTTTGACCTGATTCTAGAAACACACCGAAGTCTTTTGTCCAGTCCTAATTAATGGAATGGTCTACATGTGAACAAGGATACTGCATGATAATATCTATATGCAAGAGTAGCTACCATCCAGTAAGTGGGTGGAAATAGTAAGTGGTGATGAGAATCAAATTCCTCTTCGTTGTCAGATTAATAACAGATTGTGGTGAGCATTAAAGGCTCTTGTACTCCTGTTTAGAAATCTGGAAGTACAGTGTTCCCTCGCTTATTACAGGGGTTACGTTCCAGGTCCACCTGCGAAAAGTGAAAATCCACAAAGTAGGGACACAATATTTGTGTTGTTTACAATCTCACTGGCAAGTAGTGTCTCTGTCCCCTCCTCGCCTCTCAAGCACTCCCATTCCTTGTGAGGTGAAAACAAAGCTGCTTCAGCCTCCTTTTCCCTCCCTTTGGCTTTTCCTTCCTTCCTTAGGCTTCTCCTTAGGAAGGAAGTAGAAAGAGGGATTTATAATATTATTTTATGATTTATACTATTTTAGTGTTTATTTTAAAAAAAGTGAAACAGCGAATCCGCAAAAGGCGAACTGCGAAGTAGCAAGGGAACACTGTAATCAGTTTCAATTAAACCAGTAGCACTGGTAATACTCATTCTCACATAATCCACAAAAGAAGGCAAGTGGTTCTGTATGGATGTGTCTAAAATTTGCAAAGTAATGGTCTCTTTCTATTTACTTACTGCATACTGAATTGAATGAAGAGGCCCAGAATAATTTGTATCTGTAGGGATTTTCCTAAAACAATGGAATAAAATTCCAAGTGGTAATTAAAAATAAGTCTGTAAAGCACAGTCCATTTTTATTAGCTGTAGTTAGGAGTGGAGGGTGTCCCATGGAACTCAAGTACTTTTTATGTTTCTTCAGGTTGGAAAGGATGACCTTGACAACCCGAAGGCCATGGCTGGACTCTCTAAACTTGGCAGCTCTCCTTTGGTGAATCAGTACAGTCTGACTGTGGGGATGGACCTTGGCCCACATAATACCAAGTCCCTAATGAAGTGTGTGGAATCCTTGTCTTTCATTGTACGAGATGCTGCCCACGTCACCCCTGAGAACTTTGAGCTCTGTGTCAAAACCATCCGCATCTTTGTGGAGGCCAGTCTAAATGGAGGTATGTTGTATGCTAGGTCTGTTCTTCGTCAATGGAGTAGCAGACTATATCCATAATAATAGCACGGGAATACTCTGTTCTCTTTAGGGGACTTTAAAACAGATCAGCAATACCAATATTCTAAATACCACCCTCCCCCAGTTAATATTTCCAGTACTATTCCATTATCTGGGCAGAAGCCACAAGGGGGTACTAGAGAGAGAAGAATACTTCATTTTACAAGGAGG
Organism: Anolis carolinensis; assembly: GCF_035594765.1. Classification (NCBI taxonomy): domain Eukaryota; kingdom Metazoa; phylum Chordata; class Lepidosauria; order Squamata; family Anolidae; genus Anolis; species Anolis carolinensis. The sequence goes on from NC_085843.1 coordinate 186,081,334, forward strand.
GAGTTGAAGGAGGAAAACAATTTCCCCCAGTTTGGCTGGTTATTCCTCCTCCCCACTTCCACAATCATAAACAAGGATTGTTTTCGCCACGGGGACACGGGTAGGTGGAATAATAGGAAAATAGGGGGAAATGGTTTTACTCCTTTAACCCACCCCCCACCCCCTAAAATTGACTATCCGTCTCTCTCTGACACCTCCTAGTGGCCTCCGCCCAGATTATGGAACAGTACCACATTTCCATATTTACTTACGTCTTCATGAGGTATCTTAGCAGTCACAAACAACTTCCTGACATGATTGCTATTATCAAAAGCAAAATGTAGGTAGATAAATAGGTACCACTTAAAAGCGGGGAGGTATTTAAGGCACCCATAAGGAAATGCCAGAAAATGCCAGCGATTCGACCAAGGAGGAAGTTTATGAACAAAGCTCTTCGGCAGGGAAATGGAGCGACAACCCCCCCCCCCCCCAGTGGCCAGAACCGAGCACAAGCCTCCAAGATGCCAAAGATTGGAAAGCCTATATATACCTCTTTCTATGTACAATTGTCTGTCTTTTCTGTGTATAAACAGCATTTTTTGTTTGCTTCATATGTATGTTCTGTGATCTGCCCTGAGTCCTCTTCAGGTTGAGAAGGGTGTAACATGTACTATATCCCCACAACTACATAAAGTATTCTACAAACCTCACACTCATAGTTTATTTGTTTTCTTTTATTTCTTTTTTAAAAACAACCTCCAACCTGTTCTCTCTGTTTCACTGTTCCATAAAGGATTTACTGCCAGCAATGATCAGTTAGTCTATGTAAAGATATAGACATAATCTCCAGGAAGGGGTTTGTCAACACTTAACATAATAAATCTGTCACATTCTATTTGTTTCTCACACACATTTACTCACCTGGGGCTAAAATAGGCGTAAAGCTGGAAATCTCAGCTTCGTATTACCTACTTTTGTCCTTTCAATAATTAGCAGCCCTGTGTTGGACAGATTTAGAGACTGAAGAAATTACATGGGTTTTAGATTGAGTAGGCCTGGTGAGGAGGGTCTCAAGGAAATATCTATTAAGGAGGACTTGATTTGGGAAATTGCAGAGGGGAACCCCTCCATGCTACTCCCCTAGATTTCAAAATTCACATTTTGGCATCAACTCTTTAGGGAAAATTATGCGAGCTCTTATTGTTCATTTCCCACATTGCCCTGCTCACATGCAGTGTATTATGCGAATGCTGCCAGGGTCACACATGGCTTCTGTTTCTTCAGAAATGATCTAGAATTCAGAATCCTCTGAGAAACATTTCAGTTTTACTATTGCATATCAAAGAACTGTTTTCTCGGGTTGTTACTTTGGCATTACAGTGGGGATGCATTTAAATAATTATCAAAGCCTAAATAAGCCTTTTGTATCCATAGGCTGTAAGTCCCAGGAGAAGCGAGGAAAAAGCCACAAGTATGATCCGAAATCAGCTCGCTTCAAGAAGAAACCAAAGGAGAGCTCTCTGAGGCACTTGAGGGCCTCCAACCAACATCAGCACCGTTCTCCCGACGAAGATGAAGATGAGGATGAGAGTGTCCCTGCCAGTTACCACACTGTGTCTTTACAGGTTAGTCAGGACGTAAGTATAGTCAGGATTTTTTCATTGTCTTTCCCTGCTGCTGGTTTTCTAATTGCAGTTGCTTTGGGCCAAAGTAGACATTATGTTATTCATGTTGCTTGGTCTTTCATGGCTATGCTTTAAAGAGAAATAACTGTTGCCAGAATGTGGTGGGACAAGGTAGTCATATTTTGATCATGATTGTGCCAGTGAGGCTTTTCCTCCCACTGTAAAGAGGAGTTGCTAAAGGAGGAGGCAGCGACTGGATAAAGGCATTAAGCCCCTTTCCCGGTACCCACCATGATCCCTGTCTAGCTCAGAAGACCCCATAATGGTTCTTTGCACAAAAATAAAGTAGCTTCATGAAGTCAAGCAGTGTGAATAATACTGTGACTAGTTTGATCCTTAGTAATGCACTGGCAGGGAGTTTCTTTTGTATCAGGGAGTACTTTCTTGGGAATCTACCATCTTAGACTTTGTTCTGGGGATATGTGTAGACCTGCAGAAAATTAGTATGTGATCACTGTTGATATGATATATATCAGTAAGGAAGCAACATATGTTGATTTTTTGGCTGGATTAGATAAATACGGTTGATGCTTCTTCGTGTCAAGCAGAAGCCTCTGTGATCATGTATTCCAAATAACCAAATGATGTTATTATGCTTAAGAGTATGCGATTTGAGGAGCCACTTCTATACTAATAGAATAAATCTGCTGATGAAAGAGAGTTGAGAATATTATAATTTTCTGTTATTACACTATGTAACATTTTTCCCTTGAATTATAAATGTCATATCCTAATTGGTTCTATCATAAAAACATGGGGAAAGTTTATTAATCTGGGAAAACTTTGTTTTTGCAGTTCATCCTGCAGTTGTAGTTTTGCTATAGTTTTTCAATGAATGTTTATGAATATGTTGAATATTTTCAACATAGTTTGTGGCAGCCACAAAAATGAAGTTTCTGGAGTATAACAACTACTTTCAAAGTACCGCACAATTAAACAGAAAATAACACTTTCAAACCAGGAAAATACTTTTTCAAATTTTGTTACATAGTATTATAGAAGAAATCATCAAAGAACAGGTTAATTCTTACTGCTTGTGAAAGGCAAGAGATCTGTGATTTTGAAAGACTTTTAGACTAGGTTTTTGGTTCCGCTTATTAGTTTCCTGACTTTTCCTTTTTGTTGTGTCTTCATCAAAATCATTCAATTCCTTGTCTTATTTGGTTGGTATTAGTAGTTCACTTATTCTTAAATGTCTCCTGCCTTCCAAATAAAGTTGAACCTTCATATTACTTCCCAGTGTACTATTTTGTTTTTTGATGAACAAAAAAGATTCCATAAATGGACAAATCGCGTTTTATTTAAAACAGCGGTTCTGAGCCTGGGGTCCCCAGATGTTTTTGGCCTACAACTCCCAGAAATCCCAGCCAGTTTATCAGCTGTTAGGATTTCTGGGAGTTGAAGGCCAAAAACATCTGGGGACCCCAGGTTGAGAACCACTGATTTAGAAGATAAAGTTGATGGTGGATATATAAAATTAAGAGGCTTATGCACCATGTGGTTTGAAGAATTCTGGAACCATTAGATTAGAGGAGTAGGGAGAATATTGATGCCAATGAATCCACTATCAACCTCTGAGAGTCTTTCATAAAGTTAGATAATGCTGAATGTGTATCTTAGTCTGACAGAGGCATAATTGCACATAAACAGATGTGTATGCTTAGTCACTTAACACAGTTTATATTTTAACTAGTATTATTCAAAAACATAGGCATGTTAGTGTGAATGCAAATGAGTCATGTAGCACCTTTGAGACTAACTGCGAGAAAGACGTTTGCGACATAAGTCTTTTTATGAAAGCTTATGCCACAAATCATTTCAGTTTTGAAGGTGTTAGAAGATCCCTTTATATCAGTCCTCCTGGCCCTCCAGGTGTTTGAGACTCCACATCCCAGAAATCGGCTTGTTCAATGGCCAGGAATTTTGGGAGCTGAAAGACAAAACAGCTGGAGGGCTGCAGATTTAAGAGGCCTGCTTTATATCCTTACTATTAAGGATGTCCTGTGCATACACACCTTCCTTACACATTTGAAATCGTAGCGGAAGAAAAGTACACCCTCTCCTCACTTGGACCATATTGTGCTTTTCCAGATATAAGTCATAAGATACAAACTATCTTGGGAATAATAGTTTTGTGGAAAGATCTTGAGAGTTAGGGCAGGCAGAACATTTCTTTCCTGTAGGAATAAAAGAGTATGACATTTCTGAGCTACCCATTTTTGTCATTGTTAGAATATTTTTCTATGAATCATTATTGTCAAGGTCTCATTTTATTTAGAAGTAACAGATGATGTTATTCCTTGCTTACTTTACGTTTTCAATTGCAGCTGTTGGACCTGATGCATACCCTTCACACACGAGCTGCTACCATCTACAACTCTTGGGCAGAGGAGCAGCACCATTCGGAGGCTGCAGGAAAGAAAATTGAAGCAGACTCTCGGACATTATGGGCCAATTGCTGGTGCCCTTTGCTGCAAGGTAAAACAAAAACATCCAAGGATCTGATAGATTCACCAGAATAGAATATGGGGTGCCAGGTTTCAGTTATGCAATAGTCTAGGAACAAGTCAAACTTATTTAGGTTTCCTTAAAGCTAGAACCAGATACTGTGTGCTTTCAACACATCTGCCTGAATCTTATTGGAACTCCCAACTAAAGTCTATCCACTGAATAAGTGAGATTTATATAAGAATTCCTCATTCAGCAATTGATAGTTCAACCAAAACATTTGAGTGGTTGGATATGAAAAAATGGACTGAAATGTGGTATGATCGCTGTTCTATTGTGTAAAGGTGAAAATAATACATTGCCCACTGCCATGAGATTTTTGGTCCTTGAAAAATAGCAAAAATATGGAAGCTTTTTTCAGTAGAAAATGTGCAGTTTTGGGGGGGGAGTATTTTTTTTCACAAAATAGCTTTTTGTATAAAAAGCTTTCGCAAGATTTGTACAAAAATGAAAATTCTCATTGACTTGATGCCTCAAATATTAGACCTGTTTCCAGGTATATTTGACCTGCTGATTCCAAAAATTGCATCAGTTTCCCCCCATCAGCTCTAGTTTTTAAGATACAGAACATATGCCATGTAGCAGTCGCCATCTGCTTGCTCATAAGAAATCATGATAACAATATCTAAGAAGCTAGAGTTGATGATGTCTGTTCAATGCAACCTTCTGAATCAGTGCCCCAAATCACTCCAAAAACTGGCCTAAAACCCTAAGACACCAAGAATCTTTTGTTGTTGTTGTTGTTGGGTTTTAATAATCAGCATGCAGAAAAGGTCTTGAACATTTGGATAGGCTAAGGTTTACTTCCTTGCAAGCTTTGTAATCTTGCCTTCTGATATGAAGAGGATAGGAACCAAACCAGTGAGTTCAAATTATAAGAAAGGTAGTTTAAACTAAACAGGAAGATCTTCCTGATGGTGAGAGCTGTACAATGGTACAATGGACTGTCTTAGTGGCAAGGATGGACTGTTGCTTTCTTTAAGGTTATTTAATGAGAGTTGAGGGCATAAGTGGTGATCTCCCTGCATCATTCGGGAGCTGGAGCCCTTTGCAACATTAGTCTATCGTTTTAACTTTTGCTCTGTACAGGTATCGCCTGCTTGTGTTGTGATGCACGCCGACAGGTGCGGATGCAGGCCCTGACTTACTTACAGCGGGCTCTCCTTGTGCATGACCTGCAAGCTCTTGATGCTTTGGAATGGGAATCCTGTTTCAACAAGGTACTCAACACAGAATGCCACAGAGAGTGGAATGGGACTCTTGCTTTCTGCAGGGCTGACACCCTTCAGTAATTTGGCCCAATGTCTTATTCCTTTTGTTCCCTAGACAAAAGATATATCTTAGTGAGTATACAATGCATGGTAGATTTCATGAAGTCAAATCCTTCTAGTCACTGTTGGGAAACGTTGCCACCTTGACAACCGACAATATGAACCTATGGTCATTCTTAAGGGAGAGAGTTGTCTTTTGTTTTGTTTTGTTTTGTTTTTTGAAAGAAGTATATAAAGAAAGTTCATAAATGTTCTCATATGAAACATCCACTTGTGAAAAATGCTGTAACAGAGTGACATTTTTAAAGCGGTGGATTGGCAGGAAAATTAAGATTATTCTACTTCTTCTCTCTAAAAAAGAGATTCAAAGCATCTCTCAATAAAACCAAGTACAGTAGAGTCTCACTTATCCAAGCCTCACTTATCCAAGCTTTCAATATATCATCATATTTTGGTGCTAAATTCGTAAATACAGTAATTACAACACAACATAACTGCGTATTGAACTACTTTTTCTGTCAAATTTGTTGTCTAACATGATATTTTGGTGCTTAATTTGTAAAATCATAACCTAATTTGATGTTTAATAGGCTTTTCCTTAATCCCTCCTTATTATCCAAGATATTCGCTTATCCAAGCTTCTGCCAGCCCGTTTAGCTTGGATAAGTGAGACTCTACTGTACAATAAAACTAAACCCTAAAATATTCAAACATTTAAATCAAATTGAACATAGTCTTAAAATTAAACCGTTAAAACCCGTAAAACTGATTAAAACCCCATTCCTATCTAAAACCACAGCACCCCCTGGCTGGATCTTTAAAATATTCTTCCTTAAAAGCCTGCCTTGATAAAAAGATTTTTATCCCCTAGGCCATTGGAAGCTCCAGCCTGCTGCTGGAAGGATAGCAAGGAGGGGGCCATTCTGGTTTCCCTGGACAGGGAGTTCCAAAGTCAAGGGAAAGGAACTGCTGGAAGAAGGATGTAATAATAATAACAATAAAACTTTATTTATACCCCGCCACCATCTCCCCAACGGGGATGTACTTTCACAGACTGCTGAGGGAAATGGAGACCGGGTTCCTACTAGAACTGCAGTGAGCCTCTGTATTAAGTCATCCTCAGTGATAACTAACTTGTCAAAGGATGTGTTGCCAGTAAAGCCCAATGCAGTATAACATGAGGAGGACTTTGAGGGACACTGGCATAGCCTTTTGCACTGCAGTAACAAATGTACTTAAATAATGCAACCTTACAATTAATTCCTTACTTGCCCCATCCTTGTGGATAATATTTCATTTCTTGATGAATCAATATGCTATCTCTTTCATAGTATTTTAGCTTGTGAAAAAAAATTAATCTACACTTCCTATACTTTAGATTTTTTTCCACTGTTCTTACTTTTGGTTCTTGGATCAAACAGGTGCTATTTCCATTGCTGACCAAACTCTTGGAAAATATCAGTCCAGCAGACATTGGTGGGATGGAGGAAACCAGAATGAGAGCTTCAACTCTACTTTCTAAGGTACAGGACCTCTTCTCTTTTCAAACTCTGATGCTTTCTAATTTTAAAAAAGTACATCAATATAAAGCTTCCCCTGACTAATCCTGTTATGCAAAGGAAAATAAAGACCTAAATAAAGGACACACTTTAGACAGGTTTATTCAATTAAGCTGATAGTCCTCTCTCAGTGGAAGTGGGTTTAGCGCACTCATGCCCCATGTACTATCACTAAAGAAAAAGAAGAAAGCCAATTTAGCCACCAACAAAATAGTTATTGGGTTGAGATGTCTGACAGGTTTCCTTGATGAATTAATGCATATTTTCAAAAGACATTTGGTAGAAGCTCTTTTTCTTGGACTATGGATTTTGGAAAACAATTATGGATAAGTATGTGATCATGACTCGGGATTTTATATGATTTTTAATCTGTCCTATTGATGCATGTTTTAATTGTTTATATGTTTAGACTGTTTTATACTTTGATGGATGTGTTTTTTCTGTGTCTGTGCGGCATTTAATTTTTGCTGAATTTTGTAAGCCGCCTTGAGTCTCCTCCGGGGTTGAGAAAGGTGGGGTAGAAATTAATATATTATTATTATTATTATTATTATTATTATTATTATTATTATTATTATTATTATTATTAAATCAATTTTGGTTTAAATATGTAATATAAAATAACAGTTAGGGCAGAAGTTCAGCTTGTTATGGACACTAAAAATAACCAGAGGTTTATTATAAATAAAACAGAGTGTTACTTCACAGCTGAAATGCAATTACAATTTACCAAAAATTGTTTTAATGCTTTACCATGTTTCTACAGTAAAGTGAAACATAACAACATTTCATGCAATTCCTACTCATTTTGTCTTCATGTTAATAATGTCTTAAGATTAAGGAAGGGTGTATGGTTTTGTCCATTTAATAGCACTATTTTTTGTCACAGAATGCAACCTTTGCAGTCACAGAGTTTGTGGGAAAGTTCTCCTTTTCCAAGCTGTAGGTCAGTCAAAAAGCGCTGATAGGGTGCATGCTGATATTGTGCAGTGTTTCTAGTTCCAAAGATTTGAGATCTTTTGTGGAACTTCAGTTCTATAAACCCTAGTAAGGACAAGAATCCATAACAGCTTTTTTCCCCTGGTGATCACCGTTTTCTTCTTTTTCTAGGTCTTCTTGCAGCATTTGTCTCCATTGCTTTCTCTCCCAACATTCGCTGCTTTGTGGCTGACAATTTTGGATTTCATGGACAAATACATGCATTCTGGCTCCAGTGATTTGTTGGTATGTGATTTGCTGCTCTTCCATGTTTCCAGTAGCTCTCTTTGCTAGATAGACTGAGTTTTAAACACATGTGAAAGTCTCTTTTTATCAGTAGTATATTTTTACTCTGTTGTACTTGTTTATTTGCAATGTTTGAGGGCATTACTTTTGTCTGTCCCTTATCTTTACTTCTCCTGGCCATTTGAGGAGCCTAACTTTGTGAAGGAATGCCGAGTGTAAACAGCCACACAGAAACATCCACTATCTTAGCTCTTCGACATGTCTTGCTTTCCAGCCAGAGGCCATTCCTGAATCGCTGAAGAATATGCTGCTAGTAATGGACACAGCTGGAATATTTCACAGCTCTGACTCACGGACAGGCTATTCAGATCTCTGGGAGATCACCTGGGAACGCATAGATTGCTTTTTGCCAAAATTGCGGGATGAACTTTTTAAGCAGACAGTCATCCAAGGTAAGTATCTGTGCAGGAAGCTCTCTTTGTATTATGTACAACCAGTGAATTAGATTGGTCTTCTGAGAGAATATTCAGAGTTCAATAATTTTCCTTATGTGAGGAGTGGCCATATGTGTGCCTCTGCAGTCAATAAGGTTTGAGGTTATTGAGTGGGCAAAGACAGTGTCAGAATAGTGTCTTGTGTCATTGAGAGGTTGAGGTTGGCATCTCTCATGCTTTCTTTGAAAGGGGGTCTGCAGTTGGGAGACCCGTCATTTGGAAAATGCAATCTTGGTTTAAGAAAAATTCTTTGTATCCAAAGTTTTTCTGCTTACTGCTTTTATTTAGACCCAGTTCCTACTTTACCGGTAGAGATGCATCCTCCAAAATCAATAGTGTCTGCTCTGCCACATTCCTCTGGAGGGGATGCAAGACCGGCCACACATTCAACATCCCCTGAGAAGTCGCCTGAAGTGACGTTAACTGGTAGGTCCCATGTTTTTTGCTACTTGTTTCCAAAAACAAATAAACAAACAAAGCATGGAAGAAAAGTTACGCAAAATGACAAGTGTCAGTGATGATCTCACACTAGTATGCTTATCTATAATTTTCATTATGCTAAGATTTGATGTATCTGTTAAAATTAAATTTAAAAGGTCAAAACATAGAAGCAAATAGGTGCTATATAAATCAGATACAATCAGTTGAAAGGACTATATATATGGGAGGAACATGACAGGTCAGTTAATGAAGCCAAAGTCTTCTCTTAAAAAAAACCCCAACTTTGCCTGCCAGCCACAGGTTGGACAGGCATCCTTTGGAGAAAGAGGAAAGTAACATAGGACAAAGGAGAAGGCAAGGATAAAAACTGAATCCAAAGTATAAAAATGGGCTTTGAAGGGAGAGAAGTGGTATATTCTGGAAGGAAACTCAATCATTAGAAGCATAAAGTGGTGGTTCTCAACCTGTGGGTCCCCAGTTGTGTTGGCCTACAACTCCCAGAAATCCCAGCCAGTTTACCAGCTGTTAGGATTTCTGGGAGTTGAAGGCCAAAACATCTGCTGGGCTTTAGAAAAGCTGTAAAGACATGGCTGTGTGCCCAAGCGTTTAATAAATAAGCATTTAAGTTGACATGGCCCGAATTAAGGTTTTTGCACAAGGTTCTGGATGAATGGATTTAATTATATATATGTTTCAAGCTTTATAATGTATTTTGAATAGTATTATTAATTTTTATATGTATTGTGCTGTTTTTATGATTATGTTTTGGGCATTAAATTTTGCCAATCTCTGTCAGCCGCCCTGAGTCCCCTCGGGTGAGAAGGGCAGGGTATAAATGCTGTACATAAATAAATAAATAAAATCTGGGGACCCACAGGTTGAGAAACACTGCAGTAAAGAATAATAGCAAACCTATGTAAAAGAATGGATTCTGTTGATCTCCTAAGTCTTGTGGAGTTAATGTAGGAAGATCATGGATAATGAATGTATGATGGCTAGAAAAAACGACTAGTAGCCAATAATAGGGATCTGGGATGACATGGCACCTAAACTGGGTCAAGGGCTAGGCTGTAGTGATAGACCGAAATTAAGCAGTCTCTTAAAAAGAAAAAGATTCCCAACTAGGGAAGGATGTAGACATCATCTTCCCTCTCTCTCTGCGCCTGAGAAGCAGAGCAGACCCATGTTGTCTTAGAGACAGGATTGAAGATAGGGGCCCATAGCACCTATGCATCCATGTTGCTAGTCATACAGATTAACACCAGAACTGGGCTTAGAGTGAGGTTGGAGGAATTTAGGAATTCTTGGCCTAAAGTCATTTATGAAGAAGTGGACAATCTTTTCTCTTTTCTCTCCAGACTCAGAGAATGCCTCAGTGCCTGGTCCAAGCACATCCAGTGTCCCTGGTCAACCGTTTGTCTCTCCTGCTGCAACAGTGAAAGTGAACGCGGCAAAAGATGTCTCCCCAACAATGGCACAGCAACCTCTTATCCTTCAGCCTCTGGCCTCCCCTTTGCAGGTTGGAGTGCCCCCAATGACTCTGCCTATAATCCTGAACCCAGCCCTAATTGAGGCCTCCTCCCCTGTTCCTCTTCTGGCCTCCCAACGGCCATCTGACTCCATAACAACTTCTGAAGTCAATTGAGGAGAGGTGCAATTGGGAACCATGGCTGGAGGAGTGGTGATGGTAATGGATACAGACCTGCTGTGTCTGGTAGAAGCCATGATTGCTGTAGTGGAGGGCCTAGCAGAGGAGTAGCAGCTCATTTTCCACTGTGGTGGTTCTTACCGGTGGACATAAAGCCAAAATCATCCTCCCAGAACATCTGTTTAATCCCTGATTCTCTTGAGTAAAGGGAGTCTCTGCATGGTGGCCAATTCCTGTTCTCTCTAGAGATAAAGGGCAGCACTTACTTTTTCATTTCTGTCCTCCTGGTGTCTGTGATCCAAAGAAAGGCATGATCTTCTTTTCACTGGAGAGCAAAGAAGCCAGATTCCTCAATTAACCAAATGGAGAAGGTCCCAGTATGTCTTTGCCTCATTTACTGTGCTTGGCAGTGATTTTCCTTCGGCTCTTAATTCTTCAGGGCTTTATACTGGGTACCTGTGTGTCATACTGGGCCTTCTGGGAGAATCTGGAAAATATTGCTGCCTGTGACCAGAGAATGAAAGAAGGAATACGAGGCTGGAGCAGTAAACATATTTCTCTGAAAGTTCTGAGTGAGCAGTTCTGTTTTGATCAAGTTCTCTACTAGAGGCTCTCCTCCTGTCATTTGACCCATGTTGGGCATCTCAAGCCACTCTGAATTTTTGCTCACTGCCTTTTAGTGAGAGTGGGGTTGGGGTGAATAGTGCATAGTTAGTAAAAAGCTTCTGAGAGAGCGCAGCCTTTACTGCAGCTGCACCTTTGAGAACGGAATGCTAAATTTTCCTTGCAGTCCTTCAGTAGTCGTTCACATTAAGGCAATGCCATTGCTCTCCTGCATCACTAGGCTGTCAGCACGAAACCAGAAAGTAAAACGTGACTCATCTAGTGCTTCCTTCCTGTTATGCATTAGGCTAAATTTTTCCACATTTATTGCAGAATCCCATTGGGAACTGAAGCCAGTGTCTACTGTGTGGAACAGCAAGTGACTGTGTGTGTATATATTCATAAGAAGTCAATTGACTTTTTACAGTGGAATAAATATGACCTGTAAATTAAATACCTGGCTTCAGAATTCTGTCTGCCTATTTTGCACCATAAGATCACAAGTATTTTGGATTCATTTTGGGTGGGAGCAACTAACCTGTTTGAACTCTTGAATCAAGGTGGGTTATTGGGAGATCATTTCTTCCACGGTGGGAGATTCAACTGTAAGTAGGGGAGGGGCAGATTCCAAACTGGGAATATCCACTTGGTAAAAAGATGATGTGCATACACATATTTCATATTTGTATTGCTTCTTGTAACATCTTTCAGAAATGGCTTGCTGGAATTCAAATATCATTTGTTACTGGAGTTGGATTCAAATATAACTTGTGTAGCTTGGGTTGGGCTAGAGACCTTTATTCTTGGTGACTGAATTTTTTTCCCTAATGTGTATGAAAGGAAGCCTCTCCAGATGGCACCTTCCATTTGCATTCTGGTCATTCCACTTCACTATTTTATAATGTTGCATGTTTAGATATCACCTAAAGGCAAATTAATATTGACCTCTGTGATAGAGGTAAAGGTTTTCTCCTGACATTAAGTCTAGTTGTGTCCGACTCTGGGGGTTAATGCTCATCTCCTTTTCTAAGCCAAAGAGCCGGCGTTGTCCGTAGACGCCTCCAAGGTCATTTGGTCGGCATGTCTTCATGGAGCGCCATTGCTTTTCCGCCAGAGCGGTATCTATTGATCTACTCACATTTGCATGTTTTCGAACTGCTAGGTTGGCAGAAGCTGGGACTAAGGGCGAGAGCTCACCCCGCTCCCCAGATTTGAACCTGCAACCTTTTGATCAGCAAGTTTAGCAGGTCAGCAATTTAACCCACCACCAGGGACTAACCTCTGTGATATTAACTTTTATTTTCATTTTCCAAAAGGAGATATATTCTGTTATTTTTGAGTTCAGATTGCATTGGGGGCATGTTTCACATACTGTTTCCAAATCGTTCTGAAATCTGTAAAAACCACATTGCCTTCAAATCATTGCTGTGACCCTGTTAGCCGCATGTTCAGCATCCACTTCACAGGGATGTCAAGTGCTTGCTGAAGTAAGCACAGTGATGCTGTCTGTTCCTACAGGGCCTGTGTGCCTGAATGTTTTGTATTTCTTTCCAGTTTGGTTTGTGTACTTGCAGTCTTTCACTCTATTTTTGTACAGCTTTGCTTATTATAACAGCAACCATGATGCCAGTGGAACTTCACTAGTAGGGAATAAAGAAGATGTTCTCCTCCTGTTGAATATTCAAAAATACTTTGCCTTCAGATACTGTGCTACAATTCAGCTGTTATGGCTGACAACACCCTTTTTAAAAAGCAATCCGTATCTGGTGGCCATTAATTACACAAAATAAGAGTCTTATAGGATCACCCCAAGGGTGCATCTATTTCCAAAACTGGCTACCCAAATTCATCCAGAATTCCAACAAGCAGCACATAAAGACAATAGCCCTCCCCCCTCTTTAATCTATATATATAAAAGAGTGATGGCATCACGGCGATGCACAAAACAACAAATCTACAGGCCCCCCAAACTCGAAAATTGGCAACGCAATCCATCATCCCCGCCTCCAGTACGAAACAACAAAATATCACACAAACAACAATCACAGGGCCAAAAACCACAACAGACCATGTGCGCCTGCGCCAACACACAATCCTAGAAACGCTTCCCCCGCGCGCGCACACACACATTCCCCTCGCCCACACGCTCAACTTCTCCCTCCTCCGGCACCTCCTCCTCGCCAATCCTTCCCTCCACCACCTTCCCCCCAACGGAACACTCTATCCTCCTCCTTCTCTCCAGGCCTCCGAGGTAAAAAAACCGAAAAACGGAGAGCCTCCATTCAGCGGCTTCTTCGTCAGCCACCTTTTCCTCTTCCAGACACTATGGCTTCCTTTCTCTCCCCCTCTCTCCTTCCTCCGCCTACCTCCCGATTCGAGGCGAGATTCCTGAGGGAAGAAGGGAAGAACCACCACCAGCAGCACCTTCCGCCTCAAAATCATTTTCTTCTCCCTTTTCTCCGCACACCCCCTCCCTCTCTCCCTTCCTTCTGCCTTACTGTCTTCCTTTTAGTACTCCTTTCCAAAACTTTCAAATGTTCTCAACTGCTGTGAATCTCAAAGGCTCCTTTAAGAGCCAGCCTCTATTCTGGGGAAACTACAGTTCCCATCATGCTTTGCCATGCCTCTTCCCCAATGGCAGGGAGAGTTTACAACGTTTCCTTAGCTACTGGATGGAAAACTTCCATTCTTCCTCCTTTGGTTATACAACAGACAACCTTGGGTTATACAAAACCAGCACCTCGTGGCTCAAGTGACTTCACTCCAATCGATATTAAATAACAATCATAAAACAATACATTAATCAGTCAATAAATAGGCAATATACTTTCCTCCTGTTTTTCTCCCAACAGTTTCCAAAAAGCGAACCTCTGAGGATGTGCAAAGTTTCTTTTCTCTGCCATTCTATTCTCTCTATTGTGTATAAGGGGTGGCTTTTAAATACCCCATAATATTATAATGCTATCATAATAATAAGGCTTTTTAATACTCCATACTATAATAATAATAATAATAATAATAATAATAATAATAATAATAATAATAATAATAACACTTAACCATCATTGGATCTTCAAACCAAATCTCATCAGATTAATTACCATTGAATGACCTTACAACTTCAAACCCTGCCTGCTTCCTACTTAGGGGAATCCTTTCTTGGGAGGAATAATAATAATAATAATAATAATAATAATAATAATAATAATAATAATCCTTTGGAATATAATAATAATATTACATCATAATAATAAACCTTTTAAATATAATAATATTACATAGTAATAATGAAAATAAACCTTTCAAATATAATAATAATATTAAATCATAATAATAAACCTTTGGAATATAATAATAATAATAATAATAATAATATAATATAATATAATACAGCAGGTTGTATACACACACACACACACACACTGGTATATATGGATAACCCATACTCACCATACACCATATATAGGTGTGGGATACATACATATATGGAATATATATAGGCAACTTCAGATTATTTCTATATGAGAAACAATCTATATACATATACACACATTTGTATATGGATACAACGTACAACAGATGCTCAACGTACAACATATGACTACTTCCTACCAAGGGCAACCCTTTGTTACCCAGCTTAAATACAATTGAATATCCTTTCACCTTCTAACCCTTGCTCCTTCCTACCTAAGCTAAACCTTTCTTGACCACTTTTAATACCATTCAATACCTTTACACCATCAAACCGTACTTCCTTCAGACTTTAACTACTAATGGACTTACTGGAAGTTCACTAGACATGATGTGAGCTCAAGATCACACACAATCTTATCCATTCTCTACATATATACAACCATAACACATATACCACGACTTCCTCATTACTTTATTTTCAACACCACCACACTCCTCCACATCAAGAGGTAAAGAACAACACTCTGAAAACAGATGAATTCCACACAAGAAACAAACACAGCCACCTAACACATCCCAACAAACGATTCCCATCATTCCAGCTAATTGAACCATTCATACTTCCGTCCAAACGACAAAAAAAAAAAAAAGGAATAACCACAAATACTGCATATTCACAACCTTTTGGAAATGACATATACCAACTACCACCAATTGCTCAATACTTTATTTCCCATATCACCAGGCTTCGCCACAGCAACGCGTGGCCGGGCATAGCTAGTAGCTATATATCTATATTTTCCGTATTCTATATCTTTTATACTCATATCGATATATGCTTCCATATCCATATCTATATATCCATATCCATCCATAATAAAAGTAAAAGTTTGTATGTATGCAGCTGGGGCTCCCACTTCCACAAACAACTATGACCCCCACCACTGAGGAGCCACCAAAGACCCTCCCTCCAATGGCATTGCAGGTTATAGAGAGAGCCATGAACATGGACAAAAGCCACCAACCCTGACAATGTCCTCCGCAAACAAAATACCTCCCACCACTCAAGTGAATGTTTTCATACGGGGACAGTTTCATCCTAGATTTTTTTGTTTTTCCTCCACCACAGACATCTCAGTGTTTCTTATTCTCTCCATTGGTGTGAAATTTGCATGATCCCGCCCACTGCCCCTCTCATAACCCTTTCCTACTCTTTTCTATGTCACATAGCAAACAGTGAGGAATTCATCAGCAACTGAACATACTGGAGGGGTTTGGCTCAACATGATGGAAGTTGTAGTTCACCCTGTATCAAGACAGAGCACTGTGACCTCCACTGATAATGAACCTAGTCCAAATGTGGCACACAGAACCACCATGACCAACTGAACATACTGGAGCTGTTTTGGTGGAATTGACCTTGATTTCTGGGAGTTGTAGTTTATCTACATCTAGAGACACTGACCCCCACTGACAGTAGACCAGGACCAAATGTGGCACACAGAATCCCCATGGCCAACTGAATCTACTGGACGGGTTTGAGGGGGCTGACCTACAAAGGTGGGAGTTGTAGTTCACCCTGCAACCAGAGGGCACAATGAACCCCATTGATGGTGCCAGCAGACTTGCCACACATGCCCAACATGACCAACTTAAGTATTGATGGAGTTTGAGGGGGTTAACCTGCCATGATGTGAGTTGTAGTTTGCCCACAACATACATTTTCTTAATGGGGCTATTCATAAATTAAAAATAAGACTTTTTCAAGTAACCCAGGCATTGCTAGGTACCCAAGATAGTTTATTCTATAAACCTGTCTGTCTAAAAAAAATGATGTCCTCTTTTCCAGAATTCTGCCAGAGCATCAATAAATTTTATTTGGATATCTTCTTGTGGGTACTCTGAATCAGTCTCAGTCATACACAATATTCCTTCTCCCTTCTCTCATGTAAGCCCAAATATTCAATTTGTTGTTGATTCTCTGTTTGAGCAATCAATTCCGGTTTTACCACACTACATCAGCTGGTGTATTGACTGATGGTCTCCTTACTATAGTGACGCTTAGACTCGGTAGCTCTGCTGACATTAAAAAAACTAAATTGTTTACTGCATATTTGGATATTTTGCAAAACAATTTAACTGCTGTTATATATAGAGCCACTAGGTCTCAAGGGGCAGTGCCCTTGCAGGGGTGGGCCTAGGCCTCACTCTTTCCAGCAGACTCCCTGCTTTCTTCACCTCCAAGGCTGCAATTGCAGTTCTGTCAAGTTTTCCACACTTTTTATTTTCGGTCACTCTGAGTGAGTCCCAGGTCCCACATTCTCCTCAAGCAGGACAAGAAAACCGTTGGATGCAGCACTTTGGGCATGGGCCATTCTCTCAGCCTGAGAGGGAGGCGAGGGCAAGCCACCCCTGGCCACCACAGCAGGACCTGGAGCTGGAAGGGAGCCCCAAAGGCCACCGGTACAGTCCCCTTCTGCCCTGCAGGACACTCCTCCCCCAGTCCAGGCAGGCAGCAAGAAAAGTGAAGTGAGCCTGGGAGGCTGGCATTGGCCTCCTGCTACTAGGAATCCCTGATGTACTGCCTAATAAGGGGTCCTTTGTAAGGCCTGTTGTAGGAAGGAGGTTTCTCCTGTTACAGCACAACAAGGTCCTATAGCAATGGCTTTTCAAACTAAGATGCACCATGTTATCTTCATAAGCAACCCCTCCTGGCCGAGTTTGATTCTCTTCCAAAATTAGATTCTTGGCAGTGGGTCCGTAATTGACTGTGGAGACATATTCTGGATCCTCGTGGTCATTCGGAATGAGGACGTAGATTTCCAAATAGAAGGTGGTCCCAACGAGGGTTTGCTTGATGTTCCACTTGGCACGTTTCTCCCTTGTACCCTCTATTCGAACCTCCTCAAAATCTGGTTGTTTATTCTCTGTTTGAGCCATCAATTGGTAACAGCAGAGTTCCAGTTAGAACACTCCAGGATCAGGGATTCCCAGTTCTCAGTGTTTATTCCACATACTCTAAGGTTAGCTTTAAGCCCATCTTTCAGTCCACTGACATTCCATTTTCCGTCCTTGAGCTGAGAATAGAGTATCTGCTTTGGAAGACAGTGATCAGGCATTTGGACAATGTGGCCAGTCCAGTGAAGTTGATGGCGGAGGATCATTGCTTCAATGCTAGTGGTCTTTGCTCCCAGTCCCCCGTGTCGAGATTTGCAGAATATTTGGGAGGCAACACTGATAGAATCTTTCCAGAAGTCAAGAGTGATGTTTGTAGATAGTCCATGGATCTTATCACATTGAGATATAATCAGTTTTTGAGACTGAGAATGATTTTGAACGGGTCCCATCACATGATGTTTGCTTCGTTCTGTCAATATTCTGTCAGAATCTATCTGCAACGCATCGCTGAAATGAATTATTTGCAGACAGAATTGTAATTGCCCTTTTTGAAATACTACAGATACAGTAGAGTCTCTCTTATCCAAGCCTCTGGATTATCCAAGCCATTTTTGTAGCCAATGTTTTCAATATATCATGATATTTTGGTGCTACCTTCGTAAATACAGTAATTACAACATAACATTACTGCGTATTGAACTACTTTCCAAAATCATAACCTAATTTGATGTTTATTAGGTTTTTCCTTAATCCTTCCTTATTATCCAAGATAATCGCTTATCCAAGCTTCTGCCTGCCTGTTTAGCTTGGATAAGTGAGACTCTACTGTACTTGCATTGCTAAAGTACTGTTTTTGTGTGTGATAGGAAACTCTGTATGCATCCCATCAGCAACTGTTGGGAAATCAGAGCAGATAGGCCCAAAAGTAACCCTCAGTTCGGGTGATTCCACCATAATATAGCAGAGTACCAAAACATCTGTTCATAACCAGCAAAAGGCTACGTGTTGTGAGGAGAAATAGCCTTTGTCCTTTTAGGATAGCTAAGGATTGCAAGGGCAATCTTATTTATTCTGGAAAAAGAAATACATTCGGGATAGAAAAGTCCTGGAGCTAGCTAACTTACTTTAACTTCATGTTCTAACAGAGACAGAAGGTAAAAGGTTCATGCTGCTTAATTTTGTCTTTACAAGAGGCAAAATGCATCTCCACAAAGAGCATAGAAGCAAGGAAAAAATAGGCCCGACCGCATGGCCTAGCTCAGAGGAGAGACACACAGTTCCATTTGCTACATCATCAAAAGGGAGAGAAGACCGTAGCAATCAGGTAATAAGACTCCTTAGGCATGTGAGAGAAGGAAGGGATTCCCTAAGCCTGTCTAAGACTACCTTTTTGACGACTGGACACTTGACATGGCCAAAGGGGTGAACTCAAAAGCAACTATACTTTTTTAAAGGTCATAGAGTGATGTAAGGGGTGTTTTGAATGAATTGAAAGTGAAGGGGCAAAGATGTAAAAATACTCCTCTTAATCCAAAGTCAAAAGCAGGAGGCCCCTTTTCTGTGGAGAGTGTGAGGAAAGACCACAAAAGTTGGATCTTCAAACTACAAAAGAACTATTTATTGCGTGGCCATAGCAATGTGACAAATACATGCGTACATGCAATCAAAGGATTTGTCCGACTTTCAAAATGGTTGCAAGGGGTTTTGATCACTTCCACAGAAAATAGTAAGCATATCCTTATTGGCTTACAAAGATCATTTACCCCATTTGTGTAATGTTGTCTACGTCACAAGCATCTTAACCGTCATGCAATTCCATTGGTTTTCTATGCTGATTCTTTAGACAATGGTGCTTTCATGTTATTGACCCTGACTTGTTGCAAGTATAGGTTCAAAACCGTATGGGAAACCGGTTCTGACTTGATGTATTGTTATTACAGTAGAGTCTCACTTATCCAAGCCTCGCGTATCCAAGTTTCTGGATTATCCAAGCCATTTTTGTAGTCAATGTTTTCAATATATCGTGATATTTTGGTGCTAAATTTGTAAATACAGTAATTACAACAGGTTGCTCCTGACACGAAAAAAATCCCCTGCATTTTCTGTCAAATTTGTTGTATAACATGATGTTTTGGTGCTTAATTTGTAAAATCATAACCTAATTTGATGTTTAATAGGCCTTTCCTTAATCCCTCCTTATTATCCAAGATATTCGCTTATCCAAGCTTCTGCTGGCCCGTTTAGCTTGGATAAGTGAGACTACTATATTTGAAAGTAACTTCTTTTCTCTGGAATAACTCTTTCCCCAAACATCAGCATTTTCTCTCAAGCGCAGGCCTTCCTCAAACAAAGGCCTTTTGCAACTTAGGTCAATCAAAACATATGGGACTTATAGTCATTACAAGTATCTTTGAAAATTCTTTTTAAACCCACGTCCCTCTCAATGTAAGGGGTGTTTTGAATGAATTGAGAGGAGCCAGCCTTCCATGGTGTGATGAGTCAAAGCGCAGTATTTTCAAATCATAAGAATTGTAATAATCGGGTGTGATGAGGAAGGTATGCATCCTGTCTCAATACAGACTCTTTGAAAAATAATCTAAAAACCATGCTTTTAAAGATAACATTTGTTGATAGGATCCTGTTTGTTTTCAGCAGTAGTCTGTGACTTCCCTTCTCTGACCGGTGTGTTTCCTTAAGACATGCCTCATTTCTCCCAGCCAGTGGTTCATTTTTTTGCACTGCATATTTTCCTCGTGTGTGTTGTTTGTTTTTTCAATAACATAACTAGTCTTCAGGTTTGAAACCAATCTGTGCATAAAGTACTGTTTGAACTAAAATGTTGTCCCCTAATTTTAAGGCAACATTTCCTTTTAATCTAATGAAAAAGGGGCCACATGTATGCCTAGTGCTCTGTGGGTGGCTCAAGACCCTTCCACATAGCAATATAAACCAAAATATCAAGGCAGATAATCCACAATATCTACTTTGATCTACTGAGTCCACACTGCCATATAATCCAGTTCATCCTAGATTTTATACAGCTGTGTGAAAGGGGCCTCAGTCAAATAGACTGCTGTAAATATATATGGGAGACAAAACCCTTCACTTACCCTTTTATCATATCTAATGGAGTTTCAAATAGGGTAAGCTCCTATAATTCTTGGTTTTACACTAGCCTGACACCATTTAAATCCTTAAATGGGCTGTTCCACAGATACTATAGGAGTGGCTAGTATCAGGATTCATATCTCACATTAGGCCTGCTTTACCAGGGTGTTTTACATTGATTTTTTCTGAATGAAACTCTAGATAGTAGGCTTGTGCAATTTGGCTGGAGGGTGTTAGCCATCTTTAAATCCCTGATGACAGATCCCTTTCTAGGATGGAATTAAAAGTTCAGCCTTGGAATTCTTTCCTCGCTCCAACTTAATTCTTTCCTTGGGTTGGCTATTTGGGCATTAGATTGATTATATATGGACCTGTGGCTCTGGGGTTGTGTTAAATTCACTATATTTAGTATAATAATCCCTCCACCAAACTTGATGTCAACAGGCTGAGACAGTGGCAAAAGCCAACAAATAAGTGGAAGTTTATGAAGACACATGGAATTGATAACTTTATCCTTGAAACTTCAATCCTCCCCAAACCCATATTCTTCTCTCTTTCTGTCCTGTCTCTATACCATCTATTCTTGGAGAGATGTAGTGAGGTGAATCAGGCTTCGAACTCTTCTCTTCATGGAAAACTACTTTGGGCAAGTGACCTTCTCTCAGCTTCAGAGGAAATCAAAGACAAGCAGCCTCTGAATAAATCTAACCAAGAAAAAGCCATGCTTGAGTTGCCTTGGGATTGGCTCAAGTCAGAAATGACTTGAAAGCATGCAACAACAAAGAAGGAGAAGCCGCATTCAGAGATGCAATCTTCACCTTTTGCAAACTCACTTACCTTGCTACCTTTCTGCATAATGGACATATTATTAGAGATGCCGTAGTTCTTCTCGCACAATATGATGTAATGGGACAGACTGTATCTTTCCCCGCAATGTACCATGGATTGGCACTAAATTAATGTCCATTGGGTGCAGATGTTTCTTTGATTTGCCAAGGAACCAACAGGCAATGGCTCAGGAAGCCGCACTGGCCACAGAACCATCCACTTGAGGAACATTATTCCAGATCAATGCCATTTAAAGTAGTGGATTGGGATGCTACATGAGCCATTGGCTAAAAGGCTCTGTGAAAAATATACCTGCCAACCCCACAGTTTGAATGGCTTAAGGATTAATGCTCTGGCCCCAGAGCTGTTCTTGCAGTCAATGGAATGGTCTCTTGAAATGGAAACTCACCCGCAAAGAGGAAAATGATAAACAGCAATGGCAGGAAGACTTTTTCTTGTTGGAGGCTGAGGTCAATTTTCATAAGATAGGCTTCCATTTTGTGGCTACAAACTCCAGAATCCGCACCATCCGCAGTCCTGCTTTGTTCTTATCCAGAGTTAAAAGGCTTGAGATGACATGTGGAATGGAGACAACTCCAAACAATGCTGATGTGGGTATTTTTTTTCTTATAAAAAAACCTTCTAAAAACTTTCAGTTTCATCTCTTCCCGTCCTCTGCCTCAACTTCCACTTTTTAACAAGAAATGATTCCTATTTCCTGACGACCTTGTCTTTTAGTATCCCCAGTAGGAGATACGCGCTCTTGTTGCATTGGTGATCTTGGTGATTTTCCTGTAGTTGGATGCTTGGCCAATGTGGGGCACAACACTGGCTTTGATAGTTCTGGTCCAGAAGGACTGTATCTCCCATCCTTATCTCCTTCTCCAGATAGGGACAATGGCCTTTTAAAGGCGGCTGTTTTCGTATCCAAAATCCCAAGGACAGCAGGGAGACTTACGTTGGCTTCTTTTCAAGCATCTCTCCTGCTTTATGGAGGATGGTATTCCATGTTGAATTTATCCTGCAGAATGGGATCACTTGACCTGTCATGACCACAACCTTTGAATTCTTGGGATGTGTAGTTTGGTGACAGACTTAGGCCCCATCTGCACTGCAATATAATCAATGTTCTGATTCAAAATATTTGGCTTTGAACTGGATTGTTTGGCAGTGTAGATCCAGGCTTAAGAGTTCTGTTATGGTTGAGCCTTCGGGCTCCGGTAATAGAAGAAGGGGTCGTAAGACTCCTCGAGAGTCAGACTCCTTCGAGGAGCGTGAAAGAAAGCGGCTCCGGGATTTGTTTGCAGAACCGACAGATGAGGACTCATTTGAGGGTTTTTCTGAGGGTTTGGAGGAAGAGATGGCCAGCTCGGAGGAGGACGACATGGAATGGACTCGTGTGAGGGAGGATTTGGGTGTTGGGGAAACAGGCAATGAAAACATGGGAGGTGATTGGCGGGTTGCAGGATCAGACCCATGGACTGGCTGGAGGGATGGAGCGGGATCCACAGCTGGGGATGCTGTGGGGCGTAGTCAAAGGTGCTTAAGCTCTGATGAGGATGATGATGTTGGGGCGCCTGGAATTGGGATGGCAGCTGACAGCGATGATGAGCTTGAACTGGGATAAAATGGGGTTTGGGATCAATGTCTAATTGCGTTGGGCAAGGTAATCTAGACGGACGCTTGGGCTTTTGTTGGGGAACTTCCTGAAGACGGGTGTGCTTCGTTACTGGATACGTAAGTTTACCAAGGACACTGGGCATCGACGGCGGGAGGAACTGTGCGGGGTTTTTCTCTGTGCAACTTGTGTTTAATCTCGATAGCTTGGACCTCCGTCGTCTTTTTGACGGGCAATACCTACTCACACTGGATTGACGCTGGACTGACTGACTTCGATTCCGGATTATCCCTTCTGCTGGCTATCGGTGAGACCTTTGGATTCCTTGACGACTACGCTTGGCTAAAGACCTCTGGACCGGATTGGGACCCTGCTGACTGCCGTTACCCTGACTACGACCACGCTTTTCGTTCGCTGCAGGAAGGAATAAACAAGCCTGGTTTATCCCCCTGCTGTTTCTGAATAGCAGAGAGGAATCTGCCACCAGTCTGTTGTTTACATTCTCACTCCTGCTGATTCTCTTTTGTTTGCATTGTTTGCCAGGCTGAAGTAAGCACTTTTGATTTAATCCGGATTATACTTCTGTTTAACCCGGTTTATCCATTTGAACTATTTAAGCTCAAACTGAGCTGTTTTTTGTTACTTATCACACTGAAGTCAAGTGTTTGCCCTGTTCTTTGTTTCCTACGGGCATTTTTTAGTTCTATAACCTCAATAAACTGAGTTTTGTTTTACTTGCTGGCGTTCTGTCTCTGACAAGTTCCCTCCCGGAGAGTTTTTGAATTGTAGAAAAGTTCTCAAGAAACAGTGGTTCTCAGCCTGGGGTCCCCAGATATTTTTGGCCTTCAACTCCCAGAAATTCTAACAGCTGGTAAACTGGCTGGGATTTCTAGAGTTGTAGGCCAAAAACATCTGGGACCCCAGGCTGAGAACCACTACCCTAGAGCGTTCTCTGGTGGAGAAGTCAAAGTCCTCTGACAAACTACAAATCCAATTATTTCTTGGAAGGATTCCATGGCAAGTTCTTTATCTAGTGTGGATACCCATTGCTTCTCCATTTGAAGCATTTGCTCAAACCAAAAACTCTTTAAGATGACATTAGTTACTTGATGCTAATGAGGAACTTCAGTTGCCTTGGGGTTGTCTATTAGCATGTAGAAGATGGGTCACAGAAAGGGCAGTAACTGGAGACTTGCACGCAATTTGCTTGCTATGGAGAGAAACGTTGTGTTTCTAATTAAGGGTTCATCTACACTAGAATTAATGCAGTTTGGCACCACTTGAACTGTCGTGGCTCAATGCTATGGAAGCATGGCAGTTCTAGATAGCTTGGTGAAGCATCGGCAGAGAAGGCTAAAGAAGTTGTAAAACTATAACACACATAATTTTACAGCATTGAGTCAGGAAAATTAACGTGGTGTCAAGCTGCACTAAGTGTACAGTGAAGAGGCACTCTTAAATTGCAGTAACTATTCTTCAGGTACATAAAATCTCCCCCTCAACGTAGGAATTGCAGTTTATGCTTCCTCCTTTGAAAATGTGGTTGGAAATGGCCCTGAATGATGTGCCACATGATCACTTGACCCTATTTGCAAGAGCCACATGGTGAGAGATATGTATAGGGTCTCTGTGTGTACAGCAGATGATGGAGAAATAACACGGGAACTTGGTGGCTGCTTATGGATGGCTCAGGAAATCCAACAAGATTAGATGGACTCCATATCTTTTGCCAT
The DNA here is from genome assembly GCF_035594765.1 of Anolis carolinensis. Lineage (NCBI taxonomy): Eukaryota > Metazoa > Chordata > Lepidosauria > Squamata > Anolidae > Anolis > Anolis carolinensis. The sequence goes on from NC_085843.1 coordinate 186,106,345, forward strand.
GCTCCATGCTGTGGCTCAAAACAAGAATATAGTACAAACCATTGCAATTTGACTTACCACATCCAAAAAGAATTTTCTAGGATCTCAGGGAGGATTTGCAAGCTGCAGAGGCAACAACAGCCAGTGGAAGGGGTCAAGCACACTAGTCAATTGATTCACCGTCTCTATTCTGGAAATAGCTGCTTTAATGTCCACATTTTCCCAAAAGCCTGTATTTGGTGGACAGCAGTCATTGCCCTACTGGACATTGGTGGAGCTCCCCCATTAAACTTAAGCTGGGGATCAACCAAGAAAGTCATCTTTGTTTGTCTCAAATCTGCAACAGCATTGGGTAGGTATACCCCATGGTAAATCAGTGCCCACTAGGGTGGGCCAAGGGGGCCAGCTGCCATTTTGTAGGCAAGCAAGAAGTCTCACGCAAGGAGATACTGAATTTTCACGATACAAGGAGATGGTATTTAAACAAATGCAACCTGTTCTTCCTCCAGCATAAATTACTACTATTTCTGAATCCTGTGTTAATTCCAGTTTAGGATTTTTAACATGGAATGAGTTCCACCTAAGGGGAGAACAAATGTTGCCCATTGTGAACGGATGCTTTGAGAACAATACAACCAAATGAAAGAAAAAGAGACAAAAAGATACAACTGTTTCTATGATTGTGATTTTTATTAATTTTGCATGATCTCGTTGCCAAGATCGATTTGGCAAGTTTTAAATGTAATATGATTAATAACATTCCTAACTGGTGGCCGCTGCCGGATGCCCAGAGGAAGGCGAAAAACCTCCAGGGTCCGGGGCCAATTGGCCCTGGAGGAAAATTCCTTCCCGACCCCAAAAATGGCGATCAGTGCTACCCTGGGCATGTCGGCAAGGGCCACAGACCTCCATCCCATTGGCTCAGAGAAGGAACCTTGTACCCATTGTGCCCTAAGAGTTGGCTTCCCCCCTATTCCCACAAGAAAAGTTGACCCAGATCTTCAGATGAATCCTTTTCAAAGACATCAGATCATGGCCAGATCCAATACTCTTATCCTATTCCTTGGATTTCTTTCTTCTGGACCAGTGCGACTTTCTTTTCTTTTTTTGACATTGTCTCTTCTCCAGTGAGGAATGCTTCTCTCCCATCATTGAGATACCCACCACAAGGTATTGGAAAATCATAATCATCACCACCATCATCATCACCATTATCGTCATCCTTCCTATTATTTAAAGAAATTGCAAATCAATACATTTGAACGTCAATATAAATTAATCTCGGTATAAGAAGATGGTTAAAGAAGAAATAGCCTAAAATACATATAGCCACATGTATGCTTTACTTACCTGGTACTTGGAAATCATTCTTTGAAAATTCCTTACCTGGTGTTTGCAATTAATTAATTGAAAAATCACTTACCTGGTGGTTGCAATACATTCCATGAAAATACTTTACCTGGTGGGTGCAAATCGATCCTACAAGTTTTCAGCACTGATCCTTGCACGTCGACTAGCCAGTGGGTCACACCGTCATTGCCACCAGGCGAATTTAGAATTCGAATTCTTTCATGATACATATAGAAAGGAATAATTTATTTCCTCATATATCATTTCTTTCCTCATAAATCATTCGTTGAAAATGACTTACATGTTGTTTGCAAATCCCTCTTGAGAACCTTATGTTAGTAAATTCTGGGTGTTACGTAATCACCTACCTTCAAATACTTTACTTACCTGGTAGTTAGAAATAATTCATTGAAAATCACTTACCTGTTGTTTGCAAATCCTTCTTGCGAATCTTATGTTAGTAAATTCTGGGTGTTACGTAATCACCTACCTTCAAGTACTTTACTTACCTGGTAGTTAGAAATCATTTGTTGAAAATCACTTACCTGTTGGTTGCAATTCATTGCTTGAAATGCCTTACCTGGTTGGTGCAAATCGTTCCTACAAATCTTCCACTTGGTGCAGAGATTCTTGGACATCAAGCAGCTAGTGGGTCCCAGGATCATTCCCAGCAGGCGAATGTTCAATTCGAATTCAGTCATGATACATATAGAGAGGAAGAATTTCTTTCCTCATATGTATATTGAAGAGAAATGGATGCAGATAATAACACATCAATATATTCGCATATTAATGTGAAAGCAATTCCGCAAAACAGGATGGGAGAAGAGGACCTTGCCAGAAAGACCTATATCCAGAAGTAGGTCGGGAACAAGAGTGATCATGTGCATCGGCAAGAGTTTTTCATATTCAGATAATCGCAAATCAATATATCCGCACGTCAATATCAAGGCACGGCCGCATGACTGGATGGCTAAAGAGAACCTTGCCAGAAATGTGTCTCTATCTGCACATGTATGGCAGGAAGAAGAAAAGAGCAATCATGCAAATCGGGAAGAGTTTCTCATAAGGAAGATAAAACGGATCAGGAAAACTATCTCTCCACCTTTTTTGCAGAACAATAGGAATGCTGTCCGTAAGACAGGATGGCTAAAGAGGATCTAGCCAGAAATGCCGATATCCACATTTCGGAAAGGAAGAAGAAAAGAGGAATCACGTGAATTGGGAATAGATTTCCCTGAGCACCAAAAGATGTGGCAGTAAATCAGTCTTGCCGGGATGTGTCTTACCTCCTTTGACAATGGCAAATTTCACCATTAATACCATTGAGCTTTTGAACATGAGCATCCCAAAGTCACCAGCCATGGCTCCGGCTGGGAGCCACAAACCAGTTCTGAATGTCGTCTGAGAAAGAGCCACCTAGTTTCGAAACGCCAGGAAAACAAGATGCTCCCAGCCATTGGTCTCTTGTCCTCCTCCTTCTCACTTTCTTTTTCGCTTGCTATTAGAAGTCAATCGTAAACCAGAGATATCTCCTTCGGGTTCTGATGTATTTGGAGACATCGCTGGAATCACTTACCTCCCGACTTTTCATTTCCAAATTCCATTGTGGTCTTATGTTCCAGAGAGAAAATGCAAAGTTGTGGCTTCAAGTCCTCTTCCCATTCACTCCGAGTTATCTGATGTGCTGCGGGGGGGGGGGGGGGGGGGGGAAGCATTATGCATTATTGATAGGTGTCAAAAAAGATAAAATTGGGTCTGCAAATGTCTTCAAGAACTTTTAGAACCAAAACATGTGTTTTACCTTGCAGTGTACGATCGGATGATGTGCTCAGACAGTCCCTGGTATCTTCATTATGGACATTATCCAACTTCTCCCGATGGAATGCTTTCGAGCGGATTAAACCTAGAGGAAGCTAGTAGTCCCCAAATTATAAAAGGAGTACGCACTTACCTGTTGTTTGCAAATCCTTCTTGAGAATCTTAAGTTAGTAAGTACTGTGTGTTACAGAATTACTTACCTTCAAATACGTTACTAACCTGGTCGTTAGAAATCATTCGTTGAAAATCACTTACCTGTTCTTTGCAAATCCTTCTTGAGAATCTTATGTTAGTAAATTCTGGGTGTTACATAATCACCTACCTTCAAATACTTTACTTACCTGGTAGTTAGAAATCATTTGTTGAAAATCACTTACCTGTTGGTTGCAATTCATTGCTTGAAAATGCCTTACCTGGTGGGTGCAAATCGTTCCTACAAATCTTCCACTTGGTGCAGAGATTCTTGGACATCAAGCAGCCAGTGGGTCCCAGGATCATTCCCAGCAGGCGAATGTTCAATTCGAATTCAGTCATGATACATATAGAGAGGAAGAATTTCTTTCCTCATATGTATATTGAAGAGAAATGGATGCAGATAATAACACATCAATATATTCGCATATCAATGTGAAAGCAACTCCGCAAGACAGGATGGGAGAAGAGGACCTTGCCAGAAAGACCTATATCCAGAAGTAGGTCGGGAACAAGAGTGATCATGTGCATCGGCAAGAGGTTTTCATATTCAGATAATCGCAAATCAATATATCCGCACGTCAATATCAAGGCACGGCCGCATGACTGGATGGCTAAAGAGAACCTTGCCAGAAATGTGTGTCTATCTGCACATGTATGGCAGGAAGAAGAAAAGAGCAATCATGCAAATCGGGAAGAGTTTCTCATAAGGAAGATAAAACGGATCAGGAAAACTATCTCTCCACCTTTTTTGCAGATCAATAGGAATGCTGTCCGTAAGACAGGATGGCTAAAGAGGATCTAGCCAGAAATGCCGATATCCACATTTCGGAAAGGAAGAAGAAAAGAGGAATCACGTGAATTGGGAATAGATTTCCCTGAGCACCAAAAGATGTGGCAGCAAATCAGTCTTGCCGGGATGTGTCTTACCTCCTTTGACAATGGCAAATTTCACCATTAATACCATTGAGCTTTTGAACATGAGCATCCCAAAGTCACCAGCCATGGCTCCGGCTGGGAGCCACAAACCAGTTCTGAATGTCGTCTGAGAAAGAGCCACCTAGTTTCGAAACGCCAGGAAAACAAGATGCTCCCAGCCATTGGTCTCTTGGTGTCCTCCTCCTCCTCCTCCTTTTCTCTTGCTATTAGAAGTCAATAGTAAACCAGAGATATCTCCTTCGGTTTCTGGCATATTCGGAGACATTGTTGGAATCACTTACCTCCCTACTTTTCATTTCCAAATTCCATTGTGGTCTTATGTTCCAGACAGATTTTCTGGCTTCAAGTACTCTTCCCGTTCACTCAGAGATATCTGATGTACTGCAAGGGGTGGGGGGGAAGCAATATGCATCATTGATATGTATAAGAAAAGAGAAAGTTGGGTCTACAAATGTCTTCAAGAAATTGTAGAGCCAAAACATGTGTTTTACCTTGCAGTGTACAATCAGATGATGTTCTCAGAGAGTCCCTGGTATCTTCTTTATCGACCTTATCCAACTTCTCCTGATGGATAGCTGTTGAGCGGATTAAACCTAGAGGAAGCAGGGTGGTCCCAAAATGATAAAAGGAGTATGCACTTACCTGTTGTTTGCAAATCCTTCTTGAGAAACTTAAGTTAGTAAGTACTAGGTGTTACAGAATCACCTACCTTCAAATACTTACCTGGTAGTTAGAAATCATTTGTTGAAAATCGCTTACCTGTTGTTTGCAAATCCTTCTTGAGAATCTTAAGGTAGTAAGTACTGAGTGTTACAGATTCGCCTACCTTCAAATATTTTACTTACCTGGTAGTTAGAAATCATTCAATGACAATCCCTTACCTGATGGGTGCAAATCGTTCCACCAAATCTTCCGCTTGGTACAGAGATTCTACCTTTCATTTCCAGATTCCATTCTGGTCTTATGTTGCCTGAAGTTTACATTGTCTGGTGGTTTCAATTGATCCTACAAATCTTCCACTTGGCGCACAGACTCTTGGATATCAGCTTCTGTAACATTGTTTACTGTGGGCTTCTTGGGTTGATATATCCGTTTTAAGATCATTCCCATTATCTTCAATAATAATTTCCTCAGGAAAACTCAGTATGCCGTATTTGTAATCCACAAACTAGTCCTACCTATTGAACAATCATCTAATTTTAAAATGCCAGCAAAAAATCTGTTTTCCAACCATTCTTTTTTCTGGCCCTTCTCTTTCATTTTTTCTCTTCCCTTCTCTCCTTCTTTCTCTCCTTCTCTTTTCAGCTTAACACTCTTATTGTTGTGACTGCGCCTTCGGGGATTATGGTTGATGGTGATGGAATTCGGAGAGGAAGAAAAAACCCTCGTGATGAGGGTTCACTGGAGGAGTTGCGCAGGAAGCGACTTAGAGAGCTATATGGGGAATCTTCTGAGGAAGATTCAGATGGGGAGATGGATGCTGAGGAACAGGTGGTGGCTGGGGAAGCGGGCACTGAATGGGCACAGCCACCGGAGATGTCTGGGGATTTGGGGCTTATGGATACTTCTGAACCTGGGGTTTCTGCAGGAGCTGATCCCAATTGGGATGCTTGGAGAAGGGAGGATGGTTCTTTAAGTGTTCATGGGGCTAAGTGTGGGCAGGATGATTGGGACTCCGACGAATTGCTAGGTACTCCAGATCCACGAGCTCTAGCTGTGTGGAGTTCAGATTCTGAGTAGATTTGGGACACCTGGTTTTTGGGTGTGAGTGTTTGGTCACCCAGGAGGAAGGGGAATAAAATGGGAATGTTTGGCCACTGCACTTTGCGTGTGGCAAGGTGTTGCTGAGGCGCCATTGGGATCTCTGTGTTTCTGGACTTGGACTGTGATTCGGATCTGCTGATACCATCTGGCTTGGCTCTCGCTGTGTCTTATCGTGGACCTGTTTTGAATGACTGCACCCTCTTCGGACTTTGGATTGAATTTGACCTGGCTTCTGTCTACGCCCTCTGACTGACGGCTACTCCCGGCTTCTGACTATTGGTTTGTCTTTCGGAATTTCTGCTGCCTCCTGACCTGACCTTGGATTCTTCTGACGACGGCTATTCATCATCCCTTTGAGGCTCTCGGCTTATCTGCACCGTGGAAGCAGCTTTACTGCTTTTCTAGTTTGTTTATTTTCCAGCAATTAACTCTATTTGTTTTCCAAAGCTGAATTGAAGCGTTATTTAGTTTTTTATTGAATGCCAGCATGGGAAATTAGCGTGGCTCGTTTTTGAGTTATTATTGTCCAATCTACTCTCGAAACACTGAAAAGTGAAGTGTTTCAAGGATATTTCCTGTGTTTATGTTATTTTTTGGCTTATCTTCGGAATAAACTTTGTTTTGTATGTTAACTGGCGTCTGACTCTTGACACTTATTCTGGCACTTGTCTTTCTTTTGTCTTTCCTTCCCTCCTTATCTTATCATTCGTATTCTCTTTTTCTTTATTCATCTCTTCTTTGTTTTGTGTTGTCAGGATGAGGCACTTTTATCTTTCTACCTCTTTCTCCCAATTTTTACTTACTTTAGGGATTGACACTCTCACATTGTTATTGATGTTATTTGTTGTTATTATGATGTTTATTTATATCCCGCTTTTTCTCTTCTGAAGAAGACTCAAAGTGGCTTATAATAATAATAATAAAATTATAATAACTTTATTTTTATATCCCGCCTCCATCTCCCCACAATGACTCGAGGCAGCTAACCTGGGGCCAAGCCCAGGTAATCACATTAAAACAGGATAAAATGCATACAGAACAAAACAAGCATTATCAGCGAAAACAATTAAACAGAATAAAACAGTAATGTAGTGATTAAATAAAAAAACACCATATAAAAGAGAAACAGCAATTAATAAAAGAAGACTGGGCAAAAGTGCGAGAAGTGTATAATTAAAAACCTGAAGAGGTAGATAATAAAGTGCTGCAGTGTTAACTGGGAGATTTGGAGGTGGGGCAAACGAGAGATTATTACCAACTAAAGGGGCAGAGAGACAATACATCGGGCACAGTGGTTATCAATGTGGGGGGAGGACTGTCATTGTAGTCAATTATCGAAGGCACACTGGAAGAACCAAGTTTTAAAATCTTTCTAAAAGGCTGTCAGGGTGGGTGCTTGCCTGATCTCCATGGGAAGGGATTTCCAGAGCCGAGGGGCCACCATGGAGAAGGCCCTCTCCCTCGTCCCCCCAAGCCGAGCTTGCGATGGAGGCAGGAGCGAGAGGAGGACCTCCCCCAAAGATCGAAGAGAAATGCCATCATGAAGGTATGCGGGTCCCAAACAATTACAATTAAATGTATAACCACAAAATTTTAAATATACAGATATGCAAAGATTCAAACATAACATTATTAAAATTCACAGTCTAATTCCATTAAAACATACTCAAAGCTAAAAATCACATTGGGAGGAATGAGCCTGAATCCCACACTGGGCCATGTCTGCCTCCTCCAACCCGCCTGCCAAATACACAGATAGATTTCCATCAAACTCACCCTGCAGGATCGCGACCAAACCAACAAAGCTGAATAGGGCAGGAGCTCAGAAGCAGCTGATCTCTATCCATCCCTTGGGTTGAATCCGCTTTGCTTTTCCCTCTGGGCTTCTCTTCTTCCAGAGGGATCCAACATCTCCTCCAAACCCCAGCTTTGCCTCCTTTGTCCCAAAGGGAAGGACACTCCTCTCCTTTCCTCAAAGGAAAGCAGTAACAATACAACAAAACAAGGAAAAAACATCCGTAGCCCACATCACTGGCTGTTTCTTCATGATCCTTGTTGAAGGAGACAGCTGCTTCACTCTGGGGCCCTTGCTTCAGCCTTAACTGTCATGGAACATCTGGTGCATCACAATGGAAGGCCTGGCGCATCATTCATGCCCAGGGAAAGCCATAGGTACCTTGTATGGGGAATATGGCTCTTTTGGATAGATGCTCCTGCAGTGATAAGAGTAGAGTTGGAAGAGACCCCAAGATCCATCCAATCCAACCCCCTGCTATGCAAGAAAACACAATCAAAGCCCTCTTAACAGATGGCCATCTAGCCTCTACTTAATAGCATCCCAAGAAGAAGACTTCACCAGTCTAGGACTTGCCTTGATTTAGACACTTGATTCCTATTGATGCAATCAAGAATAACATTGGCCTCTTTGGCTGCAGCTTCACACTCTTGGCTTATGTTCATTTTGTGGTCTCCTAATATTCCTAGATTCACATGGATTTTCCGCCTCCTTTCAGACAGCCCCTGTGGCAAAGTGTGTTAAAGCACTGAGCTGCTGAACTTGCAGACTGAAAGGTCCCAGGTTCAAATCCCGGGAGCGGAGTGCACGCCCGCTGTTGGTCCAGCTTCTGCCAACCTAGCAGTTTGAAAACATGCCAATGTGAGTAGATCAATAGGTACCGCTCCGGCAGGAAGGTAACGGCGCTCCATGCAGTCATGCCGGCCACATGACTTTGGAGGTGTCTATGGACAACGCCGGCTCTTCGGCTTAGAAATGGAGATGAGCACCAACCCCCAGAGTGAAGGGAAACCTTTACCTTTACCTTCAGACATTTTTATTTATTTATTTATTTATTTATTTATTAAACTTATATACCACTACTCCCAGTTTGGCTCGGAGCGGTTTACAGAAATAGATTAAAACAATACACTTAGCTTTAAAATAACAATAAAAGCAACAATAAAAGCAACAATAAAAACAGACATAGCCCCGAGTTTTTCACATGGACAGGGTGCAAGATGATTCCTGGGAAGACAAAGAGGTGGAATAAAAACCCCCCAAAAATATACATCCAGAAAAGATTTGATCAAGAGCACATTGCAATTCAAACTATCTAAGCCTGTTGTGGTACAATATGTAAGAAATCACTTAATGTGTGTGCGTCAACTGCAAAATAAGATTCATGAAGCTGATTGGTTGAGCCTTGTCTGGAAAACTGTTACGCCTGGGAGGTTTTGATACTGTTGCATTTTTGTTCAGGCTTGGGCTAAGCAGTTGCAGAGATATTTGGAAGAATGAAACAGAAAGAGACAAAGACTATAGGTAGTCGAAACCAGTTGTGTATCAGGGGTCTACTCATCCTTTACAAAGAATCAAGAAAACAAACAAGAAAGCTTACTACATTGTGAATGTAACTACCATTCATCATACTGTGAATGCGACAGTTTGATTGTGATTTGTAACCACTTATCTGACATTTATATTTATTTATTGTACATAATACAATGTTTAATGATATCTAATACATTGTTATTATTCTATTAGTGGGTACTTGTCAGTTAAACCCTTGGGAACCCATTTTTTCTTATAGGAAGGAATTTATTCACATGGACAAAGGAAAGGCTATTTTAAATCTCTCATGAAAGGACATTATATGAGTTGGTGCAACCGAGCATATTGTATATATATTCTGGGTTCAAGAAGAGAAAACCACTTGTTCTTTATTGTTCACCTGCGTGGCACATATTTTCTTTCTCTGGTAAGGCAGTGCGGGGACTACATATTTTGATTTTTCATTGCGTCACATGTTGTTCCTACCCGCCAATGTGAGGCACTCTTCACTCACCATTGCTCACTGATGGCCTCAGTGCTACAGTGACTCTCTTAGACTCTGTAGCTCTGGTGATATTTTTAAAAAATCTAATTTAAATTGTTTACTAAATATTTGGATACTTTACAAAACCGCTTAACTGCATATATATATATACACAGTTCGCTTATCCAACGTTCTGTATTATCCAACACAGGTTGCATTTTAGTAGTCAATGTTTTTGTGGTCAATTTTTCAATACATTGCAAAGTTTTGGTGCTAAATTCGTAAATACAGTAATTATTACATACTGCTTTTTCTGTCCATTTGTTATAAAACATGAGCGAGAGAGAGAGAGAGAGAGAGAGAGAGAGAGGGCACCACTAGGTGGTAGCTGTTCATCAGCTCAGATTCATTCAGCTTGTAAACATTTCCACAGTAGGTACTGTATATACTCGAATATAAGCCTAGGTTTTCAGCCCTTTTTTAGGGCTGAAAAAGTTCCCCTTGGCTTATACACGAGTGAGGGTCCTGGCCGGCTTCTATTCAGGTCAGCTTATACTTGAATATATAGGTATTCAGAGTTGGACATTCTTATCTTATTAAAGTCTTATTATTATCTTAAATTATAATTTTATATAAATATTCAAAAACATTTAACGTACTGATGCCTCAAATAATGCAATTTTATTAATATCTATTTTTATTTTTGAATTTGACCCGTAGCTGCTGCATTTCCCACCCTCGTCAATAAGTTTTCCCAATTTTTGTGGTAAAATTAGGTGTCTCGGCTTATATTCGGGTCGGCTTATACTCGAGTATATACGGTAGTTTATGTCTATCAGAGTCCTATCTAATCTCTCACATCAAGAATGTATTTCATTCAATCATTTAACCCTAAATATATTTAGTTTCTCCTTTAGCTATTAGGTAAAAGTTCTTGTAAAGCTCAGACTACTCGAATGTAAATTACACCCAATTTTCTGGTATGGTCAATTTTGTTAAACAGAATAAGGGGACTTACCTCTGTTCCTTTTCACTCCAAAGAGAAGATGCTTCTTTAGTTAACCCAGATTTGGTAACAAAAATTTTTTAAGAAATCTAATGGGTGAATTTAAAAGTCTAATTAAAGAATGGCTTGACACCCAGTAGTCAGACAAGTGTGTCTTGCTTGCCCTCTCTATCCATTATGGCTACTGTTCCTGGTGGTCTCATAGGGAGTTGTGCTTCTGGGAGTCATTGTGACTAATCAGAGAGAAATTTCTACAGTTACCCCTCTGCTCCCCTCTGCCCAGACTGCAATTACATCTGGAAACATTTCTGGGAATGAGCATACTCTCGGGAATGTCCATGAACCATCTTCTCCCAATGCAAGTCAGGATGTGTTCATTTGTGTTATAACTACACACACATCCTAAGGCTTCAGCAAACATGGGCACATTCCACTTGATCTGTGGTGATAGCCACAACATTTAAAGTAGTGGCATCCTTGAAATAGAATGGCAGAGTGAAAATAACAATCCACATTTATTGCTTTATTTATTTATTTATTTCCAGTATTTATATTCTGCCCTTCTCACCCCGAGAGCGGATCACAGTGGCAAATATTCAATGCCATTAGACATACAACACACAGAGACAAAGACATAGAGGCTATTTAACATTCCCAGCTTCTGGCTTTCTGAGGGTATGCTTGATTCTGGCAACAGGAGAAGCTGCTGCTGCTTCATCATCCACTGTGACGCTGAGTCCTTGATGGAGTATTTCCTCATCTTATGGCACGCACACTGGACATTTTTTATGATGATGTAAATAAGTTAAATTAGCCTCCCCACATAAGCAGTCCCTAAATTTCCTACTTGACAGATGCAACTGTCTTTCGTGTTGCTTAGGTAAACAACGAGCTGGGGCTATCTAATGACTAGTTGATGGTCGGGCACTCAATCCGACCCGGGCTTTGAACTCATGACCTCTCGGTTGGTAGTGATTTATTGCAGCTGGCTACTAACCAGCTGCACCACAGCCCGGCCCCTATCAGACATTAGAAATTTAAGTCTGGACAAATAGCATTTATATAATACCATACAGTTTTATTACGGTCCATAGACCCAAACAAACAGTCATTAATAAATTCTCCCATCTCAGGAGAAGAACATTGTCCAAGATTAATATACATGGTTTCAAGTAATACCCCTATCCGAGGTTAGTTTTTTTCTCAGCCTTGTTGCCACTGCTAGGAATTTTGCTACTAAGAGAGTCATCCTGTGGCACTTGTCCTCTAAAAGGTGGGAGTGGCTGGTCTTTCGGAACACAATTGGATATAAAAGTTGGCTATGTTGTACTGTATAACAGCAGCATAGCAATAACATGTGTTCTATCGTTTCTACTTCATTTCCCTCACAGGGGCATAGTCTTTGGGAATAAGGAATTCCAGTCAGTCTGTCTCTTAGTAGCTCTGAGGAAATATGTTTAATCTCACCTTTGTAAAGAATCTGTGATATTTGATCACTGTAAGGCTTTTAGGTATTCACATGTCTCAAATGGCTCTCTGTATGGTAAGTTTGGGGGAATATGGTGAGTTTGAGCAGGCTCTAAGCTCTCCCAGCGCAATGTCCTTCCACCTTTGCTTCAGGGATTCTTGTGCCGTTTTGAATCCCAAATGGAGCAAAAGGGTTGCAGATAGTCCAATTTCTGTTCAATCCTCCTCACCCAAAGGGATCTGGAGACTTCATAGGGGAGGTGATGTAGTAAAGCTGTTCCCAGTTTAAATACCATTGTTTTTAACCATAGGTTCATTTTCAGAATCCAGGTCCTGGTACTCAACGGACATTCACCCGTTTCTAGGTACACAAGAAGTTACATTTAGAAGATCTCTTATAAACCTTGCTTGCACTCTGCCTAAGTTTATAGTCGAATGTTCATACCATATGGCAAATAACATTTGGAAGAACAGTCCTGAAAGCAGTCGTTCAAAAGGACAGCAGCCAATCCTGTCCTTAAGGCAATGATGGGCAACCTTTTGCATTTGGTGTGTCAAAATTCACCAAAAAACCTAGCATGACTTGGGTGGTGTGTCACTTCGAGAAAAAAAACCATAATTTCACAATATATATACTTTAAATAACAAAAATATATAATTGTAATATATAACTGTATTTAATAAATCAAAAACTATTTACTACAATTATTTCCATGTACAACAATCTATGGTACCTCTTGCAGTTTCCACGCTGATTTCTCTCTATTGTAGTTTCAATGTAGTCATGAATAATGAATATAATAATAATAATAATAATATAATAGTAATAATATAATAATATACTACAATAATAATAGAATATATATATAAATGTAATGTGCATAATTCCCATGGAGTAAACAAACAACAAAACCACTGGACCAAATCACATCAAATTTGGCCACAAAAGACATTAGTCATCCAATCAATCTGCATGCGGCAGCGTGTCAGCAAAAATGGCTATGCGTGTCAGTGCTGACACTCGTGTCATAGGTTGGCCATCACTGCCTTAAGGGGTGAAATTTGAATATATCCTACTAGTTCTGGATTGTTCTTTTCTGAAAATGAAAGGTTGATACCTAATATAATTTATTGTTCTATAGCATGGCTAAAAGAGAAATCCACTTCTGCTTTGTGGCTGCAAGCCCACCCCGCAAACCTTGCCTATTAAAGTATTTTCCTGTAAGTCTTCAAAACTTTTAAGTGTAAGCAAGGCTATGTTTTTAAATTATCAATTAGGAATAAAGAGAAGACGTCTTTAAAATTTTAAACTCTTGCTTCAATTAGCCAGCACAGTGGTTCTCATCCTGTGGTTCGCAAGAAATAAAATATTGTCCATGACCTCACCGTTACTACTATGGATAATAACACTTTTTTTTCTTGGTGTCTTCATTTTTAGGCCTGTTCTTGGGGTTATTTGGGGTGCTAATTCAGAAAATTGCATTGGATAGACCACATCAGCTCTAAATTATTAAATATGGTTTTCTGTGGGCAAACAGATGGTGACTACTGGATGGTATATGTTCTGTATCAGAAACTAGATCTGATGTGGTTTATACAATGCAGTTTTCTGAATCAGCACCCCCAATAACCAAACCGAATGTAAAGTTGACCAAAGACTGATTCGTAACCCTTTTAGTACTGATGCTGGAGCGTGGTCCCTGGTCGAAGTGGTCCCTGGTCAAAAATAGGTTGGGAACCACTGAGCTATCATAATGGAATGACCCAGAATGATTATTCATATAGATATCAACCTCTCACTTCTTTATAAGACACAATAAGTTGTTCTCCGAAATTATGTCCAAAATCTTCAGAGCAGTGGTTCTCAAACTTCCTAGTGCTGTGACCCTTTAATACAGTTTCTCATGTTGTGCTGACCCCCAACCACAAAATTATTTCCATTGCTCCTTCAGAACTGTAATTTTGCTACTGTTATGAATCGTAATGTAAATATCTGATATGCAGGATGTACTTCATTCTCTGTACCAAATTTGGCACAAATACCTGATAGGCCCAAATTTGAATACTGGTGTGGTTGGGGGGGGGGGGTTGATTTTGTCATTTGGGAGTTGTAATTGCTAGGATTTATAGTTAACCTACAATCAAAGAACCTTCTGAACTCCACCAATGATGGAATTGAACCAAACTTGGCATACAGAACTCCAATGACTAACAGAAAATACTGGAAAGATTTGGTGGGTATTGACCTTGAGTTTTGAAGTTGTAGTTCACCTACATCCAGAGAGCACTGTGGACTTATACAATGATGGATCTGGACCAAACTTGGCACAAATACTCAATATGCCCAAATTTAAACACTGGTGGAGTTTGGGGATAATAGACCTTGACATTTGGGAGTTGTAGTTGCTGGGATTTATAGTTCACCTGCAAAGGAGTTCCTAAGACCATCACAAAATTGTTGACAGATAGTTGTACTGGACAGTAGGTCTACTGCAAAAGCTACCCTGTTTCCCTGAAAATAAGACATCCCCGAAAAATAAGACCTAGTAGAGGTTTTGCTGAATTGCTAAATATAAGGCCTCCCCCGAAAGTAAGACCTAGTAAAGTTTTTGTTTGGAAGCATGACCACCAAACAGAACACCAGAGCATCCAGGATCGGTAAATGTACATACCAGTTGTACATGGAAATAATGGTAGTAACAAGAAATTATTGATAGGATTCACCGTTTGTCTGGTTATGCTGGTTTATGATGACAACTACTGTACAGTATATAATAAATGTTCATTTTTTTGTTCAACAATACATGTGAATTCTTCTTCATGGAAAAATAAGACATCCCCTGAAAATAAGACCTAGAGCATCTTTGGGAGCAAAAATTAATATAAGACACTGTCTTATTTTCGGGGAAACACGGTACATTGCCTCCCCATTGTTCCAAGACTATTACAGACAAGCAACATATTTTAGGACTGCAGAAAAAAGTTTATCAAATGAAAATTGGGGCTTTGTGATGGATGCAATGAATGTTTATTTAGCTTAGACAAATGGTATACCATGTTTTAAGAAATGGTGGTTGGAAATTTCAGTGTTTACAGCCTTTATAGGGCCCACAATAAGCACATGTATGCCTGTGAAAAGCTTATATGAACCTTTTTGGACCTACAGCAGAGGCAGACAGATGTGACGCAGCTGGGAAATGCTAGTTGGACTACCAAAAGTCCACACAATTAAACAGTAATGGCTGAACGTTCAGTTTTAGTTTTGAAAACTCATTTTAAAATGTAAATGCAAAGTGCTCATGCATCTGAAAGAGTCGACAATTGCCAAAGTCTAGGGAATCTGGAGGAGCTGGATGCTGCAATAGAAACCATGGTAAGTTGTTCACTCCAACCAGTATTCTCTTTATATTTGTGGTGACAGGATGTCCCTCCTGCAGCACAAAAAAATCAGGTGCCATGCTTTTCCACTCAGATTTAATTTTATCACCACAATGGGAGCACCCAGGGAAACATTCCCATGGTTTTAAAGTCAAGCCACATCAAATTGTAGCATCCTCTCCTTCTTTGCTGGTATCTCCCTTTTCTGCTCCATCTACCCTGAAGGCACCAGATCCAGTCTGATCTTGAAAGCAAAAGCAGAGTCATTCCTGGTTAGTACTTGGATGAGAGACTACCAACAAATGCCAGGTGCCATAGGCTATATTTCAACAAGACTGGCAAAATTAATGGGGTTGCCATAAGTTGACAGGTGACTTGAAGGAATTTACATTCAGCTCTTCTGTCTGTCTTATTGTTTCCTTTTGGTGCAGCAGCTCTCCTTTGAGGTGGTTCAAAGCCTGTGGGATAAAAATGCCACTTCAAAATAGACATGACCATCCTTTTCTCCTTGGTAGATGAGTAAAGTGTAAGTTATTGCATTTTCTGAAACCTCAAGCAGGTCTGATGTGACTACATACTGCTTGGCAATAGCCAAGTATAATGGTAAAGGTTTTCCCCTGACATTAAGTCTAGTTGTGTCCGACTCTGAGGGTTGGTGCTCATCTCCATTTCTAAGCCGAAGAGCCGGTGTTGTCCGTAGACGCCTCCAAGGTCATGTGGCCGGCATGACTGCATTTTCCCGCTGGAGCGTTACCTATTAATCTACTATTGATTTACATTTGCATATTTTCAAACGGCTAGGTTGGCAGAAGCTGGGGCTAACAGCGGGAGCTCACCCTGCTCCCCGGATTTGAACCGCCGGCCTTTCAATCAGCAAGTTCAGCAGCTCAGAGGTTTAAGCCGCTATGCCATTGCCAAGTATACAATTCTTTATTTTCTGTTTTGACAGCTACAATAAAGCCTTCTGGATAAGAGGTTTGTCCCGACATGAGAAAAATGTGGGAGGTACTAAAATGTATCAATGATAGAACAGCCCATGAAGCCTGATTAACTCTTGGAACCATTGCAGGAGACTTTAAATCTTACAATGAATATTTTTGCCTATTTCTGGGATCTCTCTGCATTGTTGAGTCCCCAATGGAGCAATCCTTGAGCAAAAGCAAAGCTGGCTGGAGGCCAATTCCTGGATGGGAAAAATAAAATATTCAATTCTCCACTTTGTTAATTGAGGCCCATGGAATCATTGTGCCCATGTTGTTTATTAGCATAAATCCCTACCGGTGCATTAACCCCCTCCCCAGATTATTGATGCAAATACTTATCCGCCTCCTTAGACACTTCAGCGAGGGGAAATGTTGTAAATCATATTGTTACTTCTCCTTCATAACCATGGCACTGTCTTCAGGAGGACATTTGTTTTTTTCTTACCCACTGTTAATGGTCACCACGTTGGCCAAATATTCTCCAGTAACTGTTCTGAAGAGCATCGCTTTTGGTTTTCTTGTGGCATTCATTCATTCCCTTTGGAGAAAGCAAAGAAACACTTGGGGAAGGTACCATGCCATGCAAGTGAGGACTCCAGCCTGGCTTAGGATTCTGGCTGCCAAGGAGGGAATAATGCTCAGCCAAAAGGAAAAAAGGAAAAGTATGGTATATAATATTAACTAAGTTATGTTATAGTTATATACTTCTATAGTGATATAGTCACTTATGATTGTAGTATCAGTTTATATATTCCAACTGTACAGGTAAATACATATAATTCAAAATTGTCTCACATTTGCTGAGCAAAATTCGGTTTGGATTACCTGAAGAAGGTCTACCTGAAGAAGGTCGCCGAAACTGGATGCATACCTGGGAGACCAGTCGTATCAACCAGATTTGATTGACCACATTATCTCCGGGATCCATATACTGTATAGACGCTGGAATCCACCAATATACTCCTTTAACCAGGGAGTTATCCTTCTTTGTTACTATTGACATGGAACTTTGATTTACTTTGAATGATTGATTTTGAAGAATAGTGTTACAAACCTTGAGAATATCATCAAGACTTTAATAAGACTAATTTGTGTACCAATAATTATATGTGTTAGAATTGGACATTGAATTATACGTGGTTTGTTATATTGATATTGATACTATACATAAGTCTACCATTATTCATTGTGTAAACGACAGGAACGGAGTTATGGTCTATCATCAGGTTTATTTAAACCCAATTTAGATTTGAGACAATTTTGAATTATATGTATTTACCTGTACAGTTGGAATATATAAACTGATACTACAATCATAATATATGTGACTATATCACTATAGAAGTATATAACTATAACATAACTTACTTTATATTATGGGGCCCCTGGTGGTGGCACAGTGTGTTAAAGCGCTAACCTGATGAACTTGCAGACCGAAAGGTCCCAGGTTCAAATCCCGGGAGCGGAATGAGCACCTGCTGTTAGCCCCAGCTCCTACCAACCTAGCAGTTCGAAAACATGCCAATGTGAGTAGATCAATAGGTACCGCTCCGGCGGGAAGGTGACGGCGCTCCATGCAGTCATGCCGGCCACATGACCTTGGAGGTGTTTACGGACAGCGCTGGCTCTTCGGCTTAGAAGTGGAGATGAGCACCAACCCCCAGAGTCGGTCACAACTGGACTTAACGTCAGGGGAAAACCTTTACCTTACCTACTTTATATTATATACCATACTTTTCCTTTTTGCTGTATATAATAGACATCTGTGCATATAGCAGGGAATAATGCTCCCCAAATTTCTCTACCCGCATGGGACATGTCCTAGCCCAGCTCCCCAATCTCCACTCTTGGAGATTCTCCTCACAGTTGCTAAGCATACGGCAGATTGTGGGCCTATCCTGCACAGACTCAAAACAACTCCTGGGAAAGCATTAGATGTTCATACATTTTATGTTTGCCTGTAGGGATAACAAAATTTGTATGTTTTCAGGAGTTGGAGTTAAAGGAATCTTACCTCACAAGAGGATCAACAAGTTCAGCTTTGAAGCATGGCAAATAAAGAAAATGACACTTAGCCTGAGTGGTACTTGTGATTGGTTAAAATAACGTGTGAGCTTGACGTTTATGTACGATGTTGAAGAAAAAGAAAGGGAACAGACAAAAATATGAAAGAACTGAACTTGAGAGGCAGAATTTGAAGCTAGAGCACAGTTACAGTTAGAAGCTGGGAGAAGTGCAGGGAAGAAGAAGGAAGGAAGGAAGGAAGGAAGGAAGGAAGGAAGGAAGGAAGGAAGGAAGGAAGGAAGGAAGGAAGGAAGGAAGGAAGGTGGGTTGGTTTGCTGACTAGCTAACTAGCCTGCTGTCAATGCAGATTGTTTAACTGACAGAATTGGAAGCTGCCTCTTGAATTAATATTTGTTGGGTTCTGAACACTTATTTATTTACTGGTTATTTTTATTTGCCTGTAACTAGCAAAACTTCTAAAGATAGTTCTCCCACCAAAAAAAGATTTCCTTAAATGGTTGAATTTGTTCTATTTCCAACATCTTTAAATAAAAGTGCCACTTGTTTGAAAGGACATTCTTTTGAAAACTTGACTTACTTGGGCCCCTTCCACACAGCTGAATAAAATCCCACATTATCTGCTTTGAACTGGAATATACGGCAGTGAGGACTCAACCCAGTTCAAATCAGATATTGTGGGATTTTCTGCCTTGATATTCTGGGTTTCAGTGTTCCCTCATTATTTTGCGGTTCACTTTTTGCGGATTCGCTTTATTGCAGGTTTTCAATAAACTCTAAAAGACTATTATAAATCATAAAAAATTACAATTTACAGCCTAAGGAAGAGAGGAAGGAGAAGCCAAAGGGAGAGAAAAGGAGCCCAAGCGGCAACGGGAGGAAAAGGAGGCGATTTATCAACACAGGATTTGTTGATAGACTTAAAATAGTGTATAACTATTAAAATAATGTATAAACATTAAAATAAATATAGTATCCCTACTTCGCTGATTTTCACTTATTGTGGGTGGTTCTGGAAGCTAACCCCAGTGATAAGTGAGGGAACACTGTACATGGCTGTGTGGAAGGGCCCTTGCTTAATTACTTGTTTCTGTTTTGCCTCCCAACCAACAAGGCTCCTTGAGGTGATGGAAAAATGAAAACTAATTAAAACAGAGGTCCCCAAACAAAGGCCCGCTAGCCAGATGCAATCCTCCTAGATCATTTACCCAGCCCTCCTTCTAAACTTAGGGTCGCCTTAAGTCTGAAATGACTTGAAGGCACACAACAACAACAATCTTAATTAACTTGACTCTTATCAGCCAAAAGCAGGCCCACACTTTCCATTCAAATACTGCTAAGTTTATGTCGGTTAAAATTGTTTTTCTTTTGATATATTGTATTCTTTCATTTTTTTTGCACTACAAATAAGATACGTGCAGTGTGCATAGGAATTCGTTTGTGTTTTTTTCAAACTCTAGTCTGGCCCCCCAACAGTCTGAGGGACTGTGAACTGGCCCTTGGCTGAAAATTTAAGGACCCCTGCATTCAAACAATACAAAAATAAGATCCTGGGGTATAGGGCCTGTCTGTAAGGGCCCTAAAGGTAAAGGTAAAGGTTTCCCCTGACATTGTCCAGTCGTGTCCGACTCTGGGAGTTGATGTTCATCTCAAATTCTAAGCCGAAGAGCCGGCATTGTCCGTAGACATTTCCAAGGTCACGTGGCCGGCATAACTGCATGGAACGCCGTTACCTTCCCGCCGGAGCGGTACCTATTGATCTATTCACATTTGCATGTTTTTGAACTGCTAGGTTGGCAGAAGCTGGAGCTAACAGCGGGAGCTCACTCCGCTCCCCGGATTTGAACCTGGGACTTTTCGGTCTGCAAGTTCAGCAGCTCAGCGCTTTAACACACTGAGCCACCGGAGGCTCCTCAATACAAAAATAGAAACAAACAAAAAGTTTTCTAGAAAGAATTAAGAAGCACAGGTTTGTCTTCTCCCGCCTCTCACGGGCACAGGTCACATACCCATGGCATCACACCTTCAGGTGTGTCTTTCACAGATGAGTGGCTTCATGGGGATCCAGCCTCGTGTTGCCCTGCTCACCTGCCGTCAGCCAGGCCTGGGCCTCCCCTTGGCTGCACAAACACTTTGCTGACTGGAGAGGACAGGTTCCCGCCTCAACTGTGTGCTTTTAATGGCTTAGTAGTTAGGGAGGAGGAAAAGAACAGTGTCTCTGCAGTATTAGAATGTCTTAACAACTGGATGTCGAATTGTTCTGCATTTTCATCCATTCAAATGTCAAAGGCGTCCCCTTTTTGTGGTTTGCTAAGTGAAGCAGGGTCACAGCAGGGTTAGTGCCAACACACAGTGCAGGAGTAAAAGCTGTTCATTGTGGAGCAAAGGATATAACAGCTCCACCTCTACAACTGTGCCTGTGGTAGTGTATTTTTTCCTTCCCCCTTTCCATTTAGTGGATTTCGTGTGATTCCTGCGGGCAAGTGGAAGCAAGCCCCTGAACAGCCACGCTTATGGGGTTG
Organism: Anolis carolinensis; assembly: GCF_035594765.1. NCBI lineage: Eukaryota > Metazoa > Chordata > Lepidosauria > Squamata > Anolidae > Anolis > Anolis carolinensis. The sequence continues at coordinate 186,127,580 of NC_085843.1, forward strand.
CACAAGGAAATGGAGAGGAGACTGGAAGGGAACTTTTTTTTAAAAGCAAAAGAAAAGAGCCCTGATATAAAATGAAGGAAAACAAGGTTTGGTCAAGTGAGGTAGTAGCGTGAAAGTTGCATTTCAAAGCAAAAAAGAAAAAGAAAAAAAGGCCTGGCCTGAATTTGACTCTATGGAAACTTTTTCAGTATGTGAGACAATCTTCAACTTTTGGCCTCCACCATCTGAGTGTGAAACTGGAGAAAAGCTACATGAGGATGTCGTTTACCCCCACTCCATGAAAAAAGTTTTCCCCCATCAGGTTTTCCTTTGGTCCCTACATTTCTTACACTGTAGAGTACAAGACCCTGAAAAACGCCTGCGAAACGTGGACTGTGTACAGACGTCACAGCAAACTCCTGGAGCGTTTCCATCAGCATTGCCTCAGGAAAATCCTGCAAATCTCTTGGGAAGACAGGCGGACAAATGTCAGCGTGCTGGAAGAAGCAAAGACTACCAGCATTGAAGCGATGCTCCTACGCCATCAACTCCGCTGGACTGGCCACGTTGTCCGAATGCCCGATCACCGTCTCCCAAAGCAGCTCCTCTACTCCGAACTCAAGAATGGGAAACGGAATGTTGGTGGGCAGGAAAAGAGATTTAAAGATGGGCTCAAAGCCAACCTTAAAAACTGTGGCATGGTCACTGAGAACTGGGAAGCCCTGGCCCTTGAGCGCTCTAATTGGAGGTCAGTTGTGACCAGCAGTGCTGCGGAGTTTGAAGAGGCACGAATGGAGGGCCTAAGGGTGAAACGTGCCAAGAGGAAGGAGCGTCAAGCCAACCCCGACCGGGACCGCCTTCTACCTAGAAACCGATGTCCTCACTGCGAGAGAATATGCGGGTCAAGAATCGGTCTCTTCAGCCACCTAAGAACCCACCCCCAAGATGGAAGACAATTGTCCTCGAGCTACGAGGGATCGCCTAAGTAAGTACAAGACCCTGAAAACTGTGCACACCCTAGGGCCCTTCCAGATAGGCCCTATACCCCAGGATCTGATCCCAAGTTTTCTGCTTTAATCTGAATTATATGAGTTCCCACTACCAGATAATCTTGGATAAACAGAAAACCTGGGATCAGATCCTGAGATATAAGGCCTGTTTGGAAGGGCCCCTAGATACCCTAAAGGCACCAAATCTGGGCTCATTTGGACGTGATGCAGGGTCAGCCCTGGTTAGGACTTGGGTGGGCGACTGCCAGTGAAGACCAGGGGGAGGGGGGGGGGGCTTCCACACAGCCATATAACCCAAAATAGCAAGACTGATAATCCAAAATATTTGCTTTGAACTGGATTATCTGAGTCGACACTCCCATATAATCCAGTTCAATGAAGGTTTTTTACAGCTGTGTGGAAGGGGCCTCAATGAGATATTATTTATTGAAAAACTATAGCAACATGTGCTGTAGCAGGATGTTCAGCAACAACCAAGTTTTGACAGTTTCATAAACTTTCCCCATGTTTTTATGATAGCACCAATTAGGAAATGACATTTGTAACCCAGGAACAAAAAATGTGTTACTATGTGCCCCTTTCACACAGCTGAATAAAATCCCATATTTTCAGGTTGGAACTGGAATATATGGCAGTGTGGACTCAGATAACCCAGATATTATGGGATTTTCTGCCTTGATATGCTGAGTTATATGGCTGTGTGGAAGACCCCATAGTGTAATTGTTTTACATAGTTTTACATACTGTGTCCAATTCTGGGCACTGCAGGTGAAGGGAGATGTTGACAAGCTGGAATGTTTCCAGAGGAGGGCAACTAAAATGATCAAAGGTCTGGAGAACAAGCCCTATGAGGAGCGGCTTAAAGAACTGGGCATGTTTAGCCTGCAGAAGAGAAGGCTGAGAGGAGACATGATAGCCATGTATAAATATGTGAGGGGATATCATAGGAAGGAGGGAGCAAGCTTGTTTTCTGCTGCCCTGCAGACTAGGACGCGGAACAATGGCTTCAAACTACAGGAAAGGAGATTCCACCTGAACATTTATGGATTTAATTTCCAAAAATGTTGCTACTGTAAGTTCATTTTATGCCATTCTATCTTTATTTTGAGTCAATTTGTTAGTAGCCAATGTTTTTGTAGTCAATGTTTTCAATATTTTGCGATGTTTTGGTGCTAAATTCATAAATACAGTGACTCCTCAACCTCTGAGGATGCCCGCCATAGATGTGGGTGAAATGTCAGGAAAGAATGCTTCCGGAACATGGCTATACAGCTTGGAAAACTCACAACAATCCAGTGATTCCGGCCATGAAAGCCTTCGACAACATATTTTAGCAGTCTGTTCTTTAAGCATTCTGTTTCAGTCTCTTGTCTGATGTATGAAGACTAACACTCTGTTCTGATGCATACTGTACTCAACTAACTTCTAATGCATATTGACTACTACATTCAACTATACTGATTTCTAAAATGGATTGTCAGTCTGAAGAGTCTCAGATATGGTCACATGGTTTGTAGTCCCTCCCAGAACTTCAAGCAACATAGAGTTAAGGGAAAAACTGCAAACTAAATTACAGACATACAATATAGTAAGTGATGACCGTGACCCCGGCTTTCAAATTGATTTGAACCCGCAGCGGAGAGTTCCGCAGATCCATCACCAAAAGGAACGGAGAGGGACCGCAGCAGACTATTATTAAAAGATCTTTTTTTTCTTCACTTTCCCCTTTCCTGAACTATGTAACCAATCCCCCAATAAAAGTAGCATTCATTTTTAACAGTAACACTCTCTACCTGGTTATTTTGTGTCTTTCCCTGACTCCTTCTTTTGCACGCAATCTCTCTCTCTCTCTATCTAACCCGTCCGTCCTTTTAACTCTGGCTGAGGCTTCCCCGCCATAGGTTAATACAGCGGACGATACAAATTGGCTCATATCTTTATCAAAATTACCCCTAGCACGCTCTTCTTTTAGTCCTAATCCTTTCTAAGGCTCCTGACTCAAGGACCACCAACGGAACCAAAATCGGTCCAGTTCTCGGCGCCTCATCAGCTGACTGTCAAACGGAACCGACTGCTCCTTTCAAGCCAGACTGCTCTCTTCCAACCTTATCCCGGACTTTCCTCTCCCCGCGACCCGCGGGATGGTTTTAGGAGATCCCTGGTCCCTTTCTGTGAACTGTGGATGGGGGATCGCTCTCCCGTTGGGGAGACATAGTTCTCCAAGGACCTTCACCCTCTCTACAGCTGCCAGGAGGGTGCCTGGACGGGCGCCCTCCACGTTTCATTCATACCTTCATAATTTTATGAAGGAGAAGAACACTCTTCCCCAGACCTATCCCTGAACTTATGAAATCTTATACTTCCAAAGACTGCAACCCACATGTGCCTCTTCCCATGCCATCTCTATGAATTCCTTCCACCACAGATGAACTCTTTTCCTCATGTATCCATGAATTTTCATATTCTATGTACCTGGACACCCTCATGAATCACTGTTGTATGAATTTCTAATCGTTGGGCTAACTTCATGAATTGTGAGATCATGCTGCTAGAACTCCACTTCTATGAATTTCCATATTGGGTTCCCCAGATGTTGTGAACTTCGTTCTTATCAAATGTTTTCAATTGTTTATATCATTCATGATTCCCCTTTATGCAATGTAACCCACCTCTATGGATTCTCCCTTACTTCCGTGAAATCTATCTATCTGCCTATATGTATTTGTACTCTTTGGGATCCCCGGAAAATATGTATTTTTCCCAGCTGGGTTTATATTCCAACTTTATTTTATTTTTCATTTTATTTCATATAATTGCCAAGACATGAAATCAAATAGGGAATATTTCGAACTCAACTTGAACCCCGGAACCTGCCCCATTTTCTATGACCCAGGCTTACCTTCCCAAAAACAAAAGGTTAATCCGCTGCCGCTAAACCCAATCAAATTCAGATTGCATGGACAATATAGGGCTTGAGTCGCCGAATTCGGAGTATTTGACCTAAAGGTGATTCGCCCTCAAGGCAAACATTGTCATATCTCCTCCAAAAGGAAATCCAGGACACCTCAGGAAGGCGCCCTGCTGAGCCCATCACCACCCATCCCTACTTCCACCCCTGACACCCCAAGACATATCTGAAATCTGTATACGTGACAGGAACCCTTGATTGCTGTCATTAATCCCTTTAGAATTCGGCCGGGCAGGAATTAATCCGATCTTTCCTGCTCAGTCACTTCATTGTTTCAATAACTCCCGCCTTCTCCTCCCTGATTGGCTCGAGTGGGGACAAAAAGCAGCTCCCTATTGGGCCAGCAGAGCAAGGCGGGAAACGAAAGCCCGCCTCGTTCAACCCTCTAGCCTATCCGCGATCAGATGGGCGGGGGAGCGGGGCGGGAAATTCAAGGGGCTGTCAGACTGAAACACTGTATAAATATGGCTTTATTTTTGATATATGGTACCCTAGTAGACTGAATGATCACTACTAGAGTCCTTTTCAGCTGAATCGCTCAATAAAGACTCCTTGGCGGATTTTCCTTCAACTTTGGCGGACCTTCTTCATTTCGGCTTCAGGTTGTATTGCGGCTCATATTTTCCTATTGGCTCCGCCAAGGTCCGTTCTCTCAGGACCGGATCGGGACTCTCCTTAAGGGCCCGATCCCCTAAAGCGCGGTCGACAACATAAGCAATCTCTATATACATAACAACTAGTACAGGAAGCTTGTAGTAGGTTGCCATTTCCAACAATTTGCTTCCCCTTATGTTCTTGAATGACAATTCCCATCCCTTGTGATGATCCGCCATGCAGACTTGGCATCACGGAAATGGCAACCCATCTGCACTTGTGGCTCTGAGGTCAGAGAAAGGTGAAAGGGCACTTTAAAGCCACGCTTCCTCTCCACAATCATTGTTATCTAAATCCACTGTCCTGACTAAACAGGGCAAAGGGCAGCCTTCCAGATGTGACTGTGGGCTCTTCCACACAGGCCCTATATCCTAGGATCTGATCCCAAGTTTTCTGTTTATCCCAGATTATTTGACAGTGTGGACTCATATAATCCAGTTTAAAGCAGAAAACCTGGGATCAGATCCTGAGATATAGGGCATGTCTGGAAGGGACCTGTATGGCAACTCCCATCTGCGCTAGTCATGATGTCTAATGACGTGGAATATGGGAGTTGGAGCCTCAGGGTGAAAGCAGAGGGACAACGATAATACTATGCAACAAAAATTGAAAAAAAATCTGTTTTTGGTTTGAAAGTGCTCTTTCCTTTTTGTGCATTTGATAGGGATTAGGCAGTGAAGGGACCCAGCAGAGACCTACTCCAGGTCGAAGTGGAAGAAGGTTTCAGGGAGCTTTAACAAAACTGTGTTGTCGAAGGCTTTCACTGAGTTGCTGTAAGTTTTCCGGGCAGTATGGCCACATTCCAGAAGCATGGAATGCGTTTCTCCCACATCTATGGCAGGTATCCTCAGAGATTGTGAGGTCTGTTGGGAGACTAGGCAAGTGGGGTTTATATAACTGTGGAAAGTCCAGGGTGGGAGAAATAACTCTTGTCTGTTGGAGGCAAATGTGACTATTGCAATTGGCCACCTTGATTAGCACTGAATAGCCTGGCAGCTTCAAAGCCTGGCTGCTTCCTGCCTAGGGGAATCCTTTGTTGGGAGGTGTTAACTGGCCCTGATTGTTTCTTGTCAGGAATTCATCTATTTTATGAATGTTGTTCTTTATTTACTGTCCTGATTTTAGAGTTTTTTTAAAATACTGGTAGCCAGATTTTGTTCATTTTCATGGTTTCATGGATTTCCCCCAGGCAGGAAATAACCAGGCTTTGAAGCTGCCAGGCTATTCAGTGCTAACAAACATCCAACACCTCACAACCACTGAGGATGCCTGCCATGGATGTGGGCTAAATGTCAGGAGAGAATGCTTCTGGAACATGGCCATACAGCCCAGCTTCGAAGCTATTCAATGCTAACAAAGCAGGCCGATTGCAACATACAACAGGCCTCACAACCTCTGAGGATGCCTGCCATGGATGGGGGTGAAACGTCAGGAGAGAATGCTTCTGGAACATGGCCCGGAAAACTCACAGCAACTCCCTTAACATAACTGTTCTGTGCCCCGCGGCTACCAGTGTCTTACAAATCCCCGAAAAAGTTAAGAAAGGAAGGCTGTGACTCAGGCAAGGGAAGGGAGTGCGTGTTGGAGCAGTGGGAAGCGGGCTGGCTTGTGGGCGCCGTGGCCAATTCCTCGCCCCTTCTTCTCCCTCCAAAGCCCGGCCTCTCGGCCCAAGAGCGGCGCCCTTCAGGGGCGGGCCTGGGCCTGGCTCGCTCACTCGCTCCTCCTCGGGGGAAAGGGGCCGGCAGCCCAGCTCGGCCAGCCCGCAGAGAGCTTCAGTGGCGGCGGCGCTGAGGAGTCTTCGGAGGCGGCGGCGTCGAGGTGGCCGATGGCGTCGGCGGGGCGGGCGGGGTCCCCCTCGCGGCCCAAGATGCCCGCCTGGGCCGCCCTCCCGCTCGCCCTCCCGGCCTTCAGCATCAGCGGCATGGGCCTCGTGTGAGTGGCTTCTCCCTCCCCTCCTTCTCCTCCTTCCCCTCCTAGGCAGGCATCGCCCTCCTGCTCCTCCGTAAGGATCCCAGATGTGCTGCGTGAGGCCTGCCTAATAAGGGGTCTTTGTAAGGCCTGCCTCCCCTACACTGTCTCCCTATGTAGACTTGTCCACAGCTGCCTGGCGTAGTGGTGAGAGGATCCTTCTCCTCCTTTGCTGAAAGTAGCATTTGCTGCCTTTTCTTTTTGGGTCTGTAGATTGTTTGGAGGTTGTGTTTCTTCACTAGTTTCAGTAGGCCAGGTATGGGCAAACTTGGGCACTCCAGGTGTTTTGGACTTCAACTCCCACCATTCCTCACAGCCTCAGGCCCCTTCCTTTTCCCCCTCAGCCGCTTAAGCAGCTGTCTCACTTATCCAAGCCTCGCTTATCCAAGTTTCTGGATTATCCAAGCCATTTTTGTAGTCAATGTTTTCAATATATCGTGATAATTTGGTGCTAAATTCGTAAATACAGTAGAGTCTCGCTTATCCAACGTTCTGGATTATCCAATGCATTTTTGTAGTCAATGTTTTCAATACATCATGATATTTTGGTGCTAAATTCATAAATACAGTAATTACTACATAGCATTACTGTGTATTGAACTACAGTAGAGTCTCACTTATCCAACGTTCTGGATTATCCAATGCATTTTTGTAGTCAATGTTTTCAATACATCATGATATTTTGGTGCTAAATTCGTAAATACAGTAATTACTACATAGCATTACTGTGTATTGAACTACTTTTTCTGTCAAATTTGTTGTATAACATGATGTTTTGGTGCTTAATTTGCAAAATCATAACCTAATTTGATGTTTAATAGGCTTTTCCTTAATCTCTCCTTATTATCCAACATATACGCTTATCCAATGTTCTGCCGGCCCGTTTATGTTGGATAAGTGAGACTCTACTGTACAGTAATTAGGTAAAGGTAAAGGTTTTCCCCTGACGTTAAGTCCAGTCGTGACCGACTCTGGGGGTTGGTGCCCATCTCCATTTCTAAGCCGAAGAGCCAGCATTGTCCATAGACATCTCCAGGCATGACTGCATGGAGCACCTTCCCGCCGGAGCGGTACCTATTGATCTACTCACATTTGCATGTTTTCGAACTGCTAGGTTGGCAGGAGCTGGGGCTAACAGCGGGCGCTCATTCCGCTCCCGGGATTTGAACCTGGGACCTTTCGGTCTGCACGTTCAGCAGCTCAGCGCTTTAACACACTGCGCCACCACCAGGGTCCCACAGTACAGTATGGTGATATTTTGGTGCTAAATTCGTAAATACAGTAATTACAACATAACATTACTGCGTATTGAACTACTTTTTCTGTCAAATTTGTTGTATAACATGTTTTGGTGCTTAATTTGTAAAATCATAACCTAATTTGATGTTTAATAGGCTTTTCCTTAATCCCTCCTTATTATCCAAGATATTCGCTTATCCAAGCTTCTGCCGGCCCATTTAGCTTGGATAAGTGAGACTCTACTGTATATGGATGATTTGGTTTCATCTTTGGTTTCATACTTGTCATTTGCCTTGAGAAAAGATGTAACCTATCTCCAAAGTAAGAAAACCTGCAAATGTGAGTAGATCAATAGGTACCGCTCGGGTGGGAAAGTAACGGCGCTCCATGCAGTCATGCCAGCCACATGACCTTGGAGGTGTCTATGGACAACTCCGGCTCTTTGGCTTAGAAATGGAGATGAGCACCAACCCCCAGAGTCGTACACGACTGGACTTAACGTCAGGAGAAACCTTTACCTTTACCTATGAATCATAATGTAGGATGTATTTTCATTCACTGAACCCAATTTGGAACAAATACCCGATACACTCAAATTTGAATACCGGGGGGGGGGAGGTTGAGGGGGTTTAATTTTGTCATTTGGGAGTCATAGTTGCTGGGATTTATAGTTCACCTACAATCAAAGAGCCTTCAGAACTCCACCAACGATGGAATTGAACCAAACTTGGCACACAGAACTCTCATGACTAACAGAAAATACTGACAGGGTTTGGTGGGCATTGACTATGAGTTTGGGAGTTGTAGTTCACCTACATCCAGAGAGCACTATGGACTCCAAACAATGATGGATCTGGACCAAACTTGGCACAAGTATTCAATATGCCCAAATGTGAACACTGGTGGAATTTGGGGAAAATAGGCCTTGACATTTGGGAGTTGTAGTTGCTGGGATTTATAGTTCTCCTACAGTCAAAGAGCCCTTTGAACCCCACCAATGATAGAATTTGGCCAAACTTCCCACACAGAACCCCCATGACCGATTCTATTTAAGCAGAGGCTGGATGGCCATATGTCGGGGGTGCTTTGAATGCGATTTCCTGCTTCTTAGCGGGGGGTTGGACTAGATGGCCCATGAGGTCTCTTCCAACTCTACTATTCTATGATTCTACCCTGTTTCCCCGAAAATAAGACATCCCCGAAAAATAAGACCTAGTAGAAGTTTTGCTGAATTGCTAAATATAAGGCCTCCCCCAAAAGTAAGACCTAGCAAAGTTTTTGTTTGGAAGCATGCCCAGCGCCTGACAAACAGAACACCAGAGCATGCAGGATTGGTAAATGTACATACCAGTTATACATGGAAATAATGGTAGTAACAAGAAATTCTTGATAGGATTCACAGCTTGTCTGGTTATGTTGGTTTGTGATGACAACTACTGTACAGTATTTAATAAATGTTCATTTTTTGTTCAACAATAAATGTGAATTCTTCTTCATAGAAAAATAAGACATCACCTGAAAATAAGACCTAGCACATCTTTGGGAGCAAAAATTAATATAAGACAGTCTTATTTTCGGGGAAACACAGTATGATTCTACTGACAGAAAATACTGGAGGGATTTGGGAGGATTTGACAGTGATTTAGTGGTGATGTATTTCAGCTACCTCCGGAGAGAATTGAGAATTAATATATGTTTTCTGATGGTCTTTGGTGACCCCTCTGACACCCCTTCGCGACCCCCCCCCCGGGGGGGGGGTCCCGACCCCCGGGTTGAGAAATGCTGCTCCAGGTGGATTTTTGTCCTTACTCTTGCGGCTTGTTCTTGGTTTTGTATCTCTTCTGATGTGTGTAGTGGAGTACCCATTGGCCTGTAGAACCCAGTTTAGGTGGTTCAGGTTATCTTGGAGGAGGTGGGGTTCGCAGAATCTTTTTGCACGGTCTGCCTAACCTGAATGCAGCATTGCCCAAATGCGAATCAAGGAATATGAAAGACACTGCAGATAGCAGTACATATGAAAAAGATCTTGGAGTCCTCGATGCTACCCTTTTATTCTGCCTTGATCAGATCACACCTGGAATCATACTGTGTCTGGGCACCACAACTTAAGGAAGATGTTGACAAGCTGGAATGTGTCCAAGGAGGGCAGCTAAAATGATCAAGGGTTTGGAGAACAAGCCCTATGAGGAGCGGCTTAAAGAGCTGAGAATGTTTAGCTTGCAGAAGAGAAGGCTTAGAGGAGACATGATAACCATGTATAAATATGTGAGAGGAAGTCATAGGGAGGAGGGAGCAAGCTTGTTTTCTGCTGCCCTGGAGATTAGGACACGGAACAATGGCTTCAAACTATAGGAAAGGAGATTCCACCTGAACATCAGGAAGAACTTCCTCACCCCTGAGAGCGGTTCAGCAGTGGAACTCTCTGCCCTGGAGTGTGGTTGGAGGCTCTTTCTTTGAAGGCTTTTAAGCAGAGGCTGGATGGCCATCTGTCAGGGGTGCTTTGAATGCGATTTTCCTGCTTCTTGACAGGAGGTTGGACTGGATGGCCCATGAGGTCTCTTCCAACTTTATAATTCTATGATTCTATCTCAACAGAGAAGTCAGCCATAGCAGAACACTTGATGAACCAACCTGGACACAGCATATTATTTGAGAACACAGAAATGCTGGACCACTCTTAAAAACCACCATGTCAGACTATATCTATTGAAATCCACAAGCATGTGTACAATTTCAACAGAAGGGAGGAAACCATGAAAGTGAACAAAATCTGGTTACCAGCATTTAAAAAACACCAGAATCAAGGACCCTTCCACACAGCGGTATAAAATCCCATATAATCTGCTTTGAATTGGAATATATGGCAGTGTAGACTCAGGTAACCCAGTTCAATGCAGATATTGTGGGATTTTCTGCCTTATCATTCTGGGTTATATGGCTATATGCAAGGGCCCCAAGACAGTAAATAAAGAACATCACTCAAAAACAGGGGGGACACCTGGCTAGACAGCAGTACATGTGAGAAAGATCTTGGAGTCCTTGTGGACAACAAGTTAAACATGAGCCAGCAATGGAACTCTCTTCCCCGGACTGTTGTGGAGGCTCCTTCTTTGGAGGCTTTTAAACAGAGGCTGGATGGCCATCTGTCGGGGGTGCTTTGAATGCGATTTCCTGCTTCTTGGCAGGGGGTTGGACTGGATGGCCCATGAGGTCTCTTCCAACTCTACTATTCTATGATTCTAGGGATTCCTGACAGCCAACTATCAAGTGTCAGTTAATGCCTCACAAACAAAGGACCCCCCCCCCCCCCCGCAGCAACAAACAGACTTTGAAGCTGCAATGCTAATCAAGCTGACAAATGGCAACATTCACACTTACCTTAAACAGACAAGAGTTTGTTCTCCCACCCTGGACCTTCCACAGATATATAAACCCCACTGCCTCATTTCCAACAGACCTCACAACCTCTGAGGATGCCTGCCATAGATGCAGGTGAAACGTCAGGAGAGAATACTGCTGGACAGCCCAAAAAACTCACAGCAGCCCAGTGATTCCAGCCATGAAAGCCTTCGACAACATGTTTTAGCAGTCTGTTCTTTAAGCATTCTGTTTCAGTCTCTTGACAACACATTCTATGATATCTTTCCCCTCCTGCCTCCGTCCCATGAACCCACCACCCATGACTTCTAACACTATGAGTCCCATATCTCATAAAATCTACCCTTATATCTCCTTTAGTAAATTCCCCTTCCGGCTGTTTTAAAGTCGACATTTGTCTTCCTTTCCATGTATTCAAATGTCAGCCTCAATTTTTTTTAACAAATGTCATTATTTCCTCCCTGGATACCATTAGCTTGGCCTTATGAAAATAACATGATGCACCTTAGTTTGAAATGCCATTTGAACAAGGTCCTGTAGGAACTTTCAAATGGCATTTCAAACTAAGATGCATCATGTATTATCTTCATAAGCAACCCCTTGTGGCAGAGCATGATTCTCTTCCAGGAGTAGATTCTTGGCGGTGGGTCCGTAAGTGACTTTGGACACCTTTTCTGGGTTATTATGATCTTTTGCAATGAGGACATAGATTTCCCAATGGAAAGTGGTCCCAACAAAAGTTTGCTTTGTCATGGTATGTTTCTCTCTTTCACCTTCTATTTGAGCCTCTTCAAAATCCACATCACCTATGGAAACATCTGCCCACCAGTTATAAAGCTCCCAGTTCTCTGTTTATACTACATTTTCTAATGTTACCTTTAAGCCCATCTTAAATCTCTTTTTCTGCCCACCAACATTCCATTTTCCGTTCTTGAGCTGAGAGTAGAGTGTCTGCTTTGGAAGACAGTGATCAGGCATTCAAACAATGTGGTCAGTCCAACAAAGTTGATGATGGAGGATCACTGCTTCAATGCTGGTGGTCTTTGCTCCTTCCAGTCCGCCTGTCTTCTCGAGAGATTTGCAGGATTTTTGGGAGGCAGCGTGATGGAATCTTTCCCGAAGTTGAGAGTACAACAGAGTTGGAAGGACAATAACTTTATAAACAAGCATCTTTGTATCCCTCCGAATATCTCAGTACTCTATGCATAAGGCTTCCCTGAAAGAACAAAAAAGGAAGGGATCCCTAAATTGAAAACCAAGCCTTTTTTACATTGTATCTTTTACATCTTTGACTTTTATTGGGCCCTGCTTTAGGAGACTCTTTGAAAAATAATCTAAAAAACGGGCTTTTAAAGATAACGTTTGTTGATAGGATTGTGTTTTCAGCAGTAGTCTGTGACTCCCCTTCTCTGACCGGTGTGTTTCCTTAAGACAGGCCTCAGTTCACCCAGCCAGTGGTTCATTCCTGTCGATCATTAGCTGTTGTTTATTGTCCGCTAGTCCGTGTGACAGCACTTGTATCTACGCCAGTTTGCATTAATTTTGAGAACAGTGCTTCGGGAGCTGCTGCCTCAAACCTCGTGGGCAATCAGCAGGAGTAACAGCACTGGGAAAACTGCTGCTGGCGAAGAAAAGCCTTTTACGTTCAAACGAAGGTCTCATGTGTTTGTTGCCTGGCTCCGGCTCTCCTATGCTGGCCAGTCTGTAAAACAGGAATCGTGGCAGTCTCCTCGGGGGTCTATTAAGAACACAAAGTGGTAGTTATCACTGATCTGTGAAGACTGGTGTGTAGTCTAAGTTCAATAATTGTCAGCCTAAATTGCTTTCAAGTGTGCTTTGTGACTAATGCACTGTTCTAAGTTCATTGGAGATGAGACAAGGCATCAGTTTGGACTTTAAGGCTTTTACATCCAGAAAAAGGCAGGTTTGAGTCTGTGTTTGGTTTTGGGATTAGCCAGGTCATTTGTGCACTGACTAGGAGTGTCACATGGCTGTTTGGTGAATAGTCGTGGCCTATATTCCAGGAATCCATGGGGTCCCAAAAGACTAGTTGAGCACAAGAAGAGCTCTTTCCCCCTCTCAGGACCCTTCCACACAGCCATATAACCCAGAATTTCAGGGAGGAATAACCCACAATATCTGCTTTGAACTGGGTTATCCTAGTCCACACTGCGATTTATCCCAGTTCAAAGCAGATAGTGTGGGATTTTATTCAGCTGTGTGAAAGACCTCTGTAAGTAGTACATACTCCAGCATTGTCAATTTTGTCTTCTCGCTGTGAGCACATTCAGAAATAACCTTGTTGGAATTTCTTTGGATTTGTTTGCCTGAGATTTTCCAGGATGCGTTTTAAAGGTGTGTCTCAATGAAAGGAAGTACAGCCATGAGTGGGCTTTTGTTGTATAGTTGTTTTTGCGTTTACGCTATAAACTTGAACTGCTGAGAAGTAAAGGTTCCATACAGCACTGCTTCCTAAATTGTGAGTCCCAACCCTACATGGGATCCCCTTAGCTCAATGGTAGCGTCTCAAATTTTATTTCTGAAAATTACCTAGTGACTTTTACACAAATCTGTTGTGTAGTGTTTGCAGTGGAATCTGCAGAAAATGCTTCAGATATACTTCACAAAAAGGAAAATAGGCCTTTTAGCAAGCCTTGCAAATGCTGATATGTTATCAGTAAATGTTTTATATTTATATGCATTTTATATAGCTATAAACCTGGGGTCATGTACAAATTTCTCAGATCAATAGGGGTCCCAAGTAGAAAAGTTTAAGAAGCCCTGTCATAGAGCATCATTCACTGAAAAGCATCAGTACTAAAGGAAATGGGAAAGAGAATGAACTAGAATTAAATTAAATGCAATGAAAGGAGGGGAAAATAGAATAAGCTACAATGAAAGAAGTATCTTGTTCAGACAGAGGAAGCCTAAGCAATCCTACCACTTGAGATAGGGAGCAAAGCAGTGTCCCCCGATTGCACCTCCGATTGCACAATGCCAGGGATTTCTAGCTCCAAATCACTTGTTCATTCCCATGTATCACAAGCATGCTTGTACCCACATACACAGACCTTTGGTGCTGCGTTAAAGAGCCCTTCCCTGGCCAGAGGAGTTGCCAGCCATGGCAGCCCCTCTGCCTCCCCAGCCATAGATTTTTTATCGTGTCAGAAGTGACTTGAGAACATACTGCAAATCGCTTCTGGTGTGAGATAATCGGCCATCTACAGAGACGTTGCCAAGGGGACGGTTGGATGTGTTACCATTCTACTGGGAGGCTTCTCTCATGTCCCTGCAAGCTACAGCTGACAGGTGGGAGCTCACCCTGTATTGCGGATTCAAACTGGCAACTTTCAGGTCAACAACCCAACCTTCGGGTCAGCAGTCCAGCTGGTACAAGGGTTTAACCCTTGCACCACCACGGCTCCTCCCAGCCATAGATAAAGAGAAGGAAAGAGGAAGAAAAGAAGACAACAAGGAAGGCAATGCTAGATGCTAGCAGCCCTACTGGAGCAACCTACTGGGCTGCTTATAGATTCCCTAAGGTCAAAGGCACTGTGCAAAGAAGTGGCAGGAGAATTGGCTGCACTATGGAATACATAATTTTTCAGATTCAGAACTCCATTAACCAAGTTGCCACTGTTGGTTAGATCATATCTAAAGTAATTGATCTCCTTGTTGCCTCTTCCAACTTCTGGACAATCACATTGTTTGCAAGACAAGTAAGGAATTTGTTGGACCTGATATTTTTGACAGAGTTTATCTTCCAAGGGCCCTTCATAGAATCATAGAGTTGGAAGAGACCTCACAGGCCATCCTGTCTAACCCCCTGCAAGAAGCAGGAAAATATCAGCAGAATAAAAATCCCTCATTATCTGCTTTGAATCCTTCCACACAGCTGAATAAAATCCCACATTATCTGATTTGAACTGGAATATATGGCAGTGTTGATGCAGATATCCCAGTTCAAAGCAGATATTGTGGGATTTTCTGCCTTGATATTCTGGGTTATATGGCTGTGTGGAAGGACCCCAAGAAATATCAGGATAGTTGAAAACTTCCATTACTACTACATCTCTGGTTTTTAAATGTGTGGTAGACTCCCACAGTGACACCCCTGTTGTTTTTCCCCCCTTAATTTTTACTCAGATTCTCTCAAACTGGCTTCTAGGATTTACGCCATGGATCTCCCTACAAGTGTAAACATCTTAGACATACAATACTCCTCCTCCTCTTTTCCTGTTTGGTTTATTTCTCAGAAATGATTACACCTCTCTGTTAATACATTCCAATCTTGAGACTCATCCCATAAGGTTTCACTTATGCCAATTATATCATATTTGGTTTGTTATGTTAAGAACTCCAGGTCTTCTTCGTGATCTGTGCATTGGTCTGAGACACCAGAAGCTATATCCACTAGTTTCCTATTTATCTTTTCCCCCTTTTCTCTGTGAGTTCTTGTATTTTTGCTCTATTCTTTCTATATCACTTGGGGTATCCTCTCCTGATCAACTCCTATCTAGCCAAATACTGTCTCCCTCCCCTAGATGACTCTGTTTAAAGCTCCTCTGATTAGATTTGTGAGATTCTAACATATGATATTTTGTGCTATCCCATGCCCAACCCTTTTATAACCTGGTCATGTCCATTTTTGTAATTATGGTCATTGTTTTTTTTTTAACACAGTCTGATGGAGCCTCAATGCTGCTGTTTTGCTCTTATGTTTAATTGTGTTTATAAGGATTGTTTTATTTTATGATGTTCTTATTTTATTTTAGTGGTGGTTTTGTTTTAATGGATTGTTTGCTTTTATGTCTGTTGGACTTTCTGTTCTAGATGTAAGCCACCCGAGTCCCTTCAGGGAAATAGTGGCGGGGTATAAAATAATAATAATAATAATAATAATAATAATAATAATAATAATAATAATAATAATAATGGTTCCTGCCAACTTCTATGAGGTGCAAGCTATCCCTTGCCAGAAGCCCAACTTCATTAAACCTCAGATCATGGTTCAGGAAGCCAAATTGTTCCCTAAGGCATCACTTATATTATCCTTCTTTTCTGTGTCATGTCCTTGATTTGAGTGACCTGGGGTCAGTTGCTATCTCTTAACTTAACCTATGGTACTTTGCAGAGTTGTTGATGCTAGCCTAGGAGAGCAATAACTACTGGTATATATTATATGCAATTCAGCAGGCAAGAAGCATGAAATAACATAGCACTGTGACCAAAAGAGGACTTCTTTCACTTTGGATGTCTTCCAGATAAGATTGGGTAATGCAAGTACAAGGGAAAGTTAGGGTAGTCACAGCCAGCAGAAAATATTTCATTCTTCTTTCTTTCTGCCTTATGAACCATATGTCAGCGGATTCGTGCTCAAATAGTGATGGTAATAAAAATGTTTCCAGTGCAGACGTGGCAGAAGAAAACCCACAAAAGTACACAATGAACCCCACAAAGGTTGTTATGAACTGGGTTCTTTGTGCCATTTTTACCTGCTGAGGAAAACTGAATGAAATTTCATGGTACTTGCTCTCAACAAGACAGACTTTCTTTCTATTCTCTCACCCCAGATGTAAAGGGGGAGGGGAAGGATTTGGTGGCTCTAACTCAGGCATGAGCAAACTTCGGCCCTCTTGGTGCTTTGGACTTCAACTCCCAGAAATCTCAGCCAGCTTATTGGCTGTTAAGAATTGTGGGAGTTGAAGTACAAAACACCTGGAAGGCCAAAGTTTGCTCAGGCCTGGCTAGCAAGAAACAACAGCCCAGCAGATGTTTTTCCAGTGCCTCACATGTGGTGCAAAGTGTTGCTCTCCTGGGATAGTTACCCCAGTTGACAGGTTGTGGCTGGTCTAAGCAGTTGGAACAAAGAAGGATTTTGCTCCAACCCAGTTTTTCCTTTTATTCTGCATAGCAAAGAGGCATCACCAGGTCGTAGAAATGAAATAAATAAAGCCACACACACACGGGTTGTGTTTTAAAAAAATATATAGCTCAGAACTTGCTTCTATTGAACATGTTCCTTCAGCAAGTAAAATGCTTTCTGGCTTCTAGCAGGGGAAAACAACTGTCAACCTTAGCTTGTAGCTAAATAGACTCTTTATGCAGCCTGAAAGTATCATCCACAAATTCTTGGCATACAATATATTTACTTTTGGGGAGGCACATCTGTGCAGTTTTAGAAAGATTTTTGTTTGGGCCTTCATGGAAGGGGAAGAAAATATTTTGTACTTTGGTTAGAAGTCACAAAATTAATATTGTATAAAATTAAATATGTGTAGCTTAGAATAGTATTTATGATACTTTGCTACAATGTGAATGTCTCTTTACAGAGAGGCTTTAACTGGATTGAACAACAGGGTTATGGATTCAATTTTAAGAGCAGGGTTATGGATTCAATTTTAAGAATCAAAAATAATTCGATGTCTTTGGAAGTCCAGCATTACATTTTTTTATCCCCTTCATGACCGCAGTTCTAAATCATAATCAAATTATGCTTTAGCCAAATTAGCCATTTGTAGATTATTAATTAATTGTTCAGTCATAGCTAATTGCTATACCTTATTATTTTGGGCTCGCACAGTTATCCCATTTAAATCTCATGTTTAAGAATTGAGTAATTTTGAACAAATAACCCATTATGAGCTAGCCTTGCATTGCTTTATTGAAAGGGGCACGGGAAGGCCAAATCTAACATCTTCAGAAGTATGGGTCAATGATGTTATTTATGCCGAGAGAAAACTTTATTCAAGAATTAACATGTTTTGCTGCAGAGTTGCCTTAGATGTTCAAAGGAACCTCTAATTTTCATATACTTGTCAGCAAAGGTCAGGCAAGAGAAGGAACAATGTATGAGTGTCACACTGGAGTCAAAAAATGTTTTGTGCCAGGAGTGACTTGAGAAACTGCAAGTCACTTCTGGTGCAAGAGAATTGGCTGTCTGCAAGGATGTTGCCCAAGGGACGCCCAGATGTTTTTTCCATCCTTGTGGAAGGCTTCTCTCATATTCTTGCATGGAGCTGGAGCTGATAGAGAGAGCTCATCCACGCTCTCCCCGGGTTGGATTCGAACCGGCAACCTTTAGCTCATCAGTCCTGCTGGCACAAGGGTTAACCCACTGTGCCATTGGGGGCTCCTGGAGTCAAATGCCATCAAAATATATAAATGTGGGGCTTGTTTCCAAAAGATACCAAATTCTTCTGATTTTACAGGAATAAAACTTAATAGGTACTGTGTACATTTTTACAGGAATACATTTTACAGGAATAAAAAAAACTTGCTGATGATACCATTCTTTTGCTATAAAATGCAATTTTAAGCCCTGTATGGAAGTGATTTGATATATTTTGATCTACAGTGTTCCTTCACTTATCGCGGGGGTTACGTTCTAGGACCACCCGTGATAAATGAAAATCCGCAAAGTACGGAAGCTGTTATTATTTTAATATTTAATATTTATTCATTTACTCCATTGCCGCTTCTCTTCAGGGCTGCCTCCTTGCTTCGTGCCTGGTGTGTTCTTCTGGCTGCCTCTGCTCCTGCAGCCAGGGAAAAAGGAACACTGCTCCCCCCGGTCAGTGAGCGAGCAAGCGAGGGAGGGTGGGTGAGAGAGTGAGGGCGGGCGGCAGGAGCCTGGAAGAGGCAGCCAGGCGCTTCTGCTGCTGCTCCAGCCAGGTCATGCTGGAAATGTGGAGGATTTGGAAGAGAGGGCGGGACTCGTGGAGGACTCCGCCCCCTCTTCCAAGTCCTCTACATTTCCAGCGAGACCCAGCTGGAGTGGCAGCATAAGCTCCTGGCCACCTCTTCCAGGCCCCTTCCGCCCGCCCTCACTCTCTCATTCTCTCACCCACCCTCCCTCCCTCGCTCGTTTACTGACCGGGTGGAGCGGCGTTCCTTTTTCCCTGGCTGCAGGAGCAGAGGCAGCCAGAGGTACATGCCAGGCACGAAGCAAGGAGGCAGCCTTGAGGAGAAGCAGCAATGGGGTAAATAAATAAATAATTTCCCCGCGAAAGAGCGAGTCCACGATAAGCGAACCACAAAGTAGCTAGGGAACACTGTATACACAATATTCTACTCCTAGCCAACAATGTGATGCCACCTATAGCTCATTTTTCCTTTCCTTTTTGATTTGATACATTTTGGATACAAAATGTCTGTAGATAGATATTTTCTCTCTTATTGAAGCAAAACAGGCCTAAAAGGGAACTTGCCCAACATATTACTATTGCCTTTTGATTTATCTATGAAACACATTATCTGGATCCATCTCAATCTGGTTTCAAGCCAGGTTACAGAACTGAAACAGCATTGGTCGCCTTGGTGGATGATGTACAAAGAGAGCTAGACAGGGGGAGTGTGTCCCTGCTGGTTCTCCTGGACCGCTCAACGGCTTTTGATACCATCAACCATGGTATCCTTCTGCGCTGTCTCTCTGGAATGGGGCTTGAGGGCACTGTTTTGCAGTGGCTCCGGTCCTTCCTGGAGGGCTGTACCAAGATGGTGGAGCTGGGGGACTCCTGTTCGACTCCCTGACCTGTGGCCTGTGGGGTCCCGCAGGGTTCAATTCTGTCCCCCATGCTGTTTAACATTTAAATGAAACCACAGGGAGAGATCATCTGGAGTTTTGGAGTTCGGTGTCAAATTTACACAGATGACACCCAGCTCTATTACTCCTTTCCACCAAAAGCCAAGGATGCTGTTCTGATCTTGAACTGGTGCCTGTCATCAGTGATGGACTGGGTGAGGGTCAACAAGCTGAAACTAAATCCAGACAAGACAGAGGTACTTCTGGTCAGTCGGAAGGCAAAACAGGGTATCCTGTGATAGGCGGGGTCGCACTCCCCCTGAAGACACAGGTGCACAGCTGGGGGGGGGGGGGGTAATCCTGGACTCATCCTGACCCTGGAACCTCAGGTGTGGGCAGTGGCTAGGAATGCTTTTGCACAGTTAAAATTTCTGTGCCAGTTGCGCCCGTACCTTGAGATGTCTGACTTGCCCATGGTAATCCACGCCTTGATCACATCCCATTTGAATTACTGCAACACTCTCTACATGGGGCTACCTTTGAAGATAGTTCAGGAGCTTCAGCTAGTTCAGCAATCAGCAGCCAGGTTACAGAGAGAGAACCACTCCCATATTATGGTAGCTCATCTGGCTGCTGGTCTGCTTCCAGGCTAAATACAAAGTGATGGTTGTTACCTATAAAGCCCTAAACGGTTCGGGTCCAGGCTGTCTGTCAAATCGCATCTCCCTATACAGACCACCTCGCACACTGTGGTCAGCGGAGGCCCTGCTCTCAGTCACACCCTCGTCCCAAGTATGGTTGGTGGGAATGAGAGAGGTGGCCTTCTGTGATCGCTCCCTGTCTCTGGAATCCCTTCCCAAAGAAATAAAAATGGCCCACACCCACCTCGCTTTTAAAAATCTTTTGAAAATGCACTTATGTACTTTAGCATATGGAGAAGAGGAGGACTAGCACACCTTAAGGCAATTTCATTGGAACGCTGGCAAATCTACTTATATTTTATGAGCTGCTGTGATACATTTTAAATCAGTACGGATATGTTAGGCACTTTTTTGTATTTTATTGTTTTAACTTTTTGGGGCACATGTGTCTCTGTGTTATGTTTCATTTAAATATTAGTATTTCTGTCTCAAGTTGAGTCTATTGATATTCTGCATTGTTTTGATTTGGTGTTTTTAGTGACTATGGCATTGAATGCTTGACTTTTTGTATGTAAACCGCTCTGAGTCTCCTTGGGGAGAGAGGATGGTATATAAATAAAGTATTTATTATTTATTTATCAAAATGAAAATCTCTGTCAATTTCTGATATTCTTCTGAGACTCTCAATCAACCAGACTGCTGTATATATGGGAAACAAATTCCTTCACTTACCCCTTTATCATATTTAATGGAGTTTCAAATAGGATAAGCTCTTATAAGGCTTGGTTTTTAGTATCTGGTTGCCTGATACAACCACCAGCCTGACACCATGTAAATCTACTTTTGTTTAAATCCTTAAGTTGGCTGTTCCACAGATCCTATAGGACTGGCTAGTTTCAATATAAACATCTCACACCAGGCCTACTTTATAAGAGTGTTTTATATTGATTTTTTTTCTGAATGAAATTCTAGATAGCAATTTAATGAGAAAAGGGAGGAATTTTGTTTCTTTCACCTCAAGACCAACTGGGAGGTTCTGTTTCTGGTCCCAGTAACTCTGAAGACAATAAGAGTGAGCATCTCGGCCAGCACCATACATCTCTCTGGATCTCTCAGTAATTTATATTAATTACTCATTCAAGCCACATCAAGTCGCTGAATAGCTTTAAATAAAACAACTTATAATAAAGCAGGATAACATTCAACATTGCTAGAAAACGAATATGCAGATGGAGGTTTAAGATCTAATGGGTTCAATAATGTATTTTAGGATGGTAGGTCACTGCTGAGGGAGTTCACTCACCAGTGTAAGCGTAAACGGTTTTGAGCCTTCATATGTTTTGAGCCTGTGATTCCTTACCATTGACTTTTGTGAATAAGATTGGTGGGAGTAGTAGTACAACAATACCTGAAGCCCATGATTGCCAAATCCTGCTCTTGTGGCTTCAATTTAGTCAGAAGTTTATGGTTTTTGGTATATATATATATATTCAAACTATGGTTGCTTTGCATCTGAATATTTAAAAGATAGAGGACATGGAGTAACAACATTTTTTGTTAGAAGCTTTGTTCGCTAGGGACATTTATAGACGTCACTGTGGACTAGTGGCGATTTATTTTTAGTCTGGAATAAGAACCAAAATCTCAGGCCCCATCTGCCATATAATCCAGTTTCTAAATTCAGATTATCTCATTTGAACTGGATTATATGTCAGTGTAGACCCATAATCCAGTTCAAGCAGATAATTTGGATTCAGAAACTGGATTATATAGCAGTATAGATCCAGCCTCAAAGTCTTTTTTAGTTCCAGTTCAGTTCATTTATTGGGATCAATTATGTGCCACAAAATATTCACAACATGCATGCTAAAAAAACATTATTTTCCAATGTTAGCTGTGATCTACTGTTTATACAGGCAGTCTCTGTGTTACAGATATGATAGGTTCTGTAGGTTTGTTTTTAAAATGAAATTGTATGTAAGTCAGAACATGTACATTTTAAAGTGTAATTCCAGCCAAAAATATATAGCATAACATAGAAAAGAATTAACACTTCTGTGGTTTATTTGTTTTTTATCAAAAGCATTGCATAAATAAATAGGTTTAAAACTGATAAAATAAAGGGATCACAAGCAGCTAAATAGTTTTAGACCAAAAACGGCCAACAGTGACTTCATTGTCTGTAGCTTTACACAGTTATTCCTCTGTGCATGAGGCAGGGCGTTGTGGGCAAGTATACAGATGGTGAGTTGTTTGTTCTGCTTCACAGTCGCACAAGGTGGAGGATTCTTCTAGGTAGCGCCATTTTGCTAGATTGTCTTTTGATCTGCCCACTCCGCTTCTGAGCCTGTTCAGGGACTTCTAAGTTGCCCATTCTTGGTTTGCTCCTGGAGGAAGACCCCCATGGGAGGCCATCCAGTTGGAATTGCCTGATTTTGGTGTCCACGGGGATATTCTTGCTGATGCTGGGGAAGCATTTAGAGGAGTGGTGATTCTCATAAAACTTTTCCTTGATTTAAGTCTGCTGGGAGGAGGCTGATAGCCATACAGTGGGTGGCTTTCGCGGTGTTCAACCTTATTTCTCTCGCACTTGGCAACAACTTCCCATCACATATCAGGGGGGGGGCAGTGCCAACTAGCTTATAGAGTTTATCAACAGCTGTAGGTTTAAGATATCCTGCGATTATTCTAGATGTCTCATTCAGTGCTATATTCACCTGCTTCGCGTGGACGCATTTATGCCAGACAGTGCAGGCATACTCAGCAGTGCTTGTTTTACTCCGTGCCTCTGTTCAGAAGATTTTACCTCACTTTCTGTCCCTGTGATAATTGGATTTTGAAAAATTTGGCTTGTTGCGGAAACAAGGATTAGTGAGAAAGCTTTAGTTGAAATACCTTTTCCCCGTGATAACTCTCTCAGGAGTGATTTTCCCTTCCTAGGGGTAGATGTCTTTCACTTCCTGTTGTCCCAACCTGTACTTAACCATGAGTCATATGTAAGTTGGATATCTGTAATTTGGGACTGTCTGTATAACAAATCCATGAGGCCTTACTGAAATTAAAAAAACATTGTTTAGATTGTAAGCTTCACTCTAATATAGTATGCACGTTGATGCTGTTGTTGCTTGATGACATCATGTACGATGTCACCTTTGATTTCTGGTCACACTCTGATGTAGAGGCCTCCTTGATAAACTACCATTAGCAGCCCTATTCAGATCCTGCAGACCCAGGGCTGTGGCTTCCTTGATTGAATCCATCCACCTGCAGGGTACTTTCCCTCTTTCTCTGATGCCTTCCATTTTTCTGGGAACTTTTCCAATGAGTCATGATAATGAAATAGTCTTTTCCAATGAGTCATCATAAATAATAAAATTTGAATGATGTTATTACAGTGTTGCAAATGGCTGAATATATATCATGGATCCAAGAGTTGGAAATTTGTATGCTGAAATTTGTGTGGAAAACTTGCATTTGTGCAAGATAGATAGGCAGGCAGATAGACAGCTACATGTGGGCTTTGTTTTGGAAGCACAGACAATCAGTCTTGTGCCAACTGTTAAAGCCGCAGCAATGGTAAGGATGTTTTATTGACTTTTCTGGAGGGTGTAGGTTGCGACAGGAAAGGTACACATTTCCACCATGGGCTGGTGGTTTTAGTGGTTGGAGCAACTTGCAGTTAGAGGTAGACCAGCTCTTGATTCCTAGGAGTCTTCTGTGCTAACAAAACATGTGAAAGCTATTTACAGAACTATAGAAATATGTGATTCCCACTTAATTATTTATACATACCTTAAATAAAACATTTGTCTTGTCCTTCAACCAAAGTTCATGCCGGATTGCAGAAACTCAAAAAAGCAATATGCAGTATGTGAAAGAATGAAATAAGTCTTGTTAATGTCTACAGCAATGGTTCCCAACCTTTGGTCCTCCAGATGTTTTGGACTTCAGCTCCCACAATGCTAGCAGCTGGTAAACTGCCTGAGATTTCTGGGAGTTGAAGTCCAAAACAACTGGAGGACACGTTGGGAACCACAGGTCTATAGCAAGGAGAAGTTACCCAATAGTTGGACATTTTTGTTTGATGCACAGAATTGTGCCTACAGTTCAGTTGTGAATGGAGATGAATGTTCTCAGTCAGGGAGTGTCTGCCGGACCCTACTGAAATACTGCTCTTGGCTGTACAGTCTGCTGTGCCTGTAGTTGTGAAATTCCTACTTTATAAAGGTTTTGGAATTGAATCCAAGGTGGCTGGTACTCAATAGTGCAAAGACAGCATCCACTTTTTTTTTTTTACTTAGCACAATATTTTCATTCTGCCCTAAGAAAAACTATCTCAGGTACAAATAGCAAAGCAACAATTTAAAAATAATTTATTTTAAATAGTCTAAATTCCACAGAAAGGGGAAATTGTGGCACATGGAATTTAAGATTATGCCTTTAATCCCAGAGATACAGTTGAAAGAGGATGAGATAAAAATTGTAGCATCTTCAGAGCAGTAAAGTGGACTTTTAAACCTCAAGCAAGTAGCAATCCTTTCTATGGAAAGGGGAACCAGGAGAGTACCAGCAAACCACCCCCCCCCCCCCACACACACACTTTCACAAAGACACCATGAGTGTGTAACAGAGATGGGCAGGCATTGGGGAGGGAGTGGGAATCTTAACAATCAAAGTGAAAAACAACTTATTCACAACTTGTACCA
Source organism: Anolis carolinensis (assembly GCF_035594765.1). Classification (NCBI taxonomy): domain Eukaryota; kingdom Metazoa; phylum Chordata; class Lepidosauria; order Squamata; family Anolidae; genus Anolis; species Anolis carolinensis. Next base: position 186,152,647 of record NC_085843.1, read on the forward strand.
CAGAAACTCAAAGGACAAACACTTTATTTTTCCCCACAATTCAGTGCTCAGGAAGAAAAAGTGAGGCATGTTTGTCAATGTTAGGATCAGCAGTGCTAAAGAAAGACTGGTACAGGGTATTAAAAATGACCAAATCCCAAACAGTTAAAAAAAACAAACTAGAGTCCTCTCAATACAAACAACAACAAAAAATTAAACCTGTCTTTTCCATTTCCCCAGATTTTATTCACTTTCTCACTGGTACTTGTCTGCTATGCTGGCATCTCCTTTGGTACTTAGGCCACTCATCCATTCATAACATTTACTGTTCCTCTATTATTATTTTTTTGTGTCAGGAGCAACCGGAGTTGCTTCTGGAGTGAGAGAATTGGCTGTCTGCAAGGACGTTGTCCAGGGGACGCCCGGATGTTTTGATGTTTTACCATCCTTGTGGGAGGCTTCTCTCATGTCCCCGCATGGAGCTGGAGCTGAAAGAGGGAGCTCATCGGCGCTCTCCCCGGGTGGGATTCGAACCTGGCCGCTTTCAGATCAGCAACCCAACCTTCAAGTCACGAGGCTTTTATCCCCTAGGCCACTGGAGGCTCCTTCTCTATGAGAGCAGCAAATGGCATTTACAGAGAGGGTAAACCAGGATCACCTGCCCTGGAGCTGGGTGTCATGGCCATCTTGGATAGTAAGGGCAAGGAGTTTCCAGAACGGCCAGCAAGAAGAAGGAGGTCAGCAGCTTCCAGCAGTCTGCTACGCTTAGTTCAGCCACTGTCGAAGATGAGCCCCTAGTTGAAGCAAAAACTCCACAACAGTCTGTGCAGACCCCTGTAGGTGATGCCAAAGCAACACATCTGCGCAAGATACAGAGAGGTTAAACATACCCACATCTCTAGAGCATTGATTAGAGCAGTGGTTCTCAACCTGGGGTCCCCAGATGTTTTTGGCCCTCAACTCCCAGAAATCCTAACAGTTGATAAACTGGCTGAGATTTCTGGGAGTTGTAGGCCAAAAACATCTGGGGACCCCAGGTTGAGAACCACTGGGTTAGAGTATCAGGGCTTTGCTAGATTTGTAGATTTGCTGAAAATCACTTGTTAATCAAGCAGCAGTTGAGATCTTGAGATATAAAGCTCTCAGTGCTGAGGCTCTCTCACTGCAGACAACATCATATTCTGGTTTGAGTCCAATGGTGATTTGGTCTTGATCTAGGACCCGATTCTGCTGCTTCCCAATTTGTTACCAAAGAACTTCTGACTTCAATTTCTGGAACTCTAAATCTTATACTTCATGTTTCTGACTGTGGCCAGGACTTCTGCATATTCTGCTGTTTTCCAAGGATCTTGTATTCAGCATTTCTGACATTGGACTGTTGACGTTGGCTAGCTTACCCTCTTCAGTGTATTTTTTTGGATTTAGGTCATGTTTATGACACTGGATATGTTCCCTGTTGCCCACATTCCCAAGATCCCATATAGATGGATTCTAACTATGCATGATGGAGCTACTGGCCTCATGTGCCCAATCAGGCCCAATATAATTTTTCCAAAAGTTGTGAAAACACATTGTGTAGATGAATTATTAACAAGATTGCTAACAAAAACAACTGTCATTCAAAGGGAGGATAGGTAGGAGGAAGATAGAAGCCTAAATACAGTCTAAGCCTCAGAGAAATGGTTTTATGCCCTTTGAGATGATCCAAGTGAAATGCTCAGGTCTAGCTTAGATAGCCTCCCTACAGCCAACCAGGCTCCGTTTGATTGACAATTTGACTGCCTTGTCTTTGGAAGTTCATGAAATCAAGCAGGCTCCTGGGAGAAAGCCACTGCCACCTCCAAAGATGGTTCATCTCCTCCAATTTCCTCCTCCAAAATGTACCACACACACTCTTGGGTAGGGCTTGATTCACATGAGCCTCCCTCAGATCTCCAGTCCTCTGGTTGTCCTTTGGGAAGCAGGGATGCACATATATGCACAGTGCTTTCTGCTGACTCTTCTGGTGCCAGATCATGCCCTGCAGTGGAATAGCTAGACGCTGTACAGCAATCTGCTCCTTTTTCACATGCACAGCCTCTCTGCTTCAACTGGAAAACTGCCACTCACTTAAGTCTTGGCTAGCTAGTAGTGAACCAATGTCATTAGCAACAAATCACAAAAAGGAAACACACATTTGAGCAGAGTATCCATGCTGTTTGGAATTTTTTACATGGGATGCAGGTAGAGTCCCCTGTCTACACTCGATGGTTCCCTACTTCTGGATGTAATGGGACCTGGTTGTTAACAGATAGAAATATTATGAATTAATTTAATACAAATTCAGAAATATCAGTCAGTAGTAGTGCATTGTGCGGAATAGCTAAATTCCGCTTCGCTGTGCAGCTTGCCTGCCTACTTACCTATTGAAAAGTGGGCAAGCGAGACTGAAAACACTGATTTGCTATAAGTTATACCATGAATCCATGGTTGGAAATGTAAACAAGATTTTCTCTATTGTGTTCTGTTAATGGTGGCCTGAGTTATTTGATGCAGAGAATTGGGAGACATGTCTTGGGTGTTTGAGGATACCAAATGTAACCACATTTGTCTTTTAATTCCCACAGATATGGCATGGCACTCTACAACAATCACATCTGCCCAGTTCACAACTGGTAAGAGTTTCTTTACTATTATTGTTGGTGGTGAATATGTGAGCTGGTTTTTCTGTGCCCATTTCATCATATCTCAATTGCCTTTTAACCAGTGCTGGAGAGAAGATTTATATCTGGCATTAAAATATATAAAACAGGGAGATTTATTTAGACTCAGAACTAAGTAAGGAGCTGTGCTTTTTGTTTAGTCTCTTTCAAATCAAATTTGGCTGCCCAGATGTCACAAGATATTATTTAACCAAAAGGACTTTAACTGTGAAAGCTGGATGCTGTGCAAGTCTGTAATTACCAGAACCACAAGTATGGTTTGTGCAGTCAGCTATTTACCATGTAGAGCAGTGGTTCTCAACCTGGGGTCCCCAGATGTTTTTGGTCTTCAACTCCCAGAAATCATAACAATTGGTAAACTGGCTGGGATTTCTGGGAGTTGTAGGCCAAAAACATCTGGGGACCCCCAGGTTGAGAACCACTGTTGTAGAGTATTGCCTTTTTTGTTTTTAAACCAAGAAGGTAGCCTTCATTTTCTGCAAACCACCTCTCTCTCCAGCCAATCCACAACCCTAGTTTAAAATTAACGTCATTCAATTTTCATGAACTTATAAATGTTTTAGCTTGTGATATTTCACTAACAGAAACTACTGTCTGGATTGGTGATTCAAATGGAGGAGAAAGTGCATATGTTTTTTTAAAAAACGACAGGTTGTTTTTCACTGCTTTCCCTTTACCATCTTTGAGGTCTTTTTGGGTCCAGTGCATGACCTTCATGCACATATCTTACAAGTCAAGTACCATCCAACTATAGGATCTTGGTGTTTAGAGACAATACGCCCCTCTTTCGCAGGCATGCTTATGGCCTACTGTGGACCACACTGCTTTTTGTGTTTGTGGCCATGGAGAGTTGTATCTACTGTACATCCGTCTGCCTAAGGGAATGCAAGGACTGTGCAGACATGAGTAGATTAGAGAGTGAGAACCAGGGAGTTGTCCCTGCCAAAATTGAATCAGGAGACCACATGGAAGTAGGGGAAGGGGAATATGCCCAACAAACAGGAGGAGGTGTATTCCTTGGCATCAAGTTGAAGGAAAATAAATAAATACAGCCTCAAGTTTTAGCCAATACCCCATTGTTCTCTTTTCTTATATTACTGTAACCTGCTCGGCCGCCCACATCCTTCTTTCATGAATTCTTTGAAGCCCAAAATGGCTGGATTCAATATTGGCTGTTTGGGGACTGTAGTCCAAATGGTATCCTTAGGCCCCATCTACATTACCATATAAAATACAGATTATCTGCTTTGAACTGGATTATATGATAATGTATAATATTATATCTGTCAGGGGTGCTATGAATGCGATTTCCTGCTTCTTGGCAGGGAGTTGGACTGGATGGCCCATGAGGTCTCTTCCAACTCTACTATTCTATGATTCTAGACTCAGAATCCAGTTTAAAGATGATAATCTGTATTATCTGCTTTGATAATCTGGATTATATGGCAGTGTAATTCCAGCCTCACAGAAGATGAGTGACAACAAAAGCAGAATTGGGTGAATGACTTTTTTTAGCATCAGGTCATTGCAAGGTTTGTAAAATCTGTTTATCATCAAATCAAGATAGTTTGTCTTATCAGTAGAAAAGTTAGAATTGAAAAGCTGGTTTGTAAGGAGTGTAATCTGAGCAGACTTTGATAAAACTATTTGTTCTTTGTTGTCTGCTGTCTTCTGCTTTGTTGAGTGCTATCACCAGTTCTTTTATAGCAGCTATGAAATGTTGTATTTGGAATTGTATTTGTAGCTAGTCAAAATGCAAATGTTTCTTTTAGACAGTTTAGTTATTAAAAAACCAAAATAATGTCGCAAAGATGTTGCAAAGATGTGCACATACTATGTTATCACACCATAACAGACTGCTTTAAAAGAGGCAGCCTGCATTTCTGCTGCCTGCAGAATTCTGGGAAATGTAGTTTAGGACGGGTTTTTTTGAATTCTCAGCTACAGAGGTCTTTGCTTTCCTAGACTACATTTCCCAGAATTTTGCAGGCGGCAGAAATGTGGGGCTGCCTGCTTTAAAGCCATGGTGTGATAACCTGTTAGGGCCTGACAAACATTTGCTAAAGTATTTGGTCTAAAAGATAAGGCAAACTAAGAGGGAGAAGCTGAAAAAGAAAGATCTTACCTGGTTTTTGGACTTTGTCCTGATTAACAATCAGATCTATGTCTATTTTGATATCTTCTTTGCTGCATTTATTTAGTTCACGATTGATGCCAGTAACACTGAGTGGCATTTTGGAAACATTTTAAAACTACTGTCATAGCTTTTGCCTTTTGCCAACCCAAGTGCATTTTTTGATAGACTATTAAGAATAAATGTAAAAACCAGTAAAACTGTAGGATAAGCACTGGATTTTTTCTATATTTATTTCATGTTATTCTGCAATCCATTTACTTTACAGATTGCAGAATCTGTAAAATAGACATATGGAAATAAAGATTAGTGGAACATCTATAATGTCTGAAACTCGGACTTCCGGTGGGCTGACATGGCGGCAGGACGGGTCTATTGAGAGCTCTCGATAGATCAACGTTCCAGCGGTTGGGTAGAGCATCGGCTCCCCTCTTCTTGTGGATCGATACAAGAAGGGACGCAAGGCCCCAACACCCCGTCGAGCCGACCCTCCGAATTCTGTCGGGGGGGAACGGATCCGGGTTGTTGTTGTTGGGGAGCGCGAACCGCGGGGACGGCAGCGGGCGGTAAGCCGGCACAAACTGCCGACCTAGCCCCTTTTTAACTATTTGAGAAGACAGAAGAAACCGAAGGCAAGGAAGGGCAAGGAAACGTAAGTTTCAAACAAACTCCCCTTCCTGCTAGCACGATAAAGTAGACAAATATTTAAAATTAATTTGCAAGACAACTCAAAGCAACAATCCAACAGTGCTAATCTAAGAGAGACGAAGGAGCGAGGGAGTACAAACCTCGGAGCGCGTCCGGCCGATGGTGCCAAACGGGGTGCCTCCCTCAAGGAGACACCTCTAAGATGCCCGGCAGCGGCGCGCACTAAGGTGCTGCTCCCCGATTCACCTCCCCGATTCACCTCAGGGAAAGGAGCAAATCCACCCTCACTCCACAAACCCGGCTATCCCCTCGGAATCCCGTGGAGACACGACGGTTACTAAAGAGCCACTTTCCGTGTTTATATAGCCAAACAACAAAGTTACAAAACTATTCCCTATCTGCCTTAAGAAGGGCTGAACTGTCGTTTTGAGTGCTTAGCTAAACGGGGCGATTTGGATGAGAATATAGAGAAGAAGCGAGGAACTCTCAGGGAAAAACGCTCCAAACGTATATAATACATTTAGCCATGTGTTAAGACTCGAACGCGGAGGAGAGACTGCTTAGAAGGACACTGACACAAACCAGAAAGGTGTCGCCACAAAATAATCAGATTCCTACGACCTTGACATAAATTGTTTTGACTACCTTACCCTCCTCCTTATCTGAGTGCCAGTGAGGAAACAGCGGAACTCTCGCGGGACCAAAGGGGGCGGAGAGTGGCGGCAACAAGCCGGAAACGGAACTTCATATCTTGCCCTGAGAAGGGAAAACTTCATCTGCCCAGGAAGTGCAACTGGTCCGGCACTTTCTAAATCCCGTTAAGGAAGAAAGAGGAGAAGATAAAGTCCAGCTAAGAAGGTAGGAAGACGAAGAAGAGGAATACTTGACTCAACCACAGGACAGCAGGAGGCGCTTGCAGATGCTATTTGGAAACCTGGTGACAAGCAGACTGTGCTAATAGTGACCTAAAAGACCCAAGTTTGTCTTTTTTTTTTTCTCCCTTTTCTTCGTTCTTCCATCCTTCCCTGCCTTTTAGTCTCCTCTTTCCCTACTTCTTTGCCCCTTTCTCCCTCCTACCTCTTCTGGCTTGCCCTCACCCTATCTCTTTTACACCTTTTTCTTCTTTTTACATCCTTTACTTCCTTGTCTTCTCCTTTTTTTTTTCCTAAATATCCACAGGACAAACTGTTCATCTAAAATAACTCAACCCACACCATGGCGGTCCATAAGACCAAATTTGTAAGGACATAAAAGACAACAGAGGATTTGGGAGAAGACCCTCTCAATCCGAGGAGGTCAATCTTAAAGATATCCTTCGAGAGATCCAGAAACTAGCAGAAAGACAAGAAGAACACCAACAACAATCACAAATGAAACTTGACCAACAAAATTTACAACAAAGAGAGCTCTATCAGGAAATGATGGACATGAAAAAAGAAATTAAAGAAGATATTGGACAGCTGAAAAAAGAAATGATTAAATCCCTCAAGGATATTAATGATCTGAAAATGGAAAATCAAAAGCTAACTAAGACTCAAACACAATTACAAAATAAATTAGAAAGACTAGAAGCCAAGAATGAAAAAATGGAGAAACTGCAGGAAAAAACGGAACAGCATGAAAAAGAATTTCAATTAAGATTCCGTAATATTCAAGAGGAAACCAATGAAGATATCAGACAAATCGTTATCAAACTACTAGCCAAGTTGCTATCCCAATCTGAAGAATTCATCGAATACGAGCTAGACAAGGTCTACAGAATACAAACGAATTTCTCAAGAAGAAACAAGGCCACGAGGGATGTGATTGTGCATTTTGTGAGGAAAAAAATACGCGATGAAGTATTGCTGAAAAACAATCGAAACCCATTAAACTACAAAGAAAGAAGGATTATAATACTAAAAGAATTCCCTCAACTAACCTTAATTAGAAGGAAAAAATACTTCTTCCTAACGGAGGAATTGAAAAGGCAAAAGATTAGATTCAGGTGGGAAAGAAACGAAGGCATTATGGTAACCCTGGAAGGAGAACAATACTGGCTCACATCTGAAGATAAAGCAAAAGACTTTTATAGAAAACACATACAAGGCAAAGTAAAACACTCTCCAGACACAACTCCGCCATCAACAAAAAAGAAAAAACCAAAAAAAGCAAGGCATCACTCTCCATCAGCTTTGAGCTCCAGGACAACCAAAACTCGGCCCGCCTCGGATATGTCGGATGTGGGGGGTGAAGACGAGGAAGAAGAAAAAAACGTAACAGAGGAAGAAATAATAACTGAAGAAGAAGAAATTACCAACAGAGAAAGTAATAAGAAGAAAGAAGCACACGATGAACTCGGACAGGAATGTATGTAAATTGGAACGCCAATTGAAATTCTACTCTAATAATATTAACGGAATTAATTTACCAAATAAAAGGAGAATTTTGTTCAATCAATTAATTAAAGGAAAGTATGATTTTGTGGCCTTACAAGAGACACACATTGCTCATAAACACGAGGCCCTGTTAATTAACAGAAAAATTGGAAAAGAATTCTGTTCCTCAGATCAAAAAAAAAAAAGGGTGTAGTGCTTTATGTTAACGAAAATATCCCAGCCACGTTAGAGTTTAAGGATAGTGAGGGAAGATATGTGGCAGTGCTAATACATCTAGACATGCAGAGAATACTCATCTGTAATATCTACGCTCCCAACGGCCCCCAGCGTCATTTTGTTAGCGAATTAAGAAAACAGATAATCAATTCGGACTTTGACCAATTGATTATATTAGGGGATTTCAATAGTATAATGGATATAAATTTAGATACAAGTAAAAAGATAAAAAATAAGAAACAGGCAAATTCGAGACTTATACCACAAAATTTCAAAAAATTAAAAGAGGAATTATACCTCCAAGACATCTGGCGGATTCACAATTTGGAAAGTAAGGACTATACCTTCTACTCCCACAGCCACAGGTCGTGGTCAAGAATCGACATGGTATGGCTGTCTAATTCTCTCTGTACTAAAGTAGACTATATTAATATCTTACCCAGAGATAAGTCAGACCACTGTCCAATAGAAATGCAGATAAATCAAAAAAAGACAATGAAAAAATGGAGACTGGATGATAATTTTCTTAAAAAAGAAGAAGATATAGATAATTGCAAAAAACTTACACAAGAATTTTTCAAAATTAATTGGATCCCTGAAACAAGTGACCACATTGTATGGGACACATTTAAGGATGTCCTAAGAGGTCACTTCATTCAACAAAAAGCGATAAGAAACAAATTGAAAAATCAAAAAATGAATGAACTTAGCAAGGAAATAACTTTAATAGAAAAAAAGCTAAAAGAGAGACCTCATGAAGAAGGACTAGCTAAACTTCTAATGGGACTGAAAAATAACAAAAGAAACTTGGAAATGGAACAAACAGCAAAGCAACTCAAATTCATCAAGCAGTATAGCTTTGAAAATGCAAATAAGCCAGGTGCTTGGCTAGCTCGGAAAATAAATAAAAAAGCGCAAAATCAACAGATAATCAAAATCAATAAAGAAGGAAAGACCTTGACAAGAGATGAAGATATAGTATTACAATTTCAAGACTTTTTTACGGTACTCTACCAAAAAAATGATATAGACCCAAACGAAATCTCACAATATCTGAGCAATCAAGGATTGCAAAAAATAACAGAGAGCCAAAGGGAATTACTAAACAAAGATATAACAGACGAAGAAATTAAAAAAGCTTTAAAACTGATGAGATCCAACTCGGCTCCTGGCCCAGATGGATTTACAACAATTTTCTATAAAATTCTGGCCGAAGAGATCACACCTTACCTAAAACAAATAATGAACTCAGCATTAAAAGAAAAAATAATCCCAGAATCTTGGAAACAAGCGGATATAATAGTAATACCAAAGAACAACACAAACAATTCGGACGTAAGAAATTTCAGGCCGATCTCACTATTAAACACGGATTACAAAATTTTTACCACAATTCTAGCAAATAGGTTTAAAACATTTCTGAATAATTGGATAGGAAATGAACAAAAAGGTTTCTTACCAAACAGGCACATGAAGGATAATGTCAGATGTGTACTTGATATCATTGAATATTACGAAACATTTCACCAAAAGGAAATCGCCCTAATAGCTACTGACGCTGAAAAAGCATTTGACAATTTAAATTGGGTTTTTTTTAAATTACTCGTAAAAGAATTGGACATGGGTTACTATTTTGCAAATGCTATCGAGGCGATTTATACCAAACAGGAAGCAAAACTATTAATTAACGGCCATCACTCAAAACTAATTCCAATTGAAAAAGGAACAAGACAGGGATGTCCCCTTTCTCCTCTGATCTTTATTTTTGCTTTAGAAATCTTGATCAGGAACATTCGGAAAGATGACCAGTTAAAAGGCACCAAAATAAGAAACCAAGAATACAAAATCCGTGCTTTCGCCGACGACATTATATGTTTCATTGAGGAACCACGTTCGCAGCTATCAAAATGGATCAATAAAATTGAAAGTTTTGGCCAGTTAGCAGGACTCTCAAATTGGTTTCAATGACTCCAGTACGATTTGGGATAAAATTATGCAATCAAAAAAGAAGACAATCTCCAGGATATACGATACATTACTAGAATGGTCAACCGAGACAGTAACAATTAAAAACTGCATGGTGAATTGGGCCAGAAACATAGGATATCCAATTATGCTAGACGACTGGGAACTAATATGGAACAAAAAGCTGAAGTATACATATGCAGCTGAACTGAAAGAGAATTGGCTAAAGGTCTTTCACCGCTGGTATATGACCCCAAAAAAACTAGGACAGATGTATAAATCCTACAATAATGCTTGCTGGAAATGCAAGATCCATGAAGGCTCTTTTTATCATATCTGGTGGTCCTGTGAAAAAGCAAAGAAATATTGGAAGATAATACATGAAGAGACACAAACCATATTAAATAGGAAATTCCCAATCAAACCAGAATACTACCTACTAGGAATAACAGATTCAGACACACAATTTGAAAAAAATGATGATATTTTATTCATGTACAGTTCAACAGCAGCAAGAATAGCATTTGCTAAAAAATGGAAATTGGCAGAAATCCCAACGAAGGAACTTTGGCTACAGAAACTAGCAGACATACAAGAAATGGATAAATTAACATTTTTACTGAAAGAATCCAGAGGAAAAAGTATCAAGGAAACAAATTGGGAAAAATTTAGAAACTACTTATCAAAGTAAAAACAAAAAGAATGACTATTACAACCTTACTAAACTTACTGATATGGAAGCAATTGGAAGACTCTTACCATACCCTCCCTCCATTTCCCCACCCTCTACCCCCCTCCCCTTCCTTTATTTTCCCAACTTCCTCACACCCTTCCCCACCCTTACCTCACCGATTCCCCCTTCCTTCCCCGATCCCCGCCCAGAATATCCCCCCCTTTCTTTTTAGCCTATGTAATTGAGAAATCTTTAATAAAAATTATTAAAAAATAAATATAATGTCTGAAACTCTTTCAGTAACAGGACCCTTCAACACAGCCATATAACCCAGAATATCAAGGCAGAAAATCCCACAATATCTGCTTTGAACTGGATTATCTGAATTCACACTGCCATATATTCCAGTTCAAAGCAGAAAATGTAGAATTTTATTCAGCTATGTGGAAGGGGCCTTGAAGAACAAAGTTTTCATCCCTATATCACCACTGTCATTACATTTTACCCCAGGAAACTGTACCCCAGAAAAAAGTTTATCCCAGTAATGTGGGGACAAAACTGGTAGATTTGAAAGGGCTCTGGGGAGTGGGGTGTTCCCTGGGTGGCACTCTGCATTATATACAGTTTTGAAAGTATCAATAAGCTCTTACAAAAAATGATTCCAAATTTCAGAAGGATTCCATTAATCTGTTTAAGGAAAAGCAGGCAGTTTGGGAGGAATTGGGGCTATTTGTGCCACAGCCTACCATTGGTGAATCACTCTTCAACCTTTCCAGATCTATGACAAAAAGAGAGGGTGGCAAATTGCACCCACAGAAGCTGTTGGGGGTGCCATTTACCATTTTAATGCCATTCCTTAGACCTATTTTTGATCAGATAAGCTCTTAACAATCAGGAAGGCACTGCCTGTGAGTGCTATCGTGTATCACATACTTATGACTGGGCATTCATCCATGTGAATCAAAACAGGGTTTTAATATAACCGAGGCCCTTTCTACACTGCCATATAAAATCCAGATTATCTGCTTTGAACTGTAGGGATTATATGTCAGTGTGGACTCAGATAATCCAGTTCAAAGCAGATAATGTGGATTTTCTGATTTGATAATCTGGATTATATGGCAGTTTAGAAGAGGCCTGAGATAAACTTGACCTCCCTAAATGTATCTCAGTTATGTTTAAGAATGCTATGGCTATGACATCAAAGCAAATATCCCCTGCAAATCATAGAATGCAATTTATATTTTCTCTGATCTGTTGATTGTAATAAATGCCATTCATTCAATTTATATCATTGAGTATATATGTCCAGGATATCAGACGTATACATCATCAGTCTTGATGAGGAAATTAGAAGAAAAAAACACCTCTCCCTGTCTGATATACTGGCTATTGCTGTCTGATCAAAAGACATTGGAAACAAGAGATGGCATCTGGAAATATAGGCTCTGTGTTTTAACACTACATATCTCTCAGACTGGAAGACAACTTGTGACATTTTTTTATTAATTGCAAATGCCACACTCTGCACTTTTGCCACAGAAATGCCACACTCTGCAAAAGAACTGCCAGTTTTGCTAAACCATACTTTAATTAATCTTAATCCAGCTAAAGAAGGCAGGAAGCAAAATCCTTTTTCTGCTCCCTTTATTTTCCATCAAAGCAAGTTGAACTCGATGTCCTATCTATTTCTTTGGCTGCAGAAAGATTATCTTGGACTATTCTTCTGCATACATTATGTTTGCAAATTAGGCACTCCTCTCTCTCAAGAGTTTTGTGGGTCAAATGTGGTCAGATTATGCCTTTTTATCATGCAGAAAATCAATAATACCTAATCTTTAAGGAGTGAAGATTTCTCCAGTAAAGGGCTAGGCTGACCTCCTTTCCAATGAATTCAGGGGGCAACTCTGTCTCAGTTTTCATAAGGCAAAAATATCCTTGCTATCTTTATAATGCAGTCAAGGATGCAATTATTCCAAAGGAGTTACAGGAGATGCAGGAAAGTGAGGCTGGGAATTGGCAGGATTTGATCCTTGGAAGCTGTTCTTGCAAACAACCAAGAAAAGGACTATCTTTGAAAGTTGGCTTCCGCTCAACCATCTGGGAAATATTTGATTCAAACTGGGAAATAAAATGTAAATACATGCAACAAAATACTTTATATTGTCTTAAAGGAAAGGAATGCACTAAGTTTCCAAACTACTTCTGTACACAAAGAAAATGATAAGACTGAATTGGGCCAAGGTCATTCTGGGGGAGGGAGGGGGAAAGGAAGTTGCCTGTGTTTGTTTGTTTACTTTTTATCTTTAAAAAAATCCCAGTGTGTAAACAAAGCAGAAGCCAGACTGGAGTTGGAGGGACACTGAATGTCAACCTGTGGTTTTTAGGGAGTACATGTTACTTAAATAATGCATTGTCAGAGGCTTTCATGGCTGGAATCACTAGGTTGTTGTAAGTTTTCTGGACTGTCTGGTGATGTTCCAGAAGTGTTACTCCTGACATTTCGCCCACATCTATGGCAGGAATCCTCAAAGGTTGTGAGGTCGGTTGGAAACTAGGCAAGTAATGTTTATAAATCTGTGGAATGTCCAGGATGGGAAAAAGAACTCTTGTCTGTTGAAAGCAAGTGTGTTTCAATTAATCACCTTGATTAGCACTGAAAGGCCTTGCAGCTTCAAAGCCTGGCTAATTCCCCCTTGAGGAAATCCTTTGTTGGGAGGTGTTAGCTGGCCCTGATTGTTTCATGTCTGGAATTCCCCTGTTTTTTGAATGTTGTTCTTTATTTACTGTTCTGATTTTAGAGTTTTTAAAATACTAGTAACCAGGTTTTGTTCATTTTCATGGTTTCCTTTTTTCTGTTGAAATTGCCCACTTGCTTGTGGATTTCAATAGCTTCTCTGTGTAGTCTAACATAGTGACTGTTAGAGTGGTCCAGCATTTCTGTGTTCTCAAATAATCTGCTATGTCCAGGTTGGTTTATCAAGTGCTCTGCTATGGCTGACTTCTCTGGTTGACTTAGTCTGCAGTGCCTTTCATGTTCCTTGATTTTTGTTTGGGCACTGAGTTTGGTAGTCCCTATGTACTCCCTATGTAGACTTGTCCACAGCTGCATGGTATACAGTAGACTCCTGCAGAGGTGAGTGGACCTTAAAAGATTAATTGCAACATTCACACCTGCCTCCTACAGACAAGAGTTCGTTCTCCCACCCTGGACATTCCACAGATATATAAACCCTCTTGCCTGATTTCCAACAGACCTCACAAGTTCTGAGGATGCCTGCCATAGATGTGGGTGAAATGTCAGGAGAGAGTTCTTCTGGAACATGCCCAGAAAAGTCACTTGGATCGTCCACTAACTGATGCTAATAGCAGCTCCCAATAGCATCAGTAGATTCAGGGCTGCAGATGAAGGGCAGTAACTATAAATATATGTATTGTATAACTATGACAAGGAGGGCTAAAATCTCAAATATTGGGCTAAAAATTCTGTGACTACAATAAGTTGGGATATAGTATGAACAATCATATTGTGAACATTGTTTATACAATTTTGGTTCATGAAGAATTTGCTGTGCCTCCTGGCTGGTTTAGAAGAATGGAGAGCATAACCAATGCCCAGATTTAATCAAGAGACAATGTAGGTAGCAGGTCCATTTCTGACCGTTGGGGCCACTCTTTGTATTCCTTCTCTTTGTATGAGCTCTCATTGGGCTCTGCTCATATTATTGTCTTTAAAGTAGATAGGGCATTAAGAAAGAGAAATATTTTCTGTACCTTTCCTCAGTTATTAATCAAAATGGGGAAATCAGAAGAAGACTAGGCCTTGGAAGGGCGGCTATGAAGTAACTAGTCAAGATCCTGTGCTCCTCATTTCTTTGGAAGTTGGGGCTGGTGTCTTCTATTTTGACAGGATGCTAACCATTTTAAGTGATCCTCTCTTTTAAGTGATCCAGTTTAAAGATTGTTTGTTTGGAGATCCAAGGCTTCATCAAAACCAATACTTTTCTTTTTACACGGCAGGATTTATAACCAGTCCTGTGAACTGAATATCCCTTTCTGCTGCACTCTGGATCATGTTCCTCTTGTCAGGTAAGGAATGCTGCATCTTCTGTTTGGGGGGAGGAGGAATGAGAGAAGGAGTTTGTGAACAACCTGAAGGGGCTTTTGTAGCTGGCCTGTTTCTTCCTTATCCCAGGTGGCATTTCTACAAATGTTCAGTTTATTGGGACTGAGTGTAATTTAGCAATGAATTCTCAAGCATGCCTTATCCTGTTATGGCTGTGTTAAAGGCAGAGAAAAAGCCATTGGTGACAAACAAAAATCTAAAGGCTGCTGGCTTATTTAGTTTGAAAAAAAACACAACAACAACAAATCATAGATCTGGAAGAGACCACAAGAGCTATCCAATCCAACCCTCTGTCATACAGGAACACACAATCAAAGCACTCCTGACAGGTGAACATCCTGCCTCTGCTTAAAAACCTCCAGAGAAGGGGGAGACTCTACCACCCTCAGAGGCAGCAGATTCCACTGCCAAACAGCTCTTACCATCAGAATGTTTTTTTTAATGTTTAGGTGGAATCTCATTTCCAGTAACTTGAATCCATTGTTCCGTTGTGCCCTGGAGCAGCAGGAAAAAAGGTTGCCTCCTCCTCAATGTGACATCCTTTCCATTATTTAAACTTCGCTGTCATGTTCCCTCTGTCTTCTTTTCTCCAAGTTAAACATATACAACTCCTTAACCTGCTCCTCACAGGGCTTAGCTTCCAAACTTTTGATGGTTTCAGTTGCCCTTCTCAGGACACGTTCTGGCTTGTCAGTATCTTTCTTGAACTGTGTTGCCCAGAACTGGACATAGTATTCCAGGTGAGGTCTGGCCAAAGCAGAATAGAGTGGGGCTGCGACTTCCCTCAGTCTAGATATTATTCTCCTCTTGTTGTATCCTATAATCACATTTGGTTTTTTAGCTGCTGTATTACACTGTTGACTTATTTTCAGCTTATGGTCTACTAAGATTCCTAAATCTGTTTAACGTGTATTGTTTTCAAGCCATGTGTCACTCAACCTATATCTGTGCATTTTGTTTTTATTGCCTAAGTGTACTACTGTATAATTATCTCGATTGAAATTCGTTTTTCTTAGTTTTGGCCCAGCTAACTTAGGGCACTTCCAGACAGTGCCAAAATTCGAGTTTTAAATCTAGGACAAAAAATCCCAGCAGCAGGTCCACACAGAGAGCTTCAATTCCAGGAAATGGTCCCTCGCCATCCTCAGCCTTCCTTTGTAGCAGATCAAAATAGAGGGCGGACGGGGACATTGGGCAGAAGTTTTTTTTAAATATCACTATGTTGCACGCTGGATCTCATATGCACACATGCAAATATCTTAATGTAAACACAGGCAGATTCGTATGTGCGCATATGAGGTCCAGCACATAACGGAGATAATAAAAAAAACTTCTGTCAGATCTCTCTCTTCACCCAATTATTAATTCAAGCTCAGTTTAATATTATAAAGTTTAAAAGAGTTTCAGAGAGTTCTAGTTGCTTTCTAAGTATGCTTCCCTTCAGCTACCTGTGTATCCGTGGTTCCATGTTTTGAAAATCCCATCAGCTGAACAACTGTTTCAAGCTTTTAAAAAGCGCATATGCGTTGGTGCAGTCCACACAGGGGAAAACAAGGAAAACACGTGTTTTGCATGACTGCAGGGATATGCAGTCATGCAAAGGTGTGCATTGGGGGGGGGGATCAGGTTTTAAGTGCACCTTTTAAATGCACACTTTTCAGCTGGCAACCCAAATCCACCCACACTTTGGCAAATCACCGTTCAGCTACACACACACGTTTTATCCTGGTTACTTCCAGATTTTTAGCCATGTGTAGAAGGGCCCTTAATCGATTAAGTTCATTTTGGATTCTGATCCTGCCCTCTGGAGTATTAGCTAGCCTTCCCAATTTGATGCCATCTGCAAATTTGATAAGTGTACCTTCAATTCCATTATCCAAGTCATTGATAAAGTATATTGAATAGCACTGGCCCAGGACAAATTGCTGTGGTATCCCACAGGTTACTTCTCTCCAGGATGAAGAGGTGCTAATACTTCCATCTTTTAGTGTTATACACAGTACACCATTACAAAGGTTGGCATCAAGCATTTGGAGGATGATGAGGGATAGGCTGCTGGGGATGTTGTGGATTGGATTTTGCAGGGATGTTTAGTTTTTAAATATACTGGTAGTTTTAATTGTATTTTAACTGTATTTTAACTTTTATATTCATGATATAAATATTATATATTTTTTGTATTTGCCTGGTTTTAAATTTTATTGGAATGTATCATGTTGTTACCTTCCTTGAGTCTCTGTGAGGAGAAAGGTGGGATAAAAATAAAGTAAGTAAATAATTAAATGTAAAATATTTCATTTCACTGACAATCAACACCCATTTAGTAAACTGATTTAAATAGTATTGACTTTCTTGCTTGATTTGAGAGTATGTGTGGGGTGTAGAGGTGAGGCTAACTTTTACTCGTCAAAGGAAGAATCCTGGGGATCATGAGAAATGCCAGGACTCTTGTCGCCTCTAGTTAAATTAGCTTAGCATCCTCACAACCTCTGAGGATGCCTGCCATAGATGTGGATGAAATGTCAGGAGAGAATACTTCTGGAACATGGCCATCCATCCAGAAAACACACAATAACCCTAGCTTAAAACATTTTTTTTGAAAACAGGCAATTTATTTATTAATTCAGTTGAAGCATTTATAGCCAGCTCTTCAATCACAAAGCATCTCATACTTTGGAAGTATTGTAATGGGTTATAGTCTGAGGGTAAAACAATAATTGTATGGTGATGTGGGTACAGTTGGACCTCTATAACAATGGATTTTGTACCCCCAGATTCAACCATCCATAACTATATATAGATATATATATAGATATAGATATATATCCAAAACCTTGATCTGCCCTTTTATATAAGGACACAATTTCAGGTCACTATTATATACAATGGGACTTGTATCCATGGATTTTGGTATCCATGAGGTGTCCTAGAACCGAACCCCAGCAGATGCTGAAGGCCTACTGTGTCTTTAAAAAGCCTTTCAGCATAATCTCTTTGTGTGAAAAGTACCTTTTCATTCTTAAAGAGTAACCATTGCAAACGTGCCACTCTTCAAATATGAGTAGCAGCAACCTTCCATCCCTAAAATTAATAAGTAATGAATTACATGTTAAAAGTTTGTTCCAAGTGTGAACTTCTACTCTCTGATTTATGCTCTCTGACTGCTGTTCTTTTAATCTTCTACATTTGTGGAATTTACGAAGTCATTGAAGGTGAAAGAAAGCTAATGTGTATCTGTATGTTTTATGTGGACTCTGAGTTCTGTTCCTTAGGAACAAGTCATGTCTGTTTCAAAAGAAACCTGATGATCAGGCATGCCAACGTTGCCTACAGAAACTACTAATGTTAGCAACTGAAATAAATTAACTCTGTTTCCAGACATTTTCTATAATCTGCGTGCTTTTCAAAAACTTCTCAATACTTTTAATTTCAAATTCTGTGGATTGCTTTGCACATTGACCTAAGTGGTCAGTTTAGATGTGTCCTTAGAGCAGTGGCTCTCAACCTGTGAGTCCCCAGGTGTTTTGGCCTACATTTGACCAGCTGTTAGGATTTATGGGAGTTGAGGGCCAAAACATCTGGGGACCCACAGGTTGAGAACCGCTGCCTTAGGACACTGTCAGTTGGAAAAGGAAGCATAAGCTGGAGCCGCTACTTAGAGTTTCCCAGGACCCATATCGACCTATTGAGAAGGAACATCCTGAATGCTTCTGTTATTTCTCTTCCTGTGAGGTGTAAGAATACATACAAGAGGATGGTAGTATTCTAAAGGAGCTGTTCTCTGTCCTGGTCCCCTAATGCACATGTGTCAAGGTCTGTGGGCCACCATATCATTTTGCGTGGCCTTCCAGAGGCTAAACTACATTTCCTGTATTTCCGATCACTCGACATCATGACTAGAGGAGATGGGAGTTGGTATACAGTAGCATCTGGAAGGCTGTAGTTCTGTTTAAGTCAGGGATTTGAATTTAGATATAAGGCTCATGGATATGATGTATGTCCTTTAACCTTTCCTCAACCTCAAAGCCACAAGTGCTGTTGGGTTGCAATTCCCATTATCCTCAGTCCACAAGGCAGATAACACTATGTAACAAAATTGGGGGAAAAATATGTTCCTGATTTGAAAGTGTTGTCTGCTGTTTAAATTGGTTGAGACTATGGGATATTCATTAAAAATCTATAGCAGTGTGCTGCAGGATGACTTTGATAAACGTTTTCCAAGTTTTTATGATAGAAACAATTCGGAAGTGACATTTATAACCCAGGAACAAAAATAGTGTTATATAGTATAATCAGAAGTGATGGGAGAGATGTCCTTCAGTAATGTCTGGGGTAAAAATTATGGAGCACCAACCACTATGTAAAAAGTATCATTGGCCCTCTGTATTCACAGATTCTCTGCCCATAGATTCAATGACCCTTTGAAGGCAACCATAAGGCTGATGTGGCCCTTAATGAAAATGATTTTGATATCCCTGCCTAATGCACCAAGGTGGATTTGGCAGATCCATATAGCTATCATCTTGTCACGCTGCATACGTAACATATGTTCTTCACACAAAGACACAAGTACAATAAAAAGTATAACACAAACTACACAGCTTGGGAAGCATAATGCAAACAGCTTTACTTTCATGTAGAAGGCTAGTATAGAAATACGTCCAGTTCTGATGCCTCCTTCATATCTTTCTCCACAGTAAGTGTGGTACCTTCCCACCAGAGAGCTGCTTCTTCAGTCTGATCTGCAGCCTGGGCTCCTTCATGGGTGAGTCTGAATCAAATTCGTCTTAAAATGTGGGGTTTTGTTGGTTTGTCTGTCTGTAAGGAGAGAAGAAGCAAAATATGGGATGAAAAAGGCCTGACCCTCTACGTAGGAAAAATTCACAGAAGGCTGTGAAGGAGGGAAAGCCATAACTTGTCGTTGCATCTGTTCTCATGAGGGTGGAGCTGTTAGATGTTACCACTTTCATGTTTTTAGACTTCTTAAACCAGAGGCTGTACATTGGTTTCTTGTTTTAAAAATACAAAATTACAGGTGTGAAGCTGGAGGATTTGCTCTTTGTTTAACTATACCCCACCTCACAGCCTTAGTGGTTATCTCCTTCCTGGCCTTGGAGATAACCACTAGCCTAACATTCATTTGCATGAGGAGTGAGAACCCATTTGTTGGATCTTTCCTATTCTTGCCCTTTTCCTTGTTTCTGATGATGATGTAATAGGGAGCTCATGTTCACTGTGTAAGTGAAAATCAACATCTGATGCTGGCTACTGTTTTCTTTTTCTAGTGGTGCTGGTTGGCCTGCTAAGATATGCCCATGTCATGGAGCATTATGGCCCTTCCCTTCTCAACACCTTGGGGCTAGCTACAGGCTGGATCTGTGCAGTTGGCCTCATTATGGTTGGCAACTTCCAGGTAAGTCAGCGTCTCCCTGCATAAGTCACAAGAAAGGAACCCATTAGAGTTTGAAGGGGAAGCATCACATTTATGCTGCTTCTCTTATTGCCATTTATTTATAAGGTACAGTAGAGCCTCGCTTATCCGAGCCCTGCTTATCCGAGCGTCCGTATTATCTGAGGCAAATGCCCTCCCCCCCTCGCTCGCTCTCACTCACTCACCCCGCCGGGTCCCGGTGCTTGCCGGAACCCAGCCGAGTGAGTGAGCGAGGGACAAAGGGTGGGCGAGTGAAGGAGGGCGGCAAACACTGATGGATCTGGAACACACTTGGCACACATACCTGATATGCCGAAATTTGATTACTGGAGGAGTTTTTTTGGGAGGGGGGACTGACTTTCTTTTTTGGGAGTTGTAGTTCATGCACAACCAGAGAAACTCTGACTTCAACCGATGATGGACCTGGACCAAACTTGGCGCACAGACTAACCCAACCTATTGAAGGGGTTTGAGGGGAATAACTCACCATAGCAGGTTGTAGTTTACCCTACAGCCAGAGAGCACACTGAAGCCCACCGATGATGCATCTAGAGCAAACTTGCCCAACATAACAAACTTTAAGTACTGATGGAATTTCTTGAGGTCAACCTGGCATGATGTCAGTTGTAGTTAGTCTAAAATCTTATGCATTTTGTACAATTTAAAATGTGACTTTTTCAAATAACCAGGACAACGGCAGGTACCCAAGCTAGTATAGTAATAACATATGCGAAACGTGGACGGTCTACAGACATCACACCAAACTCATGGAACGCTTCCATCAGCGTTGCCTCAGAAAAATCCTGCAAATCTCTTGGGAAGATAGGCGGACAAATGTCAGCGTTCTTGAGGAAGCAAAGACCACCAGCATTGAAGCGATGCTCCTACGCCATCAACTCCGCTGGACTGGCCACGTTGTCCAAATGTCCGATCACCATCTCCCAAAGCAGTTGCTCTACTCCGAACTCAAGAACGGGAAACGTAATGTTGGTGGGCAGGAAAAGAGATTTAAAGATGGGCTTAAAGCCAACCTTAAAAACTGTGGCATGGTCACTGAGAACTGGGAAGCCCTGGCCCTTGAGTGCTCTAATTGGAGGTCAGCTGTGACCAGCAGTGCTGCGGAGTTTGAAGAGGCACGAATGAAGGGCTTAAGGGAGAAGCGTGTCAAGAGGAAGGAGCATCAAGCCAACCCTGACCGGGACCGCCTTCCACCTGGAAACCGATGTCCTCACTGCGGGAGAACATGCAGATCAAGAATAGGTCTCTTCAGCCATCTACGGACACACCCCCAGGACCCCACGACTGGAAGACCATCGTCCTCGGCCTACGAGGGATCGCCTAAGTAAGTACACCCAAAGAAAAGCACATCTTCCAACATTTCATAGGTGAAAACTGGGATGCTCGTGGATAAGTGATATAAGAGTGTGGTCAAATTGCAAGTTGTTGTCAGTGATGAAGATAAGACAAGTTAGGAGACACTGGCAAAGTTTGCTTTGACCTCAGCCACTGGGGAAGGGCAAGATGCAATACCCTTCCCTCCTCCCACCAGTTAATTGAATACAGCAGAAAATGTAGGAGGATGGAGAATGAATTCCTGTCAAATCCAAAAAGATGGAGGATATGAAAAATAGGTGAAAGGAATGGGTACAAAGCAAATAGGTGCAAACTATTTTCAGAGTCTCACTCTGCAATACTAAAAAGTCGGGGACAGAAGAAAATTTCATTTTGGTGGAGGGAATTCTTACTTGGAGGGAGGCAATGCCCTCATCCTCTCCTCAGCTCTACTCTTAGAGCTGTTTCAATCGGTTGTGTTAATCTCTGCTCTTGCCTTGGCCTCTAACAGTCTCTGGGTCTTGGAAAGTTGCTAAGCACATGATTACCGACCTTGAGGTTTCTGCGACCCCTCCATTTGCTTCCATAGAGTTCAGAATGCTTGGCCGAGTGCACTGGGAAACCCAGAGGAGCCAGGCAAAAGAGTCATGGTTGTGTTTGCTTTCCCTTTATTGGTAGCCATGCTTTGAATAGTTGCTGTGCCTGAATGAGGAGATGCCAGAGGAAAAGGGCTTTGTTTTTTTTAAGTGTTTGGGCAGCTGTTGCTTTCTTGAAGTGTCTGGTTTTCTCTTCCTGGCTTTGGCAGTGCTTCATGGAGATAGAGCGATACTTGTTCGATTGCAAAATTGGATCAGCCCTATAAACCTCTTGGCAACAAGCTGCTCCTAGCCCTGTGAGTTACTGTGTGTTGCAGCAGACTGTGGCTACTGATAACCAAGCCCTAGCCAGAAGCAGACAATTGCATTGCCACTCTTCAGATTTCCAAGATTCACAAAGCCATGTGTCCTAACTAATGTGAAGAGAAGATACTGTCTTTCCTGGCATCCATCAATTTCCCCTGCTCCAGAGATTTGCAAATGCTCTGAAGTTAACATTTGAACTGTAAATATAAACATTCTCATCCTTTTCGATCCAAGTTCCACACCTCACATTCCACAGTGGAAAATACAAGAACATCACATTCATTGAATAGTTAATGTTAATGGTAATACAGGCAATATGCATTTAGATGAAATTTAAATCTTTGCTGCCTCTCTCTGTTAGGGACACAGATATACACTGAGGTGTAGGGAGAGAGCAAACCAAACCCATTAGGGGCACACAACAGTAATGGTATAGTGTTGAGCCTCTGAAAAGCCTTGGAAATACGTGGCTGTCAGCATGCTGTCCCCGCCTGTGCAACTTGCAAGAGTACACTGGGCTGAGACTGGGCAGCCTATGTCCTAACTGGCTATTTTGGATTCCTCAGCAGGCCTGTTTCTCTCTCTTGCAGGTGGACCATGCAAAAGTGCTGCATTACATCGGGGCAGGGGTGGCATTCCCAACCAGCATGCTTTTTTTACTCCTTCAGTCGATTCTGACTTATCGCATGGCAACATCCAGAGGCCATTACTGGACTGGCCACCTGCGCAGCATCCTTGCAGCCCTAGCATTCATCACCCTCATCTTCAGTATCCTTTCTGCAGCATTATAGCTTGGGAAAAATAAGGGAGTTTAGAGGTAAATAAGATTGATGGATGAAATTTAATTAAATTGAATTTTGCTAGGCAATCTGGAACAGTCGGGAAAAGATCTGCCTAGGACCCTTATTTGAGTATAAATCATGTTGAATTCAGTGGGAATTAGCTTTCTACAAACAGGCCAGAGATTGGCTTGCATATGTACAAATATAGATACTGAAGCTTTTTAGCACGTACCATTGGGAATTCTCAAATATTCCATTTTTAGACAAAGTACTGGAGCATATGGGGGAGTTCTGAATGAGACAGATTATCTAGATTTATTTTAGTTAGGCTTTAGGTCTGATTCTGGGACAGAGCCAGTTTTAGTTGCTGTGTGGTGTTCCCATCCACATCATGTAGTGGGAATTCTATGCCCATGTATTCGGTATCAATGCCGCTGATAGTTCATGAAGATGAAGTGTACAAAACCCATTTTGAGCTGGAAGGATGGGGTGATACGGGGCCCTTCCACACAACCATATAACCCAGGATATCTGAGTCCACACTGCCATATATTCCAGTTCAAAGCAGATAATGTGGGATTTTATTCATCTGTGAGGAAGGGGCCACAGTTTCCTGAACAGAATGTGAGATTGCTTCTCTTATGGACACAAAAACCATATATTGTCAGGACCCAGGCTGCAGAGCACCAATAACCATGCACAGAGACCAGAATCTATCTAATATCTTTATTAAAGGAATATATAAAGTCAATAAAAACAAGTGAGGAATATAGTTCAGAAGTGGACCTTTCAGGAAAGGTCAAAAATAGTCCAGGAAATCAATGTCCAATATGAGATATTAGAGTCCAAAGTTATAATCCAATAACCGAAACACACACTTTGCCGAGCAAAGTGTGGAGAAATGACAGGGTCCTTTAGTCCAATGGAGCTTGATAACAAGGCTGGAGAACAAACTGGATTCTTGGCAAACAAGGCTTGATTCAAGGCAACAAGAAGCAAGGAACAAGAACAGGGTCCGTGGCAAAATCCGTGGCGAGGTCCGGGAAACAAGGCAGGGCTGGAACGAGAACAAGGTCCTGGAAACGAGGAACTGGAGTAGCGTAGTCTACACACGATCTCACTCCTGAAGCTGACGAATTGACTCCGCAAGGATCTCCTTGCAGGTAAACACCTATATAGGATCTTGTTTTCCCGCCAAGGAACACTTTCCCTGGGGAACAAGAAGTGAAACCCATACTATGTCCAGATGCGTGACTCCTTAAGATTTCCCAAGGGAAACAGGCTTAATCAGTTAATTGTCTGGCAGCGATCCTGGCGCTTCGGCGATTCGCCTCCCTAGCGCCTCTATCTCGATTATAATTATCCCGGCGAGAGAACGGGGGAGATTTCTGCCCAAGGCTTGTTTGGCTGACTTCTGGAGGGCAAACATCCTGCAGGTACAAGGGCTCCAATTCTGGCTGAAACGGTGGGAAACCAAAGTTTTCCTCTTCGTCTGCCACAATAGTACTTGGAACGGGACTACATGGCCCATGAGTCATCACATATATGTGTCTGTGAGCTGACTATCTTCCTTGAATGTCTACAACAATGCAGGTGGGGGAGAGTTTTTCTAGTTTGACATTAGGTTAGACTGTCCTAGACTAAATAAGGTGAGGAAGGAGACTATAGTAAATGTGAATTAAGGTATTAAATTCTCAAATGAATATGTAATCCAGCAATTAAATTAGGATATGTGTTTATAACTCTTCATTCTTTTCAAAATAATAGGCTTTGTTTCCCATATGCATGGCATGGGTGTTTTCTACATTCTCCGGTGTGCGTGTATGGGCATGTATTGTAAGTGGACCTTTGCAACAGAAAAGAGTGTAGATAACACCCATGTTATTGTCATAGTGCTTAGCTTAGGTTTGTCACCTTCCTTCAGCCTAAAGAGTTTTTAGGCTGAATGTATATTTCTTATTTGTCAGATGGAGAAATGGCTAATTCTTGAGTTACAAGAAAGAGAACTGTCCTTCTTTCAGATAAAAATTACAACATTTCATTAGATAGGGATATTTGCATTTTCAGCAAGTTTTGTTTTTAATCATTGTATGTTGCAACTAGAAGCAAGGGCGTGTTTGTTTTTCATTTTTGCCTCTCAAAATGTAGAAATTCCTATTTATATCACACTGTTAGGGTATTTCACAAGGAGAGGTATATGATCCTAATATTAATTCCCCCACAAATAATTTATAATTCCCTTTAAAATGAGAAATAAGAGATTTAGACCATAAATTTCCCCAGTTTACAATTTTGTAATAGCCCAAAAATGTCTCCTTACCTTAAATTACTGGGCTTGGAATTGAAAACAAGACTATCATGAATTTGTATGCTGATTTGGTAAGTTCCTGGATGAGGCTGCATTTCTTAAACCTGATCCTCAAAGCTGAAAAGCAGTTGCCAAGCTGATTTCAACTTGTAGTTGAGAAGAGTTGCCCAGGGCTACATACAATGTGTTTGTTTTGCTTGTTTGCCTTGTTGCTTCTGCTTTTTCTACATCTGCCTTTTGATCTTGTTTGCCTTGACTATGCTACCCCCAGGTGGTGTCTTTTTTATCCAGCAGAGCTTTGTTCTTCAACATTTGGCTGCTCTCTGCGAGTGGATGTTTATCATAAATGTGCTTGTCTTCTATGGCACCTTTACTGCTGAATTTGGCGCCATTTCCACAGACACCTTCCTGGTTCTCCTGAAAGCCAGACGGACTTCTAAAAGCTACAAAGTGGACAGCAGCACTCCAAGCATGTCACATCTGCACAGTCACTTGGAGAACTTGGCCATGATGTAGAATGGCTACTGGAGGACGATTCCTTGTGTGCGCAAGAGCTCCCACAAGAAGCCAGGACAAACTGTGCATATTGGGATGCAGAGCAATCAAAAGGGGACATAACATTATTTTGAATCATGCCTGAGCATCAGATCACTTCTTTTCTATTTTGTGTATGTGCTACACTAACAGTGACATGGACATTCCGTTATAAGCACACCCTCATACCATGTCCCACCAGTGGCCTTTAGGGAGCAAGATTTTCTTGCTCTTGCGTCAAAGCCTTGCTGTACTCCCAATACCTTCCACACAAAGGAATGGAAAGTGGCAATACCAAATAGTCTGGGTCATTCGATGAGGATTAGACTTGATATTAGTGATATAATACAGCTTAATAGTAGGGGCATGCTCTGATTCCAGCATCTCCATCCAGAAACTTGGCTGGTGAAGAGAGACCTTGCTGGGTAGGAGTTGGGTAGTAGGACCATCCCATTGCAGCCATAGGGCTATAGCATCCTCATTGAATGGGCTGACATTCACCAGGGACTTTAGGACCCATATTACTGTCAGTTACTAAAAGGGGTGTGTGTGTTTTCCTTTCTTGTGGCCTTATTTTTTTTACAACCAAAAGTGAGTTAACTTTTGCCAGTTTAGTCCAGCTTAGTTTTATTAACTCCTTCATCTTCTCCTAAATGAATGAGTACTGAGCAATAATGAATATAGGCTTAATCATACATTGCTTCTTGAAAGTGGCCCACTTGAGTTAGCATCAGGTAGCTTTTGGGCTAAATCTTGCTCTTATCCTCAGAATGCTCTCAATTTTAGCTGCAGCACTTTAGTTCGACTGGAAGAATCCTCTGCAGTACAGGTTGACAGCTGTGGTGCTGACTCCTTCCTGTGTGGGAGGAAGCCTGGGAAACCCATATCTTCTGCATAGCTGTTCTTAGAGGTGCCATCCAATCCCTGTTCAAGGTGCTACAAATAGCTGGTACCTCCAAAGAGTTCAGCAGAGGTTATTTTTATAAGCTTTCTCTTCATCTTCAGTCCCGCTATCCCCATCCGTTCAGAACACTTCAAAGCTACGAGTTCCAGATACCAATGAGCACACCTTTTTCCCAGGGAGTAGGACTACAGATATAAGAAGGCAAAATTGTGGTAGCCAGATCAACAAAGCTCAGCTTCGGGACTCTTGCCTTATGAACAAATCAGGTCATGCTTCATTCAGTATTTTACTACATATTGAAGTGTCTTTGATACATTCAACAGTATTTTGTTCAGGAATTCATTGGTTCTGAACTCTGTGCTTTTAATCCCAAAGTGGATATTTTTGTGCCTTTTGTCGTTTTTCAAGCGGGATTTCTCAGGTCTGCTTTTCATGTTGTTATTATTATTTTGGTGGGATTTTTTGTTGCAAAGATGTAGAAACAGAAGACACAGTGAAATACCCAAAGATATAAGCCTTACTATAATCCTTGGAATTCTCAACTTGATTTATTTTCAAAAATTCCTAGAAGCTGCTTCACAGAATGTGTGATAGTTTTTATGTTACAGAAACTGTGTGGTAACGGCATAGGTATAAGCATGGTAAGTAGCCATGTTGCTTGTTGGCTTCTCCAGCATCATCTCTGGCATGGGAAGACAACTGTATGAGGTGGTAATGCCATGATTTTGGTAGTGAAAGAAAGAATTCTGGGTAGTTTGTTATTGCAAAATAGGTATTTTGGCGTGCCTGTTTACTTAAAGTCTAATGAGCCATTGAATCTAATACACCATCGAATTTAATGCACACTTCCATTTACAAAACCCCGAAACAAAAAAGTATTTGCTGCCAAATGTAATGTGCAGTAGCAAAAAAGTACATTTTTTTTTGTAATTTTGCCAAAAAGGTGTGCATGACAGTGGCTGCCTGCTTGTAATTCCTTCTTTAAAAACAAAAGTTTTAGAACACCAAAGCTTATAGCAATTGAAAGGAATACCTTGGGGTGCATCTGTGCTGTAGAATGAATCCTCTTTAACTGTTATGAAATCAAGTTGTTTCACAAGGTCTTGAGCTTTCTCTGCCAAAGAATGCTGATGCCTCACCAAACTATAAATCCCAGAATTGCATAGCATGGAACAATGGTAATTAAATTTAGGGTGACATCCCTCAAATAGGAGCTCAAGATGCAATTCCTGAAGCAGCTTCCTCTTTTGCTTTGGCTCAGTACTAAAATTACCATATGACGCGAATCTAATGTGCACCCTAATTTTGGCCAAAAAAGGTGAGCATAAGATTTGAGTAAATAGGGCATTTCTTGAAACTTCCTTGCACATATCTTTAGAAAGAGCATGGACATAGAAGGACACGTTACTGGTCATTTGTGAATTCACATAAATGGGTTGCCTGCACAGAGCATCTTTCAGAACTTTCTAGATCTATTAATCATTTTAGTGGTCACCCTGTACATCCCCTACATGTTGTAATTAACACATTTCCTGCTTAACCCTTCACTTTTATGGTAGCCAATGCAGCAGTCAATGATCTAAGGACAGGCGAGACAAAACAATGGGGTAAGGGTGGGGTTGTGTGAATCCACAGATGATTGCTTAATGAAATACAGTTACAGCTAAGCAACCTACCTTCCTTCTTCATGATCTCTGCAACTCATACAAATGGGAAACTAGTAGCCATATGAGGACTTGTCATTCTACACAAAAGAAAAGCACAGCCCTCCCAAATGCAATCTTGGCTTGAAAACTTGTGTCTAGTCTATACTAAGAAATAAAAGTCAAAGGTTTAGACTAGCTTAGAGATACACCATGCAAAAAGGGTGCAAAAAGACATAGCCATAGATCCAGTTGAGTGACTTCTTGGTCGTGCAGGAGGGTCTCTTGCCAGCAAGTGCATATGCTAGTCTGATTGTTGCTCCAATCCATTTCAATAAATGCTGCAACAACATGGGAAAAATCTTTATGACTTCCAAAAAGGAGCATTAAAGCAGTGGAGAGAGCATTTCAGATCAGTCATGGGATTTTGTAGGAAAGTGGGAAGCATGATGTCTGTGAAGTCCTAAAAGCCGTGTGTGAAAAGGTGGAAAAGACTGTCAAACTGGTGGGTTTGATGATGTAGAATCCGAATATGTTCAGAGTGGAAGAAGTAGTCAATCCTAAGCTCTGAAATAGACAGAATGCTAACAATAGCGAAGGATAAATTTCTAATACGGAAAAAGTAGGAGAATGAACCCCAGATTAAGATGGAACTGTGGAAGAGGTAACATTGTAGATTTTCCCTCTAGTAAGGCACGGTGTCTAGCCTCTGACTGAGATTTTTGCTGTGACAATATAGATGGCTCAAGAACTGAAGAAGCCAATGTCTTAAAAGTTCTACATTCTGACTGTCCAATCCTGTGGTAGAACTCATCTTTCTCATGATACTGATGTAAAATATGTTTAAAGTCTGTAATTATGTGGATGACCATAATCTCTGCAGTAAAGGTACTCTGGAGAAGGTAAGTAACTATTGTGATAATAGGGAGAATCACCATACCTACAGTGTAGCCAGTGGTATCTTGACAATATCTTGTTGAATGTCAGCAAATACATCTAGATTGAAACCTACCAAATGAGTCACTGAATGAACTCAATGTAGACTGTGCAGGTCTATGCCTGTGCTTTTGCGAAGTATGGCTCTGCAATGGAGTCGGGAAGTACGGGTCTGGGAGACTAAGCAGAGTAGGATTTTGAGTCAAGAGGAGGATTCCAATACCTCAGTCTCTGAAACAGTACCAAGAAATGTAGGCTAGGAAGGTCTTTTGGAACTGGACCTGCAGAAACTGCCTCCACTGTCTTTCAAGAGGGCCTAACCGCAGTGAGAGTAGTACTAATGCCTGAGTCTCATTGTTTCAGAGAACTATATGAAAGTTCTTTGTTTCTGTGTTCTCTCTTACCTCCCAATGAGAAAATGGTTTGAAATCAACCAGAGAATTGAATTCAGAAGAAGAGGATTCAACTTCTGACTTGTTAGCCATCTCCTGTGTTGGGAATCTATTGAGCTGTTAAGCTCAAAATAATCCTCTCTTGGGGTGTTTCCACCAAAAATATAGCAGAGTGCCGGAAACACACTTCTTACTTACTTACTTAGGCGATCCCTCGTCGTTCGAGGACGATGGTCTTCCAACCTTGGTATCTTGGGCGTGTGTTCTTAGGTGACTGAAGAGACCGATTCTTGACCCGCATATTCTCCCGCAGTGAGGACATCGGTTTCCAGGTGGAAGGCGGTCCCGGTCGGGGTTAGCTTGACGCTCCTTCCTCTTGGCACGTTTCTCCCTTAAGCCCTCCGTTCGTGCCTCTTCAAACTCCGCAGCACTGCTGGTCACAGCTGACCTCCAATTAGAGCGCTCAAGGGCCAGGGCTTCCCAGTTCTCAGTGTCTATGCCACAGTTTTTAAGGTTGGCTTTGAGCCCATCTTTAAATCTCTTTTCCTGCCCTCCAACATTCCGTTTCCCATTCTTGAGTTCAGAGTAGAGGAGCTGCTTTGGGAGACGGTGATCGGGCATTCGGACAACGTGGCCAGTCCAACGGAGTTGATGGCGTAAGAGCATCGCTTCAATGCTGGTGGTCTTTGCTTCCTCAAGCACGCTGACATTTGTCCGCCTGTCTTCCCAAGAGATTTGCAGGATTTTCCTGAGACAACGCTGATGGAAACGCTCCAGGAGTTTGGTGTGACGTCTGTACACAGTCCACGTTTCGCAGGCATAGAGCAGGGTTGGGAGGACAATGGCTTTATAAACAAGCACCTTGGTCTCTCTACGGATGTCCCGGTCATCGAACACTCTCTGCTTCATACGGAAAAATGCTGCACTCGCAGAGCTCAGGCGGTGTTGTATTTCAGTGTCGATGTTGACTTTTGTGGAGAGGTGGCTACCAAGGTAGCGGAAATGGTCAACATTTTCTAATGTTGCACCGTTAAGCTTATTCCTGGCTTTGCAGAGGGATTAGCTGGTGCCTGTTGGAAGAGCACTTTGGTTTTCTCGATGTTCAGTGAGAGGCCGAGCTTCTCGTATGCTTCTGCGAAGGTGTTTAGAGTGGCTTGTAGGTCTTCTTCTGAACGCGCACAGACTACGTTGTCATCAGCATATTGGAGTTCTATAACAGATGTTGTGGTGACCTTGGTTTTGGCTCTCAGTCTGCTGAGGTTAAATAGCTTGCCATCTGTCCGATAGATGATTTCCACTCCGGTGGGAAGCTTCCCATCAACAAGGTGAAGTATCATAGCGATGAAGATGGAAAATAAGGTGGGGGCAATAACACATCCCTGCTTGACACCTGATTCAACCTTAAATGGGTCACTTTGGGAGCCGTTGCTGTCCAAGACTGTTGCCATCATGTCATCATGGAGGAGCCGCAGGATGTTCACAAATTTGTCAGGGCACCCGATTTTTTGGAGGATGGTCCAGAGAGCGCTGCGATTCACTGTGTCGAATGCCTTTGCAAGGTCAATGAATGCCATGTACAGAGGTTGGTTTTGTTCCCTGCATTTTTCTTGGAGCTGTCGAGCAGTGAAGATCATGTCCACTGTTCCTCTGGAGGGGCGGAAGCCATTCTGGGATTCTGGGAGGGTGTCTTCTGAGACAGGGAGAAGGCGGTTTGCAAGGATTCTTGCGAGGATTTTCCCGGCGGAGGTTAGAAGGGAGATACCACGATAGTTCCCGCAGTCTGTTCTGTCCCCTTTCTTGAAAAGGGTGATGATGGTGGCATCCTTGAAGTCTGCTGGGATTTTCTCGGTCATCCACACCTTTTCAATGAGCTGGTGGAGTTGTTGCATCAGCTCAGGTCCACCCTCTTTGAAGATTTCGGCGGGAATCCCATCAGGTCCGCTAGCTTTGTTGTTTTTTTGTTGGCTGATGGCATTGCTGACTTCTTCCAAACTAGGCAGTGCTGCAAGCTCATCCCTGGTTTGTTGTTGCGGGATTTGTGAGAGGGTCTCTTCGGCCACATTGGAGCTGCGATTCAGCAGGTTCTGGTAGTGCTCTTTCCAACGTAGTGCAATTGATGTTTTGTCCTTCAGAATTTTGGTTCCATCTGATGAGCGTAGGGGCTGTATGCCATGGTTTCTTGGTCCATAAATGATCTTTGTGGCTTTGAAAAATCCCTGAGCGTCATGGGTATCTGCAAGGTGTTGGATTTCTTCAGCCTTCTTTGTCCACCAGATGTTCTTGAGTTCTCTGGTCCTTCTTTGGACCTCAGCTTTTGCACTGGCATAGATCTTTTTCTTGGCAGCACAGTTGGTGTCTCTCTGCCATGTTTGGAAGGCTTTCCTTTTGTTATCAATCAGCTGTTGGATCTCTTTGTCGTTATCATCAAACCAGTCTTGATGTTTCTTAGTTAGGTATCCAATGCTTTCTTCGCAGGCTGTGATGATGGAGGTCTTCAGTTTGTTCCAATGTTCCTCAACATTTTCGGGGTGTTCTGTGGGTAGATGATCTTTGAGTGTTGTTTGGAGAAGGGCTCGTTTGGAGGGCTCCTGAAGGGCTTGGGTGTTCATTTTTCGCCTTGTTTTTCTTCCTTGGAGTCTGCGTTTGGGGACGATCTTGATAGCCATCGTGGATCGGATTAGCCTGTGGTCTGTCCAGCAGTCATCAGTACCTGTCATGGCTCTTGTGAGAAGCACATCGCGGCGGTCTCTGGCACGTGTGATAACATAGTCCAGGAGGTGCCAATGCTTTGACCGAGGGTGCTTCCATGATGTCTTGAGCTTGTTTTTCTGGCGGAAGAGCGTGTTGGTGATGACAAGGTTGTGCTCTCCGCATTTGGTGAGAAGCAAGATGCCATTCGAGTTGCTGTTTCCGACCCCGTCTTTTCCTATGATCCCTGGCCACAGGTCAGAGTCCCTTCCGACTCTTGCGTTAAAGTCCCCCAGGAGGATGATTTTGTCCTCCTTAGGTATCTCTGATAGGATGGTATCCAGCTGACAGTAAAATTTTTCCTTGATGTCTTCGTCAGCATCTAGAGTTGGTGCATAGGCGCATATGATGGTTGCCTGTTGGTTTTTGGCAAGGTTAATTCGGAGGGTTGAAAGTCGTTCGTTGATGCCAGTGGGTGCTTCAGTCAGGTGCTTCACCAGGTCGTTTCTGATAGCAAAGCCAACTCCGTGTATTCTTCTTCGCTCTTCTTCAGGTAGTCCCTTCCAGAAGAAGGTGTAGCCTCCCTTTTCTTCCTTCAGCTGCCCCTCTCCTGCTCTCCGGGTCTCCTGAAGGGCTGCTATGTCGATCTTGAAGCGTCCCAGCTCTCTTGCAATGAGAGCAGTCCTGCGTTCGGGGCGCTCGTTGTCAGTGTTATCTAACAATGTCCGTACGTTCCATGTTCCAAAGTTCATTTTTCTTTTTTGGCCGCAGAGTGGTGACCCCTCTGGACGCGGCAGTCCAGTCAGGGTAGGAGAGGCAGACTATGTTTAGGGCACCTTTTCTAGCCCCTTCCCCGTGTGGGGTGAGCAGAGCGGATCCTAAAAAGGGCTGCTCAGTCATGGATACAGCTGCCGGACTACTCAACTGCCTCGGTCCTTGAGGTAGAACGACTGAGTCCATATCCACCGCCCATGTGCCAGTCTGTGACTAGGGGCTTCCAGATTTCACAGTCCTGCCCCCGTCGCCACTCGCTGATCGCCATGGGACTTTTGTAGGTTTGTTTTTATTTTTGTTGGAAGACGCCTGTGCGTGATTTTTTTTAATGTGTGGAGGTCGGTGCACGGCCGGTCAACACACAGTCTTCACAGAGTGAGGTTCCAGCAGTGGTGTGGTTAACACAACGACAGTGGCTTCTCAGTCTGTTGCAGCCTTCTTCCGCCTTCACAGCCGTTGTAACATGTACCATGTTATCCTCCGCCTGCTCCGCCGTTGAGGTCTTTGGGTCTTCGGATTGTGCTTGGTCTGGAACCTCCCCTGCGGCCACTCCTGGGAGTGCATCACTCCAGTGCCCACAGGTTCATCGGAACACGCAAGCCCCCTCACCACGGCAAGGTGACAATCCATCGAGGGGGAAACACACTTCACAACCAGCAGAAACTTACGTGTGGTGAGCTGGGATAAGCCTCTGTTGCTTAAGATGGCACAGGATTGCAGAGCCAAAAATATAAGTTCAAAAGTATTTATTGAAGTAAAAGAAATACATTCTGGATAGGAAAGGTCTTGGAGCTAACTTTCTAAATCCCATATTCTAAGGAAGGCAAAAGGTAAAATATCAAAGAATGCATTCGGCTACATCTTGCCTGGAGAATGGCAAGATACATCCTTACAGGAGGAGACAAAAGGCAGAAGAGAAGAAAAATGGAGGCCAACCATGTGGTCAAAACCTAGGCCCAAACAAGATGGCAATAGAGAGGAAGTTACCTCACACCTCAAAGAGATCACATTGCTACATCAGCAAATGCGGGAGGAGATAGTAGCAAACTACTATCCGTGGATGTAGCGTATCTGGATTTCAGTAAGCCCTTCGACAAGGTCCCCCATGACCTTCTGGCAAACAAGCTAGTCAAATGTGGGCTAAGCAAAACTACGGTTAGGTGGATCTGTAATTGGTTAAGCGAACAAACCCAAAGGATGTTCACCAATGCGTCTTCTTCATCTTGGAAAGAAGTCACAAGTGGAGTGCCGCAGGGTTCTGTCCTGGGCCCGGTTCTGTTCAACATCTTTATTAACAACTTAGACGAAGGCTAGAAGGCACGATCATCAAGTTTGCAGACGACACCAAACTATCTGGAGGGATAGCTAATACTCCAGAAGACAGAGTAGAATTCAAAACGATCTTGACAGATTAGAGAGATGGGCCGAAACTAACAAAATGAAGTTCAACAGGGACAAATGCAAGATACTTCATTTCGGCAGAAAAAATGGAATGCAAAGATACAGAATGGGGGACGATGCCTGGCTCGACAGCAGTACATGTGAAAAAGATCTTGGAGTCCTCATGGACAACAAGTTAAACATGAACCTACAATGTGATGCGGTGGCGAAAAAAGCCAATGGGATTCTGGCCTGCATCAATAGGGGAATAGCGTCTAAATCCAGGGAAGTCATGCTACCCCTCTATTCTGCCTTTGTCAGGTCACACCTGGAGTACTGTGTCCAATTCTGGGCACCACAGTTGAAGGGAGATGTTGACAAGCTGGAAAGCGTCCAGAAGAGGGTGACTAAAATGATCAAGGGTCTGGAGAACTACGAGGAGCGGCTTAAAGAACTGGGCATGTTTAGCCTGCAGAAGAGAAGGCTGAGAGGAGACATGATAGCAATGTACAAATATGTGAGGGGAAGTCATAGGGAGGAGCAAGCAAGCTTGTTTTCTGCTGCCCTACAGACTAGGACGTGGAACAATGGCTTCAAACTACAGGAAAGGAGATTCCACCTGAACATCAGGAAGAACTTCCTCACTGTGGGAGCTGTTCAGCAGTGGAACTCTCTCCCCCGGACTGTGGTAGAGGCTCCTTCTTTGGAGGCTTTTAAGCAGAGGCTGGATGGCCACCTGTTGGGGGTGCTTTGAATGAGGTTTTCCTGCTTCTTGCAGGGGGTTGGACTGGATGGCCCGCGAGGTCTCTTCCAACTTTATGATTCTATGATTCAAACAGGAAGAGAGGAGTAGAAACCGAAAGGCCTTTCTAGGAAGGCATGCATAGGAATAGAGAAAGGAATCTCTCATTCTAATCCTGTTTTCTTAGCCTATCTACTCATTGGGGACTGGAGACTTGTGGAGTCCAGAATGACACCCAACATTCTGTATCATGATTTGTATTTGAGTAATGGGGTTGCACTTTGATCCATTTTGCATAGGAACTAGAAACACTTGTAGTCCATGAAGCACTAAAGGTATGTGTCATGAAACTGAGCCCATACTTCACTGATATAGGAGTAGCTCTTAAGACATTTTCATATAATAGAGCTTTCAGAGTAGATGCTTTGTTCTGTTTGGCCTGAGGGGTAAAAGCATTTTCTCCCAGACAGAAAAGACACAAAGGACCTTATCATATGGAGGTTTTTCACCATTTCTTCCTGTTTCTACACATTTCAAAGACTGACTCCCATGGAGTCCATCAAACAATTCAGGACTGCTTCCAGTGGTTCCTTATGGGACTCTATCTCCATTGGTGGATTAAAGACGGTGTGGGTCCCATTGAAAAACGTGGTTTTAAACGTGTGCATGTCTCCTTTATTGTAGAGGTTTAAGGGGGCCCCTGGTGGTGGCGCAGTGTGTTAAAGTGCTGAGCTGCCGAACTTGCAGACCGAAAGGTCCCAGGTTCAAATCCCGGGAGCGGAATGAGCACCCTCTGTTAGCCCCAGCTCCTGCCAACCTAGCAGTTCGAAAACATGCAAATGTGAGTAGATCAATAGGTACCGCTCTGGCGGGAAGGTAACGGGGCTCCATGCAGTCATGCCGGTCACATGACCTTGGAGGTGTCTACAGACAACACCGGCTCTTCAGCTTAGAAATGGAGATGAGCACCAACCCCCAGAGTCGGTCACGACTGGACTTAACGTCAGGGGAAAACCTTTACCTTTACCTACTTAAGGGGAATGATCCCATAGAAAGTGGTGTTTTGGAAAGAATGCCTGTTTTTAAAAGTGCACTGGTATCCTTGAAATGGTTGAGCTAAGGGGGTGATCCTGTGTGACGGGGGTATCTCCGTCTTCTTTAAAGACAGAACCCCATGAAACACCACACAAGGACAATTCCATCCGCTCCCTGCCCCTCTTGTGGGATGAAGTCATGACAGTCTCATTTGGGATTTTAGCCCTGCATAAGATATTTCTTAAAGGTTGCCACAGAGGCCATAAATCCCCGTGCCTAAGAATGTCTTATACCATGGAGTCACAGAGAACAAGAAGCAGCAGCTTTACATTCTTAGCAGTACTGTCAATGTCAGTCATATAGTATCTTGAGACAGGATCAAAGTGAACCAATCCTACCAAATTTCTTGTTAAATGGGAAACAATTTTAGTTGAGTTAGATCTAACACTTGTTTTGGACCAACTTTGGCATCTGAATCTAAAAATGACCCCTTTTTCCTATCGTCAACTTTTTAAGGTACAGGATACCTGCCCTTTGTCCCAAAAATCATACAAAATATACATACAAAGGAAAATAAAGAAAAATGACCTGAATATATTATTTAGGCTTATTTTATTCACACAAAGGCTATATATTGTTACTGTAAGTCAAATTGTGTACAAATGGAAAAGTTCTTCTACCAAACATGCATATTAAATTTAAAAAATCCTGGAATGTTTAATCTGTGGACAATCGTGCCAGAAGCTTCCACAATAGTCAGCTATCATATGCATTTTGGGATAGTCCCACAAGAACTCTTCCAGGAGTTAATTCCCTTTCTTTGGGGTAGATTTCTCTCACTTCCTGTTGTCTCACCCCTGCTCTTAATTGTGAGTCATTTGTATGTCAGACATTTATAACTTGGGGACTACCTGTACATGCTTTAGAGCAGTGGTTCCCAACCTTTTTTTGACCAGGGACCACTTTGACTAGGGACCACTCTCCAACATTAGTACCAAAAGGGTTATGAAATAGGTTTGGTTTGGTTATTTGGGGTGCTGATTGAGAAAAATTGCATTAGAGAGATCACATTATGATATTGAACATATTCCATCCACTAGTCGCCATCTGCTCGCCCACAGAAAACCATATTTAATAATCTAGAGCTGATGTAGTCTATCCAATGCAATTTTCTGAATCAGCACCCCAAATAACCCCAGGAACAGACCTACAAACAAAGACACCAAGGCACCCCCGCTTTCAGGCATCACATGGAACAGCTCCGCTCAGGGGGAGGGAGGAGAAGCAGCAGTCAGGAGGCTTGTTGTCCTGCCTTTCTTGAGTAGACATCCCTGTTGCCTTGGCACTATAAGAAGGTTTTGCTAGACCAGTCACTCTCATTGCAGCTGTGTAATAATGTTTTTGATGTAACCCGTCATCATGATAAAGGAAATAAGAAGAAAGCAGAAGA
The DNA here is from genome assembly GCF_035594765.1 of Anolis carolinensis. Lineage (NCBI taxonomy): Eukaryota > Metazoa > Chordata > Lepidosauria > Squamata > Anolidae > Anolis > Anolis carolinensis. The sequence goes on from NC_085843.1 coordinate 186,190,701, forward strand.
AAATAGAAATAAACTTCTGCCAATTGTGGAAACAATTGTCTTTTGTGGCCGACAAGAACTGACTCAAAGATGGAGCAGGGATTCAGGACCTATTACCTGTGAAGAACCTTTGCATATGTGTTGTTGAGGGCTTTTCTGGCCAGAATCACTGGGTGGCTGTGAGTTCTCTGGGCTGTATGGCCATGTTCCAGAAGCATTCGTTACACCCGCATCTATGGCAGGCATCTTCAGAGGTTGTGAGGTCTGTTGGAAACTAGGTAAGTGGGGTTTATATATTTGTGAAATGTCTAGGGTGGGAGAAAGAACTCTTGTTTGTTTGAGGCAAGTATGAATGTTCCGATTGGCCACCTTGATTAGGGGGTTGCTGTGAGTTTTCCGAGCTGTATGATCATGTTCCAGAAGCATTCTCTTCTGATGTTCCGCCCACATCTATGGCAGGCATCCTCAAAGGTTGTGAGGTATACTGGAAACTAAGCAAGGGAGGTTTATATAAGGTCCAGGATGGGAGGAAGAACTCTTCTCTGTTGTAGGCAAATGTGAATGTTGTAATTAATCACCTTGATTAGCACTGAATGGTCTTGCAGTTCAAGTCCTGGCTGCTTCTTGCCTGGGGGAATCCTTTTTTGGAAGGTGTTAGCTGGCCCTGATTGTTTCATGTAATGAGCTATATAAAACACAATAATGGTTCAAAACATAAGTAGTACACAATATGTATATTAGAGCATCATACACATATTATATTCACAGAATCAATGCTCAGTCCTATGGTATATAACCCAAAAGTATCTAACTCAGTATTATAAATCAGACAAAATGATATAAGTCTCTGCAGTCCTAAAAGGATTAGATTGGCTTAAAGGCAAACCAATTCAGAGTCTCTGCAGTTCTGGAAGGATTCCTCAGGACTCCACAGGTTTGGGATCAATACGGGTTATATATTATAGGACTGAGCATTGATTCTGTGAATGTAATATGTGTATGATGCTCTAATATACATATTGTGTACTACTTATGTTTTGAACCATTATTGTGTTTTATATAGCTCATTACATTGTTTAGAATAGACATCTGTGTTTATCCTGATTGTTTCATGTCTGGAATTCCCCTGTTTTCAGAGTGTTGTTATTTATTTATTGTCCTGATTTTAGAGTCTTTTTTAAATATTGGTAGTCAGATTGTATTGGTAGCCTTTGACAACACACCTTGATTAGCATTGAATAGCTTTTCAGCTTCAGGGTCTGGCTGCTTAATGCCTGGAGGAAACCTTTGCGTAATAATGGAAACGTCAGGACCTTGTTGAGAGCAGGAGACACTGGTCTGAAAAATTACTTGAGCGGGGGGAAACGGTTTCAACCCCCTCCTGATTTGTTTTCTGGCAAGGGGCATGCATGGGTGCATGTATTCCTTTCTTTTTGCCCAGTGACCTCCTGCCTTAGAGGTCAGCTCCAAGAGGGAAACGCGCTGTGCTCCTTCCTAGATTGACTTCCCTGCTTTTTGGACCAGGCTGAGGAGGAGGGAGGGGGGAGAGGAGGGCGCGCGCCTCCCGTTGCCCTGGAAACCTGCACCCGCCTCCCCTCTCCTGTCAGAGAGGAGGCCCCGCTTCCTCCATCCGGGGCAGTCAGCTGATTGCGAGGAAGCCCCGCGCGAGGGAGAGAAGGGGGCGTGGCTTAGCGTCGGTCGCGAGGGGGCTAAGCAGGGAGTTCCCAGCAAGTTGATGTGGCTCGGGGCCTAGCCGCCCTCCCTCACTGGAGAGACGCACGAGTTGTGAGGGAAGAAGGGAGGAGTGCCCGTCTTTCCTTCCCTTTCTCCTCCCCTTGACTCGCTGGGCTTCTAGGGACTTTCCAGAGGCGCTTCCTGGCCCGCCCCGTTTCCGCCCGCGGCTCCTTCCAAAGCCAAGGCAAGGCAAGGTGGCGGGCAGGTTCCTTCTCCTGCCCTTCTGCGCCATGGACTGCGAAGGATACCGCGGGGTGAGTCTGAAGGACCTGAGGAGCCTGAAGGGGGCGGGGCTTCGCGAGGATGGGGGGCAAACCAAGGGCCCTTCCACACAACCATATAACCCAGAATATCAAGGCAGAAAACCCCACATTATCTGCTTTGAACTGGGTTATTTGAGTCCACACTGCCGTATCTTCCCGTTCAAAGCAAATAATGTGGGTTTTTCTGCCTTGATATTCTGGGTTCTGTGGCTGTGTGGAAAGGCCTCAAGTGTCCCCCGGGTTGCGTGCTTGGGAGGCCCGGATGTGCCCCTGGCTCGCGCTGCTCCCGCGTGTCCCCGAAAGGGCTCCAAAACATGGGCTAGGTACATACTTCGGGAGAAAGAAACTTAATTCCAAAACAGTCCAAACTTGCTTGCACACAGTGCATTAGGGCTCTTCCGCACAGCCATATAATCCAGAATATCCAGGCAGGAAATCCCACAGTATCTGCTTTGAACTGGAATACAGTAGAGTCTTACTTATCCAACACTCGCTTATCCAACGTTCTGGATTATCCAACGCTTTTTTGTAGTCAATGTTTTCAATACATCGTGATATTTTGGTGCCAAGTTCGTAAATACAGTAATTTCTACATAGCATTACTGTGTATTGAACTACATTTTCTGTCAAATTTGTGGTATAACATGATGTTTTGGTGCTTAATTTGTAAAAGCATAACCTAATTTGATGTTTAATAGGCTTTTCCTTAATCCCTCCTTATTATCCAACATATTCACTTATCCAACGTTGTGCCGGCCCATTTATGTTGGATAAGTGAGACTACTGTATATGGCAGTGTGGACTCAGATAGGCCAGCTCAAAGCAGATATTGTGGGATTTTCTGCCTTGATATTTTGGGTTATACGGCTGTGTGGAAGGGCCCTAACTGACCAAGAAGAAGGAGCCATGGGAGGCCAAGGATATCATTCCCATTTTCATGCAGGGCCACATCGCTCTTATGGTGACCTTTGTTGTTGAGTCCATGGATAGAAAATCTGTGAATACAGGGGTCCGGCTATACAGTAATAGCTCTACATCAGGCATGGGCCAACTTCGGCCCTCCCTCCAGGTGTTTTGGACTTCCACAGTTCCTTGCAGCCTTGGCTGTTAGGAATTGTGGGAGTTGAAATTCTGGGCCTTTCACGCAGCCATATAACCCAGAATATCAAGGCAGAAAATCCTACAATATCTGCTTTGAGCTGGGTTATCTGAGTCCACACTGCCATATGACACAGTTCAAAGCACATGTGGGATTTTATTTAACGGTGTGGAAGGGGCTTGAGTCCACACTGCCAAATAACCCAGTTCAAAGTAGATAATGTGTGATTTTATTCAGCTGTGTGGAAGGGGCCCAAAAAACCTGGAGAGCCGAAATTTGCCCATGACTGCTCTACATACCCTGTTTCCCTGAAAATAAGACATCCCCAGAAAATAAGACCTAGTAGAGATTTTGCTGAATTGCTAAATATAAGGCCTCCCCTGAAAGTAAGACCTAGAAAAGTTTTTGTTTGGAAGCATGCAGGATCGGTAAATGTACATACCATAGATTGTTGTACATGGAAATAAAGGTAGTAACAAGAAATAATAATAATAATAACTTTATTCTTGTATCCCACCTCCATCTCCCAGAAGGGACTCAGGGCAGCTTACACAGGGACAAGCCCAACAACAACATAAATTTACACACAAACAGAAATTTAAAATAGTTATTAACATCTTGGGAAACCTTTACCTTTTAATTTAAAAACAGTATAGCAATAAAATATAATATAGAAATTCTTGAAAGGATTCACAGTTTGGCTATGCTGGTTTGTGATGATAACTACTGTACAGTAGATAATACATTTTCATTTTTAAAAAATTCAACCATAAATGTGAATTCTTCTTTGTGGAAAAATAAGACATCCCCTGAAAATAAGACCTAGCGCATTTTTGGGAGCAAAAATTAATATAAGACACTGTCTTATTTTCGGGGAAACAGGGTAGTGTTGGCTGCTCCTTAGCCCCCTTCCACACAGCTGTATAAAATCACACACTATCTGTTTTGAACTGGGTTATATGACAGTGTGGACTCAGGGCCCTTCCACACAACCATATAACCCAGGATATCAAGGCAGAATGATCCACAATATCTGCTTTGAACTGGAATATCCGAGTTCACACTGCCATATAACCCAGCTCAAAACAGATAATGTGGGATTTTATTCAGCTGTGTGGAAGGGGCCTTAGAGTCCTTCCACCCAGCCATAACCCAGTATATCAAGGCAAAATAACCTACAATGTCTTCTTTGAACTGGAATATCTGAAGGCCCTTCCAGATAGACCCTATATCCCAGGATCTGGTTTTCTGTTTATCCCAGATTATCAGACAGTGCAGATTCATATAATCCATTTTAAAGCAAAAAATCTGGGATCAGATCCTGGGATATAGAGCCTCTCTGGAAGGGCCCTGAATCCGCACTGCCATATATCCCGATTCAAAGCAGATAATGTGGGATTTTATTCAACTGTGCGGAAGGGGCCTCATATAGCCCAGTTCAAAGCAGATATTGTGGATTATCTGCCTTGATATTTTGGGTTATATGGCTGTATGGAAGGGCTCAAAGGGCTCTTCCACACAATATCTGCTTTGAACTGGAATATATGATGGTGTGGACTCAGATAGCCCAGTTAAGATATTGTGGGATTTCCAGCCTTGATATTCTGAGTTATATGGCTGTATGGAAGGGTCCTTAGTTCTTACCCAGTTTGAAGCCTCTTCCACACAGCTGAATAAAAAATGCTGCAATATCTGTTTTAAACTGGAATATATGGCAGTGTGGGCTCAGGTAACACAGTTCACAGTAGATATTGTGGATTTTTCTGCCTTGATATTCTGGGATATAGGGCTATGTGGAAAGGCCCTTAGTCCCCCAATATTATTGACTGACAACTCCCATCACTCTTGATTACACTATGCAACACGATTGTTGTCCCTAAGTTATAAATGTAATTTCCTAATTGGTGCTATCATAAAAACAGGAAAGGTTTATGAAACTGCTAAAATCTTTGTTTTTGTGGGGCATCCTGCTATAGCATATTTTGCTATAGTTTTTCAAAGAATATTCCATCGAATCTCGACCAATTCAACATAGTTTGTGGCAGCCACAAAAATAAAGTTTCTCGAGTATAACAACTACTTTCGAAATAAGTACTGCACAATTAAATATGAATTACACTTTCAAACCAGGAACAGAACATTAATTTTTTTTGTTACATGCAGACTGGGAATAATGGGAATTGCAACACACGAGCATTTGTGGTTCTGAGGTCTGAGAAAGATTAAATGACATTTTAGAGTCAGGCATCCTATCCACAAGCCTTGGATCTAAATTCAAGGCTCACTATCCTTACTAAACAGAACCAATTACAGCCTTCCAGTTGTTTCTGTATCAAACTACCATCAGCTGTAGCCATGGTCTCCAGATGCTGGAGTTATAGTCCAGCATTTGGAGGGCCATGTAAAAGACATGATGGGTCGATTCGACCCATGGGCCTTGAATGTGACATATAGTTGGTAGGTCTTTCCCTGAGTCTCAAGGATGGCGGCCTGTTGGGCCTGCCCTGCTCTTGGCTTATCCCAACCCAGCTGGGAGGTGTATTGGGGCCATCTCAGGCCCACTGCTTGGAGGGCAAGTCATCTTAGGCACTGTAGTGAGGCATTGGATCAGTTAGGTAAAAGTACCAGAAAAGGGGTCTGCTGTTCCTTCTCCATTCACTTTGAGATCAGTTGAGTTTCACATGGGGAGGGCAAAGGTCTGAGCAGAAAGACACCACTTTCCTATTCTTATTTATCAAACACAATTGATGTATGACGAGCACTTAACTTACATTTTCAGCATTGAAGTGTTGGGGTACTGTTTCATCTTTCATCAGACTTTGGAGGGGCACACCACACAGTGTTTTTCTCCCCCACCCCCGTCTATTCTGGGCCATTTTATCCAACAAATGCATTTTTTACCCCCAACAGGGAAAGATGCAAAAGTTAATGTTAAAAAAGACCTCCTGGACCTAAAATGACACTCTCTTCACCAAATTAGGGGAAGTTACTCACCCCCCAAAAGGGAATTGGGAATAATATGGGACAAATTGGGATGCACTTTCCTTACTTTAAGTAGGTAATAGTAATTTCATACAAAACATAATATCATGGTTTTGTTCTGTGAGATCCAGGGATTTGTGTTTGTAGCACAGTATTCTAGTAGGTAGGTACCTGAACTATCGTGAAATACTATGGCCAGGTAATACTAAGCGTATCACAAACTATGTATCCTAATTTTTTAAGATGAAGCAATCATAAGGTGGTATACAACTGATATGATGGCGTGGTGTAATTTATACAGAGCAGCTCCTCATTAACACAAGAAAATAGCAGGCATTAACTCCCCCCTCATTGCTTCATGTGAGAATATTCTTTACCAGTAGTACCTACTAGTAGATGTTTCTTTCTAGCTTTAAAAGTATCCAAACCAAACTTTTATTCTAGAGTTTATATATTTCCAAAGTAAGGTCTTGTTGTTCTCTTGATTATATCCTATATGCAGTGCTTGGATGGTTTGGACTATGATGATTTCCAGTTTGGCTCCCATTTGATTGAGCAGAAGGAGTTGCATATGGAGACAGGTAAGGAGCACTAAGTGGAATTCTATGCCTGAGGACAGTACAGATGATATCAGAATCTTTCAAAGTGGCGGGAAGAAGGGTGTTTTCAATTCCATGTGTGTTTTGGATGATAGTAGCACAGCGTCTTTTGACTGCATCGCATGGGGCTGTGCCCATATACAGTATTGGCTCATTCAGGATATATTCTTTTTTCCCCCAATCCTCAGCTGAAGGCCCATTCCTCACTATCATTGAACAGCCAAAGCAGGTGAGTTTAATGTCTCGTCTGTCTTTTGTTACCGCTAAGCATTTCTGACAGCTTAGTCATCTGATGGGATGTCTTTATTTTTATTGTAATTCTTGACAGCGAGGTTTCCGATTCCGGTATGGCTGCGAAGGGCCGTCACATGGTGGGCTGCCTGGAGCTTCTAGTGAAAAGGGACACAAGACTTATCCCACTGTCAAGGTGAGCATTTGTTCTGTGGTACCGCTATCTGAAAATCTACTCTCTACACAGTATAGGCTTTAAGATTTGTAGACAGGTATCTGGTATTTTATTAATGGCATAAAGTTCAAGGAAGCACTTAACAAGGGGCAGTGCATTCCTGCTGCTGCTCTCCTTCCTGAAGCTGCATCGGCAGAGAAGTCAGAGGCCCCAATCAAAGCCAAGCCTGGTTTCAGTACTAAGTTGATGGTCAAAGGGGGCTGGTTGGTAAAAATTCCCCAGTACTGTTGTCTTATAAGGTATCAGTGACTTGAAGTAACTTTGGGCAATGGATGACAGCCCGGGGGGGGGGGGGGGGACCCTGTGAGGCAAGCATTCTTGGTGATCTCCCATTCCTGTCTCCTTTGCTATCATGCAGTTATTGTCTTCCATGTGCACAAGTCCTTGAAACAACAGTAATAAGCAAAGTAATAAGGAGTGGGGGGAGCACCCTGTGAGGAAAGAATTCTTGCTGATCCCCTGGCTCAGTGGAGCACAAGACCCATCCAACTCTGATTAACATGCCAGAATCTAGTTACATTTACACTTCCATGTGCATAAGTCCTTCCAGTGAACACATTGGCTTCGTGCAAAACAAGACCTAAGAATATGCTCCCTGTCCCCAGGCCTTGCAGTTGTTTCTGCTCCTGCCCTGGGATTCCTTGTCAGCCTGGTTGCACTATTCTCAGGAATTTTAAAAACTGTTTATATGGTATTTACATATTACCAGCAGTGGGAGAAGGTTGCTTTGCAGTGTGCCTGCTATCTAGGAATTTGTTCTGCCTCTGCTGCTGCCTTCCACCATTTCATTAATAGCGATTTTATCATTCATGGTTTTTGGTATCAGTGGGGAGTCATGGAACCCTTTATTTCTATCACACATTTTCACTTAATTGGGAGTTTATTTATTTATTTATTTATTACAATATTTATATCCTGCCCTTCTCACCCAATAGGGGACTCAGGGCGGCTTACAATGAAACACATATATAAAATTGTACAATACATTGTGAATCAATTAAACAGTTATTTAATTACATCAGACATTCATAAAAACACTTATAAGAGTTAAGATGGCTTACAAATAAAACCAGCCACAACATGTTTACAGAAGAAGGCATAAAAAGTTATAATTACCATGTCACTAACAATTTAAAACTAGGTTTTTCTGAAGAAAGAGTACAAAGGATCTAAGACAATACACATTTTACAGAAAGATGGCCTTTTCTCTCAGCAGGGTGGGACATTATTCTTCTGGACCTTATTTTATCCTATTTGTTTTGCAGATTTCTAATTATGTTGGACTGGCTAGGATAGAAGTGGACCTGGTGACTCACACTGACCCTCCACAGGTGCATGCCCATAGTCTGGTGGGAAAGCAATGCAATGAAGATGGCAACTGCATTGTGACAGTGGGCCCGAAGGACATGACTGCGCAGTATGTATGAGCTAGTGGGGAATGTGCCATGTTGAAAATAATTATTTCCTAGTAGTGTATAGTTTTCTGTTGAGTTAGACTGAACCAAATGGTCTGCCAGCACTTGGCGCAACTGTTAACTTTTTGTAGAATAGGTTTACTTGCTTACCATAATGGTTGACAGTTTATGAGGTGCCCTCCTTAAACAGCAGACTATACTTTTCCTGTTCTCAGATATACATTATCTGTATAGGGGGAAAAACACTCCAAACAAATTTACCAACAAAGTATTAATGAAAAGTAACTCATGCTATAAAGCACAAAAGAAACCTATAGAAAATGCAGTAAATCAATCTTAATTATCTAGACCAGATCTTTTTAAATTTTTCCATTCGGGGCCCCTTTTGGCTCAGGAAATTTGTATGTGATCCTGGGTATACGCGTATGTAAAATAGGTCTAAAATCAAATATTTGCTAATAACAAATCAGCATTTGCAAGGCTTTCTAAACAGACTGATTTTCCTTTTTATGAAGTATAGCTGAAGCTGTAGAGTCCACGGTAAACACTGCACAACAGATTTGTGTAAATGTTTAAGACAGTCACTGAGTGATGTTTAGAAAAAAAAAAATTGGGACTCCAGCATTGAGCTAAGAGGTTGGGACCCACAGTTTTAAGAAGCAGTGATCTAGACACAGTGCATGCTGTTCCTCAAACTGTCTTTGAAGAGCACTAGCTGATTCAAAGAGTTGATGTAAAACTATTGACCAGATCTAATTCTAGGAATCATACAGCCCTCGTACAATAGTTTCACTTGGCTTTTGGTCTGTTTCTGTAAGTACTGCTTGTGACCTGTGAAGCCTTATATTGCTCAGGCCTAATATGAGGCTGGCTTTGTGTTACATTCTTCAGTGTGGCCCTTCTCTTTATCCCACTATCCCCACAACATTATCTGGTAGAAACACAAGAGAAGGCCTTCTTGGTGACCATTCTTAGACTCTGAAACAGCGGGTATAGTGGCATCTTCTTTTGATTTCAATAGGCCTTTGGGAATTCCCTGCCCTTTAGGAAAGGGTTTTTTTTATTATGTACTGTAGAGTCTGAGCTTAGTTTTTTTTAGTGGGTATGTTTTAAAATTTCTTTTAATACTATTTATAGTTAAATCCCTTTTTCACTTTGTATTTTTTCATGGTGTAGAATGTTATTACAACTATTCTAACTTTGTCATATGCCTTTAGTCATAGGCCTGGGGAAAAGATGTGTGGCAAATAAATCCAATAAACTCACAGCAACTGAGTTATTCCAGCCATTAAAGCCTTCAGCAAAACATATAAAATATTTCTTTTTTTGATGAGTTTTATGTTTGCGTATGCGAAACCTAGACTTAGCAAACCATCCAATTGGCTCTTGGAATTTAGTTACTATTAAAAGCAGGTTTATAATCCTATGATCATAGAACAGAAACCACAGATTATCAGATGTTTCATTGCACTTGTCCCTCTTGGACCTTTTGGCCATACTACCTGCATAGCCGTGCAACCTGCTGGTTCTTCCTCAGCCTCTACTTGTTGTATTTAGTGTCCTTTATTTAAGGGGTTGGAGGCCCCTTTTTTAAAGGTATCCATATTTTCTGGCATTTTCTTCATACTGTTTAATAGTATGATGCAGTACAAAGGAATTCTTGCAGGTTTTGTGCTTTATCTTTTATTAATTGCTTAAGAACATTTTCAACTGAGGTAGTGATGAATCATGGACATTATGCCTATTGTAGGACAGGGTGTTATCTGACATTTTGTGGCATTAAAGTAAGCTTGTTGACTTTTCAGATTTAATAATCTGGGTGTGCTCCATGTAACCAAGAAAAACATGATGGAGATCATCAAGAACAAGCTACAGAAGCAGAAGATGCGAAATAGGAGCCAGTCTCTGACAGGTGATTTCTAACTAGGATCAAAATGGATGTGGGGGAAATAATTTTTTTTAGACGTTTAGGAGAAATAGGATGTCAGGATTCCAGGGATGATGTTGATTAATGTGTGTATGTTATCTGCTCCTCTCTTCCCCATACAATTAACAGAATGAATATTTACTCCCTATGTATTTTCCAGCTGCTGTTATCTTCTTATTCTCTTACAATCAGAACGAGACCACAAGGTGTCACAAGCCTTCACTGGAATTCAGCTGTTATTGTCTCTTGGTCATCTAGCCATCAAACCATTTATAATATTGTGAAGAGTGAAATTACAGTTTTGACACATTAATTCAATTCCATTTCACACTGACTACGAATATATTGTTTGGTTGAGTTTCCTCCTGTGATATTCCTAGTTTACACATAAGGAATGAAAATCAGAAGTTTGCTAAATGCAATACAATGAATCCATAAATCAGGATTTACAGACTCATTGGTTTCCATGAAACCTGTAGTCATGTGTTGGATGTCTTTCTCCCAGCAGAGTCGCCAGATTCACCCCTATTCTATCTGAACTAGAAGGATTTATTTAACTAGAAGGGCCCTATTTCTAGATGGTCTTGAAACTGAGAAAAACTGTGGGTGAAAGAATTGGAAGTTTAGTAGAGAAATTGGGGAAAGGGGAAAATAGGGACAGGGTTGACACCTATGGGCAATAATTAATGTGGAAAAACGTGGCTTTCCACAATCTAGCTCCAGTGACCAGGGTTGGTTAATTTTGAGGAGTGCTATCTCTGTATTTTTCTTTAATTCGTAAGATCAGATTGGATGGTTTCTGTCAGACTTGCCTGCTAGCAGTTGGCACAGTTTAAAACGTGAGGGAAGTGGAAATTGCATACCTAAATGAAATACTTGATCACTGTCCAACCTTACTGGGACAGTTCTTTTGAGTCCTCTATTCTAACTTTGGGCTCAATGTCAAAAGTCCATTTCCCCCAGTGGTGACAAAAATAAAACATTGCATATAGTATAGGGAATGATAATAACACAACAAGCAACAATGGGAACATAGTGATCCCTAGATCTCATATTTTGCTTACATCTGTAGCATGGAAGTTTTAAGTTGAAGCTGTATGCATGCTGAAGTTTGCAACTTATCCAGGAAATAAATTTCAAACATTTTCCGAAAGGATCTTTGATATATTGTCTAGATTAATTCCATGTGAACATGGCATTGTGTCTCCTATCAGTATATATAGTATTCAGTATATCCGTTTCTTCTTCTCCCCCACCAAATCATTTTAGCCTGATTTATTCTGAAAGAAATTTGGAATACATGGGGAAAGTGAACTCAGGCTATCTTCTGTTGCCTGTAATGTATCTGTGAAGATCTACTTATTTGAAAGTTTTTCTTGTTATGTGAGATGTTGGGTTTCTAGTGTCATGGCTTAGCTCTTTCTTCATCAGACTTGTAATTGAATGTCTAATTTGGCAGAATCTGATCATGATGAGCTTGAGCAAGAAGCAAAAGAGCTGAAGAAGACAATGGACCTCAGCATTGTTCGCTTGCGTTTTAGTGCCTACCTCCGTGACAGCAATGGAAACTTCACTCTGGCATTGAAGCCAGTTGTCTCAGATCCTATTCATGATAGCAGTGAGTCAACCTTTTTTTGTTCATAAACTACTTATAGCTGAAGTTTCCATCTTGTTAGAGGAGAGCTAAGGGGTGTCTGTTACTATGTTTCCTCTTTTACCCTAATTTTCCCCAAAGCATTTGGCCATGAAGCCCTAAACCTTACAAGTAATTATGTATATTATGTAAATTTATCAATTCTTTCCTGAGGACATGTTTTGTACAATCTCCTAATCTGCAATTAGGACCTGCAGAACAGGACTTTACTGTTACAATTTTTTCTTGAAATGTTATTCCTCTCTCATGCTTCCATATACAAACATGTGTCTTGTACTCTGGTATAACAACTAAACAGCACTTGTTCCAGAAGATGCTAATTCTAGAGGAAAGTCTGTCACCCTTTATCCAGGCGTCTAACTCATTTTTGTTGGGTCACCTGGGTCTTGCAGATATTGTACTGCACAATGACCCCTCCCATCTTTCTGTTTTAGTGTGAGAGATATTACTGATTAGAAAAAGAAAAACAAGTCTGTTTATCCAGATGCCATGAGACTAATAGCAGCCATAAATCCTTGGTTTCAGGCATATCTTTTCTAGAAAGGTTTGCATGTGTCGCACAACAGTTCTTAATTTATCTGATGTAGGAGCCTGGGAGTTTTTCTTCATTATGCCCAGGACTGGTCCATTATATGTCTCCATTGCTACAGTTATTTCTCCAGGACCAGCAATTCATGACTCGTGGACAATCTCCACTCGATGTGTAACACTGTTATAGAGAACACATAGGGTGAAGCATTGTTTTTTCACAACATCAGATGGCAAAAATTCAAATTGAGTTAGTCCATTCTCTGAATCCTGTATGTCTGTGTCTCTCTATGTGTGTTTTAGTTAGAATACATAAGGGGAAAGGTGGATGGTGAACATAAATATAAAATGGGTTAGAAAAGTATCCCCATGTTATAACTGGGTTGCCCTTGATTGAAAAACTGAGCCTTTGCTGTAAATCTCTCATCAAATTCACACAATTATATACAAGCTTATTCAGTTAAAATTTTGCTTTTCTCTGTAGAATCTCCTGGAGCTTCCAATCTAAAAATCTCCCGTATGGACAAGACAGCTGGTTCTGTGCGAGGTGGGGATGAAGTCTACTTGCTGTGTGATAAAGTTCAGAAAGGTAAGCACTATTCATTGGCTTCTTATGTTCTTCTTATCCTGTCTTTTCCTCTTTAGTTTGCTTATGCTTTTGGAGCAGCAGCTGAGGTCTTGTGTGATGCATATTTATTCTTGCACAATTAATCTTTAATGGCTTGGTATCTTCTGTTAATATTAATCATGCATCAGTGATCCAGATATAGAGATTAAATGGTGAATGGATTTTTCCATTTATCATCTTTTTTCCACACTGTTATGCCTTTCCCCTGCTTTGGAATGATCTTCCAAATATAAGCATTCATCCTTGTTCTAGAAAAGGAAGTCTGCTCTTTAAAAATGGCACCAGAAGGTTCCTGGGTTTACTTAGTGCAGCAGAAGCAGTGAAAAAAAAAGAGCATGTGCTGTTGCTGCAGAGAAGCAGCCAAAGCCTTACCAATTATTTGGGAAAATGTGGTAGGAAGATAGAGATTGCTATTTAAATATGTCAGATATTCACTTTCCAGTCTTTTTTTTTTTCATATTTTGTCTTTCTCTGACCAGAAAGGGTTACAAACCAGCATCCTTTTCCTTTCTTGTAAAGGGCACCTAAATGTGGTTGCTGACAGTGTGTTTCTTTTCCTTCTTCTCTAGATGATATTGAAGTACGATTTTACGAAGATGATGAGAATGGCTGGCAGGCCTTTGGAGATTTCTCCCCTACTGATGTTCACAAACAGGTACCTGTATGATCCTGAGAGCAAGTGTACATTTTCGACCAGGATTCAAATCAAAGCTCAGTCCCATATGGCCACAATCAAACAATTCTCTGTAACATTCTCTGTTAATGCAGATATCAAAGATATAACTGCAGTTGTGTAAAAGACACGCTCCCTGTGCCAGTTATTAGGGAGTTCTAATTTTAAGATTATGAGTCCGTGCACTTGGGATTTTTATCACAGGTAAAGGAGAGAAAGGAGAGCTTCTTTGCTGATTTTTAGGGCTCCTGAGTTTGCCTTGGTACTGATGTTGAGGTGCCCTACATCTTTCTTTGTGACTAAATTCATTTTGTGCCGCCTCATCACTATCTACTTGTCACTTTGAGTCAGTTCTTGTTGATATGGCTGATGCTCCATAGAAGCATTTATCCTGTCTCTTGCTTATGGCCAGCAAAAGCAACTCAGAACTAATTGGGCCTATTGCTGATGGCAATGCTGCTTTATCAGAAGGAAATAAAGGGTGATCTATACCGTTTTGGGTCACAATACAGGTGTCCATTTTGATTGCTATTCCTGAGTGAAATGAGTTGATAGTGGTAGGAAGGTTGGTTGGTGGTACAGTAGAGTCTCACTTATCCAACACTCACTTATCCAACGTTCTGGATTATCCAACGCATTTTTATAGTCAATGTTTTCAATATATCGTGATATTTTGGTGCTAAATTCATAAATACAGTAATTACTACATAGCATTACTGCATATTGAACTACCTTTTCTGCCAAATTTGTTGTCTAACATGATGTTTTGGTGCTTCATTTGTAAAATCATAACCTAATTTGATGTTTAATAGGCTTTTTCTTAATGCCTCCTTATTATCCAACATATTCGCTTATCCAACATTCTGCCGGCCCGTTTATGTTGGATAAGTGAGACTCTACTGTATTTGTAAATAAGTCAGTTGGGGCTTAGGGCCAGGATGTAAAGCTGAAACTGTATTAGTTGTTCTCTTGTATGATAAATATCTAGAAGTGGGTTCATCTGGACTTCTCAGCTCCATTCAGTACAATGCATTCTTCAGCTTGGATCTGGGATATACTTGTATCTACTGCAGTGCATTTAATGAGTTAACTTGGACTTTCCTGTGACTTTTTAAATGTACTCTATTCCCTGTAATCCATGTTGCAGTGCACATTGGTGGCATGAATTTTGTAGCTGCGGAAGTTTGAAGTCATTTTGAAGCTACATTAGTCTGTGAGTGTAGATGGGGTTTGAGATAATATAGAAGCTTTAGCTGGTGTGAGACTCCAATGGTTCTTCTGTGAGCAGCAGTGGGTGTCCTGTTGACTTTATTTTCATGGATCCCACTCAAAAGCTGTAACTCTGTATAATCTGTCATAATTAAAGAAGTTATTCTTTCCCTCTGCACATCTCCCATATAACAGCACTGACAGGGAATGGATACTTCCTAGGATCCATCATTTTGGGAGGCAGGAACAATGCCTGAAAAATAGTGCCCCTACCATAGAGCTTCCTACCCAGACTAAAGAATTTTCTATCAGCATGTTGAAACTATTTTGTTTTCATGAACCTTTCCCAAGTTTTGCATTTCCCCAGTGGTTTTGAACATGTTTTTTTAATTGCTTTCCTTTTTAAAACTATGTTTTTCATGTTTGTCACTCTGAGCATTTTGATATATTACAACATGACTAAAATATATATCTCCCCACTCAGGTAAAATGGGTTGTTGTTAGTGTAAGTAGAGCACTGCCCAATATTTAGCATATACTGTATTGGGAGAGGTGAACCAGTATGCTGGGAGAGATCTGGCTGTATGTTGTGTGACTTGTCCTCTGGCATCCCGTTGCCTTGTCTTCCTACAGTATGCGATTGTGTTCCGCACACCTCCCTACCACAAGACGCAGATTGATCGCCCAGTCACTGTGTTCCTCCAGCTGAAGCGCAAGCGCGGGGGTGATGTGAGTGACTCCAAGCAGTTTACATACTATCCAATTGTTGAAGGTAAAGACTGTTTTGAAGGTATTACTTGTTCTTTAATACTGTGGCAGGATTTAACTGTGATAACGCTTCCATGTTTTTGGCTTCAGATAAGGAAGAAGTGGAAAGGAAGCGTAAGAAGTTCTTGCCTCAGTTTCCTCAGCACTTTGGTGGAGGTGCCCCTATGGGAGGAGCTGGTGGTGGAGCTGGTGGATTTGGCTCTGGTGGAGGTAGAGTCTCTCTTTTTATGAAGACTTTATGGACTTGTGCTTCTTGTTTTTATGTGATATACTACTATTAATTTGAGATCACAGGATTTTAATGTGAAGCTGCATAATCATCTTGCAAAAAAGTGTGTGAAGCCTGGAAGCTTTGGAAAATTGTGGAAAGCTATACTTTAACAACACTATGTAACACAGTTTTTGTTCCTGAGCTATAAATGTAATTTATTAATTGGTTTTATCATAAAATATGGGAAAAAGTTTATTAAACTGCAAAAAAAATGTTTTTGTGGGACATTCTGCAGCACATTTTGTTATAGTTTTGCAATCAATATTTCATAGAGTCTCAACTAATTCAGTATAGTTTGTGGCAGCTACACAAACAAAGTTTCTGGAGTGTAATAACTTCTTTCAAAGTAAGTACTGTAAAACTAAACAAGAAATAACACTTTCAAATCAGGAACAGAAATCTTTGTTACATAATGCAATATTCTATTCTTGTTGTTACTGTAGCAGCTCTATTTATTTATCGGGTCAGAAGTGAACTGAGGGTACAAGTTGCAATGTATTTGAAAACACAAGCAAAGTTTAGAAAACCTTGGCATTATACTAAATGTCCTTTGACCAGTAACTAGCCAGTTGGAGTGCCTCTGGTGTTGCTATAAGAAGGTCCTCCATTGTGCATGTGGCAGGGCTCAGGCTGCATTGTAATAGGTGGTCTTTGGTTTGCTTTTCTCCACACTCACATGTCGTGGACTCCACTTTGTAGCCCCGTTTCTTAAGGTTGGCTCTGCATCTCGTGGTGCCAGAGCGCAGTCTGTTCAATGCCTTCCAAGTCTCCCAGTCTTCTGTGTGCCCAGGAGGGAGTCTCTTGTTTGACGTCAGCCATTGATTGAGGTTCCGAGTTTTAGCCTGCCACTTTTGAATTCTCACTTGCTGAGGTGTTTCTGCGAGTATCTCTGTAGATCTTAGAAAACTATTTCTTGATTTAAGGTGTTTGTGTGTTGGCTGATATCCAAACAGGGGATGACCGGAGATGTCATTGCTTCGGTCCTTTCATTGCTGGATGCTACTTCAGATGTCAGGTGGTACAATGCTGGCTAAACAGTATAATTTCTCCAGTGGCGTGGGGTGTAGACATCCTGTGATAATGCGGCATGTCTCATTAACAGCCACATCCACTGTTTTAACATGGTGAGATGCATTCCACACTGGGTATGCATATTCAGCAGTAAAATAGCAAAGTGCAAGGGCAGATGTCTTCGTTATGTCTGGTTGTGATCTCCAGGTTGTGCCAGTCAGCTTTCGTCCGATGTTATTTCTAGCACCAACTTTTTGCTTGATAGTCAAGCAGTTCTTCTTGTAAGTCAGAGCATGGTCCAAGGCAACTCGGTGTGCTGCAATGCTCCAGTGGGAATCCTTCCCAGGTAATACTCAGAGCTCAAGATGCTTGTCTGTTCTTAAGGTGAAAAGCACACGTCAGCTCTAAATATCTAGCTTTGGATGTTGCGCGGAGAAAATTTAAAGCAGCTGAAAGTGCCACTGTGTTTCAGCCTCTCTGTTTGTCTTTGCCTATCTTGTGGCTTTCATTTTCACTATTCACCTTCCATCTTTAATTTATTTTTTGCCTGTCTTGCCATAGGATGGTAGAGTTTCGAGGTGTTACATGGTTTTAGTTAAATCATGTTAAGAATTCATAATATAGACAGGCTGTGATATATGTTGAGGGTATGTTCCTGGTCTTGCAATATAAATTGAGCCAGTTCCATAGGAGGCTGTGGGGATACTATTTGGCAGAGGTGAAGTAGCCACAAAATTAGCACTACCACCCATTTTACAATGATGGAAAGCATAAAGCACCAGAGGTTACCTTTTCCAGGTTAGATGAGTATGCAGGAACTTTCTAAAGCTGGGCTTCTTAAACTTTTTCCACTCATGGTCCTTTTCTTCTCAGGAAATTTTTACATGACCCTGGGTTTATAGGTATATAAAATCAGTATAAAATCAAACATTTCCTGGTAATAAAGCATCATTTTCAAGTCTTGCTAAAAGGCCGATTTTCCTTTTTATGAAGTACAACTGAAGCATTTTCTGTAGAGTCCACAGTAAACAATGTGTGTTGTTGCTACAGATAAGTAAATGTCTAACATAGTCACTAGATGGCATTCAGAAATCTTTTACTGTTGCCACATTTTTATTACTGCAACAGTGAGGTAAAGGGACTTCAACCGAGGATGGCAACTACAGTTTAAGTAGCAGTGTTGTAGAGCAGGGGTTCTCAAACTTAAGGTTTCTCGTGGAGCCCCAAGAAATGTTTATATATTATATTATATATAATGTATATATATCAGACATGGGCAAACTTTTGGACCAACATAAATTTAACAGTATTTCAGTGGAAGACCCCAGGGGCCTTCCAGTCTAAGTTTTTTCTGCCATGCAGGGAAAAACATAATCAAAGTACCTCCAACAGATGACCAGACAAACTTTGTAACAACAACAACAATACAAGAACAACAGAAAATCCAGTGGCTATCCAGTTCATCTGCCATGCAGGAAAAACACATGAAAGCATTCCCTGAGCGGTGGGAGGAAAATAGAGTTTTGTAAGCAAAGAAGGTGTGGGGAAAAGAATCTGGGTGCCCAGGAAGGTGAGGAAAAAGGCTTTTGGTGGCAAGAGAGGCAGAGGAGGGGGAGGAGCAGGAAAAAGTAGGGAAAGCTTGGAGGAAGGAGGAGGAAGGGGGAACCGTGGAACTCCTCAGTATGGAGTACACTTTGAGAACTGCTGCTCTAGGAAGCAGAAAGAGCAGCAACTGCTGATAGCAAAGAGGATTTGTAGGGTGAGTCAATTTGCTATTTGACTACAGTTCCGCTTCACAGGAGCACATACAGAGAACTACTGGTTGTAAGATTGTGTTCTGCTACTCTTCCTCATGTCAGGGAGAACACTTTCTGTGCCTTCTGCAATAGGTGCAAGGAGCACAACAAGAAAAGGCATATCTTCCACTCCTTTCCAGTTGGTTTGCCAAGTGAAGTAAGCAGACAATTGCTCACTCCCCATCTAAGCAAGCAGAGGAAACTCCTTCCAGACACATGAAAGCTTTCAAGATTCCAGCTTCTTCCTCCTTTTCACCCTTACCCAACCCAACAGGCAAAGGCAATCCCTTGCTGCAGTTGGCTTTCCTCCTTCCCTACTCCACTGTCAGGTAAAATAAAACCAATCTAGTTATCTTTTCTTGCCACTCAAAATTCCAAACAGTTTCACTGTTTCAACTCACTCTCCTTATTATCTCTTTTGCACCCTTGTACCTCTCTCAGCTACACAGGGAGAGCTATTCGTTGTAGGCAAGTCTTTCATGTATTTATTTCTGTTGAAATATAAGCATGAAATATTGTCAACTGAGACAATGCAAATTGAGAACATATCTGTTATTCAGAAAGCTCATGCAGTTCATTTTATAGCCTTCCACCCTTACCTTTACAGTGGCTTTTCTGCTTTGAATTCCTAATATCTTTCTGTACCTATCTAACAGCACCCCATTATCCTCTTCCTGAACATTTCTTTACAGGAATGAATAAATGGTGGATATTTTCATTCTTTATCCACATTTTAAGTAGATGCTTAAGGGGGACTAATTTGAGGAGGTAACAAATTGTCTTTAAAGGTATTGGACTTCTCATATACACCCCTTTAAAAGACTATAAATGTTATCTAAAAACCATGGGACATACCAAAATCCATAATAGCAAAAGGAGAATGTATTTGAGATGACTTGTGATGATTCTGTAAATATATATGTGAATAGAGTGGTGGAAATGTGTGTGGGAAGCAGTGAAGAGGCATATTTCTGAGGAAAGGTTTCTGTGAAGTGAGATTAAATAGCTTGTATTGATTTGTTGAAGTACAACTGTAGAATGATTTGATTTTAAGGCCAACACTGCTGTAACCTAAAGCTGTAACTGGGGAGTGAAACTTTGA
Source organism: Anolis carolinensis (assembly GCF_035594765.1). Classification (NCBI taxonomy): domain Eukaryota; kingdom Metazoa; phylum Chordata; class Lepidosauria; order Squamata; family Anolidae; genus Anolis; species Anolis carolinensis. The sequence goes on from NC_085843.1 coordinate 186,210,805, forward strand.
GTGCTGCCACTTGGATGGATGCCCTGCTGCTGCTTGAACTTTTGGATGAATGCCACTTGGCCTTGGAAAAAATATCGATTTTCTCATTTTATAGTTGCTTCCAATAATTGCTGTTATTACCTGCTGTCAAGTCAGCTTCGTGGTGATTCTGTGAATGAGATTCCTTCAAGTCCCACTGTTACTGAGACCCCACTCAGGTCTTAAACACTTTGGGCTATGGTTTCCTTGATTTCAATCTACATTACATCCCCCATACTCTCCATGGTAGATCCTCTGTGGTAACTCTTGGCAAAAGTTATTCATTTCAGTAGGATTATCTCTGATTACCTGTTTCTACAGAACCTATCATGGTGGATACAGGGGTCTTAGTCTATATATGGTCTTCCTCTTTTTCTACTACTTTTTGCTTTGCAGACATTGTCATCTTTTATGTCTTCTCATGATTGGTTCGAAGTACAGTGGCCTCAGCTTTAATCTCCTTGGCATTTTGGGGAGAGTTTTGATTTGATTGGCTCTCAGACGTATTCATTTGTCTTTTGGCAGTCCAGGGTATCTGCATATCTTTCCTCCAGCACTCCATTGAGTTGATTCTCTTCCTACCAATGTCCAGCTTTCACAACCATACATAGAATTTGGAAACACAATGAGTGGACAATCCTAACTTTAAGATTAACAATATACCTGTGCACTTTAGGTTCAAGTCTAGTTCCTTCATAGCTGCCCTTCCAAGTTCTAGTCTTCTGATTTTTTGAATGCAATCTGTATTCTGAGCCAAAGTATGGAACATCTTTATTTCAACATTTTCATTAAAGTTGATGATGAAAATGCTGAAATAAAGATGCCCCATACTTCGACTAGGTATATAAAGCATCTGTTATTATTGTTTACTTAATGTTCAATTGAATCCCTGCCTTTATTTTTTTTCCTTGACTTTCTTCCATAGCTGTTCCAGCATTTGCTATTTTTTGCTAGTAGCATAATATCTCTGGTTATTATTATTATTATTATTATTATTATTATTATTATTCATTTCACTTACTTGAACAACAGTGACTGTTGTTTAATTTAACTTTAACAGTTTATTAGTAGTTGATCATTATTAAACCAGTTGTTTCATTTGAACCATTTTATTTTATCATGCAAGAGATGCCGTTCTGAAACGAATCCTTCAATTAATGTAAGTTTGATCAAAACAGTTTTGAAAAGAAAAAAAATCGATTCGTATTTAAGCTAGTGGATGTATAATCTGAACTGCATTTTGCTACTTATACTGATATAGTCATATATTCCTATATATAGGCTACCAGTTTGTTAATATAATGCCCAACAGTTGGGAAATTCCCCTGTATATGGGATTTCCCAAGTTTCCTATCATAAGGAAGTTCCCCTGGTACTATCCCACATCCGTTGGGCAGGACCAATGTGGTGAGATGAGTGGAAAGGAAGGCAGGCTGGATCTACACAACCCTATAATCTAGTTTCAGAATGTGGAGTAACTGTATTATATCAGTTTATACTGCCCTATAATCCAGATCAATGCAGTTCATCCATATTCTGAAACTGGATTTTAGGGCAGTGTAGATCCAGTTTTAGTGTTTGGCTATCATCTGATCAGATGAAGAAATAAAAACAGAAGAAATTTTAGCACTTAGTGCAAGAAATGTGCTTATGTGCTGGAAGGCAAAGTGCACATAACCAGAATTGGGGTGGGGGGTGTTATTTAAAATGTGCATTAATATTTGCATTAATATTTTAATGAAAAACATTGAATCTTGGTTATTATAGTACTGTATTTCTTTGACTCTAAGATACCATCGAGTGTAAGACACACTAATTTCAGTACCACCGTCACCACCACTAAAATGCATAAGATATACCTCTAAGTCACACTTCATTTTTAGAGATATTTATCTAGGGAAAATGTGTGTTTTAGAACTGAAGAAATACAGTAATACTGTGAAAGTTTATTTTATGTCTTAGAAAGCTTAATCAACCATGCTTTAACACTTTCTAATATTAACACTTCAAGGTTATTAGGCTTTGATATGTTTTACATCTTTCAATAAAACCCCATTTGTATTGCTTATTGTTCCAATTAAGTCTGAATAGAGGCCAAACATAATACAATATGTGAAGTACTTTCAGAGATAGATGAAAATAAGAATAACTTAATGTTCAGCATTAGTCGTACTTCTTGCTTATAATTAAATCTGAATAAATAGTAATGCAAAAATGTGAAAGCACTTTTCATAGAAGCACAGGCAAAAAGAAATTAAGCTTTAAACACTTTGAATAAAAACACTAGCTTAGAGGCCTCTTCAGTTCCCAGTTTCTTTTAGTAATTAATGTATGTTACATTTTCAAAATTTAAATTGATTTCATTTTATCTGGTCTTGTTACTGTATTTCAACAATTTGTTTCTATGTAATATTTTACTGTCTTTGACTTTTCATTCTCAATATTCTTATTTCAACAATTCATCCCCTCTATAAAAAGTTTTTATTTTTATTTTTGGTATTGACAGAATTCTCAGTTTAGTCATTCCATTCTTAATATTCTTCTTGTACATCAGGCTATCATTTAACTAGGAAATTGTCTATTTAGGTTTTTCCCAACTTAATGGATTTTTTTTACATTTTGTTTTGGCTTTATATTTTTTTAACAAAGCTTGAAGATTTAAATATCTTTTCTCCTGTGTTTTCTTTTTCCTTAGTCTGAAGATAAGTTTGTATCTGCTCCAGTAGTTCAGTCATATCTTTGTTGGCACTTTTAACTATTGTTGTTTTAAGCTGTTTGTCGGTATCTATTAGAAAACCTGATGTATACTTTAAACTTGCAAAATCAGGTCCCAATTTCTTCTTGTCATCATTTAGTTGCAGTTTAGCATTAAGGAAGAAAATGAACTGAAGTTAAAGCCATGTTAGTAGTGAAAGATTCAATCATTACATTTTTAAAACTGTTGGGGTGAAACATGCTACAGTGGTAGAACACATTTATCACTGTTAGCCCACCAAATTTCAGAATGTTTCACTTATCCATGGATTTTTGTGGAATTTTCAGTTTTTATAAACAACATTTTTTTAAAAAAAAAACTAGAAGAGCTATCTCCTTGAATTTTCTATACTATGACAGGAAGTAACAGGGGATCATTCCCCCTAACTTTCAGAAATATTCATACATCTACTGATTTTAGGGATTTTTAAAGAAGTTTTGACAAAAACAATTTTTTAAAAACGCCACAACAGCTATCTCATTGAATGTCTCTATTAACCAATAGAAACCAATATTAATGAATTCGACATCTTCATAGAATCCTAGAGTTGCAGGGGACCCGCAAGAACCATCTGGTCTAACCACCTTCCAGGCAGAAGGGCACCATCAAAACTCTCTATTGACAGATCGTCATCCAGCCTCTAAACTAATTAACATGCTTCACCTATAGTAGGGGGCCATCCATTTAGGGATTTGGGGAAACTGACTTTGGAAGCCTTCTGAGATTTACAAAACTAAAATGAAAAAGTATGGGGTAAATTCTTAAATTTTTGGCACAGGCCACACCCACATATCAGATATTGCCTTGTAAGTACAACAAATTTGATCCAAATCATGAGGCAAAAGAAAAAAATGCACACCTCTATTGATTATCTTGCAGATTTTTAGACCTATAGGTCAGCCTTTAATGTCAGCATCCACACAATCCACTAAACTGTTCCTATAGGTTTCAGCTGACATGATCACTTTCAAAGCACCTGATCGTCTATTGATTCATTATGGATATTTTATCATCCGTTGATCCCTACACAATTTTAATTTTTACTCTGAAAAATATGTGTTTTTTCCCCTTTGTCGTAAACGGTGCCCAGTAAAGAACCTCCTATTCCTTTTGTTTTGGGGGAAATTATAACCAGGATGCAGTTGCTACATTCGCTGGACAAACTGTGGGCCATCCACGTTTTGAAATGCAGTGTTGATAGCATATGTAAATTGAGCTACTTGTTAATCTAATGAATCTAATGTTCACATGTAATTTTCCTTGCAAACAATTCCAGTGAAGATGGTGCTCCTTTTTGTGCTGCAAGGGTACTCTGATAATATAACAATGCTTGATGATTTGCTGCTTATAAGGCTGGATCTACACTGCCATATAATCCAATTTCTGAATTCAGATGGGGCCTAAGTGAGATAGGGTCTGGGGGTAGGGAGAAACTATTTCTTTGAACAGAAAAATCCGTGTTAAAAACTGGTCTGAAATAAATTGATTGATACAAGCGTTAGGTATGTGGGCTTTATGACATAAATTGAATGGTGTTTCCCATGCCACAGTGCTCTTATTAAGAATGATTTATTTTGCAACCACATCAAGGTACAATTTTGCAGGGAGAGCTATCTTTTTCAGCATACCCATCTTTGTGACTGCATTGTTTCTTCTGTGTCTGCTTCAGGTGGAAATCCCTGGCATTCTGCGGGATACAGCCCCTATAATAGCAACATCTACTTATCTGGCACCCACCCTGTGGGCAGTTATCAAGGAGGGAGAGGCATTCAGATGCCTCAAGCTGTCCCAGTGGAAGATGGGGACCATCAGCTCTCAGAGGATGGGAAACAGGCCTTCACAGAGGAAAAGGATTGCCTTGAACTTCTACAGCATGGTATGGATAGGAAAGGTTATGCAACCAATTGTCTGGGTTGAGAGGCATCTAGGAGCTAGTTTGTGTCGTTGAGAGCTCCATGCGATTGCATGATGTCTCCAACCCCAAAATGTAGTATTATCCAGTATTATGTGAATACATATAGGGCAGTCATTACAATAAGACATTATCTCCTTACCTTTTCTGACTGGAAAATCATGTGATGTAAATCCATGTGATTTCAGGAATCAAGCCAGCACTCATATTTATTTGTATTTAATTTATATGCCTCCTTTATCCCAGAGCAGCACCCATGTTTATTTATTTATTTATTTATTTTAGATGTCTCCTTTATCCCAGGCAGCATCCATATTTATTATTTAATTTATATACCTCCTTTATCCTGGAGCATGCCCTAAGGTGGATTCCAAGCACAATAAATTTACATTGCATTTACTGTAAAATTTGAAAAACTGTTAAAATCAGTTCATAAAAGTGTTTACTCTTTTAATTTTGTATGGATTTTTGGTTGAACTTAGATATAAGAGCAATCTAAATACAATAGTTCTGTTTACTTCTACAACTTTCAGCGAAAGAGTGTTTAGAACAGGATCAGTGGCATCAGGTTAATTATAGTTGCTCTGCTCTGGTTCTGCAGGAAATATACCAATATTTATTGGAATCTAATGTGCCATTAAATCTAATGCTTATCTTAATTTTCAAAACCCTGTAGCCAAAAAAAGTATTTGCTGGTGAATGTAATGCGCAGCGGGGAAAAGAGCACTCTTTGTAATATGGCCATTACAGTTGCTGCATGCTTAGTATTCCTTCTTTAAAAACCAAAGTGTTTGGAGCACCAAAGCTTTCAGCAATGGAAAGGAAAAGCTTGGGGTGCATCTGTGCTTTAGAATGAATGCACTTTAACTGCCTTGGTTCAATGCTATGGAGTCATGGGGGCTGTAGTTTTACAAGACCTTGAACCTTCTCTGCTAGAGTGCGGATGCCTCATCAAACTACAAATACCAGCATTGTATAACATTGAGCCATGACAATTAAATTACGGATGACATTCCTCAAATAGAAGCCCCAGGTGTTCTTGAGGCAGTTTCTCCTATTGCTTTGACTCCATTCTAAGATTACCCTATTATGCAAATCTATGCGACCCTAATTTTGGTAAGGTAATTTAGCCAAAAAAGGTGAGTGTTAGATTCGAGTAAATACAGTAATTCATAGCCCCACTTCAGCCTATGCGAACATTGCCTAGGTTGGCAATGGTTATTTGTTATTTATTTATTGAATTTATCTTCAACTTTTCCCCAAAATGGAATTCAAAGTAGCTTACCATATTTTAAAAAAAAACATAAACAGCAAAAATATTAATTTACAAAAACTTAAAGAAGTAAATATTACAATATGATTAAAAAGTTTAAAACCCTCAATTTAAAAAAAAATATATAGTTTCGATAAAATATTAAAAATGCAGCATACAATTTTGCACATGATTTAAATTCAAAAGACCTTGAATCAAATGTTTCCTTGCTGGGAGAAAGAGAGCAGGGAGTCGCTTTCCAAAGTCTCAGACAAAGAACAGCCTCCCTTCATGCAGTACAGTATCTTTTTCTCAGGAAACCCCAAGGGCCCCTTGTACTTTGCCATGGCCCTTCTCCAGTTGGAGTCAGGTTTGACCAGATAGAATAGTGTTGGAGTGGTTTATTCATAATGACTTGGAGGTAAAGGCAAAAAATTATGATTGATCAGGATTGTATTAATGGTTTTTAGCTCAGGAGTGCAGCTCATGGATGCTGATGCTGGCTCGACGCAGCGCTCGGGCCCTTCTGGACTACGCCGTCACTGCTGATCCACGTATGCTCTTGGCTGTGCAGAGACACCTTGCAGCATCTCAGGATGAGAATGGAGACACGTGAGTGTGTTCTGGAAAGAACAGGTCTGAAGGACTCTGAGGGGAGAATATCCTGCAACTTGTTTCCTTGGATATTTCTGATGCTAGGTAGAGAGATTTCCCTTGACACACTCTGTGTGCAGGGAATACTTCCCAGTTTGTTCTCAGCTCTCTGCTGAAATGGAGGGTCTGCAGAGTGAAAGTAGGCTGAGTCACCTTTTTCACCTTTCCTCCATCCTTGTTTTTTTATTTTATTTTTAAACATGCCTACTTTCTAAAGCCTTTTTTGCATTCTGGGCATATAGAAATGTTTCTGAATTTGTCAGCTGTTTGAATACAATCTTAAAACAGCAGGGCTGCCAACTGAAGATTGGATTAAAGTGTGGGATTGTTAGTCACCTTGAATCCACACGGGGAGAAGGGCGAGGGGTATAAATAAAGTTAATATAAAAAATAAATAAAAATAAGTAAATTGATGATGATGATGATGATGATGATGATGATAATTGTAGTCGAAAGAGCTTGGCTGACAGTGTTCCAGTTTAGATTTACCTCAAAGCTGGGGTCCTCAAATTTTTTAAGCCAAGGGCAGGTTCACAGTCCCTCAGACTGTTGGGGACAGATGGAATGTAGTTTGAAAAAAACATGAACAAATTCCTATGCACACCGCACATATCTTATTTGTAGTGCAAAAAATCATGAAAAAACAATACAATATTTAAAACAATTGTCACCAACATAAACTTATCAGTATTTCATTGGGAAGTGTGGGCCTGGTTTAGGCTGATGAGAGAGTCAAGTTAATTAGATTGTTGTTGTTGTGTGCCTTCAAGTTGTTTCAGACTTAGGGTGACCCTAAGTCTAGAGTTTAGGGTGGGGGCCAGGTAAATGACTTTGGAAGGCTGCATACAGCCTGCAAGCCTTTGTTTGGGGACCCCTGACTCAAAGGGACACCTAATTGTTTTGAATCTTTTATCTTGTGTTCCTCTTTTTAACAATCAAGTTGTTCATTTGCATAGCAGTATTCACTGCTTAACAGATTCTTATTCTTTAAATGTAAACTTTCCAAATATTAAGAAAGCTTGGATTTTCCTCCTGCAAGATGGCATGCTCCAACTAGAATGGTGATTGGGCTTAGCCCTTTTGCTTGGTGGGGGCTGTTGGTTTCTGAAACTGATTAGGGTAACAATGAGCTTTGCATTGAAATCTTATTCTTTTCCTTTAGGCCTTTGCATCTGGCAGTTATCCATGAGCAGACAGCTGTGATTGCACAACTGGTTCAAGTGGCAGTCAGTATCCCCAATCAACAGATCATCAACATTGCCAATCATTTGCAGCAGGTATAACAGATGGTGTCCAAGGACACCTTTCAGCCCTCCTCCCAGTCTCCAGCACTGTCTCCACTGCACCCACCCCTTTCTATGTGTACTTTGGGATCTCAGGGTTGTCTTACCCAGATTTGCCATGGGCATATGCTAAAAGTGATTTTTTTTTTTGCTGTGCCATGGTGTTAAAGCACAGCCTCACCATGAGTTCCTTTATGAATTGCTTCATGGCTGCTTTCATGTGAGCCCTTCGTTAGATAATCCATTAAGACTGAGGACTGACGTAGCCTATTGGGTGCATAGCTTCATTGTGAATACAACTTGCAGAGACAGAACATTATGCTTTGTCTTCTTATACCCCATTACTTGGATGGTGGCGGCGGCGGCATCTGGGCCACCTGTAGCTCTAGGGGAGTGCTTGTCTGGTATGGCATCTTTTTGATTGTGTGGCTCATTCTTTTTTTCTCTCTCTCTGTCCTTAGACACCTCTGCATTTGGCCGTGATCACACGTCAGCCCAGGGTGGCTGGTTTCTTGCTCCAGGCTGGTGCAGATCCCACTCTGCTGGATCGCTATGGCAATTCGATAATTCACCTTGCCCTTCAACTGGGAGAGGAAGAGATGCTGAGAACCCTTCTATGTCACTTGGGGCCTCATACACTCCACCTACTTGAGACACCAAACTACCTTGGTAGGTGATAGGAGAGTAACAAGGAAGTCTTTTATTCCCAGCCTCTTGGAGTGAGACTGGATGCTGCAGGAGTGCTTAGAGAGCTCTTTATGTCCTTCACTTTTGCTGCATCTCCATTGTACAGGATGGAAGGGGTAATTGCCAATACTTGTCCCCTCAGGGCTTTTTCCTGTTCATCTTGCTGTAAAATGCAAGAGGCTGACCTGCCTTGAGCTGCTCGTTGAGAAGGGAGCAGATGTGAATGCAGCTGAGAGGCAGAGTGGCCGGACACCCTTGCATCTCGCTGTGGAGATGGAGAACCTGAACCTAGCCACTTGCCTGATAAAGAAGGTATGTGAGGGTGAGATTGTTTTGGGTATTGGTGGGGAGAATTGAAGGAAACTCTGTTTCTACAGCCTACAAGCCGTAGTTGAACATGTCCCGGGGATTTGTAGACCCATGAACAAGTGAGCTTCCAGTGGTGAAAAGGGATCATGGTAACTCATTTGTGAATGAAGCAGGATGAGTTGAGTTAGTTTATTCTTGAGTGGAAAGACATACTTTCCTCGCCTTCTATCCCAAAATATTCTCCTTGTGGCTGAGCTGCTGCATGAAGTTTTATGTCCTCCCCTGTCTGGCCACTGTCTGTCCTTGGGAGCAGTCCCTGCTACTTTCACTTACTGGGGAAGTGGGGGGGGGGGGGGGAAGGGAGATTCAGACCACGGACAAGCTGCTGATCTCATCTTGGAGAGGGTAGGAAGTGAGCTGTATTGGTTCTGTGCACCTTCCATTGGAGTACCAGAAGCTACTCTTGGGGCTTGACAGTTGCCTGGAATGGGAGGTTTTTGAATGGAGCACAAAGACACAAGGATAGCTTTAAGCATGGGGCTTAAGCGTGCATACGTATGGATTGGATGATGAGTTGTGTTTGTAAGTAGAAAGGGGTGCATCCAGGTCAGTTCCTCTTCTTCAGTTACGGATTTGCAAGTTGATCTCTGGTCAGAATGAAACCTGGCTTTTCTATGTTTTGGATTCTACGTCCTGATAGCTATGTGGAGTTTTGGCTTTTTAGTCTTCTGCAGGTATGGGTTTTATTTTTTGAGCCTCTTGAATACCATTCATATTTTGTCTTTTCTCTTTAGTTGGGAGCTGATGTGAATGCACAGACTTCTGCTGGGAATACGCCTCTTCACTTGGCAGCAGGAATGGGCTCTCCAATCCTTACTAAAATGCTGATCAAAGCAGGTAATGTAAGGTGCCAGTGTTTCCTAGTTTTGATGCAAGGGTTCCTCCTTGGAGAGGTGGATTAATTCCAAGGGAATGGGAGGGAGGGGATGTAACTGTTTACTTCCTTATATTCTTATGAATAAGTGGTTTCTGGTTGCCTGTTGTTTGGCGATAAGCCCATGAATTTCATAGGGTTTCCTCAGGCAAGAAATGTGCAGAGATGGTTTTGCCAGTTGTTTCTTCATACAGCCTACATTAGTTGGCAGTCTCCTACCGAAGTATTGACTTGTTCTTTAAAAGCAATACGAAACTTTTTGGAGTTTGAAACTTTGCATTATTTTAACTCCTGCAGGGTATATTATGAACTTGGATATTTTCCCCACATGCATTCACTTGCCATATTGATTTCTCTTTTTGCTCAGTCTTTGTTTCCCAAAAAGTTATCTAAAAATTTTTGTTAGGAGATTTGAAGGTTTTGCCGGATACCCAAGGAAGTCTTGGGAAATCTTTCAATACAAATTGTACTCAAACCAGAATTTTCAAGAGGAATTTACATTATGCCCATTTGGTTGAAAAAAATTCAGTGCATTTAAAATGAAAGTAAAACTACAAATACTCCAGAGTTTGAAAGAGGAAGGTGGGCCATACAATGGTGGCAAACAAGAGGCAATTGCAGTGAGACTCCAAAGTTTTGTGTACAAAGTGATCAACCTTGCACCTTGGTTCCCTTAGGCTTTTGCTGCTGTCAGACATAGGTCGAACTGCTTGTGATAATAAGCACATTGTTGATATTGTCTTGTCTCTACTCAAAAGAAACACTTGTTTTTAACTCTGCATCTCTTTCTCCAGGGGCTGACATTCATTTTGAGAACGATGAACCTATGACAGCTACCTCCTCTAACTCAAGCAGTGATACAGAATTAGAGGAGGATTGGGTCATGGAGCTGGAAGATGAATTTTCCAGTCAATTCATTGAGCGAGATGTAGGCCTCATAGGAGATCACAAAGAACCAACTCCATGCAAGAAAAGGCAGCGACGAGGTCACATCCCATTGGACTTGACAACTAGCCAGAAAGTAGGTAACATGGATGGGAAGGGATAAATGGGTTAAGTGGGAATGATGTAGCAGTGGGATCATATTTTGTTGTGGTGTGGATAATTTTGTTCTAGAGAACTTCTGTGAGAATGTTAAGACCTGAAACTTGGAGGCTTCCCCTAGCCACTCGATTGGTCATAATGTAAACAGAATGGTGGAGTACAAAGAGCTTTGTGGTAATCTAACATAGTCCTTACTACAAATAATTCTATGGCAGTTCTGGCCACCATCTACTTCTGTTCTACCTTCTGGTAGCCCTTAAGACAGTGGTTCTCAACCTGTGAGTCCCCAGATATTTTGGCCTTTTAAATCCTAGAAATCCTAACAGCTGGTTAACTGGCTGGGATTTCAGGGAGTTGTAGGTCAAAACACCTGGGGACCCACAGGATGAGAACCACTGCCTTAAGAGGTCAATTGCCACCATATTTTATTATCACATTGAGTCAAATGATGCCTCACTTACTGCAGGCAAGGTTCCTTCTAGCTGACATCACCCTCAGGGGCTTGTTCAACCTTATTTCATTACAGGTGCGGGAGATACTGCTTCTGGCTTCACTGGAGGAACCTGAAAGGGAGCAGTCTGCAGCTCCTCCTGTTTCTAGGCAAGGTTTGTGAACTTATGCATTTTGTTGTTAGGGGCGCACTGAAACCTTTTCAGTTCTGTTAGAAGCCCAATGAGATCAGTATGCATAAGATTTAGTTTGGACATAGAATAGTTATGCACCCATTTGTTTCTGCTTATGGAGAGTGTAGGATGCCAATTTGTATGCTTTTCTGGACACAGCTGAGACATGAGGGCTAAAACTGGTGCTGTTTCTTAACTACAGATTAGTGATATTTCTCATGCTTTCCTCCGTCTTTCTCTTGTCTCAGGGAGCATCCTGTCTCTGAACAGTGATACCTTCCAATGCCTGGAGCAGCTCCTGAACCGGGACTGCCACGGAGCAGACTGGGTAGAACTGGCTAAGAGGTTGGGTCTCTGCAGTCTGGTGGAGACTTACAGAGACACGCCTTCCCCATCCCGGAGACTCCTACTCAGCTATGAGGTCTGTGACACCCCTCCCCCCCTCTGTGTCTGTTTTTGTGCTCTCGTTTCATTCTGGAGGTTAATTTCTGATCATAGGTCTGTTTCTCTCTCTCTCTCTCTCTCTCTCTCTCTCTCTCTCTCTCTCTCTCTCTCTCTCTCCAGCTTGCTGGTGGCAGCCTTAAGGGTTTGTTGGAGGCCCTTGACACAATGGGACTGACAGAGGGAGTGAAGTTACTACGTAGACCAGAGTCTTTTCCCAAAGTCCAAAGTACAGGTAAAGAGGTGGTATCTGAGGGAGTTTCCTGGTGACTGGGATGGGTCTGACTGGTGTGCCTTGCTGATTATTGCTGTCTGTCTGCCTCAGAGCTGAAGGAAGACAGTGGTTATGGGAGTCAGTCGGTGGAAGAGGAGTCAATGCCCCCACCTGGGAAACGGTCATCAGCACCTTTATTGGACCCACCATCGCTCTCACTTCACAACCAGGAGGAGCAAGTGCACTGATGTTTGGAGGCCCAGAACCTGACTGACTGTATGGGGAGGTGCTCCCCAATTCCAGGTTCCAGCAACGATCACTGGGAATGCTGCACAATGTTGATCAGCTCTGATTTTAATGGTTGGTCTATAAAAGAGAGTTCAGCTTGTCTGCTGGCCTCATTAGGCCTGGCCCATTGTGGGGGGAAAACACTCAACTTTCAATCTTGTTTAAGTCAAGCTGAGTTTCAGGAATATTATCTGGAGTCTTCATCCTGTTTTCTCCCCTCTTCGTCTGTAATGGTTGTGACCTGCCAGGCAATAGAAACTACTTCTGTGCAAGCTGCCAGGCTCCTGCAAGTCTTACCCACACAGTGCCTTTGCAAGCCTTCTACATTCTGGTGCCTCTTTTTTGGAAACTAATGGAATCAAGCCTTTTTTCTGAGCAGAATCTCCAAAATTGAACCAAAGGTAGGTTGTCTTAGCAGGTTGAATTCCTTAACTTCATTCCTACGAAGAGCGACGCATAGCAAGTTGGAAGTTGAGTTGGAAGGGATCCCACAGGGTCCAAGCCCCCACTGCTACACCATCCCATGCAATTGCTTATTCATATGATGGCCATTTGGGGTTTGAGTAATCCCTTCAGTTTTATAGTTAGGGCAGTTGTTTTGGCCATTTCCTTAACCATTTTAACACTTGTTGAGTGACAAATGGCACATTCTGAGAATGCTAATGATATCAGTAGGCACCTTCTGCAAATGGAGTTGCTGATGTCTTGTTCCAAATAGTAGCTTGTAATTGCATTCCCTATTCAGAAAGCCACATCTTATTGCAGAGTATGTCATTGATAACATGCTATGTAAATAGCAATCCTAGTGATATGAAATTCCTCAGTGGGGAAGAAAGCTGATGACAGTCCTTGCATAAATTGCTCATATTCTGAGGGAATAATGATTTTCAGTTCTGAATCTGAGTTGGCATATTATCAGGAATTTTAAGCTAAAATTTCTTCACTCAGAAAATGCTCAGTTCTGTGATGAATAAATGATTCAAATTTGTATGTGCTGGTTGCTCTGTTGTGGGGCTTGGAAAAAAGGGGCATGGCTTGAGGACGCATGTTTTAGACTTTAGCCCAGTGCTACTCAACATTTTTATCAATGACTTGGACAATGAAATAGGAGGCATGATTACTGAATTTTGTGTGGGGGGATAGCTACTACCCCATAGGACAGGATTAGATTCCAAAATGATTGTAAAAAGAACTGGGACAAATTTCAACAGGGAGAAATGTACTGTGTTACATTTAGGCAATAAAAATGAAACCCACAGATACAGAATGGAGACACCTGGCTTGAAAACTGGGCACTTGAAAGGTATCAAGTAGTATTAGTAGACAATATGCTGAACATGAGTCAACACTGTTATTGAGAAACTAAAAAAGCCAATGCAATTAATCTCACCTAAGTGCTATGTACATTATAACTGAGAAAAATTACTCTATGTGTTTCTATACTGTAGTTGATTCAAGAGCTAGTTGTGTAGGAACTGAAATTCACTAACTGATTTTGGCTTACGATCTCTGGAAACCACTCTTACCCTTTCAGCTGTGCAGGAAGGATTTCAAGGAGAACCAGTTACTCTAGGTGCTTGTATAGGTTTTACTGCAGTAAATGAAGGAAGAAACTGTACAGAGCTCTTTAGGGTTTGTTTTTACAGTCAATTCAAGAATAGAATAAAAAATTGACACATTCAGAGAGTCAGTGCTGGAAACAACCAGCCCCTTCCACTAGTGGGTGGGCATTCCCCTCCCACTCACTGCCACAAATACACCAACCGTAGAGGTAACCTCAGGCCTTCCATGTGTGCAGGCTCCATTTCTTTATCTGGCTCCCTCTATGCCATGGTCTAGGGCTTTCTTTTTCCACTGCATACATGCAGTTGTTATCAAGTATTGGAGATGTAGCCTTGAAGCCCTTTGAAATTCAAAGTTAAGAGAGCAGGCTGTCTGTACAGGGGCTGTAAGGGCACCAGCTTTCCTTCTTTCTTTTGTAGGCAAAGGTCTGGGGAGTGGAAGTGCTCCTGGCAGTTTCGGAACCCATCCCCACCCACAACTACACACCCATAATCCCCAGGCTGGAAAATGTCTCTACTTTCTCTCTAGCTAGGTCTTCCGAGAGCAATGCCGCTTGGCTCATCTATTCTGATCCGTGCAATTTGTAAGAGTCATATGAAAGCCAGGTTCTAGTGGGGCCAGCAAGACCCATCATCCACAGTGATCTGTATGGGGAGGAGGGAGAGGGATTCAACAGGGAGGTGTGCTCATGGGCCACCCTGCTATGGCTTTGGCAGGCTGCCAGCTTGGCGGCATCCACTATCCCTTTTTAAAACCCTGTTAACGCTGGCTGCATTGCAAACCCTGGCCGATTCTGTAAGTGCTGAATGAGGATCAGGGTGAAGCTAGGTCCCGCACATGCTGGTGGAAAAATAATTGAGCCAGTCCAGGACTGTTGCTGGTGGTGAAGGAAGTGGGCATCCATGCAGGAGGTGCTGGTTCTCCTGTAGGCAGCCAGTGCAAGCATTGTGTCTGCAGGAGGGATGGGACCCTCTCCCCCAAACTAGGCAAAACTGCTGACAAAGTGTAGGAAGTGTCTGTCGTTTTAGTAGCAGCAGGATTATCCCTAACTCAATGTGATGCAACTTTTATCAGGTACTAAAAAATTTAAAACGTTGTATCACAAGAACTGTAAGAAACTGGCAAGGAAAGGGTGCAGTGTAGAGCAGCCAGACACCCCCCCCCCCTTCAAATTTTTGAAAGAAATGTTAAAAGATCCTTTCTGCGGTTATGCCCCTGTGTGATCTCAATAGCAGCCCTGTTGCTCTGTTACCCGTGTGGTCTTTGCTTAATGCATGCAGGAGCCAGAGTCTTATGAGACCAGGGAAGGCTGCACACACAGGGACTGCGGGCACGATCGGACACTGCTCCTCTTCCTGGCCGGTGAAGCTGACACAGGATCTGGTCCGCAAGAAGGTGCCCTCCGACCTCCTACTGTGTCCACAGAGGATGAAGTCATGCAAGTTTACGGGATGGGCATCTGCTCTCCTTGCAGGCACCGGGCCCTTCTAGGATTTTTGCAGGTTGCCAGTAGCTTGACGACTGTTGCGCTTGATCCGGGGCCCTGTGCCTGCTGGCTCCTGGTCCACAGAATGGCTGGACTGGGATTTTTTGAGGTTGTCCTCGGCACTGCTTGCGGCATCAAACAGGGCAGCCTCCAATGCTGCCAGGTCCTCAGAACCAGTCTTCAGCTTGGCCCGCATCAATGTAGCATAGACACTGTAGCGTGATTTCTGCAGAAAGCGAGAAATGGCAATTTGGAGGATCTTTGGCCTTTCTCACATAATGATACTCAGTGAGCCAAGTCTCAATGATCTCTATCCTTCGAAAGCCTTAAACAAAGTATGGGTTGGAGGAGAGTAGCATATAACAAAGCTTTTAAAAAGTATGTCTATTTGGGATGTGTGTATGGGGGGGGGGGGGGACTACAATGCTCACACATCTGCTGTATATCTACCCTTTCCAGTGAAGGTCTCTGTGCTTACTAGTGTGTAGTTTTTATGTTTTTGTATCTCTCAGTTTAGTTCCAGGTTGAAAAAAGTTCTTTCCAGGCTAAAATACACTCATGCTCCATTGCACTGCATTTCACTTCACTTTCTGTTCCTGTGATAAATGGATATTGAAGCATAGCATTGCATTGCATTGCATAATGGCTTGATATCCCTTAGGGGACATTTTTAGTAGAAAAAAAAGAAAGAGGTGTATTGTCTCCCAGCCTCAAAATTATGCTTGGAAGGACATGCTTTTATATACTACGCTATCCCCAAGTTATAGACAAGATAGGTTCTGTAGATATGTTCCTAAGTTGAATTTGTATGTATGTACATTTCTTAAGTGTAACGCCAGCCAAATATATGTACAGTATTAGATTTGGATAGCATAAGGAAGGGTCAACACCCCTGTGGTGTTTGTTTTGCTGTCTGTCTGTGCCCCTGTTCAGAAGATTTCACCTCACTTTCTGTCCCTGTGGTAATTGGATCTTGAAACATTTGGCTTGTTGTGGAAACATGGATCGGTGATAATGCTTCAGTGGAGACCTTTTCCCAATGATAACTCTTTCAGGAGTGAATTTCCCTTCCTAGGGGTAGATTTCTCTCACTTCCTGATGTTTCATCCCCATTCTTAACTATGAGTTGTTTTTAGCTTGGGGCTGCCTGTAGTTCTAATTCATTTTCCTTTCTGCAAACTTCCTACCATGCATCTCTACTATAGCTTGGCAAATTCTGTAAAGGAATAGGTCTGGCTCCCCATTACACTGACCTCAAATATCAGATACTCCTCCTTCTGCTTCAGTTCTTCATACTCTTTGCCCTTCACTTTCTTCTCAGGTAGGGAAGAGCGGTGCTCTAGCAGTTCGGCTGCCATAGCTTTGAATTTGGTCTCATGGTTCTTCACTTGCTCCTCCTGTGGAAAGGAAATGAATTATATCACTTGGCAAAGCTGTATTAAAAAAAATCACAAGCTGTGTTATCCTGTCAATATCCTGTCATATTAGGCTGCTTTCATCCACTTTTCTGAAAGGTTGGGAGCTGACGACATGCTCTTTATCATTTGCTTTTTTCATTGAGTTGTATGTGACTCATTTTTTAAACCTGTGTTCTCTCTGAATTGGTTATTGTGTTCTTTCAAGTCATTTCCAATTTACTGGGTGGCTCTAGTGGTCTCTTCTAACTATGATTCTGAAAACAATCCTATCTGGTTTATTGGGGGAAAGATTTGTTTACAGAAGGTTGCCTTTACTGTCTTCTGAGACTCAGATAATGTGGCTTGGTCAAGAGCCCTCAAGTGAGTTTGTTTCCATGGACAAGTGGGGATTTGAACTGGTCTCCAGAGTTGTAGTCCAATGCTCAACTACTACAACATCTCTCTCACTGTACTGAGTCTTCCTGAATAAATTTCTGCACAGTTACAAGGACAGTTTAATCTTTTTCCCTTCACCCTTCCTCACTGACAAAAGTGCTATAACCTCCCTTCCCTATTTTCAGTTGCAGTCCCATCAGACAATTTGGTTAATCTCACTATAAAAAGAAATGAAAAGGGGTCAACTTTCAGTTTACTTCTGCTTTAAGCTTTTGTGAACTACATGCCACTTGCATGTAAAGAAGTTATCTATAATCAATGGAAACCTCTGCAGAAAGAAATTGTTGCATCCTGAAGATAACACCACATAACATTTTCCTTCCCTTTTAAACCTATCAGTGATGTTACTTTTCTCTCCAAAATCTCATGATGCTATACAAAATGTAGCATAGTATATAGCATTGCACAGGACAGGGGCTCCACTTACTTGAGACAGTCGTGTGATGGAGCTGGGCAACAGTGGGCGGCTGAACTTCTTTTGGGACCCAATGGCAGCTGGAAATGGGGGCGCAGAGAACATGGCTGCTACCACATTGATCCGTGTGATCCAGGAATGCATTTGTTCTATGTTGCTGAAGGAAGAAGCAGGAGGAATGAAACACACAATTCTCCAGGTAAATAAATGTTTTACGACAACTCTTGATTCCAAGTTTTATATATAGGAAAAAGCATTCAAAGAGGAGGAGTTCTCTGGCATGTATCTGTATCCCAATTAAGTGAACTGTGGTATTTCCAGGGCAGCTGCTGCCAGCTAATCACTAATCTGACACAAAACAAAGGAGACAGTAGTCTGAAGCACCACAACCCCTTTGTGTGAGCGCAGTGGTTCTCCTTGACTAATCGCTATTCTGAGACTACTGTGCCTGCTAAGCGGAGGAACATTTTTGGGAAGAGAATGGGGCAGAGCAATCAGATATAGTATAGCCCAACCTTCATACAAGTATATTTGAAAAGGGAGGGAACTGTGTGCCATGTACATCTTGACAGAAACTACTAATTGTTGGCTGTTCTTCAACATAAAGCAAGTTAGAAGCATAGGCAAAGGCCAAGTACCTTACATACTCATGTACAAGTCAACCTCATGTATAAGTTGAGGTCCACAATTATGGATGTTTGATATGACCCAGGGATAAGCTGAGGGCCACCCTAGGGATAAGGGGAAAAGCCATTTTTATACCCAGCCATTTAGAAAGGCAGAACTGCTGCAATGAAGGGAGTAGAGGGAGTTGGTGGGTCTTTTAGGTTCTTTCGGGACAAAGTAAGCTTTTGCTTTTTGTCATTCTACTCAAAGAAGTGGATGTTTCCCTTTTAAAATAAGAATTAAGGCGCAGACAGTCCCAAGTTGTGAACAAGATAGGCTCTGTATGTTTGTTCTTAAGCTGAATTTGTAAGTTAGAATAGGTACATTTTTAAAGTATAACGGCAGATATATATCACCTTTGGATAGCATAGGGAAGGTGGTTGTTTTGCTGCCTGTATCCCTGTTCAGAAGATTTCACTGCACTTTCTGTCCCTGTGATAACTGGATTTTGAAAACTGACTTGTTGTAGGAACATGGATTGATGAGAAAGCTTCAGTGGAGACACCTTTTCCCCATGATAACTTTTCCAGGAATGAATTTCCTTTCCAAGAGGTAGATTTTTCTCACTTCCTGTTGTTTCACCCCTGGATGTAAGTTGGATGTTTGTAACTTGGGGACTGCCTGTACTATACTTAAGGGGCCAGGTTTAGCACAGGGGGCTGAACTGATAGCTGCTGAAAATCCTGCCAATTGAAAGGTTGGCAGTTCAAGCCCGGGTTGGGGTGAGCACCTGCCATCAGCCCCAGCTCCCAGCCCACCTAGCAGATCTAAAACAAATGTGAGTAGATAAATAGATACCGCTTTAAGCAGGGAAGTAATAAAAGGCACCCTTGGCGATTTGATTGAGAGTATATCTAAGGACAGCAAGGCTCCCTGACTTGGAAGATGAAGCGACAGCACCCCACCCCCCCACCCCAAATTGGCCAGAGTCGAGCATAGCCTCCAAATGCAGGAAATTGATGAAATCTCTGTTTATGTATTGTCTGTCCTTGTTAATTGTATAATGGCACTGAATGTTTGCCGTATTTGTGTTCTGTAATCCGCCATGAGTCTCTTCGGAATATAAATAAAGTATATTATTATTATACTTATACTGCCCTGTGGATAAATTGACCCAGGATTTTTGAATCAATAGTTTGACTAAAATTTCTAGACTTAGGTATGACTATATACAGTAATTCTTAACTTAAAATGCTCCTGCATCCTTTTAAAGTCAGCTAGGGGTAATGGTGAAACAAACACTGAACCATTTCTGCTGAGGACAGGTGGTGCAGAGTGGACCAAGAGACAAATCCAAATGTCCTGAAAGAATGGCTAAATATGACAACAAGAGAAATATGGAGAGCCCAACTAAGAATAATCTAAAAATGGGATGGCCAATCAAACGGTAAAAGATTTCCAAGTCTTGCAATTCCATATAGGTGCTAAGCCCCAATACTTACGGAGCCTGGAATAGGAAGACTCTCCAGTCAGCTGTCCTGAGGTAGAATACGTTGGGTCTTTTGCTGTAATCTGACGCTTGGGTGGCCAAGGAGTGATGGATACTAATGGCATTCTTAAGGTCTTCCTCTGCCAGGGCTTTACCAGGCTTATATTCCTCCTGAAATGTGAGTAGATGTTATGCATGTGAGGCAGGAGTCTTTCCTCACCTCTCACTTAGGCTGGTGTCTTGAAGAATCCTAGACAGAGATTCTGTATCATGATTCTAACTACAGTTACAGAGTTCCATCATCAGACTGAACATGCACCCCCCCCCCCACCCCGGGCCAGCAACCTATCTTTTCAGCCTGGCAGCATCTGATTACATTTCTGGGTGCCGGAAATCAGAGCATTAGGAGAGGATGGTCCACAGCTTGTTCCGGGCTTGAGAAGAAGGAGCTAGAGAACCCCCTGGGGGTCCTGCCACAACTATATCTCCTATGGCACCTCGAGAACAGGAGTGGCTGCAGACATCATTTCCCGATGTTTCAGAAATGCTTTGATTGGGCTGCAGCTAGGCTATAAAGGCAGTCCTGTGGATTGTATTTTATCATTCATAACCACAAATGTGAATTCCCAACATTTCCGATATCACAAGTCAGGTTTTCAGTGTTTTAACTGCTGAACAGGTTATCAACTGTGTTTTTGAGAATGCTATAACACAAGAAGACTTCTAGGAATGGAGACTGGGACTATGTATACTTCTGCACTAGAAAAAAACAAACAAACATGAGGATCTCCAAATGGCCCACAAAGATTAATTTCAGAAAGTAATACTGACTTCGTGAAAATTGTTTCAATTGTAAAGTGTGAAGAGATCTTTGTCAATTTTTTAGTTTATGATTTCACATTCACATAATGAAGGCAATTCAGAAAATAGGTAGGCAATTCTGCCAAAGGCTTGAGAAATCAGAGATTCGATGAGAAGAATTTCTCATCCACTATTGCTAACTCCCCGTTCTTCCATCCCTTTTCTGTGTTTAACTCCTATATTTCAAATCACATGATTACACAAGTCCAGCTAATTTCCACGGAAACATGTGTGTTATAGATTCCTCATCTCCCTGCCCTTGCCATTTTATGCTACAAGGCTCATTACAAAGCGAGAAAGATTTCTATTTTAAGGTGTGTGGGAAGAGGAGTACAATAATTTATTTTCCAGCTCTCTGCCAAGGCAGGCTCTCTATGGATTGCCAGATACTGACTACTTATTTGGTTATTAGAAGGGTGGGCAGTTATCTGTCCCTGGTTTGTTTCCAGCACTATTAGTCTTCCAGGGAGGGAACTCTCTTGATACAAATGTGACTTCTTCAGTGGCTGCTTTGCTAGGCCACCCTCAGAGTGTTACTCATGTTTCCTCATCACACCACCTGCCACTTGGGAGCTTTGGCACCTCCTGTTCCTGTTCTTTCCCTCGGCTAGCAGTGACTGGGGTCAGCATCATTTCTCCGGTGTGACAGACTGAAACAGAATTTGTTCCTGCCATTCCTTGCTCCCCTGTGGCTTCCATCATACAGACATGGCTATGTGAGCCAATAGCTGCGGGATTAAATATAAGTGGTAGTTGCTCCCTAACACTCAAATTCCGTTAGGCGGTTTCTTTATGGCTCTGCAAAGATGCCAGTTTGCAGTGGCAAGGCAAGCAGCTCAGTTTGTGAAGAAGTCCTGAACCGTGGAAAGCAAAGAAAACATTTGAGCATGGGGAAATATGTGTCCTTGTACAAAATGAATGAAATAGTTAAAATTACATGCAGACCCATCATAAAGTATATTAAGACACTGATTCCTGATTCTGGATTAAAAGAATCAGGAAGAATCAGAAATGCCTCAAAATATGTGTATTAGAGAAGTAGGAAATAGCACTGCTCCATTTTTAATGACCCACTGCTGCTTTTTTTTCGTGTCAGGAGCAACTTGAGTCACTTCTGGAGTGAGAGAATTGGCCGTCTGCAAGGACGTTGCCCAGGGGACGCCCAGATGTTTTGATGTTTTTACCATCCTTGTGGGAGGCTTCTCATGTCCCCACATGGAGCTGGAGCTGATAGAGGGAGCTCATCTGTGCTCTCCCCGGGTGGGATTCGAACCTGGCAGCTTTCAGGTCAGCAACCCAACCTTCAAGTCTTCAACTGGCTTTAGTCCACTACGCCATCAGGGGCTCCATTGCTGCTATTGACTTGTGCCCAAAGCATCTCAATTTCTTGTCTCCTTTTTGTTTAGTGCCCCACATTTCTTAGTCAAGAGTTCGGTTTCATGATGATAACGATGGATTGCATTCACACTTAAGAGTAGATCTAATTATATCAAGGAACTTTCCTTACTCATTAATAACTTCAAATGCCACTGGCTTCAAATGCATTACACAAGGTCTGACTAAGTCAGGATTGATCTCTTAGTTATATTGGAAGCATAACAATCCATGCACAAGTATGTTTCCAGATGCTCTTAATTTTGCAGACTATGTGAAATCAGGGAGGTTTGGTCCCACTTTCAGGGGGGGGGAGGCTTTGTACCTTTTGCAAATAGAGGATCATTCCCTTCAGGATTCCATGGAAAGTCTTCCAACCCCTCTTTCCTCTTGGGGCTGTCAAAGCAAAAGAGACAGTCAATAAACAGCTTTAAAAAAATTGTGTCAGACGCAAATTGAGAATATAAAGCAAGTCGCTTCTGGTGTGAAGGAATCAGCCATCTACAGAGACGTTGCCCAGGGGACGCCCGGATGTGTTATAATCCTGTGGGAGGCTTTTCTCATGTCCCCCACATGGGAAGCTGGGGCTGACAGATGGGAGCTCACTCCATCTAGCAGATTCGAACCACCGACTTTCAGATCTTCAGGTCAGCAGTTCAGTTGGTACTAGGGTTTACTACACCACCGTAGCTCCCAGGTAAAGGCTGTGGCAGGGCTAAGAGATGTGTTTTGCATATGGGGTGGTGATGGGAGGTAGTGCCTGAAATGAAGAATGGAGCCAGGACAGGGCTGCAGTCTGGTCATGGCTGCCTGCCTTCGAAGGCATGACTGTGGATGCCGCTCTGTGCTTGCTGCTTGGAGGAAGCAGGCACAGCAGGTAAATTGGACTCAACAGCAGATACAACACATACAGGCAGGATCTAATCAGATCAGGGAGGCATTCACAAACTGGAATTAGGGGGGGATTTTTTTCAGGGATAAATGAGTGAACGCTGTAACTGCATTCAATGGGGAAAGAAAGAAACTTTCGAATCATGCAAACGATGTGGTTCCCAACCCATTTTTAATTATGGTGTCAACAACTAACACCAGCCATGATTGATGTTGTTAAGTTGAAAGCACAATTTAAAACCTACACCAGGAAAAAAATGGGGGGAGTGAATATTAAAGGGAGAAGGCTGTCACCTGGCAGATGAGCTCAGCTGATCCCTCCAGGCTTACTAGCAACCCTCCCCCTCCATATAACCTTCCCAATGCCCTTCTTGAAAATGGTGCACTCATAACCAGTAAAACATTGCAATCTTACTAGAAATTGCTTGCGGTGAGAAATAAAGGACCTTAGCAAGCAGTGATGCAATGTCCCAAAACAAGGAATCTGAAATGACATCTATTGTCCCTGAACAATTCTGTGCAACTTTTGAAAGCTGCCCCCTTTGTTCTTGTACTTGGCATCATATAGATTTCATTTGCAATTTCTGTACCCACTGACACAAAAGTATATAATGTTGTCCATACACTAACATCAGAGAATGTATGTCTCTCAACACTATTTACTGCAGAACATAGACATAACGGTGTTATTGCTCCTTTTTGCTGTCTTCCCTGAAGTAGCTGGATAGCCTCTTTTGGAACAGAAGGCTAAAATAGATAGGGCTGAACCAGAGTGTAGCTCTTTTTGTGTTCCTACATTGCACTGGACTCAGTGCCTTTACTATGCAGGATGCTTGCATCGATTGGTGTTGGCCATAGGCCTTCTTACAAGTGACATGTGGCTCTGCATAAAGCAGAAAGTGGGCAGAAGCTTTACTCTCCCAGAACAAAATCTATGCTGGTGACTTCACGCTGAGTCAGTTTTTATTTACCCTTCAGTTAATAAAGGAGATGGTGCACACTGAACACTCCTACAGCTTTCATCATTTGTGAATCTGGGAAGTTGTCCAGCTCTGTGTTCTCAACCAGACAATTTCTGCTGCAATTGTACCCATCTCAAGACTTGTCTTCCTACTTCCCAGCCTAGTGCTATTGCTAACATGGAAGATGGGTACAGGTTTGATGTGGAGAAAGCTACACAGGCTGTGAGAAGACACCGAATTTCCTTTCCTCCAGAAATACAGAAAAAATTGTGCTGAATGCACTACTTTCCCTTCTCGGGCTGAAAAAATAAATCAGTTCCTACAGTACAGTCTGCAAGAAAAAGCTAACCATAGTGCTAATGTGGAATGCTTTTGCCCAGAAACAGAGAACCCTTTTCTATGTAACTCTCTTGAGGCTGCAAGTCAGGGGTGGATATGGCCAAAAACAAAATTAAAATCTTTCTTATCCTTTCCTTTGCTGCCCACTCAGTGTCATGTCTTCTCTCATTATATATCTTCTCATTCTGGATCATCAGCTTGCTATGATTCCTTAATGTATGGAGAGAAAACTGTGTGGATTTGGTAATAGTGGAGTGTGTGTGTGAGTGAGTGAGAGAAGGAGTGTGAGGTGAGAACCATTTATTTATGTGGTGCCCATTCACTGGGCCAGGGACCAATGAGGGGTATGTGGATGCAGAAAGGCTTGGCTAAGCAAAAATGAAGCTTATAATGACAACTGCTTGTCAACAGAGCTCTCACTGAATCTACATTAGTAGTAACAATTGGATAAATCATCCAGCATTTTTTGAGAATTGTGCTGTGTGGATTGTAAGGGCCACAAACCACTGCATTTCAAAAAAATTCAAGTGGTCATTTGTACCCCGTTTTGAACAGTTAGGGAAGAGAAGGGGGGTGTCAGTGCTAAAATGAACAAGTGTCATGCAGAGGATAATTCAAATTGTGCATTGGCTCAGTGAGTGCAGAGTTGTTTTTTATCTCGTGTCAGAAGCAACTTGAGAAACTGCAAGTTGCTTCTGATGTGAGAGAATTGGCTGTCTGCAAGGATGTTGCCCAGGGGACGCCCGGATGTTTGATGTTTTACCGTCCTGTGGAAGGCTTCTCTCATGTCCCCATATAGAGAGCTGGAGCTGACAAAGGGAGCTCAACCTGCTTCCCCCAGATTCGAACCGCTATCGGTCATCAATCTTGCCGGCACATGGGTTTAACCCACTGTGCCACCGGGGGCTCCCCAGAGGAGTTGGTAATATGGTAGGGAGTTTTTATGATAGTTAAGGACACATGCAGAAGATAGGTGTCTGCTAGGGTGAGCCAGATCACAGATAATCTCTACAGTGGTCAATAGCCATTTCTGCAGTTGCAGCATCTTTTCCTGCCACATAAGATCTTCGGGCTTTTATGGACATGCTATGTTACCAGTCATCCTTAACCTGCAGCCATCCAATTGTTTGGGTCTCCAACTCCTAGAATTCCTGATCATTGAACAAGCTGGATAGGGTTTCTGGGAGTTAAGAGTCCTAAACAGCTGGAGGGCGCAGTTGGAGGATGCCTGAACTATGCATTTGTGGGTGCTGGAAAAATCGTCTCACATCTAAAAAAACAAGGGTGATAGGTTTTCTAAAAATGAGGGACACAGCAGGTTTAATTATTTGTGGTTTTTTTTTCTCAAGCTCTCTGACTACCTCAAGGAAGTCTAATTATTTAAGAGGAAGCATGTTTCTGGTCAAGAGATAATTCTGAACAACGTTAAAGACTGCCCAGCAAAACACCTCCTCGCAGGCAAAACTAAACCATCCTGTTGGTTACTGCCTAAGGTTAGCTAATCCCAGCCTACAGAGAACAGCAGGAAAGACTGATGGTTTTAGTCAATGCTCTCCCCTTGCCCCACTCCCGATATACACACACATCACTACTGCCCCACATACTTTTTTTGCAGTCTGGCTCAGCATGGCTCTTGCGCACCAGGATGCCATATTTGTATGTAGCAATGCTGGGATCCTGTGAGAAGTCCAGGAAAGGGTTGCTGCAGCTGCTGATGCGTTTGATGGACTTTGGGTTGGGGTCTGCCAATTCTGAAAGGGACTTGCGCAGTTCTTCTTCATCTCTAGAGGGGAAATAAACATCAGGGATGCACATCTTTAAACCACCCCACTCTCTTGAAAACTGGAAGTTGCATACCAGGAGACCCAAAGATGGAGCTGCTAGTGAGACCAGAGTTGCCTGTTATTCTGTCCTTCTAAGGACATGGACCCAAGTGTGGCTTTGATAGAACCGAAGATAACAATTACCATATTCACTCAAATCTAATGTGCACCTTTGTTGAGTAAATTACATAGCACAAAGTGAGGTGTGCATTAAATTTGATGCTGCATTAGAACTGCACATGTAAACCTGCTTGTGCCCCTCTATCAAGCCAGCCTTAGCCCGAAGGGGGAATGGCCTCCCGACTGGTATCATTTGCCATCCTTTGAGTGGTGCGGTGTCCCTTTGCCATTTGGCAGTTCTGAAGCAGGCGGATTGGCTGACAGGCAAGGGAAAATGGTGCATTAAATTCAACAGCATTTTTTTCTAATGTGCACCTTCAAAATTAAAGTATGCATTACAATTTATGATGCACTATACTTGAGTAAATATGTTATTTCTATCTGGGATAGGAAAGTTGGAAGACAATCATTTTGGAACCATGAGCACTGTGACGTCGCGAGTGGCGCCATCTATATGTGGATCTGTAAGTTGCAAGATTTGAATTGTGTCATTCCTGATTTTGCCTTTACCCTGTAAATGTAGTTGGATTGGTTATTTATATCTGTCAATCAATGTTGTTTGTACCTGTTATATTGCTCACTCAGCTAAATTGTTTGGCTCCACCTCTTCCTGGAATAGGACTGTGTTTCCTCCTTTTCATTCCACCAGCAAGCTCTCTATCAGATGGACGTGAGAGAGAGACTTGGCTCTGAAAGCCCTTGAAAAATTACCTCTCAGCACCAATTCTGAGGTTCTTACCCTTGGGACTCACACTTCATGTTCAGGGCCAACCTGAACAACGTTGAGGAGTCTCAAGCGCCTTCACATCAGTCCTTTGGCAACAGAGGAAGACTCTGTCTTCAGATATAGGTCA
Organism: Anolis carolinensis; assembly: GCF_035594765.1. NCBI lineage: Eukaryota > Metazoa > Chordata > Lepidosauria > Squamata > Anolidae > Anolis > Anolis carolinensis. Next base: position 186,237,855 of record NC_085843.1, read on the forward strand.
TTGGACTGAGGCTGAGTTTGCTCCGGCATTCACAACCTGAGAAAGAGGGATCTGGAAAAGCTCCACGGACTTAAACAATCAAAGACTGTAATGTATATTTTCTTTTACCCCCTTTGTGAACAATAAACCCAGTTTTTGAGTTATCTACAGTGTTTTGGTCCTTGGGAGTTCCAGTTTCCCTAAAGGAGGGCAAGAAGCAATCCCCTGGGGAAAGACCTAACCCCTGGTCCATGCCTCTTTCACTAAGAGTACAGCCCCAGGCGCGACGGCACAAGCACCACAGAATATGCATTCTCTGTGTTTAGGACAACCAACCATACAGAGTAAGCAGGTATGGTGCGACAGGGGGTGTACTCAAAAAAACTATTTCCACAGAGTAATAGGGTGAACTACATTATGCTACTAGTTTTGATTACTATAATACATAATAAAGGCAAGGAAAAAAGAAAAAGTCCCAATGAAGAAAATTATTTTTATGGCATTGTAATAGGAGTTGCTTTTGTTAGTCCCATACATGTTAACAGAGCTGTGAAATTGATAAGACTATCACACACAACTTCTGGTCTGGTCTGCTTAATTACAAAGATGTTACAATAGAAGACAAGAATGGGGTTGTTGTATGTTTTCCGGGCTGTATGGCCATGTTCCAGAAGTATTCTTTCCTGACGTTTCACCCACATCTATGGCAGGCATCCTCAGAGGTTGTGAGGTACCTCAGAGATGTGGACAAAACGTCAGGAGAGAATACTTCTAGAACATGGCCATATAGCCCGGAAAACATACAACAACCCTGTGATCTGGCCATGAAAGCCTTCGACAACATAGAAGAAAAGAATGTTTTTGTCTGAAAGACATTTTCAAAGAGAAAATAACTCGTAAAAGCAGTACAAGTTAAGAAAGGATGGGGCATCACTGTATAGTAAATATCTTATAGTGTTATCAGAGCAAGTAGATATATACACATCCTCCATTTTTCTGAACTTTCAAAACTGATCTAAACACTGGGTTATTTGCATGTTACTCATCGTGAATCACGGGGGACCATCTGTTTTATTTTTAAAGGGTTGGATGGCTGGTTATGTGCATACAATTGTTCTCTGTGTTACAACAAAAACTAAAAGCCCACGGCATATGTAAGAAAAACTTGAAACCTATTTACATCTAAAGGGTATTGTGCACTGTTTATTCATCACCAAAGATATGTCTGCCGAGGGTGGTGGACAAAAGAAAAAGGAGTTATGTGTACTGTTGCCAATGACATCCTTATCGAACGAAAGCAAGATGACATATAGAGATGTAGAGGTATCGTATCTACAGTCTACAATATAGTTATTGTTAAACTTAATGGTCTAGATCAGCACTCCACCTTGTTGAAATACACTCACCATAAAAGCAGCAGAGGTGAGAACAATGAGTAACAGTGAAGAATGGAAGCTCTGCTGCATGGAAATCCTTGAGGTCTACTAGCACAACACTTGCTAACACACATTTTCGTGCCTCAAATGCTAGACCTGTTTCTGAGTATATCTGACCTGCTGATTCCAAAAATGGCACAATTTTCCCCAGTTCTCGTTTTCAGATGTCGAACATATGCCATATACGAGTTTTCACCTGCTTGCCCATAAGAAATCATGATAACCTTATCTAAGTAACCAGAGCTGATGTGGTCTATCCAATGCAATTTTCTGAACCAGTGCCCCAAATAATCCCAGGCCTAAAAATCAAAACACCAAGACTTTTATTTTATCTTGCAATCAGCTCCATGTATGAAGTTGTCCATCCTTCTGCCACTTGCTAACCCCAAAGGGAGCACTAAAGAACTACACAGAGGACAGAAACACACAAAGCAGATGATTTGTGTTGGGAATGGACGAGCCGTTAAGCTCTAATCACCCTCTTTATGAGGTAAATTCCCATTAAAATAGCAGAGTAAAAATTGCAGCAGCGGTGAGACTTGAGACTTATGCGGTGTGAGTTTGGAAGGCCTCTGTGTCATCAGGAAGGCAAAGGGATGCAAAGTTAGCTTTAAAGTTTAAAAGCATTTATTGAGGTAAAAAGAAATCCATTGATGGATAGAAAAGGTTTGGAGCTAACTATGTAATCTATCCTGTTCTAATACACATAGACGGATTAAAATAACAAAGGTATAGATAGCTACATTTTGACTAATAGAGGACAGAGGTGCATCCTCTCTGGAACAAAGCAGGAAGCTGGAATGGTGACCAAGCCTGGTGGGTCGCTTCTTCTCTAGGGCCATAAACATTCCAAAGGCCAAATTGGGGAAGTTATGTCAAAGCCCTAGGAGGGAATCACATTTCTAGAAACTTGAGTAGTCCAGGGTGATTCCCAACAATTTGAAGGAGAAAAAAAAACCCTCCTTAAATAAAAGGGCCAACTGAATTATTTTGGCATCTGGACAAGAAAGTCCCCAATTTCTTCTTTCTTGCAGTAAAAATACATCTAGAATAATTCAAATAATGGCCCTTTCATTAAAGCTAAAATCTTCTGCCTGAAGTGGCTACCATGCTCTGTCTTATTATAGCAGATCCTAGGAAAAGTCCTGGTAGTAGGCACCTGGATGGAAGCGAATTTCAAGCGATCTGAAAAGGGATACAGCAACAGGCTTTCAGCACTTTCCCTTGTGAAGCATGACTTGGGACTGCTCCACATAGTGCCAGGGTAGGGAGCTGACGTGCTGCATTTTCCACTTCAAGAGGATGTCACTTAAATGCATCAGCCAAAGCTGAGTTGTCTCTATGACGACAGCTTGGGCTATTCTGGATCTCTGCCAAGGTTACAAACCAGGATGATTAATCCCAGCAAATCCACTAATCAAGCCACTGGTGACAGTGGGGGGGGGGGGGGAGAGATGGGGGATGGCACAGGCCCATCACCTACAGTGTGTGCGTGGAGGCCATGGCTCTCTACAGAGATCAAATGCCAGAGATCCTGGCCTTCCAGGTCAAAGCCTGCCCTTCCGCACAGCGCTGATTCCAAAGGGGTCTGTGTTGCACCATATGGGCCCATTGTAAGATCTAACAACTTCTGTGACTCTCAAAATTAATAGTATTAACAATACAAGTACTACTATGTATTGTCTATATTGCACTAAAGATACAACACAGAAGTTAAAAGAAGACAGCTCAAAGTCAAAGGGCTGAACTACATAAGATACTAGATGACTCAATAGGAATCATGTCAGTTTTTCATTAAAGTAGTATCAGGAAAGGTCCCAAATGACATAAAGGCACCAGATGGTATATGATCTTGGAGCTAAGAAGGACCAAGCTTGGTTAGTACTTGGCTAGAATACTATTGACAAATACCAGGTGCTATAAGCTGCAATTCAGAGAAAGGAGTGAGTGAACCATGTCTGATTATTCAGTGCCTAAGAAAACTCAATGAAAACCATGGGGTTCACTATGGGTTGACACACAATACCATAATACACACAATACCACAATGACACACAATAAACTCTTTGTTTAACTAAGACCGCAGTACACAGGGAAGGGAGTTTTAACCAATACTGCAATACTCATCTGTGGAAAAGGGAATCAATCCTTGCTTGTTTAGTGGAAGGTCTTCAAATTACAGGTCTAGCATTGTGGATTAAGTATTTCCTCACATTTACTGAAAGCAGCTTTTTTCTAGTCTAGTCTTTCTGTAATACAATTTGCAGGAGAACATGGTCACTCCCATTTAAGAATCCTGCCACTTCCACTCCATGAATCTTGTCGGATAGAAAAGCATGGGCCTTCTAAGAAGATCAATTAACATTTTGACAATCATTCGATTTGGCAGAGATTGCTTAAAAACCACAACACAGTCATTTTCTTGCAATTGGTATAGATTTTCAATCCTCTTTTAAGTCAACATGGTGTTGTACATAAATGGGACACACACTGGTCTAGTTATGACTTATTAATGGGCAATCAGTTTAAAAATCTATAACTAGAATGGGCATAGATATCCAACTAGGTCTTTTATCTCAGAAATGGCTCTTTTGGGTCCATTGGTTGCCATAGCTTTTATTCAAGAAGAGGCTTTCTAAATCAGAAAATTGTTGGAGATATAATACAGGTTGAAAATCTCTTATCCAAAATGCTTGGGAACAGAAACATTCCGTATTTGCAACTTTTCCAATTTTGGAATATTTGAATATATATACGTAATACAATATCTTGGATATGGGATCCAAGTCTAAACATTAAATTCATTTGTTTCATAGACATCTTATTTGCATAGCATGAAGACTTATATTTGGACATTTATAGAAACATACAACTAAGGTTATTTTTCCTCAATTTGAATTTTTATTTTCCTGCCTTGGTTATGCCAGTGGTTCCCAACCTTTTTTTGACCAGGGACCACTTTGACCAGGGAACACTCTCCAGCATTGGTACCAAAAGGGTAATGAATAAGTTTTTGGTCAACTTTAGATTCGGTTTGGTTATTTGGGGTGCTGATTCAGAAAATTGCATTGGATAGATCACATCAGCTCTAGTTTCGGATACAGAACATATGCTATCCAGTAGTCGTTAAACTATATTTAATACTCTAGAGTTGATGTGGTCTATCCAATGCAATTTTCTGAATCAGCACCCCAAATAACCCCAGGAACAGGCCTAAAAACGAAGTCACCAAGGTGCTCCCGCTTCTAGGCGCCACATGGAACGGCTCCGCTAAGGGGGATGGATGGAGGAGGAGAAGCAGCAGTCAGGAGGCTTGTTGTCGTGCCTTTCGTTGGTAGTCAGCCTCTCCCCTCCCAACATCCCCATTACCTCAGCACTATAAGAAGGTTTTGCGGGACCAGTTGCTCTTGTTGCAATGCTGTAGTAACAATGAGGCCGCGGACCATATTTTAGTTCTTGGGGGCCACTGGTGGTCCACAGACCACAGGTCGGAAACTACTAGGTTATACAGAAGATTACTGTATGAAAGTTTTTAATGTACATTTGTTAAATAAAAAAATGTTTCCAAAGGTACAGTTGTGCAGATGCTGGATGATTCATTTTGTGAATCACAGAGACCAGAAAGTACCAGAATTTGTTCCTTTCATTTCATTTCTATGTGTGATAATGCTAAACTTCACTTCCCATAATTTAATGCTGCTTCATATATATGACGTGTTTCACACAAAAGAAAGACATTCAGAACCACATATGCTGATTGTATTGAGGTACTAGGGGCTGTATACGTTGCATCATGATCCATATATAAAGATGTTTCTCATTCTTAGTCCTTATTCTTGGATAATAATAATAATAATAATAATAATAATAATAATAATAATAACAACAACAACTTTATTTTTATACCCCGCCCCATCTCCCCGGAGGGACTCGGAGTGGCTAACATGGGGCCACACCCAGGCAAAACAGACAATATAAAACTCATCAATATAAAAACAAATCGATAAAAACAGATAAGATTGCATATACAAAAAACATACTTTGATAAAATCTTGGGTTGACTCCTAAAATGAACTGGGCCAAAAAGTGTGAGTAGTGCGAACTATAATTAGGGGAGAGGTAGGTACCCAGAACAGTTGTCCCGTTACAGTGCTAGGGAAGGAGTACACAGAGAGAATATGTCTGGTTAATGGAGTGGAAAATACTATAAAAATAAAATAGACAACAGGGCGATCCCAAACTATGGAAATCAATCACCAAAGGCCTGTTGGAAGAGCCAAGTTTTCAGGCTCTTCCGAAAAATAAGGAGGGTAGGGGCCTGCCTCAACGTATGCTCTTTAACAGATTCTTGGTCCATTTTTTCATATCTCTAGGTTTGTTGTAATTGTGTGCCTTCAAGTCAACTCTTGTCATGTTTTTTTTCAGAGAAGGGTTGCCATTGCCTTACTTTGAGACTGAGAGTGTGGTTTGCCCAAATTCACTAAATGAGTAATTGCAATCAATTATTGGAGACACTACTGAGCTAGAGGGACCACTAGTCGGATATATAAAAACGGTGATTTCCAATCTTTTCCCAGATCTGTAATTAAACTATGCTTTACTACCGATTTTGAGATTGGTATTAGTATCCTGTTCTAATATATTGTATTAAAATAGAACTGTATTGTTTATCACAAACATCACCAGACTTTAACGTTTACTACCCCGATGTTGTGACGCAAGGAACATTTGATGAAATAAATACAAACAAGAAGCCACAATGTTTTCAAACAATAAGACAAATCTTAATTGTGTAACTACTAAAGGCAATCATTTACGTCATCATTCTATACCAATGGTGTCAAATCCAGGTGTTTTGGATATCAGCTTCCCGAAGCCCTGGCCAGCTTGTCCAACAGTAAGGAATTCTGAGAACTGAAGTCCAAAACATCTGGAGGACCAAAGACTGGACACCATTGCTCCAAACCTACTGCCTACAATTCATTCTTAAGGCTATTTCCCATTTTCCTACTCTGCTGAGCCAGTGGCACATCACATGCATTTTTATTGTAACACACTTTGAATATAAGAAGGTAGAATACCAATGATAAAAAGAAAACTAAAATAAAGAAATAACACTCAAAAAAGAGGATGAATTCGGGAGCTACTCAGAAAAGGGGAAGTAGAAATACATGCAGGGTACTCACATGGCCCACTGCAGTTTTTCATTCTTGATGGAGCTATATAGAGCCTGCAGAGATAAAAGAATGATTAGTGTTTTCAGACCGGCTGTGTAATTACAAAAACACAATATTTCAAGACATACTATTCCCTTTAGAGTAATCAAAATCTATTAGAGAAGAGGTAAACCCTGAATTTAATCCTCACCAGTAGGTTCTGTTGAAAGATAACATGGCACCTTCCCTTGTACAGGCTTCTTCAGATCAATAAAGCTATGTCTACACTGGCCCGGTGGTATCCACATCGACAAGGGATCAGGCCAAAATAGAACTGATCCGGCTGTTCAAACTGCTGCAAATTTCCAAAATACTGTCTCATGGAGCCAGCCATCCATAGCTACCTGCCTAGGCATTCAAAAAGGCCTGGTATAATCCTAAATATTTATTATTTCTGTTGTTGCTGTTTTTCTCCAGGGATTGACTAATTGCCTTTCCTTCTGGGTTGAGTGGAGAGGTATCAGATTACTCACGAATAAGCAAGTGAAGATAGTTTCTCCCTCCTTTGCTCCGTCTGCCTCCCATCTCACCCACTGCCACTGTCACTATTGCCTCTTCTACTAGTGAGGCTCTACACTTGCACTGCTCTTTCAGCTCCTTCTTTGATAGCGATGGTCCACCAATTCTCTCACACCAGAAGCAACTTGCAGTTTCTCAAGTCGCTCCTGACATGCAAAAAGAAAAAAACAACCCTCTCCTCTGGCTCCAGGGTGGCAGGATGGTCACAGCTAACCTAAGGATTAGCGGAGGCTGCATCTCATAGGAGAAGAGCAGTGTATCATTGTTTCCAGAACCAGAAAAGGAGCTGAAAGGAGTGTGAACATGAGACCTCACTGGCCAAAGAAGAAATGGTAGCAGTGGCCTGAAACAGAATTAAAACGAGAGATGAGAGGCGGCTTGGGCAAAACATAGGAGGAAGGGTGACCATTCACTGACTTTTTTGTGAGTAAATCACCACCACTAATTAGTAGACTTTTATATATTAATTAGATGAAGCATTTCATCTAGATTAATAAGTAAAACAAGTTGAGTTTTGATATGAAAATTCTGCATAATTTTCAATTTGCCCCCAAAATGCACTTTTTTCTGGTTGAAAGAAAAAGAACATTCACCAATGGCTTCAAAATATGTCCTAATTTGCACTCCCAGGCACATCTGTTTGGATGCTAATGACAGTTAAACTTTGTTCCCTTTCTAAACCCTCAATCCATCAAGCATATTCTTATTGAAGAACAATGGATCTGGATCCACAATGATTCTAGGACAAGTTGGCAAACTTAAGAAAATTTGCAAACTTGATGTGTGCAAAATTTGTTTTCAAATGTATTTCAAATTTAATTTTTTTCTGTATAGTTTAATAATTAGTAAAGTTCATAGAATATGGCAAGAAAAAAATGTTTTCATAGGTAAACATTACAGCCTGGCCATCTTTAAGGAGCATTTTGCAGTTCACATTCTTCTACAATGGAGTCCTTGTTCCATTCATTTCTTTCTGCCTTTTGCCACTTGCATATCTACCTTTCCGTAGCCTTTTTTCCTGTCTTTCCCCTCATCTTGTGCTGCCATGCCAACATTCTTGTGCACCTTTTCTCAACCGGCCACACTTCCTATCCCTCCTCCCTTCCCCATAGAGACTTTATGACATGTTTTCCTCCCTTCCTGCTGGACTTGAATCTCCTATCTCCCCACAGAGATCACCATCTAGTTGTCTGCCTGCTGCTAAGAACCAAGGATTGCACAAAACTATCGCTGGTGCTTCAAATAGAAGGCAGTTAACACAATAATGAAGGCAGGGAAAGTGGTAGCAGGGTCAGTAGTGATGGAGAGGAAAGATGGGATGTAAAAAAGGTGGCAAAAATGAGGTCGGACATTTTTGTAATTGTCCTTTATAATATCAAACTGGATTTTCCCCTGAACACCTAATAAAATGATATTGTTACATCAAAGAAGTCAAAAAAAGCAGCAAACTCCAGGGAATCTTAAATACTAATGTCTTTTACTCTGCTTTCTTGCTTCTCTCACCCTTCACTTTTACAGCTTCACTGTTTTCTGTAGCACTACAAACAGACTTCAGCTAGACCCCCTGAAAAAGTAGACTTTCCACTTGAGTTATAAAACTGGTCTCAGGAACTGAAAATCAGAATTAAGAGAAAGCAAATCAAAGATATGAGTCTTCACTCAGGTGCTCAAAGACAGGTTTTCTTCCTACAAAACTCTTGGACAAATCCATACAAGGAAAAGCCATCCAGAATTATGCTACATCATTTGTAATTGACAATTTCTCGGGGAATATGGGAAACACAATAGCAGTACATGTGATGAGCTGAGTGACAATCCTACTTCAGATGAGCTGTGTAAATGTGATGAGCTGAGTGACAATCCTACTTGTATTATTTCATTCTATTTATAGCCATCTGTCTATTTTTTTTTCTAAGATGACTTTCAAATGGTATCATATTTTTTTCCTTTTCTTCCTGCAAAAATACAGACTGCAGCAGATATTGTCTAGGATTTTATCCCTAAGGTCTTCCTAAGGAGCACAAACTGGAAACAAAAGAGTGCTGCTGCTGCTGCTGCTGCTGCTACTACTACTACTACTACTACTACTACTACTAATAATAATAATAATAAACTTTATTTTTATATCCCGCCCCATCTCCCCGAAGGGACTCGGGGCGGCTCACAACAGGACAAGCCTGAACAACTACACAGCATATTTGACAAAACTTAAAACATTTCAACGATACACAAAATAAAATAATGGACAATACATTAAAATCCAAGCAGATAAAATTAGAGCAATTAAAAGCAAACCAGCGGGGACAGGTTTCGTAAAGTGCTGTATCATGGTAATGAGTAACAGTGATAAAGTGCCATATATTATGTATCTTTAACAATTCTTTATCACACAAACAAGCTTCTTTCTCCCTTAGTTAGGACATGGCTATAGACTTGCTTAGTCCCGATTTAGGGCAAAATATAATACTGGATTATTCTCCCAACTTTTTATTTAAAATACTGTAATGTAGATTTGCTATGGCTGAAAATTGAGTACAATTGTTTTAATAGAACTGACTTGTTATACAAGATTTCACGGTGGATTAAAGATGTGCTCTTACGACCAGGGTTTATCTCAATTATTTAGGTTTTTTTTATACTGTATTAGATCAATCTAAATTTGGTATTAGGTATCGGGGGTTTCCTCTGTATTTTTCTGGCGGTATCCCATTCTAATTTTGAGATATGTTTGTTGGTTGCTATTTGTTTCTCTTTGTTTGTTGTTGTTTTTTTATTTTTATTTTTTTCATTGTATCTCTCTTGTTTCCACTACTTCCTGTGTTTGTTCTTTTCATTCACTACTATGTGCAAAACTCAATAAAAATATTATATATATAAAAAAAGAACTGACTTGTAAATAATTAGGGTAATATAGATATTACAGTGGGCTTTCAATATCCTCCACAGTTTGGTTCCAGGACCCCCTCTCTCCTCCCATGGATATTAAAGTCTGTGGATGCTCAAGTTCCATTATATACAAAGGTGTAGCAAAACAAAGTAAATTATATAAAATGACAGAAAAATTCAAACGAGTGTTGAAGAAGAACCTGAGGATTTGTGAAATGGCAGGAGGCCACAAAAGGATAAGCCGACACACCAGCAAAGTGCTTGGCACACAGCAAAGCCAAGGTTCGCTTTTGGGATTCTCCCCCCCCCCCCTCACACACACACAAACATTTTTGAGTGGTGGTTGGTTCAATCCACGGGGGCGAATCCATGGATATGGAGGACCAACTGCATATCTATTTCTCTCTGGCTGCAAACAAACCCCATGATACGCTTTCCCCACCTTCTGGACAGTAGAGGAAGCTGACAGTCAGGAATCCAATCAAAGAGACTGGAATTACAAGCAGCTGAGAGTAAATTGGAAAATGATGGCCATAAAAAAGAAAACATGGACATCTCTGCTTCAGTCAGGTAGGGCTTCCTCTTTCACATAGTAACAATAAGATTTTTGAAAGAAACAATCTCCAGAAGCTAGATATTTATTAAACATTGGTTATCATGGTCTCTAGAGGCCTGCATAATGACATTTTCAAGAAAGAAAATTGAGCATCACATCTTTTTACAAAAAAGAAAGGTTCTCAGTAGAGTCCAGAAGGAGGAGGACAGAAGAGGAAATTGTGGATCTCCCTAGATGCCAGGAACAACCGAGTGAAAGTGGAGTGGAGTTACAGCACTGTTTATTAATCTAAACTTCAATTAGAAACAGCCAGCACATCTGAGGTCCAGAAATTATCAATCAAAAGCAAAAAGAATGTATTTTTGCAGATGATATCTTGATTCCCCCTACAAAATCCCGAAGACTCCTTTCCCAGGGTGAATAAAGAAAAGTGAAAAAATACCCCAATTCACCAGCAGACTTAATGACAAAAAATGACAAATTTATGATGGATAGCTTTGGAATTTAGCTACCCATATATCACAATAACTTAAAATGATTCAATCAACTTGTCCTTAGATATTACAATCAAAGCACTAGTTGGATGGGATCTAAAACGTATACGTAAAATGGATGAATCTAGACATTAGGATCACTTCTCAAAGGACTTCACTTTGGGTTGCTATGAGTTTTCCGGGTTGTATGGCCATGTTCCAGAAGCATTCTCTCCTGATGTTTCACTCACAAGAGAGGATGCTTCTGGAACATGGCCACACAGCCTGGAAAACTCACAGCAACTCAGTGATTCCGTCCATGAAAGCCTCCAAAAAATTCATCTTTTTAATTAAAACCTCCAAATTAAATATTTTTAATAATTTTATTGAATTTTATTAACATTGGAAGAGTGAGAACAATTGATTATATAGAAAGTAGGAAATTAAAAATGAGAGAGTGGAGAAAGAGAAAGACGAAAGAAAAAAGAGAGAAGAAAAAAAACCCCCTATATATGTATATATAAAAAACACTATATATACACATATACATACACATATATATTAAAAAAGAAAAAAAATATAACATAATTTTTTGTTGACTTCCTTCTTTCTTTTGATAGTCTGAGAGTTCATTCTAGGTTTTACTGTTATTGTTTCTAGTCTTCTTCCCCTCTGTCATCCTCCTGAGAATATCATTTAAAATCAGGAACAAATGGAAATCAGTACTTGCCCCAGGCCACTCTTCTACTCAGCCTCTCCCACATATTTTATTGTATAACACAGATAATCCAGTTCTTTCTTGTACAGGTAAGTCCCCGAGTTACTAATATTATTTATTTATTTATTTATTTACAGTATTTATATTCCGCCCTTCTCACCCCGAAGGGGACTCAGAGCGGATCACATTACACATATAGGCAAAATTCAATGCCTTGACATAGAACAAAGACAAGACAAATGCAGGCTCCGAGCTGGCCTCGAACTCATGACCTCTTGGTCAGAGTGATTGGTCTCAGCTGGCTGCTCACCAGCTTGCGCCACAGCCCAATACCTGACTTACAAATGACTCACAGATAAGAACAGGTGTAAGAAAACAGGAAGTGAGAGAAATCTATCCCTTGGAAGGAGAAATAACTCCTGAAAGAGTTATCATGGGGAAAAGGTGTCTCAACTGAAGCTTTCTCACCAATCCTTGTTTTTACAAGCCTAAAGAACCTATCTTGTTCGGGACTGCCTGTATATGGAGATAAACAATCTACAACAACATCATTAACAATATTTGAAAAAGAAGTGTCATCAGTCTAGCAACATACACAAGGATCAGACCTCTCTGATTTACAGATGTCTAGGCAAATCCCTTCTGAACAAAACCCTGTGATTGGTTTGCCTTAGAACTGTCATGAATGGGAAACAACTCGAAAGCACACTAGAATGACAACAACAATAACAATCCAACATAATATGAATGGGGCAAGTCTCTAGAACCAACTGGGAGCTGGAATTGAATTTCAAAATATCAGAAAACGAATGGTATTATTTCTGGATCTTTGCTCCTTTCAAATGTAGGTCAGCCTATTTAAAGAAAATACCTTTAAGATTGTGCACAAACGGTAAAGTTAACACCATCAAATTAGCCAGATGGGCCAAAAATACTGTCTCTAATTGTATTGTTGAAGCCACAGGAAATAAGACAAAGGAGTCACCTAGAGGGAAAGTGTTTTTACATCAAGAGAACCACTGACGACATAGGAAAACTGATGAAGAAACACAACCTACAAGCAATCTACAGACCCACCAAGAAAATTAAAAAAATGCTATGGTCGGTAAAGGATAAAAAGGATCCTCTAACTATGAAGCTGTGAACAAGTCTACATAGGGACCACCAAACGCAGCACCCAGACATGAATCAAAGAACATGAAAGGCACTGCAGATGAATTCAACCAGAGAAGTCAGCCATAGCAGCATACTTGATGAACCAAGCAGAGCATTGAATATTATCTGAGAACAGATACATTCTCAACCACTCGGGCAGCCACCATGTCGGACCACACATAGAAGCCACTGAAATCCACAAGAACATGGACAATTTCAACAGAAAGGAAGAAACAATGAAAATGAACAAAATTTAGCTACCAGTATTGAAAAACAGTAGAATCAAGACAGTGACTAATGGACACCATCCAGACAGTAAGCAATCAAAGCCCATTATTTATACCCCGCCCTTCACACCCAGGAGGGAACTCAAGGTGGCCTTACAATAGGCAGCAATTCGATGCCATACACATATATTAAAATAAACAGTTAAGTTAAAATTTTAGGTGTGCGTGTGGGGGCTTGACCTCAGCTTCAGGAGTCAGATTTCCCTCGAATTAGCTTAGCCCAGGATAAAGCCACATTATGGCTTTGCCATAGGTTAATTCTCATCACCCTTATGTGGCACTTAGCTGTCACTGGGTGATCATTTTGAAGTGTAGATTGGTCGTAGGACACAGAGCAATGGGTAAGGACCATAGGAAAAGTGATCCCATCTAACATTAAGAACTTTGGGAAAGGAAAAGAAGTTTGACAGTAAATATGCTGCCTTGAATGTGAGGAGGAACTGAGGGGCCTTCTCACCAAGGTGAAATAAGAAAGCGCAAAAGCTGCAGTTAAACATAAAGAAAACCAAGATTATGGCAACCAGACTGATTGATAACTGGCAAATTGAGGGAGAAAACATGGAGGCAGTGACAGACTTTATATTTCTAGGCACAAAGATCACTGCAGATGCAGACTGTAGCCAGGAAATCAGAAGACGTTTACTTCTTGGGAGGAGAGCAAAGGCCAACCTTGACAAAACAGTGAAGAGCAGAGACATCACATTGGCAACGAAGGTCTGCATAGTTAAAGCAATGGTATTCCCCATAGTAACCAATGGATGCAAGAGCTGGACCATAAGGTAGGCTGAGCGAAGGAAGATAGATGCTTTTGAACTGTGGTGTTGAAGGAAAATCCTGAGAGTCCCTTAGACTGCAAGAAGATCCAACCAGTCCATACTCCAGGAAATAATGCCCGGTTGCTCACTGGAGGGAAGGATATTAGAGGCAACGATGAAGTAATTTGGCCACATCATGAGAAGACAGGAAAGCTTGGAAAAGATCACGATGCTGGGGAAGATGGAAGGAAAAAGGAAGAGAGGCCGACCAAGGTAAAGATGGATGGATGGTATCCTTGAAGTGAATGGCTTGACCTTGAAGGAACTGGGGGTGGTGACGGCCGACAGGGAGCTCTGGCGTGGACTGGTCCATGAGGTCACAAAAAGTCGGAAGCGACTAAACGAATAAACAACAACAAATGCTGCCTTGGAGTGTGGTGGAACTTCTTTCTCTGGATGTTTTTAGACAAAACCTGAGTGATCTGCTCTTGGAAGCGTTTTGATTTTGTATCCCTGCAGCATGATTTTCTTTAAACTGTTCTCTTTTGTGCATCTGCTTTTCTCTTCTCACTCTCATGTTGTTGTTGTTGTTTTTAAAAAATATATCCCTCAAAACCTGTGAAAATTGCTGGAGTTCATGATGCCTCTTGTGTGACACTTTTCTTTTTAAAATATAACACTTCGGTATTAGTAGTGTCAAATTCTTAACGTTTTGTCATGCTGTGTAGGCTTCTAAGTGTCATGTTACATGACACTGAGCAATAAAGCATGCATAGAAACCAAAAGATAATGTGCAGATATATTGCAGCATGAATTATAATTCCCCTGCCCCCAGAAATAATTATTATGGATGCTCATATTGTGTGAAACGTTCCCATGCACAGGATTCAATTTGTGAGAAAGTCCTGGACAACTGCTGCTTGATTCAATAGTTGTGGAATCCTGCAATGTTTATGTTGCCCCATCCAATGCTTCTTGTCCCCTCACACTTTGCTTTTTGACTATGTATGGGGCCATCTGCGGATCTGGAGTGATGCTGATGGTACTTGGCCCTTTTTCTCAGCATCTTCTGAGATAAACCAAAGCTTTGGTGATGCTTGATTTTTTGCAACTGGATGGGTGAGTGCAAAAAAGCCTGACTCCTTCTAAGAAGGAAGCATGTAGGTACTTTTAAAAGCCACAGGGACTATCTGAGCTGCATGTAAAAAGGCACAAATAATTGTATTTAATTTTTTATTGAATATGTGTGTAGGATATCACAATTCACAATCACGTCACTGAAAAATCAGAAGAAATAAACATGATTTTCCATTAAACTCTCCTGTTTTGGTATATCCTATTTTCTTGACCTTTCCAATTCCATACATATGTATTACATATCAATAAGTTTTACCCCCTCCCTTCCCCTCTCATCCCCCCACTCTCCGAGAACAGCTGCATCTCTATTTCTAATATTATTTTAACTGTCCCAAGGAGGGTGACTAAAATTAGGAGTATGGAGAACAAGCCCTGTGAGGAGCGGCTTAAAGAGTTGGACATGTTTAGCCTGCAGAAAAGAAGGCTGAGAGGAAACATGATGAGGGCCATGTATCAAGATGTGATACGCCCATTACAGCTGCTGCCTGCTAAGAATTTCTTCTTTAAAAACAGAAGTGTTAGAGCACCAAAGTTTTCAGCAACAGAAAATAAAACCTTGGGGTGCATCTATATTGCAGAATGAATCCACTTTAACTGCCTAGGTTCAATGCTATGGCGTCATGTGGGCTGTAGTTTTGCAAGGCCTTGAGCCTTCTTTGCCAAAGAGTTCAGATGCCTCACCAGACTACAAACCCCAGGATTACACAGCATTCAGCTATGACAAATTAGAGATGACGTCCCTCAAATATGAGCTCTGGGTGTTTCCAAAGCAGCTTCCCTTATAGTACTAAAATTACCCGTATTGCTCAAATTTTATGCACACCCTAATTTTGGCATGGTGATTTAACTTTACAAACTTTAGATTTGAGTAAATGCAGTATTTTCCTTTTCCTTTGACTCTATCAGTTTTCCATTTTGAATCCCAGTTCTCATTGGGACAACTATTTGTGTATTTCACTCTCCTTTCAAAAATACAGTCCTGAAGCATATAATCCACTAAGTATTCGAATCATTTTTAAATTTCCCATTTTCTTTATTCTTGGGAAGCTTTTATTATACGTTTTACAACATCAGTCCATTCTTTGTTGCTACCTTTAACTTCTATTTTCTGAGTAAAAAATTGTGTTTATTCAGTTCTACTTTTAGCCCTAAGATTTCTTCCATCTCTTACTCTTTATTTTATTATAGAATTTTTGTATCTTATCACAATACCACCACATATGCACAGAGATACCTGTCCCACCACATTTGTGCCAACATAATTTTAGATTTGGTGATACGCTCTAGTTGATTTGGGGTTCAGCATCATTCAATCAATATTTTCCATTGTGTTCCTTTCTTTAATCCTTATGTTTTTAATTTTTATTGTCTGGATCCAGTGTGCAATATCCTTCTCAATACTCTTTCCTCTTTCCAGACTTCGATCAGTGTTTGTTTCAAATTATATTGTTTTTCTACTATTTTCCTATATATGAAACCCACAAAACCTTTCTCCTTTTCAGTTTTCCATTTTAAAAATTGTTCTAAATCTGTATCTGAGCTATCTTTTCTTTTCCAGTCTATAATCTTCTGTTTCATTATATTCCATAAAAGCCAGTTACTTTGCTGCAGTTTTCTTTTAACACCCCTGAATCTTTAATTGGCACACAAACTGTATTAAATTGAAAAAAGAAAACAGAAAAGATAGGCACTGGATGAAAGCACGAAAATATAAAATGTGCTAGTAATCATCAACAGATCACAATGCAAGAAGTCATATGCTCAGACGCCAGTAAATCCGACTCCAGCTTCTAGCCTTGATATGTATAAGCCTCATCATGAATGTAAGATCAGTGACTAGTATCAGGCTAATTCTTTTCTTTAAAAGAGAGAAGCAGATTAGTTTATTCACACAGCATCAGAGTGAGGATCACACTAGATACTGAAAGGCTTGTCTACATAATTTCAGGCTGAATTCAAAATGCCTGTGATGACATTTAGGACTTCATCATATGGGTGAGAGGAAAGATAGTAAAGCTAAGGGATCCATCTTACACTACTCCTTCCCCAGCCATCTCATGTGCTTATCACATCTTTCCCGTCTTTTCCCCCATTCCCTGGCATTCTTCAGCCTGGAGTTGGGTAACACCTAACTCCTGAAGGTGGTCTACAGGCTCTGTTTCCGTGCATGTAGTTCCACTGGAAGTGCCCTTATGTTATCTGATGGCCTCTCTGGGACTCCTGAAGAATCTCTTATGAGGTCTTTAAAACCCCAAATGACTTGGGACCTGAGTGCTGGAAGGAGACCTCTCTTTATATAGATTCCTGCCCAAAGGTTGAAGTTGCTGGAGAGACTGGGGGAAGATGTGGAGACAGCCCTCTCACCAATTGCATCCTAACTAAGAAATGCTCCCTGCATGGAAAACCAATAGGTACCAGGACTGGTTTCATTTTCATCCCCAACAAAAACATGGCTATTTATGAAAGCCTGGGGGACTGTCTATGTACATGGTTTCAATCTGTCTAAACCTGTCAAATCTGTTTTTAATTTGCTTAATTAACAGATGTTTAAATTATTAAATTATTAACAATTTTAAAAACTTAGAAACTGTGTAATAAGCATTCTATACTACCCGCAGATACTGTAATACAGGATGGGATATAAATTGTGCAATTAATAAATACAGTAGAGTCTCACTTATCCAAGCTAAACGGGCTGGCAGAAGCTTGGATAAGCGAATATCTTGGATAATAAGGAGGGATTAAGGAAAAGCCTATTAAACATCAAATTAGGTTATGATTTTACAAATTATGCACCAAAACATCATGTTATACAACAAATTTGATAGAAAAAGTAGCTCAATACGCAGTAATGTTATGTTGTAATTAATGTATTTACGAATTTAGCACCAAAATATCATGATATGTTGAAAACATTGACTACAAAAATGGCTTGGATAATCCAGAAGCTTGGATAAGCGAGGCGTGGATAAGTGAGACTCTACTGTACCCCTAATAATTAACCCAACACATTTATACTTCCACCACAGGATTTCTTCATATGTACCTCAATAATCACATTTGCAAATTAAGGTCATGTTTACCTTCTAACGACGAACTACAAATCAAGACACACTAAAGGGAAGATGCACTTGTCCTTCTATGTCCGTGGATTCCCCATCCATGAATTCAACCCTCCATAGAAAATGTTCATTTTATCATTTATATAAGAGTTATCTCTTTACAATGCCATTGTGTACAATGGGACTTTAGTATCAATGGATGTTGGTATCCACAGGGGGAGTTGAGAGTGTGTTCTGGAATATAAATCTTGCTACTTGTAGAGCAATTCTACAAAAAAAACACGAGAAATATAACATCTAATTTGATCCTCTGGCACAAATTCTCCACTACTTCTGAGCATTTCCTTCACTACAACATCGTAAGTGAACAATGCTATGCTCCTTCGGAGAGAAAGATTAGCCTCACAGTACACTGAAAGGGAAGGTGGCATGCCTTCAAAGAATATTCTGCCCCAGCATGAGAGGAAAAGGTCAACCCCCATCACCATCGTAAAGATATACAGACATGAAAACGACCAGACAATTTTGCAGGGAACCATGTGTGATTTTGTTTCCCAAAGTGCAAAATTGCACATTTAGCAGAAGAAAAATTGGAAATTTTCAGGGCATCATGAACAGAATTATAATGAAATATTTTCTTATTTAGGACAAAAGCAATGCCTTTAAAAATTAGGTTTTACTCAGTCAGAATGCTAGGATCTGCACAGTATGGAGATGAGTATGCAAGGCAGTCAACCAAATTAAAGAATGATAGTATTTGTGCCTGTGGTAGCCATAAAACAATACAACAGAAAACACATTCCTGCATTTAAAGAGGAGCACAGCAGGCGGTCTTCATTGCCTATGATGATTATACATCAATATTTTCAGTATTGAATTAAATTTTATATACTAATATAAGCTGGCCTCATCCATAAGTTTATTGTATGAGATAGTTCCTGACCATGAAATTGCATGAGATCGTTCCTATTTATTACAAAGCATGTGGTTTCTGTTTTCATTTTTCTTCTACATTTCATATTGCAAAAGTCAAGGTAATAGGCAGCATGGGGTACAGCCTATCACTGCTCTCTCTTTAATAGAGGGGAATATTGATATTTTTTGTTTTTTGTAAGTATATCAAATACTATAACTTTCCATGCAACATTATGAATGAAACATTTTATTTTGTCAAAGCAGAAAAACAAATTCATGTTCACTATGAAAATAAACATGGCATATATTTAAAGTTTTCCCCAAATTGCTATCTCCTCTCTGAAAAATGCACGAAAAGTTGTTTTTTTAACAACTACACTCACTACACTCTGAGGCGTTCTATTCCACTGTCAAATAGCTCTTACCGCCAATGGCAGACTGGTCAGGGTGTCAGCTTTCCCAGTGGCAGGTAGGGTCCCTTAAACATTAGGCAATATGTAAAAAATGTTATAACCTTTTAGCTTGAAAATATAATAGAAGTATTATTACTGGGATAAGTGTATTATTACTGGGATAAGTCCCTGGGATAAGTGATCCATGTAGTGCCACCCCTAGTCTCTGGAGGACCAAAAAAACCCCAAACTTTTTCTATTTTCATATGCCATTCTTTCAAATATTTAAATATGGCTAGCATTTCATCTCTTAACCTTCTCTTCTCCAGGCTAAACATTAGTCTTCCTCATCAGATCTGTGAGACTCTTTGGAAAAACATTCCTGCCAGGTCTGGCTCTGTTACCATTAGTAAGAAGTTCCCTATCACCACTACATGTCTCTTCTGGGATTGGCAGGAGCCGTCCCATGTGCTGCATCGTCC
The DNA here is from genome assembly GCF_035594765.1 of Anolis carolinensis. Taxonomy (NCBI): domain Eukaryota; kingdom Metazoa; phylum Chordata; class Lepidosauria; order Squamata; family Anolidae; genus Anolis; species Anolis carolinensis. Next base: position 186,257,823 of record NC_085843.1, read on the forward strand.
AAGGTCATGAACATATTCTCTGAGGACTGATAGTGTTGCTCTTGTTCCTGTGTCTCATTATCACTGATAATGGAGAGAGTTTCAAGTTGATTCTGTAACTCCAAACTCTTTTGGTCTTTCTATTTCTGTGTCAGTGCTCCAAATGTCTGCCTCCTTGTGTTTGGGAACATACCTCCAACTCAGAGACATACTTTGTGTGTTTCTCATCCAAGAGAATCTACTCTGTTCCGTCCAAGAAAACTTCATGTTGAAGAATGGATACATAGGCCTCAGGTTGCTGGATTTTCTCTTCCAAGGGGGCCACTAATTTGAACTTGCTAAGGTGTAACTACCCACATCCTCTGGCACAGCCATTGCAGATAATTGTAGCAGCTCCCTAATGATCCATATTCATCAGTCTTATGTAGGCACTGAAACACAGAAGACTGATATATACCTCACAACCTCTGAGGATGCCTGCCGTAGATGTGGGCGAAACATCAGGAGAGAATGCTTCTGGAACATGGTCATACAGCTCAGAAAACTCACAGTAAACCACAGAACACTGAGTTTTCCTTCAAATCTTCATTCTTCAACACCCACAAAAACACACCTATTCATTGAGCTCCTGGACAACAAGTGCCGGGGACTGCAGCTATAAAGAGATTCCCCACTCCACCCATCTCTTATTCCTTTCCTCCTCATAGATGTCCTGCCCTGCTAAATTACTTGAGGCTTCGCACAACAGAATAATAGAATGCTAATGAGCCCTTGAGAAAGCCTCCACTCAAGTCACACAAACAGTCAGGCTTTACTTAACAGACTTAAGATCACCAGAACACAATAGAATGCTAACAATCATGCACGCAAACAAGCTCCCACTCAGATCCCACAAATAAACAGGCTTACCCCTACAGACACAACAGCCTTAACCAAACAAATTCTCCCAAAGGACTCTCTATAGTTAGGGAAGTTTAATCCAACAGACGCAAGCTGTCACCTTATGGGGTTTCTTACACCATATTCATACAAAATACCCCTATTGTCCTCACTTGTTCACGGAGCTCCTGTATGCTCCCTATACATCAGGGGTGAGCAGTATGTGTGCTGTGGGCAGCATATAGCCCTTGGGACCCTTAAAAAGCAACCCATGGGACCCCAGAAGCCCTTAAAGCCTCTAGATTCCCCTGATTTTAAAACTTTTTTTGAGCTTGGCGTGATTTTTGCCCCAAAACATTGCAAATCTCCCTAAATTGCTAAAAGGTGACAGTTTGCTCCCCTAATACCCTAGGCATCAAAATCTCCCAAAACAAGCTCTCTCTCTTAAAAATGGCCACAAATAGCAACAGCAAAAGATATCCTATCATTTTGGGCATGCTGAAATGAGTAGCTGTGAGTAGCAAGGAGGGGAAAGGACTCCTGCCCTACTTGCAGTTGCCCACCATAAAGCACCTGTGTACTTCAGTGGGAGTAGCAGGGATGGAAGCTATTAGAAAAATAGCCTATCAGAATTTGTGGTTTCCTGCTAAAAGAACATTCTTCTCTCAAAAAAGGAAAAGGGGAAAATAACACGTGAGACTAAGTAACATTTCTAGCCCAGCTTTTTATTTTCAAACTGTATAATAAAGCAGACTTGCTCCTAGAAAATATTAATATTTAGCACCTGGCACGGAGCTATCTTAAGTGGACAGTTGAACCACTGCAGCAAATTTTAGAGCTAATATTTCGGAACAGAAAACAGTAACAACTTTTTAACCATTCCTACCCATTTTCTGCACCTTAATATATGAATGTTTAAAATTAAGGTATCTATTAATTTGCCCACTGTGTCCACTAGACCCTATTTTCCCATATCACATGCTGCACTTATTTACAATGGAGCCCCCGATGGCATAGTGGGTTAAAGCTTTGTAACTTGAAGGTTGGGTTGCTGACCTGAAGGCTGCCAGGTTTGAATCCAACCAGGGGAGAGCGCGGATGAGCTCCCTCTATCAGCTCCAGCTCCATGCGGGGACATGAGAGAAGCCTCCCACAACGATAGTAAAAACATCAAAACATCTAGGCATCCCCTGGGCAACGTCCTTGCCGACAGCCAATTCTCTCACACCAGAAGCGACTTGCAGTTTCTCAAGTCGCTCCTGACACGAAAAAACCCAAAACAAAACTTATTTACAATGCAACTCTCTTACTTTCTCTCTTGGTATTTGACCTGATTTCTTTCTTTCCTCATCCTATACTTGTTGGGTTTTAATTGCTGCATTTATTTTTGTTAGGCTAGAAAGATTTTGTTTTGTTGACTGCTGTTTTTCATGCAGTCAACGCCCCCATTCCTTCATTGCGTGTGGTATCAGTATTCACCAGCATTATCATCACTGCATCTCAGTCTTCTGTGCATGCATATCCTGCTAAAAGAAAGGAATTAAAATCCCAGAGTGACACAATCAAACTTAACAGCACTTTTACCTTACAGTAGGAAAATGCCTAGGAAAACCAGTGTATGCTGTTAAGGCTGAGTCTTAACCTCTCTCCCCTTCTGTTTTCTAAAATAATTTCCCATCTTTTCTACCAAGGCCTGTGTGTGTGCTCTGCAAGTGGGTTCCCAGCTGAAGTTCCTCCTCTACCCCCATCTGTTAGGCAGAAGCTTTCAGATGAAGTTGTTCATTTATTCCGATTAGAAGGCAAATAACAGCAGGGCAGCTTGTGGACAAAGGTGGTGATAGGTAAATACAAGATTTGCTTTTCAAACCTCCTCCTCAATCCAACAGATGGATAAAATGTATCTAAAATTTCAGTTCTGTTCAGAAAACAAGTTATTTTTTTAGATTATAATTCCCAGAATCTCCCACCCAGCAAGAGCAGCGTCACTTTTTTTCTAACGAGTCATATGAAATCTTGAGTAAAATTAACCCAGAAATTGAATTACCCAATGAAGAATTAATAAGAGTAACCAAGAGAGAAGTCATTGTCCTCTTTGTGAAACCACAGAATGTATTGGCCTTAATAGAAATTTCATTTCCAAAACTGGGTAAGTCTTTTCAAAATGGATCAAGGAAGGGCATAAAGAGCTCTGTGGAACTGGGTCTGGAGAGAAACCTCTGTGACTCATCAACAGACAGAGGAGGAAGATGGAAATTCCTAAAAGCTTTTCAAACTAAGACAGGAAAACATTTAGCTAAGAATAAAGAGAAACCAAATAAATTACTTTTCTCACCAGATAAATCAATGCTTCTCAACCCAAGGAGTGGGATCTTCAGAATGGAAGACAAACTGAAAATCTCAGCCTGCCAAAGTTATGGAAAATGCACTCTATATCTCTGATCCATCTGTTCAAAAACTGCTCCCAGACTCCAGAATTGCCTTCTTGGAGACTAAAGACATCATCCTTGGTTTCCTTTCATAAGCAAGTGGTGAAGACATTCTGTTTAGTAGAGCCCTTGCAGGCTGAATACTCAGAGGAAAGGGTCACGAACCCATGTTATAGTTACACCACCAGTTCCAGGAGCTTGGTGCACAGGCTGAGACAAACAGGCGAAACAAATAGGGGCATTTCCCTGGATGTGGAGGATGAGACTGCAAAAAACGAGCTTGTGCCTCTTGGAGAAAATCTCTCCAGTTTTGCAGTCATTTGGGTGAGTTTGTTGAGCTACGGTTGTGGTCTTATTGAGAGGAAAAGTTGTTTGTTTGTGTGCAATGAATGGAGGCTTCCTTACTCCTTGGGGTTCTATTATTCTGGTGCGAATAGCATGAGATCAGCCCCAAGTCACCAGCCTGAGCAACTGGTTCCAGAAGGGAGGGACATCTGCATGGAAGACGTAGGTCAGAGGAAGGAGGTAAAAGGCTGGTTGGAGGAGGAGCTCATTGTCACTAGATCTCTATATCGCTACACCATCAGTTCCAGGAGCTCGTCACACGCCAGGAAAGTTTGAAGTGGAGGCCCAGATTTCTATTCCATTCTCTACTTAATTTTCTACTTGATTCTATTAGAAACAGCGAGGGAGCTCATGCAGTCACTTGCAGCAGCTATGGAATGTTTACGTTCTTGCCCAAGGACATGGATAGTTAAACTTCCAGCAAGTGTAAATTAGTAACTCTCATGAAAGAGAAGGTCCAATGCCTTGAGGCCCATATATCCAAACTCCAAGAGGTTGCCTTGGATGCAGCAGTCTTGCAGGAAAATCACAAAGGGAATGCCTTTTAGGAAGAGATCACTCCCCAAACACAAGAGACAGAGACTTGGAGGAAAGTTCTACATAGAAATAGGAAAAAAACAAGAGCTACAGAATCAATCTGAATTCTCTCCAGCATCAATGATGAGGCAGCTTGTCCTTGGAGTGTGCAGGTGCCCATGGAACCGTCAGCACATGGAATGGCTCCTGCCAAACCTGCAAGAAGGCGTATGGTGGTAGTAGCGGGTTTTCTGCTGAGCAGTAGGGAAGAAGTGATTTACGGACTTGACAGGATGACTCAAGAGGTGTGCTGTCTCCCTGGCACTAAAAATCCGAGATGTAACTGAGAAGTTGACAAGGCTTATCAAACCCACAGACTGTTACACCTTCCTTTTGGCTCATGTGGGAATCAATGACACTGCAAGACATAGACTTAGAGAGATCACATGGAATTATGAGGCTCTGGGTAGAAAGCTGAAGGGCCTTGATTCCCAGGTTATCATTTCATCTCTCCTCCTAGTTCAAGGGCATTGCCCAGGAAGGGAGAGAAGGATAATAGAAGTGAATAATTGGCTTTGCAGATGGTGCTGCAAAGAACTAGAACTCTCAATACAACAAAGCAATTATGATATAATTGACATCACTGATGCCTGGTGGGATGGATGTCTTATGATTGGAATGTAGTTATAGAGGAGTATAATCTATTTCTGAGAAACAGATCAAGCAGGAAAGAGAAATATCAGCCTCACATGTCACAGGTGTTTATGTCTGTGAAGAGATCCATGATTAAGTTCTGGGTAAAAATTAAGGCAATGGTTCTCAATCTGTGGGTCCCCAGGTGTTTTGGCCTATGACTCCCTGAAATCCCAGCAAGTTTACCAGCTGTTAGGATTTCTGGGAGTCGAGGGCCAAAACATCTGGGGACACACAGGTTGAGAACCACTGAATTAAGGGGTAAAGAATTAACAGGCTTGCCATTGTGGGGATCTATTATGGATCATCAACCCAATATGAGATTATGCTTAGATTATGCCTTCCTGTAACAGATGACCAAACACTCAGAAAGGAGAGATGTAGTAGTTAATGGGAGATTTCAACTATCTTGTTATTTGTACAAAGTCAAACTCTGCCAAGAATAGCAGGTCTAACAAATTCATCATTCCCCTTGTAGACAATTTCATTGTTCAGCAGAGAAAGAGACAACAAGATCAGCTAGTTTAGATCTGACACTAACCAACAGTGATGATCTGGTCAATGGGCTGGGAATAATGGAATCCTTAGGTGGAAGTGACCATACCCTCCTGAAGTTTGTTATACAATGGAAAGGGAGACATCCATTCTAGACCTTAAGAAAGCTAATTTCAGTAAATTAAGGGAAATATGAGATGTGATCTTCTGGTCAGGAATACTAAAAGAGAAGGGAGTTCATGATGGGAGTTTTTAAAAAGTGGGATATTGAAGGAACAGTTTTAAAAAGTTTGAATGAGGAGGAAAAATGGGAGGCATCTAAAAAAACTAGAATTAATGTCTAAATAACTTCCAACTGAGATAAGATTTAAAAGGTACAAGTGCAAAAAAAAGGGAGGGAAATCACAAAAGGAATTCAAACAAATAGCTTGCAGAAATAGGGAGAAAGTCAGAAAACTGCTCATAGGAAAGAATATGGGGTGGCAATTAAAACAGCAAAAAACCCCTATGTATTCTGATACCATAGCAGTGGCCACTAACAGACATTCTGTTTAAAGTGGTATGTGGATTAATACATCCTAAAACTGAAGATCATTTATACTACACAATAGCACACTGTGAAGACATTGCCCACTACTTTGCCACCAAAATTTGATGGATTCATTCTGATCTGGAAGCCATCTTTTTTACAGCTCCGGTGGATGTACCCAAAGTACCACCTGGTCCCTTTTTCATGGATAGCTTTCAATTTATGTCAGCTGAAGAGGCAGGCAAAATCCTTGAAGAAGTTAGGACCACCACCTGTATGCTCAACCTGTGTCCCTCTTGGCTGGTCAAACAAACTGATCAATGCCTCGCTCCACCAAGGAAAGGTCCCCACTGGCCTAAAAATAGTGATGGTCCAACCATTGTTGAAAAAACAGTCCCTCAATCCAACTAGGCTTGAAAACTACAGACTGGTGTCCAATTTGCCTTTTATCAGCAAAGATTTGGAGTGAGTGGTGGCCAAACAATTTCAGAGGTTTCTGGATGAAGCTGATTTTCTAGATACATTTCAATCTGGTCTCAGGCCGGGTCATAGAATGTAAATGGCTTTGGTCACCTTGGTAGATGATCTACGTGGAGAACTAGCAAGAGGAATCTGATGCTCTTGGACCTCTTAGGGGCTTTCAACACCACTGACCATGGTATCCTTCTGGAGCGTCTCGAAGGGATGGGGCAGAGAGGCATGGTTTTGCAGTGGTTTCAGTCCTTTCTCTCGGGTTGTAGCCAGAAGGTGGTGTTGGGGGAGGAGTCCTGCTCGACCCTATGGCTGCTAGACTGTGGGTTCTTGCAGGGCTCATCACTACCCCCAATGTTATTTAACATTTACATGAAACCGCTGGGAGAAATCATCTGGAGTTTGGTATCACCTGTATGCAGATGATGCCCAGCTTTATTACTCCTTTCCAGCTGACTCTAAGGAAGCTACTCTGCACCTGAAACATTGCTTGGAGGTAGAAATGAACTAGAGGGTGAACAAATAAAACTTAATCCAGACTAGACTGCAGTTCTACAGGTCTCGCGTATGATGGATCCGGGAATAGGGTCATAACTTGATCTAGACAGGGTTACACTTCCCCTGAAAGCCCAGGTCTGCAGTTTGGGGGTGATTCTGGACTCCTCCTTAAATCTGGAAGCCCAGGTGGCAGAGTTAATGAGGATCACCTTTGTACAACTAAATCTTGTGCGCCAATTGCGCCCATTCCTGGAGAAATCAGATCTGGCCATTGCGGTACACACTTTGGTGACATTCTGACTGGACTACTATAATGCGCTCTACATGGGGTTGCCCTTGGAGATGGTTTGGAAACTCCAATTAATTCAGAGAACGGCAGCCAGGCTGTTAACAGGAGCAGATGTAAGAGATCACACTACTCCACTACTGAAACAGCTCCATGGGCTGCCCATTAGTTTCTGAGCCCAATTCAAGGTGCTGGTTTTGACCTTTGAAACCCTACACAGCCTTGGTCCAGGCTACCTGAGACAGTATGTCCCCCGTTACAACCCTGGGAGATCTCTTAGATCCAGTGAAGAGATTCTGGTGTCAACAATAACCTCTTCCAATCTTCACCTAAAGCTTTTGAGGGAAAGTTTCTTTTCTGGGGCTGTGCCCCTAATGTGGAATGCCCTCCTGGGGGAGATCAGATTTGCCCATACCTTACTAGGCTTCAGAAAAAGTATTGAAACATTCTTTTTCAAGAAAGGTTTTGGCTGATTGGGTCTATTGTAATTAGATGTTGGCATCTGGGTGGCTTCTAGGAATTCTTGATTTTAAGGATTGTATAGTTTTATTTTATAGAGTTTAATGTTCTTCAGCATTGTAGAATATCTGGTATTGTTTTTAATGTTTGTATTGTTTTATTTTATTAATGCTGTTAGCCATCTTGGACCCTTAAGTGAGGAAAAGCAAGATAATACAACCTATAGCACGGAATGAGCTCAGGTTTGCTACAGAGATTAAAAACAATAAACATCCCTTTGTCCATAGAGAAAATACAGTATAGAATAGGTAAGAGGCACCACAAGAGTGTCTCACCACTCTTTGATAATTTCTGGAGAACAGGAAAAATGCCAACAAACTGGAGGAGGATACATATTGTCTCCACTTTTTCAAAGATAAAAAGAATATCCAAACAATTACCACCCAGCCAGCCTGACATCAATATCAAGAAAGAGTCTAGAGTTGATTTTTAAAACAGACGGTCTGTAAGTACTTAGAAAAAAAAATGTTGCTACTGCTAAAAGTCAATATAGATTTCTCATGCCAGATTAATTTTATCCTTTTTCTGATAAAGGTACAAGCTTGATAGACAAAGAGAATGCTGTTGATTGAGCATATCTTGAGTGGAAAAGGTCCCCCATGCTACTTCTGCAAACAAGATAGTAAAATGTGGGGTCGACAATGCTACTATTAGGTGAATTGGGAATTGGTTGACCAACAAAAAGAATAGGCCGCTCCCCAATGGTTCCTCTTTATCCTGGAGAGAAGTGACTAATGGGGTTGTGTCCTGAGCCCAGTGCTATTTAACACCTTTATCAATGACTTGGATGATGGAACAGTGGCTATATCAATTTGCAGGCGGTACCAAATTAGGAGGGGTATCTAATACCTCAGAGGACAGGATAGAATCCTAAATGACTTAACAGATCAGACAGCTGGGCCAAATCTAATCAACTGGAGGATATAAGATGGGTTACACATCTTGAGAACACTACACGTGAACGAGATCTAGGAGTCTTGGTAGACCATAAGATGATCATAAGTCAACAGTATGATGTGGCAACCAAAAAAGTCAATGCAATTTTAGGCAGTATCTATGGGAGTATAAGGAGCCCCGGTGGTGGTGAAGTGTGTTAAAGCACTGAGCTGCTGAACTTGCAGACTGAAAGGTCCCAGGTTCAAATCCCGGGAGCGGAGTGAGCGCCTGTTGTTAGCTCCAGCTTCTGCCAACCTAGCAGTTCGAAAACATGCCAATGTGAGTAGATCAATAGGTACCGCTCCGGCAGGAAGGTAACGGCGCTCCATGCAGTCATGCCGACCACATGACCTTGGAGGTGTCTATGGACAATGCCGGCTCTTCGGCTTAGAAATGGAGATGAGCACCAACCCCCAGAGTTAGACATGACTGGACTTAACGTCAGGGGAAACCTTTATCTTTACCTTTTTATGGGAGTATAGTATCTACAACAAAAATAAAATGAAACCACTCTATTCTGTGTTGGTCATATGTCACCTGGAATACTGTGTCCACTCTTCTGGGCACCATGATTCATGAAGGATATTGACAAGCTGGAATGTGTCCAGAGAAGGGTGACCAAAAGGGCAAAAGCTCTGGAAATTATGCCTTATGAGGAGTGGCCTGCAGATTTGTATATGTTTAGCCTAGAAAGGGAAGGTTGAGGGGGGCATTATAACCATGTACAAATATTTGAAAGGAGAGAACAAGCAAGGATTCCACCTAAATATTAGGAAGAACTTCTGATAGTACATTTTTCAGCAGCTCTCTTAATGTGTAGTAGAGTCTCCTTCTCTATTTTTTTTGAAACAGTAGTTGGATGCTCATCTGTCTGGAGGACATTGACTGTGTGTTCCTGCATGACAGGGGGTTGGATTGAATGGCCCCTTGTCTCTTTCAATTCTATGATTCTATGAACTCCCCAAATCGAGACTAACTAAACCAGAAAAAAGAGGAACACACAGGGAAAATTCTTTACATTGCTGCATTTCTTCAGAAAGACAGCTACAATGGTTTGACCATTAGATTATGACTCTGGAGAGCAGAGTTCAAATCCTTGCTCGGCCACGGAAACCCACTGGATGATCAGAGACAAATCACACTCTCTCAGCCTAGACCTGAGTTAAACTACGTTGCAACCTCCCCTCAACAAATCTTGCCAAGAAAACCCTATTTGAGAGTTGCCCTGATTTGGAAACAACTTTCAAGTACTCCACAACTATTTATTCAGATAATCTTTTGGTCTGATTCTCTGAAATTCTCAGGTAGCACTGCTATCCTCAACATCAGTGGAACAAGAAAACAAGACCCAGACAATAAAACACGCCACACCTAATATGCTACTTTTGTTTGAAAGAAGAAGGAAAAACCAATCAAGGTCCTGATCAACAGTTGTTGCTGAGGAGAGTCAACAATCTCCTCACTACGAACACAAAGAGGGGGAGGAGAAGGGACTCCTCTAGCTCTACTGCTGGCCACAACTGCTCCCGCCTGCCTTTCTTCCTCTTACTCATCTCGCTTGTGTGTTCTGGCAGGGATAACTGCCTCCTTGGAGCTTCCCAGAGAGAAGCTGTGAAGAGCCACCACTGCCAGTGTCCTCTCCTTCCTCTTACTATGGTGCAAAGCAGAGGGATCCTCATCAATGGAGCAACCAGATCTCCCACCCAGCAGCCCCAGAAGTGTTTACTTTCTAAGAAGCCAAATCCTCCCTATCGTGCAAGTGAAAGTGAGGCGAAGGTCCAACATTGCCTCAATCCCTGGTTGGTATAATGGATTTGTGGGGAGGGCCAGTCCCACCACAGATAGTCTAAGAGGCAGTGCAAGGAAGAGACGGTAGCTGCTCCTTTTGGGATGAAGTGGGGCAGCAAAGAGGGCCACTCACAGCTCATCCAGGAGAAAGGACCCACTGCTCCCTGACTCAGGAAGCAAGAGAGGTGAGGCATGAATGATGGCTGTTTCTTCTTGCCTGCAGTGTCCCCACTCCAAACACCGACTAAGTTGGACGTCTGCAATGCGCTTTACATTGGGCTACCTCTGTACCAAGTTCAGAAATTTCAATTCGTTTAAAACACAGCAGCTGTTACAAGAATATCTAGGAGTGAGCATATTAACTCCATGATAAAGTCACTCCACTGGCTGTCAATTTCCGGACAAAGTACAAAGTGTTGCTGTATGTCTTTCGGGCTGTGTGGCCATGTTCTAGAAGTATTCTCTCCTGACGTTTCGCCCACATCTATGGCAGGCATCCTCAGAGGTTCTGAGGATGCCTGCCATAGATGTGGGCGAAATGTCAGGAGAGAATACTTCTGGAACATGGCCACACAGCCCGAAAGACATACAACAACCCTGTGATCCCGGCCATGAAAGCCTTCGACAACACAAAGTACAAAGTGTTGGTTTTGACCTTTAAAGCCCCACATGGTTTAGGTCCAGGTTAACTACAGAAATGCCTTCTCCCCTACAATCCACCCCAGACGCTGAGGACCTCTGGGGGCATCTATTCCATTCAGCCAGAACCCGACTGGCGACCGTCACCCAGAGGACCTTTCCACCAGTCACCCAAAGATTGTGGAATCACCTGCTGGAAGAGCTCTGACTTAGCTGTTGGATTTAAGATGCAACTGAAGACCTATCTTTTCTGGCAGACCTACCCAGTCCATTTTAACTTGTGAATTGTTAATCTGTATTTTACTGTCTGTATTGACGGTATGTATTTTAATAGTGTTTGGTTCGATCTCATTGTTAATTCAGCCACACTGTGCCCCGCCTTGAGCCAAAAGGAGAGTCCGGTAATAAATAAATACCCATGTTTACTCGAGTATAATGCGCCATCGATTGTAATGCACACCTCCATTTTGAAGGTGTGCATTGGGGAAAATTGATTTGTTGTTGAATTTAGACCCCTTTGACACAGCTGTATAAAATCCACATTGAACTGGATTGTATTTATTTATTGTTTATTTGAGAAATTTGTATCCTGCCTTTCTCTGAGCAAAGATCCAAGGCGGTTATATGTTCAAAGCAGATAATGTGGATTATCTATCTGGCTTGGTATTCTGGGTTATATGGCTGTCTGGAAGGGCCCGAAGTGTGTGGCTTCCCACTGCCTGTCAGCAATTCTGTTGCCCACCTCAGAACAGCCGAGAAATGGGGGGAAGCTGTGCCTCCATCATGCCCAGGCTGGCAAGTTTGGATGATGGATGAGAGGCAGCTTCTCAGCTAAGGCCTGTTCATGAGGCCTTCAAAACTTAGAAAGATGACATGTCCCTGCATCAGTTTGAGAACGGCAAGTCCAGCAGCCTCAGCCTGATGGAAGGGCACAGGAGGGTTTATGTGTGCGATTCTACCACGCCATCAAATCTCATGTGCACCTAATTTTTTTCCTATGTAATTTAGCCCCAAAAGGTGAGCATTAAATTGGAATAAATAGGGCAAATGCATAATGTGTTTTCGAAGGTTTTAATGGTCAGAATCACTGGGTTTCTGTGACTTTTCTGGGCTGTATGGCCATGTTCCAGAAGCAGTTTCTCCTGACGTTTCACCCACATCAATGGCAGAGGTTGTGAGGTCTGTTGGAAACTATGCAAGTGGGGTTTATATATCTGTGGAAGGTCCAGGGTGGCAAATGCTGATGGTAATGTTGGACTGGGGCACTTGATTCTGCCAAGCAAGTCTGGCATCTGTTGACGTCAGTGGCCACCCTCAGCACTTGTAATCCATTGGGCGGCATGACAAGAGAAGATGGACGGGTGTTTGGATGGATACTCTTGATTAGGGCGAATCCGAGCTGGAACCGCCCTCGAGTTTCCCCCAAAAGGTCCTGTCATTGTGGAAATAAAATTATCCCCCAAAAAGTGGGAAGATTCTTTCCCGCCCTGCTTTGGAGTGAGGAGAGCTTTGCAGAGCGGGGGCGGGGGGAGGCGTGGGCGAGGAGGGAAGGCGGCGATCCCGCGCGCAGGGAGAAGAAGCGCGAGCCCCGACCGCAGCCTGGGCGCGAGACCCCCTTTGGTTTGGCGCCGCCGCAGCAGCAGCAGCCCGTCGGGGCGTTGGCGCGCGCGGAGATACATACATGCAAGCAAGAGAGCGAGCGCGCGCCTCGCTGCGATTCCTCCCTCTCTCCCCAGCCCCAATTTCCCTCCCCTCTCCCCGTCCCCGGGGTTCTGCTTACGGGCTGCTGCTGCTTCTTCTTGCGCCGGTTCTGGAGGCGGCTGACCACCAGGTCTGTGTAGAGGACGGGCTTGAGGGTGCGCGAGCGCTGGGGCCAGCCGTAGCAGAAGGTCTCCACGCCGCGGCAGTTGCGCCCGTAGCGCACCGAGCACATGGAGCGCGAGCGGAGCCGCCCGGCGCTGCCGCTGCTGTTGATGCTGTTCACGCCGATCATGGTGGTGGTGGCAGTGGCGGCGGAGCCAGGCTGGGGCCGCCGGCTGCCTGTTGCAAAGGCGTCTCCGCGAGAAGGCGACGCCGCCGCCGCAGCCCCGCCTCTGCCCCCCTCCCCTTCCGCAGGCAGGCAGGCACGCGCGGAGGGAGGGAGGGGGCGGGGGAGGAGGGAGATCAAGGGAGGAGGAAAGCCGCCCCTCCTTTCGGTCCAAAGGGTGCTCCCCGTGGGAGACAGGGCTCGCCTCTGGGCGACAACGAGCGCCGAAGGAAGCTCTTTAAAGACTGTGTTGTCGAAGGCGTTCATCTGTGTTCATCTGGCTGTATGGCCATGTTTCAGAAGCATTCTCTCCTGACGTTTCGCCTGCATCTATGGCAGACATCCTCAGAGGTTGTGAGGTCTGTTGGAAACTAGGCAAGATGGATTTATATATCTCTGGAAGGTCCAGGGTGGGAGAAAGAACTCTTGTCTGTTGGATGCAAGTGTGAATGTTGCAATTGGCCACCTTGATTAGCATTGAATAGCCCTTCAGCTTCAAGATTTGGGTGCTTCCTGCCTGGGGGAATCCTTTCTTGGGAGGTGTTAGCTGGCCCTGATTGATTCATGTCTGGAATTTCCCCCGTCTTCTGAGTGTTGTTCTTTATTTACTGCCCTTGTTTTAGAGGTTTTTTTAAAGTACATTTAGCCAGATTTTGTTCATTTTCATGGTTCTTCCTTTCTGTTGAAATTGTCCACCTGCTTGTGGATTTCAATTGCTTCTCTGTGTTGTCTGACATGACAGTTAGACTGGTCCAGCATTTCTGTGTTCCCAACTAATACAGTAGAGTCTCATTTATCCAACACTCGCTTATCCAACATTCTGGATTATACAACACATTTTGTAGTCAATGTTTTCAATACATTGTGATATTTTTGTACTAAATTCGTAAATACAGTAATTATTACATAGCATTACTGCGTATTGAACTACTTTTTCTATCACATTTGTTTTATAACATTATGTTTTGGTGCTTAATTTGTAAAATCATAACCTAATTTGATGTTTAATAGGCTTTTCCTTAATCCCTCCTTATTATCCAACATATTCGCTTATCCAACATTCTGCTGGCCCGTTTATGTTGGATAAGTGAGACTCTACTGTATACCATGTCCATGTTGGTTCATCAGGTGCTCTGCTATGGCTGACTTCTCTGGTTGAGTTAGTCTGCAGTGCCTTTCATGTTCCTTGATTCTTGTTTGGGCAATGCTGCATTTGGTGGTCCCTATGTGGTGAAGTGTGTTAAAGCACTGAGCTGCTGAACTTGCAGACCGAAAGGTCCCAGGTTCAAATCCCGGGAGTGGAGTGAGCACCCACTGTTAGCTCCAGCTTCTGCCAACCTAGCAGTTTGAAAACATGCCAATGTGAGTAGATCAATAGGTACCGCTCCGGCGGGAAGGTAACAGCGCTCCATGCAGTCATTCCGGCCACATGACCTTGGAGGTGTCTATGGACAACACTGGCTCTTTGACTTAGAAATGGAGATGAGCACCAACCCCCAGAGTCAGACATGACTGGACTTAACATCAGGGGAAACCTTTACCTTTACTTTATGTAGTCTTGTCCTCAGGTGCATGGGTATACGGTAGACTCCTGCAGAGGTGAGAGAATCCTTCTTGTCCTTTGCTGAACAGAGCATTTATTGCATTTTCTTAGTGTGTCCGTAGATAGTTTGAATGTTGTGTTTCTTCATCAGCTTCCCTATGTGGTCAGTGGTTCCCTTGATGTGTGGTAAGAACCCCTTTCCTCTGGGTGGATCTTTGTCTTTATTCTCCTGGCTTGTTCTTGGTCTTGCAGCTCTTCTGATGTCTCTGGTGGAGTATCCATTCGCCTGTAGAGCCCAGTTTAGGTGGTTCAGTTACCCTTGGAGGAGGTGTAACTGAACCATGTAGCTGTGGACAAGTCTACCTAGGGACCACCAAACACAGCATTGCCCATACACGAATCAAGGAACATGAAAGGCACTGCAGACTAATCCAACCAGAGAAGTCAGCCATAGCAGAGCACTTGATGGGCCAATCTGGACACAGTATATTATTTGAGAAAACAGAAATGCTGGACCACTCTGACAGGGAAGCCATTGATATCCACAAGCATGTGGACAATTTCAACAGAAAGGAGGAAACCATGAAAATGAACAAAATCTGGCTACCAGTATTTTTAAAACCCTCTAAAATCAGAACAGTAAATAACACTAAAAAAAGAGGAATTCCATACAAGAAACAGTGCCAGCTAACACCTCCCAACAAAGGATTCCCCCGGGCAAGAATCATTGAAGCTACAAGGCTTTTTAATACTAAACAAGGTGATTAATTGCAACATTCACACTTGTCTCCAACAGACAAGAGTTCTTTCTCACCCCAGACGTTCCACCGATATGTAAACCTCACTGACCCAGTTTCTAATATACCTCACAACCTCTGAGGACGCCTGCCATAGATTTGGATGAAATGTCAGAAGACAATGCTTCTGGAACATGGCCATACAGCCCGAAAAAATCTCACAGAGAGATCATGGTGCACTTCCGATTGCTCCGCTTCTCATCTCAACAGATGATGCGTGTTTGATGCGGGTCCAGGCTGCCCATTGGGAGCAAGGCTCCTCCGCCCCCTCTGCCGACCTCAGTCCCAAGACGCCCCTGTCTGACTTGCTTTGCAGAATGAAGTGCTCCAGTCCAACATTAGTTTGGGAACCCATGTTTTTAGGGACTTGGAAGGCACACAACCAAGACAACAATCCTAATTCACCATCACAGGCCCACACTTCCCATTGAAACACTGGTGTAAGTTGAAATCAGTTAAACATTGTTCCTCATTTTAGATACAGTTCTTTCATGTTTTTTGGCACTACAAATAAGATGTACAATGCACAAAACCATCTGTTCATGTTTTTTTCAAACTACAGTCTGGCCCCCTAACAGTCTGAGGGATCCTAAACATCAGCTCATTCAGACGTCTGCAAAGTTTTCAAAATTCTGTGTAGCAGGGTTTGTTTTTTTGCCCCTCCAACAGTAGTCCCTGACATTTGTGCCGCTGTGTCATACGCTATGAGAAACCTAAACCAGGAGCCCACAAACCTTGAAAGCTGACAGTCCCTCAGATGGTTGAGGGGTAGACTATACTTTGAAAAAAAATGAACAAATTTCTATGCACACTGCAATATCTTATTTGAAGTCCAATTTTTTTTGACAGAACGCAAGATTTAAAACAATACTTTTAACCAACAGAAATTTACTAGTATTTCAATGGGAAGTATGGGGTTTCTTTCACACAGCTGAATAAAATCCCACACTATTTGCTTTGAACTGGAATATATGGCAGTGTGGACTCTGATAACCCAGTTCAAAGCAGATATTGTGGGATTTTCTGCCTTAATATTCTGGTTTTTTGGCTATTTGGAAGGGCCCTGGCAGATGACATAGTCAAGTTAATTAGGATTGTTGTTGTTGTGTGCCTTCTAGTCGTTTCAGACTTAAAGTAACCCTCCATCTAAAGTTTAGGGCAAGGGCGAGTAAATGACCTTGGAGGGTTTGCATCCAGCACGTGGTCCTTAGTTTGGGAGCCCATGTTCTGCACAATCAATGTGTTCCTTTGGAATAATATCCCCATTTGCAAAATTATAACAATGGCATTTGGAGGGAAGAAAAACATCCAAAACGTACAGCATTTCTTCAATTGAAAGATGCCGTTAATTTTGAGACACACCCTAATTTCAATACCATCACTGCCAACATAAATACATGATACACCTGAATTCTAAGACACAACCCATTTTGAAGAGGAAAAGGTGTCTAAATGGAAAAGATACAGTATTTTATTCAGTTCTTCCATTGGGCCCCATAATCTAACTGTCATAACGTTTCCCCTTTTGTACAAAAGCCAAATTCCAGACAGAAGGGTCTGGGCCGCTAGATTCCACTATTATGCCCAACTGTCCTTTCAAAGGTGGTATCTTTTTTAAAACAAAAATTGCAGGACTATATCACAGTCCAAAACTGAGTTGCAACTGAGAGACTAGTAAAACATTCTCAAAGTGGATTCAGCAGGAGATCTGCCTAGTAATGTGTAACCGAAAGGCAGCACGGTGTGATGTTAGTGTTTCCCTGCTCTGCTGTTTGATGGGCTCAAGAAATGCTGCGTTAGTGATGTCACATCACACTTTTCACACTTTACTAGGGAGACGTGTCAGTAGCGGCTGCCCACTTTTATCAGAAGAGCTAGACGTCGACTCCTTGGATACAAGCTTTTCTAAGAGCCATACCATCTGAAGGATATCAGTAATGTTCACACCATCCGGAAATGACTTGAGGAATCCTCTGCCACAAAAAGCAGCTTTTGCCATAAGGTACAGTATAGACTCATGCAGTATATACACACATACGATGCAAGTGTTCTATGTCATCTCCCTCTCAGAAAATAGAGGTCTTCCTTCTTTTTGTCAGCTTTAAAAAAAATTATTGCTAATATGCACCGATGTTGCAGTTCCACCTTGCTAGTCCTGCCAAATCCTAAAGTCTCGAGGTCTCTACTTCTGCCTTTTACTCAAAGACAGTACCAATTATAAAGTTGAAATCATGGTTTTTCTAGCAGCCCTCCTTCCTCATGTAATATTAGCTTTAAATGGTACATGTCAAATTCAGACATATTTTCCAAGAGAAAGTAACCAAGTACATGGGTAACACTTCGTAGTATGCAGTGGTTTCCTTTAAAGCAAAACTTTCTAAGCATTTCACATTGGTGAAACACTTTTTAGATGGTGCCTCATTTCGTAACACAGTAATTCAGTTTTAATGGCAAACCAGAGGTTAAATCAACCCCTTGTTAGAGCTACAGACACATATATACATTGTAATGATGAATGTATGGTGGCAAAACATACTTTATTAAATCCTACTATATATGTGTGTGTGTGTGTGCGTGTGTGTGCGTGTGTGTGTGTGTGTGATTTGCAAGATTTCTGTCATTTCTTGTTATGTTGATATGATACGCCTACGCATTGCATCCAAGACTTAGGTGTGTGACAACACACAGTATGGAAAGCTCTGCCTTATAGGCTCATCTAGGACTGGCTGAGGGAAGTTGATCTGCTTTGCCATTGAATCCACCTTATCTATTAGGTAGGGTTTGCTTTATTGTTGTGGCTCCAATGACTATATTAGCAATTTTTTTTCTAACAATTTTTTTTAAAAGGAAGAGATTAAAAACATGGTTTGTATAAAACACAAAGCTAATATCAGAACTATACCTGCAAAATACAGACATTTGAAATACAGCTCGTACCCCTGCTCTGTATGACAACTCAAAATATGGCCAACCAATGGGCCATCCATATAGAAATCCTTGCATCATGTGGAGCAGGACAAAACAGATGGAAGTGAGAGAAAAAGAAAGAGGGACTCGAGGGAGGAACCCGGTTATTGTGATATCTTGAGTAAGAGAAACAGGTTAATTTTGATTTTGGATAGCATAACTTTCCTTTGTTCTGAAACAATGCAACATAAATTGGAGAGGAGGAACTCATTTGTTACTAGGTAAAGGTAAAGGTTTCCCCTGACGTTAAGTCCAGTCGTGACCAACTCGGGGGGTTGGTGCTCATCTACATTTCTAAGCCGAAGAGTCGGCGTTGTCCATAGACACTTCCAAGGTCATGTGGCTGGCATGACTGCATGGAGCGCCGTTACCTTCCCGCCAGAGTGGTACTTATTGATCTACTCACATTTGCATGTTTTTGAACTGCTAGGTTAGCAGGAGCTGGGGCTAACAGCGGGTGCTCATTCCGCTCCCGGGATTTGAACCTGGCACCTTTCGGTCTGCAAGTTCAGTACCTCAGTGCTTTAACACACTGTTCCACCAGGGCCCCCTCATTTGTTACTAACAACTACTACAGTAGAGTCTCACTTATCCAAGCCTCGCTTATCCAAGCTTCTGGATTATCCAAGCCATTTTTATAGTCAATGCTTTCAATATATCATGATATTTTGGTGCTAAATTCATAAATACAGTAATTACAACATAACATTACTGTGTATTGAACTACTTCTTCTGTCAAATTTGTTGTATAACATGATTTCTTGGTGCTTAATTTGTAAAATAATAAGCTAATTTGATGTTTTATAGGCTTTTCCTTAATCCCTCTTTATTATCCAAGATATTCACTTATCCAAGCTTCTGCCAGCCCGTTTAGCTTGGATAAGTGAGACTCTACTGTATATCAAGGGATCCCAGCAAATTGTAGCTCAATATATTGAGGGAAATTCTGAGAGGCCTCCATCCTAATTCTGCTAATTTGCAGGCAACTGAGTGTATTCAAGATATCTCCACTCCACTAACATCCAAAGAGAAACAAGTGAAAAAAGAGTTTTCAGCAAGGCAAGAAATACCTTGCAGCCGACTGATATTCTACTAACAGCAAAAGAACAAAAGTACCTTCTGAACCTCTGATGCTACATCAGACTGGTACAACTGTAAAGATGAACAAGCAGAGCAAAAGATAGTTTGATCTCTGGTGCTCATACCGCTTTCACTGAGTCATTATTTCTTGTAGACAGAAAAGGAGGGAGAGGAGAGAAGAAGGTACTGGTGCAATGAAGAATAAGACTGCTGTCTGCAATTTCCCTACAGAATACTAGCTCTTCCTGCAAGAATACAATTGTAATCAGAAGCACATTCCCAACTCTGTTTCACAACAGTACAGAAAAGGAGCTTTACTCTTGACTTCAGGATTTCCTTTCTAGTGGAGGAAGCTACATATCTTGGGCTTCAGAAGAACAGTGAGATAACAGAATATGAATATAGGAAGAGAGTCGGAGACGACTAAACGACTGAGCAGCAGCAGCAGCAGATGGATTCCCCCTTGATGGATTGTCACCTTGACGTGGTGAGGGGGCTTGCGTGTTCCAATGAACTTGAGGGCACAACCACAGGAGTCACACACTCCCAGGAGTGGCCACAGGGGGGGTTCCAGACCAAGCACAATCCGAAGACCCAAAGACCTCAACGGCGGAACAGGCGAAGGATAACATGGTACATATTAAAACGGCTGTGAAGGCGGAAGAAGGCTGCGACAGACTGAGAAGCCACTCTCGTTGTGTTAATCACACCACTGCTGGGACCTCAATCTGTGAAGACTGACCTCCACACATTAAAAAAAAAATCACGCACAGGCGTCTTCCAAGAAATGGAGGACCATCATCCTCGAACTATGAGGGATCACCTAAGAAGATAGGAAGATAGACATATCTTCCACTTGGCCAGAAACTCAAGCAAGTTCCTGCGGAACTAGGTGTTAAATGCACATTTCCAGAACATGCCGTAACAGAAAATGAATATTTTTATTCAGGGAGTTGATTTCCATTTTACTGCCTTGATGGCTCCTTACATGCTGGTCACTCCCAAAGCTCCTCATTTGCCAATTCTGGCACTCTGCTCCTCTTTAGTTGGGGGTCTCTTGGAAGGAGAGTTCAACATGATTCCACATGGTCAGGTTTCATTCATTGCATGTTAAGGTTTCCGTAAGGTTTGGTAGACAAATCTGTATCTATATGGGTCATATAATGTGAAGTCACCTCTCAGTTGCTGTAGGGTATCCGCATGACACACTGCTGGATTGGCAGCAGAAGCACTGCATCCATCTGTTAATCTGTCTCAAGGGGAATAGGAATTTATTCTAAATCTTCTAGGAATCTCAGGGGTGATCCCTGGAGTTTGGAGCTGTGGATACTTGAATTGGAACAGATCTGGTTGGATCATGCCTGATCTATTGTACACATGTCCAACAGAGCTACTGCTACATTGCCAGTCTCAAACAGCTCCCTTGCGGAGCCCTGCTGGCAATGTCACTTCTGGCGAGGTCACAACAGTACACCCTGCCATTTTACTAGGAACAGCAACTTCACTAGCAAGCCTCTATGAAGGTGCTACTTGTGCCTGGTGCTGTGGCCCCAATGTAGGGGTCCCCAAATGGGTCGGATGTGCCCTCTAAGGTAATTTACTCGCCCCTTTGCCCTAAATTTTAGACTGAGAGTCACCCTAAGTTTGAAATGATCTGAAGGCACACAACAATAATCCTAATCCGCTTTTTGGCTTCTCATCAGCCAAAAGCAGGCCCACATTTCCCATTGCAAGACTGATAAGTTTATGTTGGTTAAAATTGTTCTTCATTTTAAATACTGTATTGATCTTTCATGTGTTTTGCACTACAAACATGATATATGCAGTGTGCATAAGAATTCGATCATGTTTTTCCAAACTATAGCCTGGTCCTCCAATAGCCTGAGATACTGTGAACCGCCCTCATCTTAAAAAGTTTGAAGACCCCCGCCCCAATGCATCCTCAACTCATAGCCACCTGGGCACTGAAAAACATTAGGGTAGCTCTCAAAGGGTTTACCTGGATTAATTGGGTCAGTGTAGACATGGCCAAGATTAGAGATGTGCTACTAGAAGGGTTTTCAGCTCTTCCCTCCATACCACAGACCTGATTCAAATATAACACAAACTGTATTGTTTCTCTCCCAGCACCCCTCTGCCCCTCTGCCATCAAATGCAGCTTCTTGAGATCTGTATATTAAATTAGATGCCTGCAGTGGCTGCTGCTAGCCACAGGGACTGGTGGAGGAGAATGGTATAATGAGGCACTGAATTTTTGGCTAGACATATGATGTACACTGCTCTAAGTCCCCCACGGGGTGAGAGGAGTGGGATAGAAATGAAGTAAATAAATTGTAAGTTCCCAGAAAAATAACAGTTTTGGAGAAACCCAGCAGTCCACAGGAAGTGTAACTCTAAGATCACAATGAATGCAGAACAAAGGGAATCCACACAACCCTACAGAAGCACCCATTTGGACCTGTATTGTCCTGCTCCTGCAACATCTCCCACGGTACAGGAAATTCAAAGGACTTTAAGATCAAGTGTGAAGTATTGAAGAGGTTCCATCTTGCCACACAAAGTAACAATAGTAACATCACCATAGTAATAGTTACAATTTTTGGAAAAATGCAACAGAGAACCCTAAGAACATTCATGATCTTTGTGGCCACCAATTTCTTCACTCTGTGCCTACTCAGAAGTAAGAGTGAGAAGTCACAGATCAACAATTCAACCAATGTATATTTTTTTCCACAGCAGACGTACTATTATTCAGGAGTAACCATGGGCAACATGTTCTTTAAACTTGATCTACTTTCCAATAAATGCTAAGAGGTATGATTTAATGAAATGATTGTACAATGGCTGTCTATTTGCTGCCTTTCTCACACACTTACTTCACATTATGGGTGAGTGTGGAGGGAGTAGGACTCCAGGAACCACAGGGGGAAATGAAGATTCTAACAAACCACACTTTTGACACTACCAGGTCTAAACCAAAATTGTAACAAAACACGACTGAAATAGTCACAATGCTTCAAATGAGTAGTGAACCCTGATTGCACAGGCTTCCCAGCTCTGCAAAGATGTAATTCAAATTTCAAATTCATTAGCTCAACTGTTGTGCTTTTTAAAATAGGTGCCAGAATTCTGGGCCTTGGGTCCTATGATGAAAGAAAGATGAGATAAATAAATAATATAGGGAGGAAATCATAAAACCATGCTGATAGTGATCAGGTAGCATCCTTATCTTCTGAGTCTCACCAGGAAAAGCTCAGCAACCCACGTTAGTGATATGAATGCCAGTGACGTCAAGAGTATGTTTCCTTAATGATTAATTCTAACCAGAGATTAATGTTGTCACTAATGATTTTGGCACATGTCTATAATGAGAAATAATTAATAAATGCACTTGAATGAGTTCCTTTTAAATCATTTAAATTATAAAGTTTATAAATGATTAATCAGTTAAATGATTAAATATTGTAGCCCTTCTGATGCTTATTTCTTCACAGATGAGACTGCAGGAAGTGTTTTGGGGATCCCTTTATTAGCAAGGTTTTTAAAATCGTGTCAGAACTAGAAGTGACTTGAGAACATACTGCAAGTCGCTCCGGGTGTGAGAGAATTGGCTGTCTTCAGAGATGTTGCCCAGGGGACGTCTGGATGTGTTACCATCCTGCTGGGAGGCTTCTCTCATGTCGCTGCAAGCTAGAGCTGACAGACGGGAACTCAACTCCTCTTGCGGATTTGAACCGGTAACCATCAGGTTAGCAACCCAACCTTCAGGTCAGCAGTCCAGCCAGACTAGGGTTTAACCCACTGCGCCACTGCAGCTCCTTATTAGCTAGGTAAGACTGATTTAACGTTTGTTTTGGTGGAATGCAATGGTTTCATTTCTCTTACTTTTATTGTTGATATTGACATCATTCTTAGTTACCCTTTCTGTTGTTAATCCTTGCTTATCGTTCCACTGCAGTTATTGTTTATGCTAATGCTAAGTTATATTATTAATAAGAAGCATTTTGCTAAAAATGTGTGTGATATTAAATTTTTATATCAGATTTTGTCAACATCAGCAAGAAAATGGCCTGGGAGTGGAAGAGGACACAAATATTTTGTCTATAACTTTTCGTTTCCCCATCAGGAAAGGCCCCAATGCAGCTCTGGACATCTTACATTTGGACATACATATTCTTACATTTTAAAAGCACATGTTCTTCAGCTCTAGGCAAAATATTTTTAAATATAGTAGAAAAATGGCTTTGTGGGCTTTTTTTTATTCAGCAAGCTGGAGAAACCAATCACGATTAAAGACTAGGGCAACCTTAGAAGAGAGCTCCTTGTAAGCTTTATAATGGCTCATCCAAATCTATTAGGATTATTTGTTATGCCTCTACTGCCCCTCCCGCAGCATTTGTCACTTCTGCCTGGCCTATATCATCCTGTTTCTTGCTCCAAAAGTGCTCATTAACCACAAAAACCACCTTTTCTAAATCTAGTAAGCCTAATAAAACCTCTGCATTTTCTTAGATCATGACAGTCCCTATATCTCTTTGTGGACATCAGGGTCCTG
Source organism: Anolis carolinensis (assembly GCF_035594765.1). Taxonomy (NCBI): domain Eukaryota; kingdom Metazoa; phylum Chordata; class Lepidosauria; order Squamata; family Anolidae; genus Anolis; species Anolis carolinensis. The sequence goes on from NC_085843.1 coordinate 186,281,790, forward strand.
CAGCAAACAATGGAAGATCCATTTTCCAGACACTGGAATATTTTGTAAAAGTTTGTGGAAATGTTTTCAAAACATTCTGCTCTAATACAAGATATTTGCTTTTGTGTGTGTGGAAGGATAGAACGCAAGAAGAGGCCAGAGATTTCAGAGAAGCAATTCTGAAATCCAATTTTATTAAGACCTTTGCATACTTCAGATGGTTGGCCAGTGCTAGTGATCCCTGTTCAGTTGTGGAGTGCAGGCAGAGCCCCTTCTGTTTTGAATATCGGGGCCCTGGTTGGAGAAAGCCCACTTTTTGAAAAGGACTTCAGCCTGGACAATACTCTTACTTGCCAGAAAACCCCACCAAACATGCCAGTCCTAGGTGAAATATCCAAGTAAAAGTGGCATGCAACTCGATCCCAAGTACTGTACTATTTGTCCAAAAAAAGCTCTGAAATTATTACCTTGAGAAGCTCCCGGGGGAAATCACTTCCTTCATTGAGTCCTTCCAGGTTGCAAATAAAATCTGAGCAGGACATTCGTTTCCCAATGTTCTACAAGGAGGAGTAAGGGAAAGAACAAGAGAAACATAGCCATGAGAGCTACACCATTAGTCGTATCAAGATTATCAAGGCAGAATCCCATGTTAGAAGATAAAGTAATGTGCTCTGATTCCTATTAGTCCTTTCAATGAAAGACTTAGGGCTCTTCCAGACAGGCCACTATATCCCAGGATCTGATCCCAGGTTTACTGTTTATCTCAGATTATATGGCAGTGCAGAATCATATAATCCAGTTTAAACCAGAAAACCTGGGTTCAGATCCTGGGATACAGGGCCTGTCTGGAAGGGCCCTTAGGCCACATCTACACTGCCATATAATCCAGTTTCTGAATCCAGATTATTTGCTTTGAATAGAATTATATGAGTTTACACTACCATATAATCCAGTTCAAAGTAGACAATCTGGATTCAGAAACTGGACTAAATGACAGTGTAAGATGGGGCTTTAGACAACTTGACGTGGGAGTTGTCTATCAGTAGTTATGACAGCTTAGGGCAGGATGGATAGCTACAGTAAGTACACATATATATATATTCATGTGTACAGACCTTCAAGTTGCCTGGAAACCTATGAAGTTTTCTTCCGGTTGGTCATTATAATGCATGCTGCACTAGGGGTTGGTGCAGAGGAACATTGCTTTCAATATGTGCTATTACAACAGCACACACAGTACATTTTGGGCACATTTTTCTTCCAGGCTGAGTTCCAATGAAATCTGTTCTTTTGATCTGCGCCAGTGCCTTTTTTCAACTTTGTGCAGTGGTACCTTATTTCTCCTTGAAACAGTTTTTATTTTTTAAAATTGTTATAAATCTTTATAATTGCAATATTCTTGTCTTCCAGCCCATGTTTTTTTCTTTATCTCCCTTTATAGTGACGTGTTTTATCGCATTTCCTTTTCAATCTCTCACTATCTATATCATTTATTCCTCCCCCCTCTTTTTATGCTCCCCTTTCTCTTTAATCTTTTCTAGTCATGTAATCTGTTACAAGGGCATAGGGAGGAGAAAGTGAAACATTTTACCATACTCCAGAATTCTGTATCTAGTTAAATCTGCCCCCTCTTTTTCTCTTTCAGCACTGGTGCATAGGAGCAAATCCATCTTTCCCTTCCCAAATTCACAATCAGGACATATTTTAGTATATATAATCATTCTACTTCCAAAATAGGACAGCTATGAATGTTTCAAAATCCCCTATAGCAGTGGCTACTCTTCTTCTAATTTGCCCTGGGAAAATTTATTCTGTTTTCTGGGTAGTGGGGCAAGGGGCTTATTGGAAATAGAAAAAAAAACATATTTGGTACTCTAAAGCACTGTAATTGCCCAGTTTGGGTGAAATATAATACCATGTGATTCATTTAAGTGAGGACAAAGTATTCCTAGCCCAGGAAATTGAAGTTTTCATGCATTGTGCTTTGATATATCTCCCTAATAAACTTTCAAGAGTAGCGAGTAGGAGGACCAGTGCACTTACATGTCCATGAAGGTCAGTGTTTAACAGCATCAATGCACACGTCAGCGTGTGGGCTCCATCTGTAGAATAAGCATCCAAGAGAGATCATCAGCCCGAGCCCAACCAGCTTTCCTTTTACTGCATGTTGCTCAAATGTTTGCATGACGTAGACCATACCTGAACTGAAGGTCTCATCGAAATAGCCCTAAAAGCTGAATTCTCTAAAGCCCCTTCCACACAGCTCTATAAAATCCCATAGTATCTGCTTTTAACTGAATTATATGGCAGTGTGGACTCAGATAACCCAGATATTGTGGATTATCTGCCTTGATATTCTGGGTTATATAGCTGTGTGGAAGGGCCCAAAGACAGGTAAAATCCCTACAGAACTTTGTCAACTCTGTGTTGTCGAAGGCTTTCATGGCCGGGATCACAGGGTTGTTGTATGTCTTTCGGGCTGTGTGGCCATGTTCCAGAAGTATTCTCTCCTCTGAGGATGCCTGCCATAGATGTGGGCGAAACGTCAGGAGAGAATACTTCTGGAACATGGCCACACAGCCCGAAAGACATACAACAACCCTTTGTCAACTCTTTCACAAACACAGAAATAAATCTTTCAAATGTGAGTTATATAAAATGTTCTGCACTGTATTATCAACCAAAAGGTTTTCGAACAGAAAGCAAAGTGAACATTTCTTGATATTTTCAGTTTCATGAATACGCTTTTCCAAACATTGCAATAGACATATCTTAAATTATTGAAGTTGCTGTGTTTGCTGTGGTTTTAAATTTTTACAAAAGTTGATTGCTTTTCTTTGAGACTATTTTTATTTTTATGCATATGTAACTGCAGTATAAGTGGTTCAATGAAACAAATTCTTTGCTGTGTAACATACTCTGTGTATGTGTGTGCATGCACACATGGGGGTGAAAAGATACAGTTTTTCACGTGTTCTTTTAAAGATATGGAAAGAGACAAAGAATGAGTAAGCTGTAAATGGGCTGAAAGTGTAGCATGTTGGAGTGTCATCTCTCTCTCTCTAAGGAACGGAGGAGGGGTAGTATCTCTGTTGCCCTCAGTCATGTCTCTTTGCCTTCACTTATGCTTCAACTCATACATATCTTTCAACATTTTAGGCAAATGGCCAAACAATGGCTGGTCAAAATGGCAAAGCTTATTCATGAGGAGAAACTAGGAAAGGCTGCAGCAGTTTGCTTTTGTCTAAGTCAAGTAGAAATGGCAACACTCCTTCCTCTCCTCTTGCTCTGCTCACTTGATAAACCTTTGCACTTTGAACTCAGTTTGTAGCAGTGGAATAAGCTGAGGACAAAGGGAGGGAGTGAAAAAGGGGAGAAACCGGGACATTTTAAAAGCAGGTAATAAAGTGGGATGACAGAGTCCCCAACAAATAAGGAAAGTTGGAAAGCATGCTAGTATGTTGGGATTCATAAAATATTAAAGATAGGGCACGGCTCAACTGCTATATCTTCCAAAGGGTACTAAGCTCCTAGAACTTTCTGTAAATGGGAATGTAAAAAAATATTATTGATTTTAGAATGCAAAAACCAAGAGTATAATTCTGGTTTTTATACGCAGAGAGCAGGGTACATAAGGGAGCCAGAAATGAGGGGAGGAAAACTGTCAGGATCCTATGTTTAGGACCTGCCATGTTGGAGATTATGATGTATTCATGTTATGTCTTATTGTTGCATCCATACTGTAATACCATATTCATACTATTCATTGTAAGTAATAGGCATTTCATATAGCTATGCACTTGTAGCTTTAGAGCAGATGGGAATTAGAGTAGAGTTAGATAATGACAAGCTATAATTCATGGTTAGCCAGAGAGGTGTGCAGCTTATTGCAGTAACAAGGCACCTGGAGGAAAAGGGGGTTGAACTTCAGTTGGAGAGAGGGAATGTCCTGGGACCCAACACTGTTTTCAAGTGAGTTAATACTTAGCCCAGTAGTTCTCAACCTGGGGTCCCCAGATGTTTTTAGCCTACAACTCCCAGCCAGTTTACCAGCTGTTAGGATTTTTGTGAGTTGAAGGCTAAAAACATCTGAGGACCCTAGGTTGAGAACCACTGACTTAGCTTAATTGACCAAGAATGGATAAACCGCAAAAAGGGTAATGGAGGGTACAATTTAAACCAATGTTTCAATGTGCGCCAAATGTTTGAATGCCTGGCCTTTAAATTGTGTATCCTTGGAGCAATCTACAGTTCTGATAATAATACCCTATAGTCACCTGTATTGTAGTTTTCAATAAAGTTCTTCAATCTTAAAATTGGACTTATTTTAGAAACAGCCTAGGTTTGCAGTTGACAGAAATTTTGTTCATTGCAGACTTTCTTTCCCAGTCAGATATGGGGATCACCTCCATTAAGCCAAAATCAAACTCCTGCTGCTGTTAGCAGAGCAATCTACCCTGCACTTTCTTTCCCACCAAAATCCAGGTTTTTTGTCCTTCATACTTCCTTTTGAGAAAGCAAACGGTGCAGAGTCCTCAGCAAACAGTACTTAGTCCCAATTCCAGCCTGTGTGGGCTGCTGTAACCCAGTGATATTACAATGCAGGACCCTCCAGTTGATCTGCTTGACTGGCCCAACACAGATCTCTGGTTGTGGGGAGCAGAAACAAGCCTCCCAATTTCACCTCCAAGCCTCCCAATTTCACCCATCATTTTTTCTCCTTTCATGATATCTCACCTTCAGAAGAGATAGCTTTAGGATTGCACTCATAGTAACGCTGTGAAAAGTGAGCTAAGACTCGCTCCCGCTCCTGGGTCTCACCCATAAGGGCCAGTTCTTTCAGAAAGGACCTGGGAAAAACAAGGACCAAAAGTTACGTGGAGTAATAATACCCACTGGCCCATTGGAATTTGCTACTGATGGGAACCCCAATAATGTTTCTTCTTTGGGCAGTAAAAATGTAGAAAACAATTCCATCCTGTATACTGGCATGAACCCATTGCCTCCCCTCATCACATAAATGCCACAATTAGTTCAGACAACACAATGCTCCCTTAGGACCATCAGTAATCCAGTTGTATCATTTTCGCATCTCTCCAGGCATCCATGCACCAGTAAGTGTAATCTCAGTCAAACTGGTTATAATAGGTCAAAAATTTGGAAGCAATTTTTCTTAATGCATGCATTTCTGTGTGTACTGTCCCCTAATGTATACTCTTTTAAATATTATATTATCTGGAGTACATTTTTGCATCTAGCTTCATCTAATGTAAACAATTTGGATTGAAGAAAGGCACTGAAAAGTGCAGGGGACTGCAAAGGTTACACATCAGAAGATATTGTGTTATGATCTCCTCTTTAGTGAATTTTCAGTAGTGAAGTGATGATGGGGAGAACTAGTTATAGGGAAAACCAGGAAGGGTTCAGTTGGAAGATAGTCATTTTTGGATCAGCTCTAAAATGCTGAGAACAAGGCAGGGATGTTGCATAATAGATGTGAGTTCTAATGCGATGCAGGCCAATAGTTGGTTGAGGAGTAGGTGAGGGTGAGTGGGTGTTAATCTTTTCCCTCATGCCCCATTCTACCAGGCAGAAACCACTCCTTGCTTGGAAGAAAGACAATATAGGCACCTTGCTTTCCCTCTAGAAGAATGGATACTGGTATGGAGGCTGCATGAGTTTGATTACAAAATGAAATGTAGAGAAAAATGAGCCCCCCCCCCACCTCATCCACAGCATTGCTGATTTACCCTATCCCTTCACCCCGCCACCTTCCAGTACTCCTTGTCTGCTGAAAAAAGAAGGAATGGGTTGTTTATGGCTATCTTATATCACGTACACACATGTATATCTTATATCATGTACACACATTTAATTTTGTTTTATGAACTGCAGACAATGAAGCAGGGGAATAAATTTCCAGCAATCAATGGTTGACATTATCCTCAAGGTGACTATGACAATCTCAGCATCACATATGTACTGAATCTGAATAGCCATTTTAGGAAGAGAGTAAATGATTTTGAAAACACTTTTTCTCAGCACATTTTAAGCACCTGACATATTATTAAAAAAACATCTGCATTTCCTTTGACAGACGCATGTCTAGGGTGACCCCACTACTTCAGAAAAGAGCAATCGAAATCTACTCTAAATCTGAGACCGTCTTTCACAACTAGTGATCCACTCATTCCTGCTCCACAGCCTGCATGGAGCCCATTGGCTCTGTGTTGTTGCCCTCTAGGTGCTGGATCCACTCTGCCTAGTTTGTCAATTTGGGGCTGGCAGGGAAAACAGAAGGCTTATCCAATGCTGATGAGCTGCCAGGGCTGCTTAGAAGTCTAATGAGAAAATTCAGAACTGCTGTATTTCTATGGATATAAATAAATGTTAATCCTGAAAGCAACTGCAGACATCTTCTGCTGAATTCCTTTTAAACTCAGTTTTCTCAACTTTACCATTTCAAGTATTGCACATATCCTGACCACTCACCTTAGTGCTTGATCCAAACTCATTCCAGTAAATTCAAAGAACTTGAGATACTCCCCTGCGACCATCTTACTAAAATCATTACTAGAAAGAGAGGGAAAAAATGATTTTAAAAACTTTTGTTGTACGACAGAAGGATAATAACTAAGACAACCAAAACACGAGGACTTCATGAATACCATAACAAGAAGCACAAAGACAAGATTTAAGACAGAATTTATACGAAGCCAGCAAAGGCGCCTAGAAGTCTTTGATTAATATTTAATTCCACGGTTCCTTATGTGCCTTAATTTCTAGTTAGCTTTATTCTCTAGTTGCTGGATATACATTAAGAGTGAAGGCACACGTGGTTAGTGCAAACATTTTTGTCAAGCTACAGAAAATGCAGCATAGATCACCCTCGGGCCATAAACCATGTGGGCCATGCAGAAAACACTGCCATGCCGAGTGTCTCATGAAGCCAAGCTAGCCAGAGGTTTACTTATTATTCTTGAGTGAAGGCAGTATCTTATCTGATGTCCTCCACGAGGCTTTCTCCTCAGGATATTTCTGCATGAATGTAGCTGGATTCCCTCAGGGGGTTAACAGAGCTCTGGGTGAACAGTCTTTTCTCCTAATACCCACACGTACTTCTTCCCCAGGTGCCGGGCTACATCTGCTTTTTTGAAACCATCCAGATTGTAGAGCCTCTTTGCCAGACGCTTAGCAGCCTCCAGATCAGCCTTGTGCCCATTGGAGAGTGTGTCTGTGCTGCCCAGGGCCAGTTGCTCGGTGCTGTCCATTTCAGAATCCGAGTCAGAAACCAAGTGACTTAGAGGATGTTCACTAAAACAAAAACACAGATGCTGTTCAAATGAATGGCAATTTTCCCTTTTTCATGGTTAAACATGAAAGTAAAATGCTTCAACTGGAATAACAGCAGAAAAAATTACTAGCTCAGAAGAGAGGAGGTGGAAAATCCCTGCTGAGTACTAAATCCAAATAAAAAGAACTGTATTATGAAAAACCCCACACCTGAAAATGTTGTCTCTAATGCTGCAAGTCCCCTTTTTTCTATCTGTGCCAAATATCTCTTTTTACAGGATCTTTTGAACAGATATCTCTCTGATGTGGTTTATAAAAGAAAGGTACAAATAATAGAATATATAATACAATGAAGTAAAATGGGCAGAAAACGTTTCTTTAAAAAATCAAGGGGAGCAGATTTTTACTGAGCAATAGCACAGTCCTGATTCAAACATGTATTAGATATGGCATTACGAATAGGCAAACACCTCCTATGCCACAGCTGAAATAGTCTTCCGATATTTATACTCACCAGGGCCAAAGCCAGAAAAAAAATTCGGTGTGTGTGTGTGTGTGTGTGAAACTTTTTTTTAGCAAGTTCCATAACGCAAAATAATTTAGAAATTAGGCTCCACTGATAACTTCAGTGGACACTCATGGGGATATGGTTAACCAATTAAAATTCATGAATAAACCAGGGTTTTTTTTTTAAACCTGAAAATTTTCAGAGGTTGGACCTCTAATCCGCCCCCTTGGCTACAGCCCTGATGCTCACATAACTCCTGTCTGCTACCTGATTTCAGAAACTACTCAGCAGAGGGATTTGCCATGACAAATGCTGACTGTCACTGTGCTCAATGAGCCCAAAACGGAAGCAGCAAAGGGACAGAGCAAGGAAAGAGCTGCATTATGCCAGATTCAAATCTATCTCACCCCAATGTCGTGGGCACTATGCCAATAGTCACAATGTTAGGATAGATACAGAGTAATCCTAAATAGTTTGCAGTACCTATAGCCTGAGACCAGTTTAGATTTAGCAGAACTTCAGGTTTAATGTCACTCAGATGGCTCTAAGCTACCTTGGTGAGTCTGGATTGTATTCCAATAACTGGTTATAAAACATGTTAAACTATTACTTCGTTCTATTTTTCTCCTTACATGGCTTAACTCATTGTATGTTACTGAGGCTGATCCTATACATAAGCTGCCTCATCACACTAGAGCATGAATCCACTTTAAATCCGGTTTCTGCCTCCTGCATAATTTTGGGGTTTGTAGTTTGGTAAGGCTCAGGACAGGGGCCCCTGGTGGCATAGTGTGTTAAAGCGCTGAGCTGCTGAACTTGTGGACCTAAAGGTGCCAGGTTCAAATCCCGGGAGCAGAATGAGCACCCGTTGTTAGCCCCAGCTCCTGCCAACCTAGCAGTTCGATAACATGCCGGCCACATGACCTTCCCGGTGGGAAGGTAATGGTGCTCCATGCAGTCATGCCGGCCACATCACCTTGGAGATGTCTATGGATAATGCCGGCTCTTTGGCCTAGAAATGGAGATGAGCACCAACCCTCAGAGTCAGTCACAACTGGACTTAACATCAGGGGAAACCTTTACCTTTACCTTTAAGGCTCAGGACCTGTCTGGCTGAGCTGTTCAAAGCCCCCTCCTTAAAGTGGATTTAAAATGGATCCAAGCTGTAGTGTGATGAGGTCCTAAGAGGTGCCTAATGCCAACCCTCTATATTAAAGAATTATAGCATGTTTGAATTCATTAGGGCACAGGACTCTTTTTCTGACATTTTGTGAAGAAGAACTGGGAATGGAATGAATGCCTCATATGGCTCTGTTGCTAGGCAAGCTAATCGTTTGCTGCATCATACTTCTGGAGCAGGAACAGAGATAAAGTAAGTTCTGGAAACCCATCAGAAGAATAACTGAAAAGCAACGGAAGAGCTGACATTGGGAAACAAGTGTAGAATATAATCAAAGAAAAGGGTGAAACTTTGTTTTGAATGGTAGGGAAATAGGGAGGACATTGTATATTTAGTCATCAAGCAGCCACTGTTGACCTTTTAGGTCTGAAAGGCTGGTATCTTTGTTATCGAGAAATCGGACTTGCCAACAATTTGAATAATCTAAAATATATGAATTCCACTGGAAAATATAGCCAGTCACATGGTAATTTCTAATCACCCTAAAAAGTAAAATTTTCTATGACATTCTCTAGAACATGAACTCACTTCGCCTTTGCCTCACCCTCACCGAGAAAATCATAATCCAATTTTCTTTATCTATCTGACATGATATGATCTAGGCTAACCCTGGGAACATTGCCTCATCTATAGCACCTATCTGGAACTGCTCTGCGAATCCTCCATTATATGTAATTATGCCTTAAACAGCTTTTGTACATCAGCCAGCACCTCTTTTGTCTAGCTGGCATTGGAACATCAGGACCCAACAATCACCCATCAAACCGCAATTCACCCAGAGGCTCCCAATTTCTGGGAAGGACTCACAACAGACACACAACTTCAAATCCACAAATGACAATTTATTAAATTTCCCACCTTGCCTCTGATTGGCTCAGAAGCAAGAGCAGACCTGCACCTCCTCCAGTGACACTGCGGATCGTAGCCGGCACCCTTCAGGACCAATGGGAAACCAGCACGGCAATTTTCTATTGTTCTGTACTGCTTTTTTTCTGTTGAATGTACTATAAATAAACCCATGTGTTCACAGTTGGGGTATTTCAGTACTTTCTCCGCGGACATCTTCTCTGGCCATTGAGAATAAACCTCTCGTTTTGCCTTCTATCCCATCCGCATCTGATTTGCTACGCTGGGCTCCTCAAACCCATGATTTTAATGGAGCTAAAATCACATAACATCTTGCTACCCTATTTATTGATCTGCATAACTTTTAGAGAACTAGGGGGCATTGTGACTATATTTCTCCTTTGTTGTCATTCTGGTTTCTACTATATAATGTAAAATATTTGCGTATTATTTGCAATAAACTACAATGAACCACTTTGCAATTGTTTAGGATTCCTCACAAACCCATTGCTAAGCACTTGAATAATTATGAGAAACGTGTTCCTCATTTTTACCTGCCCTGTTTTTTTCCTTGGCTTTTCTATCTCCCCATCTTCTGCTTTCCATCACACCCTGCTTCACTCAGGTCACTTGCTTTGAGTGGGTTGGTAATATTGGAGAAAGAAGATTCATTCAGGAGAACATGCCTTGTCTTCAGAAGGAAATCTCATGGAATCCTTTTGTAATCTTTTAATATGGTTATTATAGCTCACTCTGCGCTATTGGAAAGTTTTCTTCATCACCCCCATTCCCCCTCCCCCCAGGTTTGTTGTCACATTTTATGAGATTTGGTGAGAATTTAATACCTGGTTCTAGTAAAGATGTTGTGGATCACTGTATGTGCATGGATATCCACAAATTGCCAAAAGTCTGAAGTCCTTTGCTTGTGTGTGTGTTATATTTTATTAAACTCAATGGGAATTTAGTAGATGTCCTAGTAAAGACATCTTGGATCAGGTTACATTTCTGAAACCATCACTTGGAGGTAAGTGAAGTTCATTGTCACAAACACTTGTGTTCAGTTAAGTGCCAGAGGGGAAACATGAATGCTTAATGCTTCTGCCCTACTGTTCATTAACAGTGTGATTTTATGTTTCTATACAGAAGTCCAATTGAGTTCTGTGAGACTGGCTCCTTGATAAGAGGACAGACATTACAGCCATTCTGGAGAATAAATTCCTCTGGATCTAGATTGAATTAGAGAATCAAAGAAACAAGGGAAATGTTGGGCTGCCATTTTTCCTGGATTGGAGCCAACAGGTTGACAAACTTGCAGTTCCACTCTCTACATTTTAAAAAAAATCCTGTTAACTTTGAGGGAAGGTTATGTGGGGAACTTGAAATGGGGAGCTTTGTACTGATGTGACGTCAGGGTGCAGGAACTGTCTGGCTTTCAAGATCAATATAAATTTGGATGAAAACCAGTGGGGATGTTAATGGGGGTGGTTTACAACAGGATACTGTGAACCGGAGCTAGGAAATAGCTCCCATATGGATTCAGACTTAATCTGTACTAATTCAATCAAACTACTTCAATTATTGTGTCAGTGGCAGTGAAATAGTCCTCCAATTTTATTTTTTTAAGATTATCAAATTAATTTTAAAACCTAACTTGTCAACCTTTGGTTTTCATTACATAGGGTATTTGTCTGTAACAGTCATTTTGTTTGTAATTATGTATATGTGAAGAAAGCAGGAAAATGAATAACGTTTAGTTGAACTGGAATATTTGAAAACATAACACATACAATTATTATAGGGAGGTTTTCTATAATCTAGAACTCTCTCAGTTCAAATGTCAGAAAAAATCAATAACAAACTCCAGTCGCAGTTGTGCATTGCTCATTCTAGTCCACCTACACAGACTCAGAAATTAATTAAGATTATTTACTTGCATTAATTCTCTTTAGAATTTTTTGTTGGAAATGAACCACTGGCAGCAAAAACAATTTAACAGGAGAATATGTTTATCTAGCAGCCTCCATCTCTGCTAATGGGTGTAAAAATAGCATTGTGGAGTGAAGTGAATTGTTTGATATATGTTCTGAGCATCTTTGTAAAATTTCACAAGCTTGGATTTCTAAAACTCTAATTCTGAAAGAATATGCAAACTGATCAAACAAGCAGAAATTGGAATCACTTTTGGCAAATCATAGTAAAGATGCAACTGACATTGTGGCTTTTTCTCCATTGACAATTACAAAATACTGACCAAAACCAATGGAAGAAAATGTGTTGTTTGTAATATGGTCAATGATCTATACAGGCAACAAGATGTAATGGTATTCGTGTTAAATAAAGGGCATATCTACACTAACCACTTAGGTTAGTTTGGAACCAGTTTGGGAGAAACTGGTTTTGTTGTGCAGATGATTAAATTGACATGGCTGGAACAGGTTAGAGGCCAGGAAGGTGATTACATTAACCATGCAAGGGGGCCTCAAGCCGGTTCCAGAATCCACGGATCCCCCCCCCCCCCCATTTCTGAGCAAAATGTGCATCAGCACTCTGGAGGCATAATTGGTGAAGGTGGAGAAAGAAAAGCGATACCGTAGCACATGGAGGTAATATGTTGGGGTGAATGATCCCAGGAAGTCAATTAGCACCCTGCTGCCCAGCTTAGGTAACCCACTTAGGTTAGTTTGGAACCAGTTTGGGAGAAACTGGTTTTGTTGTGCAGATGATTAAATTGACATGGCTGGAACAGGTTAGAGGCCAGGAAGGTGATTACATTAACCATGCAAGGGGGCCTCAAGCCGGTTCCAGAATCCACGGATCCCCCCCCCCCCCATTTCTGAGCAAAATGTGCATCAGCACTCTGGAGGCATAATTGGTGAAGGTGGAGAAAGAAAAGCGATACCGTAGCACATGGAGGTAATATGTTGGGGTGAATGATCCCAGGAAGTCAATTAGCACCCTGCTGCCCAGCTTTTTGGCAGCCTCCTTCCATTCTGAATACATGCTCCAGTATGGGCAGGTGTCTATAAAGTGCTTTGAATTCTGCAAAGTGTGATTTAGATTTAGGGGTAACTGAAGCACATTCAGGGGCTTAACTTGAACTCTCTTGTTACTTTGTTAAAGCACTTTAAACTTTTAAATTCATGCTGCAGCACACTTTGGCAGCATACATTTTCTAGATACCAGTTTGAAGTCGTCTTTAAGCTTCATTACATGGTCAGTGTAGATGTGCCCAAAGACACTAGGAGACCAAGGCTTTGAATCCATCCTTGTCCAAGAAACCCCACTGGGTGACTCTGATAGACAACACTCTCAGGCTCAGAGAAATGCAAGAGCAAACCCACTCCAAAAAAAATTCTGCCATGTGACTGGGTTGCCATATGTCAGAAATTACTTGAAGGCACGCAGCAGCAATCTATGCTATTTCATTGTTTTGTCTAATAAATATGGTTCCATTGTTTTTTTCTTACAGTTCTGTTTTAATTTGCTTAATAATTCATTCTGATCCTAAATAACAGAATCAAAAATTTTGTTTTCTAAGAAATTGTCAACATTGCAACATTAGATTTTACTTCTGGATTATATACTTCAATAATTGTGCAGCCCACAGAAATAGGTTGTGCTATCTTTATTACAGGCCCTGACACAACTGCTGATGAGGCTGGTTTAAAAGCAAATATCATTTGAGCCCTAGGGAATTGTCTGGACCACATAGATATGATTGTCTCTGGTTCAAGTACACACCATAGCCACTGCCTCTAAAATATGTGCCTGGAAAATACTGCCCTTACTGTCTTTATTGCAAAGTTGTACAAATAATGATATCTTTTCCAAGAGAAGAAAATACCATGGGACTAGTGGAATGATAAAATGATGGTGTTCTTCTGTGTCTGCAAATTTCTATGAACATTGTTCTGTACTCTACTGTGATTATTAACAGTGGAGAGAATCTGGTTTCAGGGCAAAAGACATACGAGACTCAGGAAGAGCCTGGGATTTACAATCTCTAAACCAATGAAACCAGCAGATCATATATGATACCAGGGAAGGAACTGTGCTTATCCCAGAAAATAAGAAAACTGGTTTCCTCCCAAATCTGTCACACCCAACTTTCAATTTGATGAGAACTTTGTCTATTTTAAATGTAAATATTCCTACTTTGTATACTGCTGTATGACCCTTACCCAGCGTCAGCAGCTTTGAAGATCCAGGTCACATCAGCAGGCCTTCACTGTCCACAAACATTCCTGGGACAATATGGATTAGTACCTCAGTGCTTAATGGGATAAGACATTGGCAGCATGAAAAGAGACAGGGAGAGCTTATAATTTGTGACTTTTGCTCCAAGATAAATCTAAAACTATTGGTTGGACACCAGGAACACTGGGAAGTAGAGTGAAGAAACTATTGACTTATTTTCTTCTCCTCCTACCATTTTCCTTCTCATATTGCTGCTAGACAGCTGGTATCCCACAGTATTTATGGGGAAAAGAAGAAAAAGAACTTGGAAGAGAAGATAAAATATTTTTGGATGGCTTCTTTGGTACTTTGTAATCTTTGGACACATGAAGTCAGAGTTATTTATAGTAAGTAAAGAGATTTTTGAAGGCTTCTGGCATGAGAAAACAATAGTGGAATTAACCATCTGAAAACAAAACAGAATGGAGTGTTTCATTTAAAAAATCTAATATGTTATCTTGCCATTTAACCCATAAAACTTCTCGATAGTGCCCAGCAATGAGCTAAAACAAATGTTCCCTCCATGGTTCTCATAGCCATAATCTCAATTATACTTCATATGTGACATTTTTATTCCTGAGGTACAGGTAAACCTACACAAAAAATATTAGATGTGAAAATCGTTCAAAGAGTATTATTGCCATACAGCCCAGAGTGTTTCCCAGACACCTAATCTATGTCTTGCAGTTCTACCTACATATGTGTTGCCAGAAGATTTGCTTGTTTTTAATCCAATAGGTACTGATAGCTGCAAATGGCTCACTCTAGTTAAATTCCTGATTTGTTGTTAACCTAATGTTAACAGTTTCTTGCGAGCTTTCCTCTTACTTAGTTTTAGGACTTCATCAGACTGTTTTCTTCCTCCATTTCTACACACTTCAAAGATGGTTCAGAGGGACTCCCACGGAGCCCATCAAACAACGCAACACTGCTTTCGGTGGTGGCTCATCTCCTTAGCATGGGATTCTGCCTCCACAACGGGGGAGGATTTCTAAGCTGGGCACAAATTGACTTCACTCAATTGAATGCCCGTGAAAATGGGTATCTGTCAGTGGGATAGAAAGTGGATTTTTTTGGCTCTGTTTTGCGAAGTGCCCCTCCATGATCCTTCTGTGCATTAGTGGTTTAAAGACAGTTTGGGTCCCATTGAAAGAAGTTTAAAAAGGGTGCTTGTCTTCTCTAGACTAAGGGGCTTGAGAGGCAAAGGACTGTATAGAAGTGGTGTCTTAGGAATGATGCCCTGTGTTTCCTCTAAGCGGATGGTTGAGCTAGAAATGAGAGGAGGCGATCCTGTGTGATGGGGTAAGTAAATGATCCATCTTCCTTAAAGACGGTACCCCATGAAATGCCACACGAAGAAGACGATTCCCCCCGCTTCCCCCCCTCCACTTGTGGGATGAAGTCCTTATTAAGATGAAGAACTGCTGCATTCTCCCAACTTCATTTCAGAGAAAAGATTCTGATGGATTTAGACCACTTCACTTTTGCATTGTACTCTCCAACAATGCTATATAGAGATGTGAGTTTCATTGTCAGCAAATGGAAGGGCTTATTTTGCTATTTCCATCTGACAGCTCTCCATGATCCCCTTGCTACCCCCGTTTCCCGATCATCTCTCTCCCACTCCTCCATCGGTTGCTCTCATTCAGTTGCCATTTCCCAACGGGGCTTAGAAATCTGCTGCCAGACCCTTCTTGTTGCTAGGCACCCCGTCCTTCCTTCTCCTTGTTGCCATAGCACCCACTGTTAAGGTAGGCAAAAACAGGAGAGAGCAGCAGGCACACACCACTTCTGGTTAATAACCCATGTTTATTAATTAACTGGCGAGATGCCCATCAATATGACGAATTGTGCTTGTTTTCTCTCGCAGAACGTAATCAGAGTCCCTGAGAACCGTGTGAGAAAGTACAGCAGCTGCAATTAGGGACACAATTGAGGCAAGAATAAAGACTTGCCCTCATCTTACACTACAGTGAGCCCAAAGTCAAGAGTTGGAGGAGGTTATTTTCTCCACATCAAGAATCTTCCAGACTGCGGCTTAATTTACTTTGCTTCACATAAGTCACGGGGAGCCAATGATGTGTGTGGGGAAAAAAAAGAATGGGCTGCATCAGGGTCAAAGCAAAGGCAAAGCCAAACTCTACCTCTCGCCCCAGCAGTCTCTGGGAGCAGCAATTTATGTCCTACTGTAGGCGATTCACTTGTGGCAGAAAGTAAAGCAAGCAGCAAGTATGACTCTAGAGGACACTACCACAACTGGTAATATGAACAATAAAATCCCTGTGAGTGCATGGTTAGGGGAAGAAATTCCCTCTGCCCCTATGGCTGGCTTGTTTCTTATAGTCCCAAGCCTTTGTTTGTTATCTTTTCCTCCTCATATATAAGTACAGGGCAGGTTTTTGGGCCAACATTATAGATTATAGTGGATAAATTGAGGGTCATTCTGTGGAGACGGGTAAGCGCCAAGGCAGCTCCAGGAAGCTAGTCACTTCTGGCTGGGACCACCCTTTCCCCACCCAAACATTCAAAATGGCCAGAAGTCGAAACCTGCTAGAGAAAATACAGGGGATCAGTGCTGTAGGAAGGACTGAGGGCACTTCTACACTGACACTACCATGCTGCTTGGAACTGATTCCAAAGAAACCAGTTTCACTGTGAGTTAAATCAGATTGCCACGTCTGACCCTAGTTTGGAGCCAGAAAGATTTTTTCATCTCGTGTCAGGAGTAACTTGAGAAACTGCAAGTAGGTTCTGGTGTGAGAGAATTGGCCATCTGCAAGGACGTTGCCCAGGGGCCGTCTGGATATTTTACCATCCTGTGGGAGGCTTCTCTCATGTCCCCGCATGGGAAGCTGGAGATGACATACGGGAGCTCACCCCATTCCCCGGATTCAAACCACTGACCTTTGGGTTAGCAGCCCTGCTAGTACAAGGGTTTAACCCATTGCACCACCAGGGACTCCAGCCAGCAAGATGAAACCTGGCTTCAAATCACTTTGAAGGGTCTCCCCCCAGCTCCATTTCCAGCTGAAATATGTATCAGTATACTGGAGGCATACGGGGTGAAAAAAAAAGGGAAAGTTAGCAGCGGAGCTAATTAATTACCCCTCATTAGGATGTTATTCAGAAGCCCCCAATCTGGATTCTTCACTGCATTTCATCAAAAGTGTGTGTCTACAATGCTCTCTGCATTTTGAGGAGCCAATTTCACTCTGGATCTGGGATACGTTGGTATTTACTGCAGAATTTATTTTGCTGAACTTGCATATTCCTGAGACTTCTAAAATGTACTGCTTCCTGTTTAATCTGTGCTGCAGTGTGCATTGGCAGTATGCATTTTGTTGCCACTGTGGCCTTGAGCTAGCTTCAATGAGTATTATATGGTCAGCGCAGAAGCACTCTAAACTCTTGCCTTTTGCTGTTTTACTCAGAGAAGAGAATAGTTCCTTTTTAAATGAGAGTTAAGGTACACTTGTCACACTGACTTGGGATAAGTCAACCCAGGTTTTTTTTCGGTTCATATTTTGACAAAAATAAATCTAAACTTATCAATGAGTATATAGGAGAGTACAGTTATGCCCCAACAAAAGCTGTTGCTATATCAGGCACAGCTTTCTTTAGATGAGTGATTTTAAAAGAAAAATATTCTTTCATGTATATTATTTTCCTTTTTCACTAAATGTAAAGGAAACTGTTCACATAGGTGGCCGAGATTACTTTCTGATGGTTCAAGGTAAACAAACGTTATTTCATGCACACAATTAGTAAAATATTGTATACATTACTTTCAGACAATTTGTATAAGGTTCACATGACGCATAAATAAATGTTGCATTTATATAAGGCCCTATCTTCAAGATATCCCATTATGTACATTTGTTCAAATATAGGTATTCCAAAATCCAAAATATTTCTGGTGCCAAACATTTTAGACAGTATGCTAGTCACTTTACATTATTGCAAATATTTCAGTAAATACACAATTTTTAAAATGTTTGAATATAACATTGAAAACAAGTACACTAATCCAGATAATATTATTTAGGGCACTAGAAATTTTCTGGAAATTTTTCAGTTCTACTTTTTTCAGGAAGCTCTCATCACTGGTTTTAAGACCTGCCATAACCACCACCCCAAAAGTATTGGAACGGGTATGTGTAGGATCAAGTCCATATACAAACCTAAAAATTATAGACAAAAATCATCTCAAAAAACCTGGACCAACATATCCATGGGTCAGTGTGAGTATTACATCATAACCCTTTTTTAAAATAAGGAACCATCCCCTGTCTTGGTAGACTGGTGAGAAGCAAAAATTTATCCACGGATCATTTCAAATTCAAACCTGCCCTAGATTTATACGTGTCAATTGATACATGAGTAATCCCAATCTGTTTGTGGGAGTTGTGACATTGAGAAAGGTCTGATGAATCTTCAGTGTGCAAGGTCTATCTACATGTAGTTTTAAAGACTAACTAAAGGAAAACTTTGACACGCTGCTATCCATGCCTACCTAACAGAACAAACATCTTATTCATTTCGACAGGGTTTCATAAGAATCAAATCATAACCTCATTTGTTCAGAGTTCTCACCCATTTCTTACTGAGGAAATCAGATTAGAGTTCTTTGTAGTTGAAAACTTTGAATATCTCCTGCCAATGTTATAGAAAACCCAGAATATCTCCCAGGGAACAGTTAAAAGTGAATGCACATCAGTCCAAACCTTCAGCTAATCATCTTCAAAGCAGGCAATGCTATCAGCGCTGCTATTTTCATGTAATATGCTGTTCTGCTTTTGATGCTCGACTTCTCTTCCTTGAATATGCAGTTTACTGATGATGATCAAAGTTGAAATATTAGGTTTCAAAATTATTCAATAATATTAAATTAAATCACTATCATAAACACAAATAGTTTAAACTGTTTAATTAGTTAAGCTATTGTTTATGGTTGGTTGGGATGTTAAGAGTCAGGCCACATAACTGGATTTATATAGAATAACATGGAGATTGTCATTGCTGACCTTAGGAAGGATCAAGTTTTATAACTGGTCTATTTTAAAAAAAGGAGGAGTTGCTAAAATATAGACTATGGGCTTGTCTACACCAGCAAAACAACCCTACTGTAATTCAGGTGACACATCTCTGAATTCATATTTTAGCAACACATCTACTTTAATTGACTTAATTTAGTTTAATTAATTAATTTAGTTTAATTAATTTACTTTAAAAGTAATACTGAAATTCTATCGCATCCCAAATTTGAATCAGCACCGTTTTTATTTCTCCTTCTCCTCTGAAGTGAGTTGCCTGCTGCTGGCCAAACAGCTTCCTAATAAGAGTCCTGATAGGAAAGTCATTTGCTTGGACATCGGAATAAGGTGCTCAGACATGAAATCGACAATGAAGAGGTAGCCATTATGACACTAGGCTGCTTATTCTGAGCAAGGGATTTTCACAGCAGAATTCTACTGGAAAGCTGTTTGATAGGGACCTCCTTTCCCACCCTCTACCCCTTCATTTCTGCTTGGATTAAGCAGGTCTGCTTGGAGAAACTGCTTTGCCATTGCCTTCCTTCCCTCCACCCCCTGCTTCTTACTGCAAAAATAAAGGGATGCTTAATGTCAGAAAGCATTAAAGTGTGCAGCAGTGGACATGTAAAAGCAAAAAGGCAATGCTTGCCACCAAGCAACCTTTCTCTCCCAAAGTCACCACAATCTAGATTGTATACTTGGAGCAAAATGCAGCAAGATACTGGATTTTGCTGGAAACTGCATCACAAAAAGTGAATTTTGGGATATTATGTTAAAGCTCAGAAGAAGCACTTTCACTGTTACCGGGGTTGTACATTGTGAGTCAGGATCAAGGTAGCTATAAACCGAGAAATATATGTTTCTGCCTTTTGGGAAGGGCTGAGGAGAAAGAGAGAAGAAGCCAAATAAGAAGAAAATGGGAAGCGAAGAAAACTTTTCACTTATTCATCCATGTGCATCAAACTGTGTGAGCCACAATTGGAAAGACATTCCTTGTGCGGTATCTCAAATAATATATAGAAGATTCAATATTATACAGTAATATATGATAGAGATCAATCCAACACATGTTTTGTAGAGAAGAAGGCACTGAAAAGGGTTATAATGCACACACCTTGCCCAGAAAGACTCCTAACACCTTTCTTCCATAGAGGCCTCCAAATGGATGACCCTTGTTGTACAGGCTTAAAAATCTTGACATTTTGCAACAGCCCCAAAATATTATGTATAATTCTGTAACAGGCCATATTATATAATAGCCCAGGATATAATCTATAGAGGAGAAGTTACTGAAAAGAGTCAGAGAGCATTGTCATATTCCAGAAAGACTTCAAACCCTTTTCTTGCATATGGATCTCTAAGAGGCCCGATATTCTGAAAGGAACACTGCTATTTGAGGACTTTGGTGTCCAGCTAAGCGAACAAATCAGTCATTTCTAACCATTCAATTTCAATTGATTTTTCTTCCTTTTTTTCCTCCATAATTTTCTCTTTTCCCAAATTTAGCTGATATTCTGCACCACAAAACAGCTTTTTTGCTCTGAACTAGATCCCAGATTATTGTCTCTATCTCCCTGATATCTTGCGCAAGAAATCTTACAGATTAGCCGGATGAATAAAAGCAATGCAACACATTCCCTGTAGTTCTAATATTTCTTCTCCTGGCCTTCCTGTTTTACTGAATATTGTAGAAAAGGAGGGGTGCACACACCCAATCAAATTCTTAAAAATTCTAATGATTTAATCCATCAAAGCATATTTTTACTGAAGTATTAATAGAGGAATCTAGTGAGCCAGATGAAATTGCTAGAAAAATAGTGAATGAATAAATTAATCAATGACCTAATTCTAAGATTTGATAATTATAGTCTATTAAAGCTTATAGTGAAGATAAGTAGATGAAAGGTTACAGAGATAATTATTAATTGGTATTATTGTGTCTAATACAAGTGCAATAAACACCAAAACTGTGGGGAAAGATTAAATATTTAAAGATGCCAAGAGAGGGTATGCCTTTGCATGAATGTGATTTGCCCAATGTCGCCCAGTGTGTTTATATGGTTGAGCAGGAATCTGAAGCCTGGTCTCCGGAGTCATAGTCAAGCACTCAAACCACTACACCATGCTGGTTCTCTACCACAGAAAAAAAAATACTTGCTGATGTGAATGTCTATTAGTGGCTCAGTGAGTGATGCTCATCTTGGGTAAAATAGAGATATAAACAAAACGTAGAAAGCACATGTGGGAGTCCCTGGTGGTGCAGCGGGTTGCTGACCAAAATGTCGGTGATTCAAATCCAGGGAGCGGGATGAGTTCCCGCTGTTAGGCCCAGCTTCTGCCAACCTAGCAGTTCGAAAACATGCAAATGTGAGCAGAAGAATTGGTACCTCTCCAGCAGAAGATAACTGCTCCATGCAGTCATGACCTTGGAGGTGTCTACGGGCAGCGCCGGCTCTTTGGCTTATAAATGGAGATGAACACCAACCTCTAGAGTCAAACACAACTAGATTTAATGTCAGGGGAAAACCTTTACCCTAGAAAGTGCGCGTACACACACACACACACACACGCATACATAAAATCCTAAACAAATTCTTCTCCTGTCTGTCATAAGAAAATGCTTTTTGGTAAGAGCCTCAAGTTATTAAAAAAAAAGTTAAATGGGGTTCTACAAGGTAATATAAACAAATATAAACACATGCTGTCTTTCTTTGGGATATACTTTATGTCAGACATCTGTGACGATTACAAAAGAAAGAGTAACAGTTTAGCCCCCTGCATAATCACAGAATTCTCTAAAGCCACTTCTGTACTGGTCTCTCAATCCAAGGCCAGTCTGGAGTATAACGCACTAGATTTTATTTATTTATTTATTTATTTATTTATTTATTTATTTATTATTCAAACTTATATGCCGCCACTCCCCTAGGGCTCGGGGCGGCTTACAAGAACAGGCTAAAATCTAACAATTTAAAAACATCTTAAAAACATCTTTTAAAAACATCAATAACATCAAAAGCCTGCCAATGGGCTCTGATGGCAAGTCCCATTCACTTCATTGGGTCTTACCTGCCTATGCTCAAATATGTGTGATTATATTTCCCAAATATTCTGGAAACATGCACAGGCATGCAACTTTGTACTTGCTGTTAATGCATGTTTTAATTCAGTTCTTGTACCAGGAAGAAGGGGAGCTGATGTGTCTTGTGGATGGCTGGATGAATCTCCAGCAATATACAGTATATGGCTAAAAAATAATTTCTAGTTCCTATTACAAATTTTAGAAGATAGCTTACAGCTCACATGGTCACACTAAAAAGAATATAACATTGGGATTTTTACTGACCTCTTATGGAGGAATGCAGGTGGATGCTCCTTACTCTTGTAGTTATTCCTACTAGGAAGCTTGTTGGACCAAATCCTCCTTCAGAGAGTCAAATAATCCCTGGATCGAACTAAAAAAGCCTGTGAACCCTTGCCTTGTAACATAAAAATCTAACACACATGCCAATGCTGGTGGTCAGTGTCTTCACTCTTATGTGCCTTCAAGTTTGATTTGATTTATCATAGGATTTTCTTAGACAAAGAGTTCCCAGATATGGTTTACCATTGTCTTCATCTTAGTATAGCTAACAGTATCAGGTGTTCCCTGGCAGATTCCCTTCCAAGCACTAACAAGCACAGATGTTTCATAACTTCCAGTTACACAGAATACCTTCAGGGTATTTAGGTACATTGGCAGTGGACCAACATATATATGCAATGATCTAGGAGGAGTCCCGACGTGGACTCATAAAATTGGGAAAATTCAATTCAATTAATTATTACCACCCATTTTACTATACTTTCAAGGAAGAGAACTAACTTTTATAAATGCAGATAGCCCCACCCAACTCTTGGCATGTAGCCTATCATGTTCAACTGTGTGTGATGTGTGCAAGGGCTTTCCTTTCCTTTTGAACAGGAGTTTAAAATAAGCAGGCATTCCTGTTTTCCTCAGAGGATGCAAGAGGATAATATTGAAAGTGGGCCCAAGTGAAAGGGTTAAAACTATGAGACCATATTTTGTTACAAACCCGTGTAGCACACGCCATTCTAGAACATTATTTGCTGATGCCAATAATGGTGGCAACACTGCTTTTGGAATTTACAAAGAAAAACAACACGAAGTGGTTTACAGCATAAAATAATTAAAAATAGTGAGAGAATAAGATATAAATATTTATTTCATTTGGAATTATCAGCTGGTAATTATAACAGTGATTGTTGTAGTTGGGCCAAGGGGCAGTTCTGGTACTACTGCTAGTAGGAAGAAAAGGGGTAATGGTGAGCAGGTGTCTGATGAGGAACAGCAGGTAAAGCGGATTCGGGAAATACTTATGGCTCTGTCTGAGGATGAAACGTTTGAAGGATTCTCTAGTGAAAAGGAGTCAATGCTGGAGGATGATGAGTTAACAGAAAGTAGAGGAACTAAGAGGTCAACTCAGGAGCAAGAATCAGATGAGGAAAGGGAAAGGAAGAAGATCCGGGAAATACTGCTCCCATGGAAGATGAAACGTTTGAAGGTTTTTCTGGGGATGATGGGTCTGGGAGTGGGATGGAAGATACTGCAGATTGGACTCAAGTGAATGTGTGTGCAGCACCAGTTTCTGAGGGTGAATCAGAAGACTGGCAAACTGCTGATACGCTGGGGACATGGGGAAATCTAAGTCTTGAACAAAGATGGAGCAATTGGAGGGCTGATGGGCGAGGTTCACATATGAGATTGAGATCAGCTGTGGATAATGATGACAGGGTGGAGGCGTCATCATCATCAGACTCCGAGGTGTAAGTTAAAAGTGGAGTTGGAAATGGGAGGTTCCTTGCAGAAGGCAAGGTGTCTTTTTGGGACATTGCTTTGTCGCTGCCTGTCTCCTTGGATCCTGGCTGTCCAGCTTCGTGTTCCTGAATCCAGTTTGGCTTCTGATGACATCGTTCGTTCCTGACTTGGTGTTTCTGGCTCCTGAATCCGGTCTGCTTTCTGACGACGACATCGTTTGCTCCTGGTTTGGCGATTCCGACTTGGCGTTTCTGGTTTCCACTGGCTCCTGAATCCGGTCTGCTTTCTGACGACGACAGCGGTTGCCCATGATTTGGCGTTTTTGGCTTCCCTTTTGGCTTTTTAACTTGGCTTGGCTTTTGACAACGGTTTCGTTTGTACTCTTTACTTGAGAGCGTTTGGCTCTTCCCTGACACTCTGTGCCACAGCATAGCGTGGTGCTTGCTCCAGTGAACGTTTTGGTTGCATTTGAACCGGATTATCAAGCTAGATAATCCGGATTATCTTTCTGTTCTTACTAAAGTGCTTTTCTTGAAGCAGAGACATTTTCTTTTGGTTGAAACACTGAAGTTAAGTGTTTCTAAGTTTAAAATATCATTTAATAAACATTTGTTAACTCTACTTGTGTGTGTGTGGCACTTTAAGAGGAGTCGTGACAGTGATGGTGTTGCTGATTATGAAGGCACTTTAAGAGGAGTCTATATTTTGTTCTGGGCAGGTTGTATTCTGCCTCTAGATTACATGTGTTAAATGCAAGGCCTGTGGGCAAAATCCAGCCCACTATAGCATTTTATGTGGCCTGTGAGGTTTTCAGTTCCAGGGCAATATAGTTACATTTATACAGTCTTACAATTACAAACAGTCCTTTGAATGCAACCATAAGGCTGATGTTGCCCTCAGTGAAAATATATTTCACATTCCTGCTCTGGGTCCTCAAACATAACATCATTGTAGCTTCAAAAAAAAGTATAATCAATTCTGGCCTGAAATCTATAAAACTGTCAGAAAATCTCTTTGACTTACTCTAGTTTCTAATTTTAAGACATCGTCAGGAGGCAATATATTAATGGCTCTCAATTTCCATTGTTATGAGGTTATTTTTCTTGGCAAAATTGTTTTTATAAACTCATTTTCTGTTGTGCTGTGAGAAGCACCACAAATTCCTCATCTGTGCTGCATGTAGCCATTTCTTTCACTGTTTTCTGTCATAGTACAATAGTTTTTCAGCCTTGGATTTTCTTACTTCCCTTTGGTGGAGCAGGATCGCATAAACAATGTCCTGATGGATGATCTCCTGTAGACAGTGTGATACCTTAGACAAGCAGGAAATTTATCACATTGATCATAGTTGGCCAAATGTTTGTTTGTTTATTTGTTCAGTCGCTTCCAACTCTTCGTGACTTCATGGACCAGCCCACGCCAAAGCTCCCTGTCAGCTGTGGCCACCCCCAGCTCCCTCAAGGTCAAGCCAGTCACTTCAAGGATACCATCCATCCATCTTGTCCTTGATTGGCCTCTCTTCCTTTTTCCTTCCATTTTCCCCTGCATCATTATCTTCTCCAGGCTTTCCTGTCTTCACATTATGTGGCCAAAGTACTTCATCTTGCATCTAATATGCTTCCCTCCAGTGAGCAGTCGGGAATTATTTTCTGGAGTATGGACTGGTTTGATCTTCTTGCAGCCAAAGGCACTCTCAGAATTTGCCAAATGTACATGATAAAGAACTGTGCTGGCACATTGGGTGACTGTTATTTCCTGGTTATCATTACAGCTGACTTAGATGTGTTTCAGTTTGAGCAGAAGATGGTTTGTGATGAGATCCCCTTCCAGCAAATTTTCCTACATGTTGGACAGTGGAATATGCTGCCTTGGAAGGTGGCACTGTCTCCATCTCTAGAAGTTTTTAAGCAGAGGTTGGCTGGCTATCTGTCGAGATTGCTTTGATGATTGTGTGTTCTTGCATGGCAGAGGGTTGGATTGATAGCTGTTGTGGTCTCTTCCAGCTCTACAACAGGACAGAGGAAGGCTTGGAGTGTATGGTAGCATCTCATTATGTCAGGTCCCTGGCTGCTGGGCACCAAAAACCTTACACGGAGGCCATTCTCTATCTAATATCTTTATTAAGGAAATATATAAAAGCAATAAAAACAAGTGAAGAATATAGTTCAGAAGCAGACCTTTCAAATGAGGTCAAATATAGTCCAAAAATGTATTGTCCAATAAATGATATTAGAGTTCAAAGTTTTAATCCACTTGACCGAAACACACACTTTTGCCAGGCAATAGTGTGGGGAAATGTCAGAGTCTTAGAAGTCCAATGAAGCTTGACAACAAGGCTGGAAATAAACTTGGTACTTGACTAGGTCCGTGACTAGAAACAAGGCAAAACGTGAAGCGTGGAACAAGGTCCGTGGTTAAACAGCAAGGCAAGGCAAAGGCTTGAATGCTTGATCCAGGAAGCAAGGAACTGGGGTTACGAAGTCCACACACGATCTCTCTCCTGAAGCTGATCAATTGACTCTGCAAAGAATCTCCCGCGTCAAACACCTATATTGGGTCTCGTTTTCCCGCCAACAGAACTCTTTCCCTAGAGAACACGAAGCGAAACCCAACTCTGTCCAGATGCAAGACTCCTTAGAATTTCCCAAGGGAAGCAGGCCTAATCAGCCTGTTGTTTGGCAGCGATCCGTAAACTCCTCCGATTTGCTTCTCTGACTCCTCTGTCTCTAGAATAAGATTCTTTCCTGGGAAACGGAGGGGAGTAATGCCCAAGGCCTGTTTTCCTGAATTCTTGAGGGCAAACATCAACATCCGGCAGGTGAAGAGACTCCGGCTCTTGTTGAACCGGCGAAAACCCCATGTTTTCATCTTCATCTGCCACAATAGTACTAGGAACAGGACTACAAGGCCCATGAGGCATCACACATTATTATAATGGTCAAAGTGGCTTTATAATAAGGAAAACATAATCTGTCTTAAACCATTATCTGGAGAAACCATACAGGACATGGAAGAAGGAGTTTCATGGAGGAAAGGCCGACAAACATCATAAATGAAAGGACCAAGAAGGAAGTCATTTCCTGTTCAGTAAATGGAGATGTGATGTCAGCAATGACTTTGCTACCCAGTGTGATGCTTTGTTCTTATGGAAGAGGTGGCAGATGGAAGAGTGAATCCAGGATATATGAAGTACTGAATTACTGCTGCTTTTTCCTAATAATTGAGTAGGAACCAACCTGCTCCATAATTGGGGTTTCCAGTACCTGTAAAACTACCAAAGAGTATTCTTAATAGTCACTCTTCTCTGCTGAAATTCCATCTTTGGAATGAGAAGAATCCTCCAGAGTTTGCAAGATCTTCCTGTGCTAGCCCTGATATTTTTCTTTTGCAGAAAATGCTGCATTTGTGTGTGTGATTCAAGTATTCCCATATTTCAGAATCCCGGTCTGAGTAGACAGAATGAGTTCTGTGTCTGGCTGCTCCTTGCAGTTATTCATGAATGTATGAGGAAAAGACTACTCTCCAAGTCTCACACAAAGAGAAACATCTCTTAAAATCTAGGGAAGCTGGTCAGTGCTCTAAATTTATGCGCCATGCATTTGATTAAATGTGACTTGATATTTGCTGCCCTAGCAATTCATCTAGCTAAGATACAAGGAACAGCTCTGTCAACAGAACTATAATTATTGGCTCAAAAAGCTATGACTGACTAAGCCATGCCCAGCAGAGAGGCCATGCAGAGAACAGATGTACTATAAATGGGTTGATTAGCTAACCCCCACAGGAGTCATCCTATATGCATAAGGAAAGATCTTAAATACTTCAACTTGCAACCTAGCATGATGTTAAAAAGACCAATCTGTCATTCGTACTAGAATGCAACCTTTTGTCCAGATTTTTCTAGAGAGGAATAGTCTGTACAAAAGGTTAGTGTGGTTGCATTTACAAGGAAATATAAGGTCTTGGATGATACACTGCAATTGGAGCCCAAAGGATGCATTGTCCGAGCAGAAACCAGTGGATCTGGAGCAATGGCTATAAGCTAAGGAAAAAGGTAGTCACTGAGGCTAGTGGGGACATATTAGGAACCCATTGTGCCGGGGGGCTCCAGTTTGGAGATGAAAGGCCCTGGCTGAGAAACAAGCTGGCAGGAAGGATATGACATGTCTCCTAGGACATTTGAGGCATTTTGAATAAAAATCAAAAGTGCAGAATAGCCTTGGGGGCGGCATGTTGTCTGTGGGCCACACTTTCCCCACTTTTGATGTATGACTTTCTTGATATCCATGAAAATTATGATCTCTTCAACACTTATTTGGAAAGCCAGGCCAGCCAGTTTAATCGCAAAATCTAGACCACTTGCTCACTTTCTTTATTTCTTACTTTTAGAACTGATCACATGGCTACTTTGCTTCTGAGAAGTGCTGTCCATGCTAATGGGCTGACATTCAATTTATCACCATTTTTAGTAGAAATACTTTGGGCTGGCAGCCCCTGAGTTTCCAGCACTCTAAGCGTTTTGTATTGATGCTCTGATACAAATTGCAGTCAGGTCCTGAAAGGGTCCCAGGCAGCTACTGAAGGAACTTCATGTCAAATCTAGGCTACCAATCATATCCTGAAGGACAGGATATATAATTGCTTGTCAGGGAGATCAGCATAGTCTCCATTGCTTGTGAAGGCATATGCAGAACTAATTAATATCTGATGGCTTATAGTCTGTTGTACATTCAAACAGCTCTTACTATGACTTACCTATAGTCTCTGAGGCTCCATCTACACTGCCATATAATGCAGTCTCAAACTGCTGCTACTGCTGCTGCTCAGTCGTTTAGTCATCTCCGACTCTTCGTGACTTCATGGACCAGTCCACGCCAGAGCTCCCTGTCGGCCGTCACCGCCCCCAGTTCCTTCAAGGCCAAACCAGTCACTTCAAGGATACCGTCCATCCATCTTGCCCTTGGTCGGCCTCTCTTCCTTTTTCCTTCCATTTTCCCCAGCATCGTGATCTTTTCCAAGCTTTCCTGTCTCCTCATGATGTGGCCAAAATATTTCAGCTTTGCCTCTAGTATCTTTCCCTCCAGTGAGCAGCCGGGCATTATTTCCTGGAGGATGGACTGGTTGGATCTTCTTGCGGTCCAAGAACTGCCATATTTCGAAAAACAGGAGTATGGTGAAGAACTAAGAACTCAGGATTTTCCTCCAGCACCAGAGTTCAAAAGCGTCTATCTTCCTTCGCTCAGCCTTCCTTATGGTCCAGCTCTCGCATCCATAGGTTACTATGGGGAATACCATTGCTTTGACTATGCAGACCTTTGTTGCCAGTGTGATGTCTCTGCTCTTCACTATTTTGTCAAGGTTGGCCATTGCTCTCCTCCCAAGAAGTAAACGTCTTCTGATTTCCTGGCTGCAGTCTGCATCGGCAGTGATCTTCGCACCTAGAAATATAAAGTCTGTCACTGCCTCCACGTTTTCTCCCTCTATTTGCCAGTTATCAATAGTTGTAGCTGCCATGATCTTGGTTTTCTTGACGTTTAACGTTTCAAACTGCATTACATGGCAGTGTAGATGGGGCTGAAGTAAGGTTGAATGAGCCAGACCTAAATTCAAAATTGTGACTCCTATATAAAAAGTATCATTGCTATCCATATGATGCATGTGCGAGTGCCTCTGAGAAGTCTGTTGATGCCGAACAGTACCCTTTTCCCCAGTGAAAACACTATTAGCTTTTCCAGGACCTGCTTAGTCCACATATCCTTGCTCTTCTTTAGAACTAAGAAGAGGACAGAATAAACCCTAAAAAACCTCTGTACCTTTGGCTTTAGTTCTATGGCAGCAATGTCTTAGGAGATGATGAATTGCAGCCATCATACATCATTATTTTTTCCTGATCTCTGGACTTAAAAAATGCAGTAAACTTGCTTATGACTGACTTGTTCCACTATGCATATTTGGAAACCATTTTCCTGTCTCACCTATTAAACGTTATCGAGAACAGGTTGTTAGCAATGTAATGAAGGAGATAGAACTTTTCTGGTGAGGCTTAACTTGGAATCATAGAATCATAGAATCGTAGAGTTGGAAGAGACCTCGCGGGCCATCCAGTCCAACCCCCTGCAAGAAGCAGGAAAATCTCATTCAAAGCACCCCCAACAGGTGGCCATCCAGCCTCATTGCAACATGGTTTCTAGCTTATTTTCAGAGAACAGAAGGAGCAACCTCTTCCTATTCTATCACCACCAACTGTACCTAGCAATTTGATCATTAACAGAGCCTGCCATTCAGCATCTAGCTCTCAGTTTCTGAGATCGATGTTACATCTTGCTTGGCTATTAGTAGGCCTGGCCTTGAACATCAACTGTAATGTATCATCAGAACCAGTAATAAGGACAATTGGATTACATAATTTCATTCGTAAGCAAATATCCTAGGTGATTAATGTCTTCAGTGTCACTGCTTCTAGAAATCTGATCTCTTTGTATAAGCTGTATAGCACTATCTCTTTAGTATTTTTTGCCAAAGAAAACCCCATGAAATCCATAATTCTACAGGCGATTTGATAGCACAAACACAGGATCCAGTATGTTTGTTTTAATGTACCTTAATGAATTTTATGATTTGTGTACACTGCCTTGTGGAGATTATGCCCTGAAAGGCATCTGAAAAACGTTAACATGAATAAATTACACAAGACAAATATTACAGTCCCTAAAGGTTTTCCCTGAGTTTTTAGTTTAAGTGGAAACCATTCGCTTCTCTTGCTGTTTTGATCTTGTATAATTCAGTACTTTTTTGAAACTGCATAAATATATTCCTTGAACAAAGATTTTGCAGGCCGCACTAGAGATGAAGGAACCCACCACAAACTTCATGGAACCTCGGTACACAAAATCCTGATCCTTACTGCAGTATCTGCTTTTTTGCCTCCAAGAGGAAATTCAATAAATGTCACATGCCACCTACTGGATAAATAATTGCATGGCAATTGGATAAACCAGATCCAAGGCAAAGCAGTTCCTCACCTGGCATTATTACGTGCTGTGAAATAAAAGTTTTCACATTTCCAAGCATATAAACTGATATTCCTAAATCTTCATCTGCAGTTCTGATTTGTATTATTTCAGTGTTCTCATGAACAAATCTATCTGTTGAGTTTTATCACAAATGGGTTCATTTTCTAATGCATTATATGGTCAAGAGATGTCCCAAGTATGTTTTGGGATACTGATGTCTGCTTTACGTTAAGAATTAGAACTCAGAAAAGAAACCCTATATTTCCGTCTCCTGGTGTTTATTTGATCATATCCCTCTCTCATATTCCTCAATATTGTTCTTTAAATAAATGTGCTTTTTATGTAAACTGGAGGAGAGAAAAGGGAAGACACCAGGTGCAAAAGAAAGGAGGAGGGAGAAACTGACTCCAATAAATCTGGATGGCCATTCTGCGAATCAAACAATATGTTCCATCCAAGAATGACTGGAGTTGTACTGCCACCAATAGTTTAGGTGCAATGATTCAAAGGCATCAGGGGGCCTAAGGACACTCCCCCATGCAGGCCTGTAGCGAGGGGGCGGTTTTAGGGGTTCAAACCCCCCCCCCCCCCCGAAATTTTTCAGGTTATAAAAAAACCTGGTTTACTCATGAATTTTAACTGGTTAACCAAATCCCCATGCTAAGTCTATGAGACACAAAACATTAAGAGTCCCTCCAGGCACTATTTCAAGCAGATATTGACAGGTTTGTAGCGGGGAGAGGTGTGTGCTAGGGGTTCAACCCCCCCCCCCCGAAATTTTCAAAACCCCTCCCGAAATTTTTTTCTGGCTATGGCCCTGCCCCCATGTACTACTACTAAGGACACTCCCCCATGTACTACTACTTAACCATCTCCTGCTATTCTAAAGAAGTCACTGGACACTGGAGGAGGACAAATGTTGTCCCCATCGTCACAAGATGCGGAAAGAGGACCCAGACAACTATTGCCCAGTCAGCTAGACATCAATACCAAGAAAGATTCTGGAGCAGATCATTAAACAGACAGTCTGTAAGAAAGGAATGCCATACTCACAAAAAGTCAGCATGGTTTTCTCAAAAACAAGTAATGCCAGACTGCCCTTGTCTCTTTTTCTGACGGAGATACAAGCTTGATGGGTGAAGGCAATGCTGTGGATGTAGCATATCGTGATTTTATTAAGGCCTTTGATAAGGTACCCATGATATTCTCATAAAGAAGCTAGCAAAATATGGGGTAGAACAATGCTACTGTGAAATGGATTTATGATTGGTTGACGGAGTGAATGCACTTATAGCAAAACTTCATGCTGAAGTGAAGTGACCAGTGGAGTGCCACAAGTTTCTCTCGGTGCTCAGTCCTTTTCAACGTCTATCAATAGCTTGCATGATGAAATAGAGGGCATGCTTATGAAATTTGCAGATGACCCCAAATTGGGAGGGATATCTAATACCATCAAAGGCCAAGATCAGAATCCAAAACGACCTTAAAATATATATTTTTTCATATCAGGAGCGACTTGAGAAACTGCAAGTCGCTTCTGGTGTGAGAGAATTGGCCATCTGCAAGGACATTGCTCAGGGGACATCCGGATGTTTTATCATCCTGTGGGAGCCTTCTCTCATGTCCCTGCATGGGAAGTTGGAGCTGACAGAGGGGGGCTCACCCCGCTCTACAGATTCGAACCTCTGACCTTTCAGTCAGCGGTTCTGCCAGCACAAGGACTTAAAAGAGTAGAGAGCTGAAACAAGAGTATCAAAATTACAGTAGAGTCTCGCTTATCCAATGTTCTGTATTATCCAACGCAGTCTGCCTCCCACCCGGATCCACAGCTGTTTCTCTAGGCAGCAATTCTATCTTTATTTGTAGTTAATTTTTTAGTAGTCAATGTTTTTGTAGCCAGTGTTTTCAATACATGGTAATGTTTTGGTGCTAAATTTGTAAATACAGTAATTACTACATAATGTTACTGTGTATTGAACTGCTTTTTCTTTCAATTTGTTGTAAAACATGTTTTAGTGCTTAATTTGTAAAATCATTACATAATTTGACATTTAATAGGCTTTTCCTTAATCCCTCCTTATTATCCAACATTTTCACTTATCCAAAGTTCTGCTGGCCTGTTTATGTTGGATAATGAAACTCTACTGTAATTTCAAACAGAGAAATGTAGGGTACTATACGTAGGCAGAAAAAGAGAAAGCAGATATAAGATGAGTGACACCTGGCTTGACAACAGTACAGGCGGAAGTGATCTAGGACTCTTAGTAGACCATAACATGAACATGAGTCAATAGGGTGATGTGTGGGGCACACACTGGACTTGGTCTTCTGTCAGGGATGGGAGGAAGGTGGCGGTGTGGAGGAGCTCACCATCGCTCCGTTGCCATGGACCGACCATCACCTGATCAGGTTTAGACTTACTGCTCCCCCCAACCTCCGCAGGGGTGGTGGACCTATTAAAATGGTCCGCCCCAGGAGGCTTATGGATCCAGAAGGATTCCTGACGGCTCTTGGGGAATTTTCCGCCTCCTCGGCAGGTGATCCTGTTGATGCTCTGGTCTCTCTCTGGAATGGAGAGATGACTAGGGCAATAGACACGATCGCTCCGGAGCGTTCCCTCTCGAGTAACCGAGCTAAACCAGCTCCTTGGTTTACTGAGGAGCTGGCAGCGATGAAGCGAAAGAAGAGGGAACTAGGGTGCGTGTGGCGATCAGAGTATAACGAGTCAGACTGAACACGGCTAGGCTCCTATCTTAGGGCATATGCCGCGGCAATCAAAGCCGCAAGGAGAGTCCACCTTGCGGCCAACATTGCGTCCGCACAGAACCGTCCGGCGGCGCTGTTCAGTGTCATCAGAGGGTTGTTAACTCCCACCAATCAAGGTGGGAGCCCTGATAACTCGGCAGCCCGCTGTGAAGCATTTGCTCGGTTCTTTGCGGACAAAGTCGCTCTGATCCGTTCCGACTTTGACACCATGTTAACGGCAGTCTCTGAGGATGTATTGAGTGCACCTGCTTATCCAGTTTTGTTGGATTCATTTCAATTGGTTGAGCTCGAGGATGTGGACAAGTTCCTTGGAGAGGCGAGACCGACCACATGCATCCTAGACCCCTGCCCATCCTTGGCTGGTGAGAGAAGCCAGAGGGGGTTTGGCCGAGTGGGTGAAGGTGGTGGTGAATGCCTCCCTCTGGGAGGGTAAGTTTCCAGCGAGCCTAAAAATGGCTGAGATCAAGCCGCTGTTGAGAAAGCCATCACTGGATCCCACTCAATTTGGAAACTTTCGGCCTATCTCCAATCTCCCCTATTTGGGCAAGGTCTTGGAACATGTGGTTGCCTCGCAGCTCCAGGGATTCTTGGTTGACACTGATTTTCTGGATCCGGCACAGTCTGGCTTCAGGCTGGGGTATGGTACCGAGACAGCTTTGGTCGCCTTAGTCAATGATCTGCGCCGGGAACTGGACAGGGGGAGTGTGTCCCTGCTGGTTCTGCTGGACCTCTCAGCGGCCTTCGATACCGTCGATCATGGTATCCTTCTGGGACGCCTAGCGGGAATGGGACTTGGAGGCACTGTTCTGCAGTGGCTCCACTCATTCCTGGAGGGTCGGTCCCAGATGGTGTCATTGGGGGACACCTGCTCGGCCCCACAACCATTGACTTGTGGGGTCCCGCAGGGCCCTGTGTTGTCTCCCATGTTGTTTAACATCTACATGAAGCCGCTGGGAGAGATCATCAGGAGTTTCGGGGTCCGGTGTCATCTGTACGCAGATGATGTCCAGCTCTGTCACTCCTTCCCACCTGTCACTAAGGAGGCTGTTCAGGTCCTGAACCGGTGCTTGGCTGCTGTGTCAGACTGGATGAGGGCCAACAAATTGAAATTGAATTCAGACAAGACAGAGGTCCTCCTGGTCAGTCGGAAGGCCAAACAGGGTATAGGGTTACAGCCTGTGCTGGATGGGGTTACACTCCCCCTGAAGGGGCAGGTTCGCAGTCTGGGGGTGATCCTAGACTCATCGTTGAGCCTGGAGCCCCAGGTCTCAGCGGTGGCTAGGGGAGCCTTCGCACAGTTAAAACTTGTGCGCCAGCTGCGACCGTACCTTGGGAAGCCGGACTTGGTCACGGTGGTCCATGCTCTCGCTACATCCCGTTTAGACTACTGCAATGCACTCTACGTGGGGCTGCCTTTGAAGACTGTTCGGAAGCTTCAATTAGTCCAACGGGAGGCTGCCAGGTTAATAACTGGGGCGGCGTACAGGGAGCGTACTACTCCTCTGTTACACCAGCTCCACTGGCTGCCGATTAGCTACCGAGCACAATTCAAGGTGCTGGCTTTAGCCTATAAAGCTCTAAACGGTTCCGGACCAGCTTATCTGTCCGAATGTGTCTCCCGCTACGACCCACCTCGAAGCTTAAGATCATCAGATGAGGCCCTGTTCACGGTCCAGTCAGCCTCACAGGTGAGGCTGATGGGGACGAGAGACAGGGCTTTTTCAGTAGTGGCTCCCCACCTATGGAATGCCCTCCCCATTGAAGGCAGGCAGGCTCCCTCCCTCCTATCCTTCCGTAGGAAGGTTAAAACTTGGTTGTGGGGCCAGGCCTTCGAATAAGAATCAGCAGCATTAATTACTATTATGTACGCTGGAACTCAATTGACAGACCCAGTCTTTTAAACTTGAACACGCCTATCTGTATTTTATAATGCATTTTATGAATGTTTTATGTAAGTTAATTTTTAACTGATTTATAGTGTATTGTACAGGTTCTATATGTGTGTTTTATTGTAAGCCGCCCTGAGTCCCCTGTTGGGTGAGAAATATTGTAATAAATAAATGTGACAGCTAAAAAAGCCAGATTGATTCTAGGCTACATCGTCAAATGTCTAAATTGAGGGAAGTATAAGTACCATTCTGTTCTGCTTTAGTCAGACTTCATCTGGAATAATGTGTCCAGTTCTGGGCCCTAAAATTCTAGAATTATATTGACTAGCTGGAATGTGTCCAGAGAATGGCCCTATGATGAGTGGCTTAGAGAGCTGAATATGTTTAGACTGAAGAAGATAAGATTATGAAGGGACATGATTATAACCATGTTTAAATGTCATATTGAAGCCAGATTGTTTTCTGCTTTTCCAAAGACTAAGACATGGAGCAACGGATTCACAATACAGGGAAAGAGATTCCTTCTAAACATTAGGAAAAATCTTCCTAGTGGTAAGGGCCGTTCAACAGAGGAATATGGTGGCATTGCGTGCAATGAAGTCTCCTTCTCTGGAGGTTTTTAAACAGAGGCTGGATGGCCATCTGTTGGGAGTATTTTGATGGTTTATTCTTGCATTGAAGGAAGTTGGAGTGGTTGGCCCTTGTGGTGTTTTCAACTGCTTGATTCTGTTCTATCTTTTGGACTCAAAGTGGTCAGTTTCCTTTGTGAAATGTTATTAGCCATAATGAACAAGGGGCCCTTTTATACTGACCCACCATGCAGGCTCGACCCATTCGTCTGTGAGATTTTCTGGGACACAAAGTGGGGAAGACTCAAGTCAGAGAAATGATGGTTCTCTCTGGGAAAAACCTGACTCGGACAGTGCAGGACCTCAAGGTCAGTTAGAGAAGGAAAGTTGAGGAGAGAATTTGTGGGAAAGGAAATGACTTCATGGGTGTCTATTACGTAATTGGCAAGTTGTTTACCTAAGAGTTAGTTCAGGCAACATAGCGTTCAAGGGAGAAGCTAGATCTGAGTTCCTGGTTCTTACTAAATAGCAGCTATAAGGAGGAAGGTTTTATGTTGAGAATGTGATACCAGAATAATAATAAAAATAAAACCCTTCCCTTTAGTACCAGAGCTGACCGGTTCCATCAATGCCTACTATGAAACATTTTTTACAGATGCATACAAATACAAGTGATGTGCTTCAGGCTTGTGCAAATATTGATTAAATCATCAAATGTAGGGCAAAATAGGGATGGTGAATATGCAGTGTTGCAGATGCGTTTTGACTGTAAAACCCACATTCCTTCATCTGTAGCTGTGCTGAACATTTCACTCAAACTACATTTAAAGGGTCATGTATTCTCCATTTCAGACTTAGAAAGAGCCTTACCACATTTTCTACCCACTTTTCAGAGTACAGTGGGAGATCCATACAGGCATTGTTATGTGCTTTTAAGTCATTTTGGTGAGCCTAAGATGAACTTGTCATGGGCTTGTCTCAGAGAGAGTTTGCCTTTACCTTCCTCTGAGGCCTAGTGTTACCCAGTGGGTTTTCATGGCCAAGCAGGGATTTGAGAGCTGGACTCTAAAGTCCGAGTCCAATGCTCAAACTACCACACCACATTGGCTCTTGTACACAGACATGAAAACCTAGCTTCTTGGGGAGACGAAAAGCATTTTTGTACAACAAATATTTCAATATTTTTCTCTTTTTTGCCAAGCTATTTTATGCTGGCTCCAGGAAAGGTAAGGTAGAGAGTGAAGGGAATAATTTTGGAGGCTGCTGTTGTTGTTCACAGAATTCGCATTGTTAAAACTTCCAGGTTTCATTATCTTTACCAGACAACAGCTTGTACAAACTTCACACCAGTTTTTATATGGTAAAAATGCTATTACTGAGAGCTAGAGGCTCAAAATAACAACTTTTCTCATTCTCATTTGAGCAACTTCACATAAAAGGAATAATCAGCACAATTAATTTATTTTTACCTTCAGCAGGATCCATTGTTTTTGCTTGTATTATCGCAAAGCACCACGTACATTGGATACTATATAAATAGTTGCTGTACTCTGTAAAGTAGTTTTCTTATTCTTATTAGTTTGAACTAAAATATGCAATTTTGATTTGTATAGAATCTTGATTACTTTTACTGTTGAAATGAAATGGAGAGGAGGGAAATTCTATCATGTTTTCATCTCTTAAAAAGTGCTCATCATGTTTGATCATATTTCTGTAAATGATGAAGGTGTTTTCAAAGAGTAGGTTTCTAGGTTTGAAAAATTTAGTCAAAGCAACAGATTTTTCAAAAGTCTTTGCACACACTTTGGTGCATAGAAACAACTGTGTGTGTGTGTGTTTTTTTTTAAAGCAACATCCTTTCAAGTTTAAAAAATGGAACCAGGACAACACTGGATTGTGCAAACAATATTTTTCAAAACATCTTGGAAAAAATGATAAAGTAGGAAGTAAATGTCTTTGTAAAAATCATAAAGGTCTTATCACTCCTTTTGAAATGTTACTTTTCACAGTTTAAATTGAACAGCATGAACATTTGGAACAGAACTGTACATTTTGGCACAGGCAACCCACTTCCACTTTGAAAAGAGCATCCCTTCAGATTACCACATGTCCACTTGCAAAGCTAAAAAACCAAAGGGATAGGACTCAAAGGCATGTGGTAGCTCCTCATATTACTTATTTTTCTTTCTAGTAGAATGGAAATAAACCAGAAGGACGCTGCTGAATCTATGTTCTATAATGATTTCCATCTTACATTGCTAGGATGTGGGGAAAATGAGTATATTCTGGAATCCTGAATGAAAAGATCAGGAATTCTCTACCTATAATTAGCCTTTTCCACTCACCTTAAGATGGAGGCCAGGGGGATTCCCAAGCTGTCCTCAGAATGGCAGGGACTCTGCAAGACACCTTTTCTTCCTCCTCGTGGCTCCTCTTCCCGCTCAGTCCAGGGAGCATCAGTGGCAGAGCTGGTTCCAGAATCTGGTTCTACAGGGGCCAGTGGGGCAAAGTTTTGTTCAATAAGTTTGGCACTATCTCGAATTTGCTCTTGTATTTCTGGGGTAAGAGTAGGGAGATCAAAAGTGAAGTATGTCCCACTATGTGTGTGAGCTGGGGAGGACAGGATGTCAATGGAATCTAGGCTGGTGTAAGACGTCCCTTTGGCTCGGTGGGACTCCATGATGCTCTCAAAATGTCTGCTGAATGAATCCATGCCATCCCTGGATAAGCTGTGCCCAAGAAGGAAGGGAACAGGGGACTTGAGCAACCCATGGGCTTCTCTGTTGATGATCCTGGAGATGTATGGTTAAGAAGAGAAAGAAAGAGAGGTTTGTTACAAAGAGACAAGCACTGCCCCACTCTCTTTTTTCCTGATCACAGTAATAGTAGTAGTAGTAGGAGGAATAAAAACAACAGCAACAACAATTTTTATTCAGTACCCACCTGTCCTTTTGGTAAGTATGCTGACTCACATTAAGATAGTACAAAGTTATGCCAGAAAAAGACGGCATCATCTTGCTATAAAGAGTTCTAGTAAGTGTTTATGGGGAGGAAAAAGAATGTCACTGAAAGCTGAAGGGATGTTTCTTTTGTTCATAATCTGATCACGAACAGCAGATTGAAACTGGGACAGGGACAACTCAATAATTAGGGGAGGGAGAGATTTTATTTGCACAGACTAAGGAGATGGGTGGATGATAGGGATGGATAAGCAATACCATGTTTCTAGATGAATTGAGCTGTGCAGAAGAGAGAAACAAGAAAGTGGCAAAGAAAGCCACTTGGATTCTTGCCTGTTCATAGATCTCTCTCCAGCCTTGTTTCGCATTTGTTCGATACTTGTGTTGCATATGAGAGATGCATGTCTGGAGAGAGACTGAGAATTTTTGAAATGGTTGTGGTGCTCAGCACAAGTCCACGCCTTTCTTTTGTTTCTCCAGCCCTGTAAATACAGTATATGCTGGGTGTGTGTGTGTTCATTCACTCAGTTGTCTCTGACTCTTCGTGACCTCATGGACCAGTATATGCTATGCTACTTCTATTAAAAAATATAGAGGGGATGAAACATTTCTGGTCCCAGGCATTTAGGATAAAGGAGGCTCAACTTCTAATCGGGTTGCTTGATGGCAGTTACCATCATTCTAACTGTCTTATGATTGATATGTTTTTAATTATTGGTTTTAATTTAAATGTTGGTTTTACTTATGTATGTATGTATATGTGGCATCGAATTGTGTCTCTTTTGTGAACCACCCTGAGTCCCCTTTGGCGTGAGAAGGGCGGAATATAAATGCAGTAAATAATAAATAAATAAGAAAGAAAGGAAAGAAAGAAAGAAAGCAACCTGTATATTTGTGTAGTTGCTAGGGTAAGAAAGAAGCCTCAACAAATCAAAGCTGTAGATGCTGATGGCTAAGAAGGGACTACCAGGACTACCGGGATTAGGATCCTCAGGATGGTGTTTACACAAATAGTTTTGTCAGAAGCAAAGGCACCCTTGCTGATGCTTGAAGATCTTCACAGCCATTAGGATCAGCTATTCTGCAGTGATGCAAGAAACATGGCTAGGAAAAAAAAATCTCTGCTGACTATACATTTTTGTTTTAACAGAGCATGGTGTAAAAGCTGGACTGTGGAGATTCATCCATTCCAAAAAAGACAACAGAATACATTACACTTTGTGTGTGCGTGTGCGTGCTTGTGTGTGTGTGTGTGTACACGCAAAGGAATACAAAAGGATATGAAGAGAATGACCTTCCATCTTTTGTTTTCCCATGAATTATTCAGGTTTCTCTGTGAGCGCTAAAAAGACTAACCAGAATATCAATGTATAGTGACCATTATCCATGCAAAGTCCTATGGGAAGAACATTAGGGCCTCTAAAAAGACTCTTAACTGCCAAACTGCTCACAGAGTGTAATAAATACTTTTGCTTTTATGGAGGTTGGCACATGTTTGGTGATTTCACAGGAATAAATGCAGGTAATTATAGGATGCAGTCCTATGTTATTACAGTGGGGTGCAGGAAAGAAGTGAAAGATAGTAGCACTATTGGTTAGAATAGATACAAAATTGAAACAAACATAACAGGAACTGCATGATAGTAGAATTGCATGCAAATATGAGGTAGAAAACACAGAATTTAATATTAATGGTGGAAGTTTATGAGCTCTTCGAGAGAACATGAAATGTTTGGCCAAGCAAATCTTAGACCAACCGAGACATTGAGTAATCTCATTAGCAGCTCTTCAGCAAAACAAGGATCATTGACATAGGTTTTAGCAGAAGATACGATGTCCCAGAGGGGTATTGGCCAGACTCAGTCCTATCCTAATAGGTATTAAATTGCCCTGCATAACCAGCTCTGTTATTCTGAATCCAAAGAATTCCCTATTTCTGTTGTTATCTGGGCATGTAAAAAACAAATAGAAGATAGGCACCATTACTAATTGAGAATGAGATGTTAAGTACTGTCCATTCAAGATAATCCTTACCTCTCATGCTGCTGCTGTGTAACTTCAAATACATCATCACTTTCAATGTCTAGGATCTTATTCCTTAAACACTTGCTGTTTTCCTCTTCCTTAGTGTGCTGAATCAACTGGTCCTCCGGAACAGTATTTCCTTTCCCCAATATTCCTGTGAAACTCGGATTGCTCTCGCTGTCCTTCTGACTCTCAATGGCTGAATCCACTTCATCTTTTTCAGCCAAGATGTCATCAATGTTGGTTTCATGGTAGCATCGCAACGGGACAGAATCCAGGTCAGTTTCTGAATATTTCAGTGTTCTGCGGATAATTCCAGTTTCACAGTCTCCAGGGTTTGTACTACTTGGTGGGGCCATCTCAATTTCTACCTCTACGTGACACAAGTTATGTTCTGGATGCACCCAGTCTTGTTTCAGTTGCACTGGTTGGCTGGATTTCTTAAGGAGATGAGGTAGAGGATCAGGTTTATTCTGAGGTGATACTCCTGCAGCACAGAAATCCCAAATTACCAAAACCAAGAAAAACCTCAATCCTTCTTAACAAATACTGGTTTTCTCTGCTTTTGCACATGACATCCACAACATCAGGCTGTGTAATATGTATCCAGTAAAAATAGCAAAGCGAATGAAGGAAAAATTTAGGAGAAAGGAAAGCAGAGTCTTTTACTACCACTACTAGCTCCACCATTTTAATAAGGCTTGGTGATAAAGTTCTGTATAAAAGGTGTTGAGGAAGAAACACTCTTTTTGTACCCCAAGACTTTAAAGTCCCCCAACACACAAAATTAAATGAAATTTTTACTCTTAAAATGCCCCAGTCTGCCTTGGGAGTAGCATTATACTTCAAAACATCTCCTCTTACGTTTTCAAAAATTAACTGAAAACAAGCAGAAAATAAGATAAATTGGGAATTGATTTTGTAACCTTTCTCTCTCCATTCCTATAATGAGCCGGAAGATCTGGAGTACATGGCAATATTGTAGAGCTATTAGCTTGCTGCTGCTGAGGTGGGAATGATAAGGAAATCTCAGGGTTTTGGCAATCAAAAAACAACTCCCCAAGGGAGCCTGCCAAAGGGTACAAGTGGGCAAAGGGAGAGACTCTCTTCCCAGACAAGAATTGGCAGATTTTTCAAAAGGCAACTAACCGGCAATAGCAGAAAGAAAAAGCTCTGGAGCCAAATAATTTTAATGCTCCAAACTGAACATTTTATGGTCCAAAGAATGCTTGCCTGGAGTCATAGGATGACTTGGAAATTTGCCTCTGAAGTCATCAGTGTTGCTCCCACTTCTAAGAAAAAGATTCACTCTATAATTCCAATTGAAGGTCCAATTTACAGGTTAACCTGCCCTGAGAGCCAATCCAAGATCCACCTCTGTATAGGTTGCGAAAGTGACTTATTTCTAAGTAGACACGAATTCTTCTAATCTTTTGAAATGTAAAAGATAGCGAGATTCGGAGCCAGTCTCGCATCATGGGGAGAAATTTAGATGAGAGACAAAACATATTTAATTTATTTAATCCCATCAATTTCAAGTAAGTGGGTAAAACCTTGGGACTGGGGATTGAAAGAAGGAAAAAGATTCACTGAGGAAAAACCAGGGGGAAAAAAGAACTCTACTGATACCTCCCCTCTGCCAGCAACAGTGTAGCTGAGCTTATGATGAACAAGAATTTGTTGCCTTCCTTACCCTCAAGACAAAAGTATCATGCTGCCTGGGTGGCCAGATTTTATGCAAAATGTCACCTACTGCCAGAAGCTGTCTACAAGTAAAATGCCACCTGATGCCAGGAGCTGTCTGGAAGTATTCTTAACCAGCTTTTTTGTTCTATTTTTTGCATGAGTTCCTTCTAGAAGCACTAGAAGCAAAGCAGAAATAGAGGAATTACCCACAAATAGAACTCTTACTCATGCAGAGAAACTTTCCAATCTGCTGTTTTGTATGGCAGTATACATTTGTTTTACCTTTACCTCAAGTGCTTCTGCTTAAGAGGACAGCCTGCAAATTATCTTCTGCCTTGCTCTCCTTTCTTTTTTCTGTTTGCTAGGTAGGATTCCAGCCTCATGCTTAACATTTGCTCATAGTTAATCTTACTTACAGCACCTATCTAAACATTGCGAAGAATATTTTAGGGCAACAGAGCACCCCTCTCTATTCTACTAAGCATATAGCAGCATCTGAATAAGCAGGATGTTAGAAGTGCCCAGGGCACTTCTTTTTTATTAGTTTTATTAAAATACATCCATACATCAATACCTTCAATACTCTATTTCATTCTTAATTCATTGCATCAACTATATAAATATATATATTGTATGCTGTTTCTTTTCACCTCTGTGCCCCCCCCCCCCCTCCCGAGCCATTTCAATTTACATTCTCTTTCCAAAATACAATTTCTTCTTGTGGAGGTAATTTCCCATCTGCTTCTTTTAAACCCTTCTCAATAAATTTTCCCCAAACCTCGTCAAAGTCATTTTCCTTCCATACCCCTTTCCTAACTCTTAATCTACATGTTAACTTATCGTTTATTGCTAATTTCCATAGTTCTTTATACCATTCTTCTATTTGTATGTTTATTTTACCTTTCCAGTTCCTTGCTATCAATAGCCTTGCTGCAGTTAACATATTATTTATTGCATCCTTCTCTGTTTTTTTCCCCTCAAATTCTTGACATTACATAATGACAACAAGGCAATACTTGCACTTTTTCCTATCTTCTTATCCATTATAGCTTCTATTTCTCTAAATACTTTTCCCCAAAATACATTTACATATTTATATTGCCACCACATATGTATATATGTACCCACCTCCTGGCAACCTCTCCAACAAATTTTTGTAGCATTTGTATCAATGTTTGCTATCTTTACTGGTGTTAAATACCATTTCCAAACCAGTTTATAATAATTTTCTTTAACACGTATCGATAGGTTCCTTAAATGTCTTTGATTCCATAACTGTATCCAATCCACTTCGCTTATCCTAATCCCTAAATCTTTCTCCCATATCTCTCTTAATAATGCATCCTTTAAGTTTTCCCCCTTGATTTCAATTAATATACAATTTACTGGTTATTCCTTTCATCCTATGGTGTACTTCCATTGCTCTTTCCTTTTGTATCATTTGTTCAAATTGTGTAGGATTGCCTCCTTCCCCATTATTTTTTATCCAGTTCTTGGACGATTGTTCTAGCTGTAAACATTGGAACCATGAGAATTTAATATCTCTAAATTCTCTCAGTATAGTTTCTTTCTTCATGTCCGTTTTTATCCAATCTCTAATTTTGTCTATATTCTTCTCTCTTAATTTTTTATCCAGTGTATTTTTTAGATTTTTTGGGAATTTCCTATCTATTATTATTGGTGACAATAATACTTTCTTTTATCTATTCCAAATTTTTAGCACGCTTCTCAACATTGGGTTTTTTACTCCCTTAATTTCTTTCCTTTTTAAATCCTTAAAAAATGTTCCAAATTTTTTCCTCTACTTCACTCGAACCTTCCTCCAACCATTCCAAGTCCTCCTTATTTGTCATCCCTTCTATAACTAGTCTCATCCTGTTTGCTTCGTAGTATTTTTTAATGTTGGGGAGTGCAAGACCTCCTACCTTCTGTGACCAAAGTTGTTTACTTAATCTGTTTTTCATGTTGCCATTGCAATATTTGTTAATTATTTGTTGTCATTTGTTTAATTCCTCTTCTGAAATTTG
Organism: Anolis carolinensis; assembly: GCF_035594765.1. NCBI lineage: Eukaryota > Metazoa > Chordata > Lepidosauria > Squamata > Anolidae > Anolis > Anolis carolinensis. The sequence continues at coordinate 186,326,619 of NC_085843.1, forward strand.
TAGTGGTACCATTCTAAATATAAAATTTATCTTTGGAAGAATTTTCATTTACCTTTTTAAAAGCGGATCATAAAGAGTAGTTCCATAATGCAAAATAATTTAGAAATCAGGCTCTATCGATAAACTTCAGTGGACATTCATGGGGATTTGGTCAATCAGTTAAAATTCATGAGTAAACCATTTTTTAAAAACTTGAAAAATTTGGGGGGAGGGTTGAACCTCTAACCCCCCTCCCTTGGCTACAGTTCTGGAAGTGCCTTTAGGACTTGTAATTGTTGTGAAAAGCTAAAACATCATGAGAACCTGCCTTACCCATACAAAGAAAAGCTTTGTAATATTCCACTGATCCCAAGCATTTTTAAATTTCCCAAATAAAATGTATTACATATCCCCAACTAGTCTCTTTATATTCTTCTCAGAAAATCTACAGAGTTTACATATGTTTCAATTTCCACTTCTGATGTACTCTACATTTATTCATTACTGAATTTCAGACTACTGTTTTCAACCAGCTGCCCAGTTCTGATCTGGATATAGTTTTGCATTTGTTATCTAAGACATAAATGTGCATTGTCTCAAGTATCTGCACTATTAGTATTTGAAAAATATGCTGTCCGTTCCTTAATTAATGTCCCATGTCCAAATGTAGAATTACATCTATATTAATCATTGGTTGTGGGATTATGGAATTAAGTTTTCAGGCGGTGAATCTTAAGTCCTGACAATACTACTAATGAACTCATTACCTGTCCCTGGAGAATCCAGTGAGCCATAGAAAAATTCCCATTTGGCTTTAGCAATGCGCTGGGCATGAGCAGAGCTCTCTCGGGAATATGTCCATGAGTTTCCCTACAAAAAACAAAAGAGAGCTTTATTTGGAAGGATCCTTAGTTAGGTGTAATGTGTGTTAATTTAGGGGTGAACAGGGAAGACACCATTCCTGGGAAGAACATACCTGGTATTGTGAGTTCCCACTCTGTGGGCCTCTCCTCAACAATGAGATATCATTAGAAGGGCTGCTCATTCCATTGGTGAGAGAACTGGAAAGACTGCTGGCATTGAGAGGATGTGGGCTTCCATTGCCCAGGCTCAAAGAAGATTGTGCACCTGAAAGGAACCTATTTCCAGCCAACAAAGGGTCTGAAGCAGATGTCTCCAGCTTCAACTTTTGACCAACATGTTCCTTTCCTTTACAACTGTGGGTGAAGGCAACTGGGACCTGCTCATCTGTAGAGCCAGAAATGGCCAAACTGTATTCATTTGTTTTCTGTCTGAAACTTTGGTTTGTATCTAGGGCAACAGGTTCTAGAGATACTGTGACTTTGTGCTGTGGGGAACAATGATTTTGAACAGTGGGACAATGACTGCCTTGCTTGTAGGAGCCGAAATGAGGGGCCTCCCCATACTCCAGGCTCCTGGTCAGTCCAGTTTCCTTCCTGGACCCTAGTAATGGGAGGCCATTCAAAGTTTTTACATTGGCCTTTTCAATAAAGCGGAAAGTCACTACTGAGCTCTGGCCACCAGAAATTGGGGCCACCAAGGGAGTGCGACTACCTGGGGAGCAAAGGGATGATGGAGGCCTGCTTCTCAGTGGCGTGCATGGAGCTGTCACCCTTCCTGAGCTGGGACAGCTGCCATTGCCAAGGTACCCTATCTCTGTGACCTTCCGGATGAGGGAACCTGTGCTATTATACATCCCCAGTTGGGATCGCCTGGCCTCTGGAGTCAGTCCCTTGCGGAGTAGGTGAATTCTGCCAGCATTGAGATTGGGTGTGAGACAGCGTTGGGGGATAAAGGCCGCAGGATTGGCATTCTTGGAAGGTGACAGACATGGCTTCTTCTCCAGTTCTCGGGCAAAGTGCTGAGGTGACATGATGTGGTCTCCCTCAGGATGAAAACACATGAGAGCTCCAGCCTGGGACATTCTGGAAGAATGGGTCAAGTGCAGTGATGACAGGGAAGGAGCAAGGGGAAGAAGGAAGATTTGAAGCACTGCTAAGATGAGAAATCCAAACGAGGCAGGAGGATTACATGGCCCTGGAATAGAGAAAGTAAGAGGTCAGGAAGGGTCCCAGAGACTCATTAGACAGAGGGATGAGCAAGCACACAGTACGCTGCATCAGTCTAGAAACAAGGCCTTTTATTTCCTGACTACTTTGATTAGAATTCTACATTGGGTTTTATTGTGAAATACATGCAGATTTAATCTATTCAGTAGTAGTTCACTGCAATCATCTTCCATCAAGGTTACACTTTATTTATAGAGATAAGGTTTTCTCAATAGAGAAAACGGGGAAAGGCACTTCTCCTCCCCAGTTATGGTGGTACCATGAATAATCATAACATCAATGCATGCATATGGTTGCATATTGTTCACAGAGGAATGGTTGGTTGCTATTTGATATGAATGACAATCATGTATAAGTAAGACCCATATATGTTGGATTAGATTACTAGTCAGTTTCTATTTATGCTCATCACCAACACATCCTCACTTCTTAGGGTGGAAGCAACAGAGTTGCTCTAAACTGTAGAGAACATAAAGAAAAACTCCCACTGTTTCTCTTTCTTCAACACTTAACACTAGCTAGAGTACAGGGGAGGAAATGTGTGCTGCTGGACACACTCTTTACTACAAAGCTCTTCCTTACTGTGAGCAGATTGGTGGACGTCAAGGAGTGTATAGAGGCTTTGCCATAATACTATAATAATAATAATAATAATAATAATAATAATAATAATAATAATAATAAAACTTTATTTATACCCTGCCACCATCTCCCCAACGGGGACTCGGGGCGGCTTACATGGGGCCATGCCCAGGACAATACAATATAGCAAAATATAAAAACAGCATATCATAATACAGTTAAACAATACAATAAATAGTCATATACAGTACAACACAAAATCACAAAAGCAATATAACAGGGCGGGCCGCATGAACACTCAGTTAAAACTTGGGGTGAGAAAAAGATAAGAATAAAAACCACGGGGAACGGGGACATAAGATAAAAAACAGTCTAGGGGATAGATGTTGGGGGGAGTAACAAAAGAAGTGCCTAACAGTTACTCTCCGAAAGCACACCGGAAAAGTCTTTCCTAAAGGCTAAAAGAGTGGGGGCTTGCCTGATTTCAATGGGCAGCGAGTTCCATAATCGGGGGGCCACAGCAGAAAAGGCCCTCTCCCTTGTTCCCACAAGGCGGGTCTGGGATATAGGCAGTGGCGACAGAAGGGCCTCCCCTGATGATCGAAGAGATCGGGCAGGTTTATGGTAGGAGATACGGTCACGAAGGTAGGTGGGTCCCAAACCGTTTAGGGCTTTATAAATGATGGTCTGCACCTTGAATTGGTATCGGAAAATGAACGGCAGCCAGTGGAGCTCCTTAAACAGGGGAGTAGATCTATACCACTGGTGCATTCATTCCAGCAAACAGCAATGGTAGTTTTATATAGGAGCCCTGATGACAATGATTTCAACTTGCTGAGACTTTAGTATCCATGTCTTGTATATGAGTGTCTGTGTGTGTCTATATTATATGGGCACCCTTCCCTTCCTAGAGAGAACTCTTAATCCTGATGATGCATGGAACTGGGGTGGAGAGTCACACCAGGAAGGGAAGGGTTAAACCTCTCTCTCTACACACTGCAGCCTAATCAATTACCCCCTCCATGTCTAATACAAAACGAACAACCACAAAAACAAGACACAATTGCTAACAGTATAAGTAAAACAATATCAGAGATCCACCTCCTCAGCATATAACTTGACCAGTTCAGCCTCATGGCCAATCCTCTTTAAAAATGGTTTGCTCATATATATTCTGTACCAACAGTGGAGATCAAAGAACTTCAGCAGGTTCTAGGCAGTGAGATTACTGTGGAAAAAAGGAACTCTCAAGATTGCAAAAATCCAGGCAGAATAATGCTGCTCTTGCCCATGTTTCTCTGCTCTCTTTTCCATATATTAGCCTAGGAGACAGCATGTTCTTTCTTGCATAATTAAATGCTCTTCCTCCCCTTCCAAAGAGATATTGTGACAACTTGGGTGAACTACATGTCTCATTGTCTGCCATACCAAGGCTCTCTAGGGCAATAAAATAAAACCGGCAATTGAAACAGTTTTATTTTATCCCTTCCTAAATTGGGTACATTATCACAGGAGTGAGCACTGCATGTTCTCCAAGTCAGGCAAGATTTATGGATTCACGTGTATGTGGAATATATTTGTCTTCATTGATCTGTCAGATTCAGAGGCGGTTCAACCACCAGGCCAACTAGGCAATTGCCTGTGGCGCCATCTTGTTGGGGGCGCCATTGAGGCAACTCCTGTCTCCTGTGGCCTGCCTTTGCAAGGTATTGAACTGCTTTTTCTGTTGATTTGTTGTAAAACATGATGTTTTGGTGCTTAATTTGTAAAATCTTAGTGTAATTTGATGTTTAATAGGCTTTTTCTTAATCCCTCCTTATTATCAAACATTTTTGCTTATCCAACGCTTTTATTTTTCAGTGATTGGTTTGGGGGGGGGGGCACCAAAATTCTGTTCGCCTACACTTGAAAAATACCTAGGGCCGGCTCTGGTCAGATTATGTATGCTTCATGTATCAGGCAATATTCCTTCGGTGGGACAGCTTTTGTGCCTTCTCAGTGGGGCTCAGAGTTCTATCCTCTTGATATTTCCCATTTACTTATGCTCAGTTCATAAATGCAGGTGCTATTTCTGAGTTTTAACTTGCAGTCAGGTTCAAGTCTCTTAAAGCTCAACATAGGGTACATCTACACTTTAGAATTAATGCAATTTGAAACCAATTGACATGGTTCAATGAATCTTGAGATATGTAACACTTTGGCATAGAAATCTAAAAACCTTATAAAACTACAACCCTGTTACCTGGATTTTCAATGTATTTTCCTCAAAGCGAATACTGTCTTTTAAAACAGAGAGAGAATGCTGAATAGATGACTTCGGTCAGTGGTCTCTCAATTCACTCTGTCAAAAAGAGTATAATGCAGTGATCATAACATGCAAGTGCCACCACCCATGGGAGTACCTCACTGAGCATATCTTACAAACACAAATCTCAGGTATGGATTTCATGTTTGATATAGCAATACAGCCCATGGAGGAAGAGAGTGTTGCTTTGAAATAACCCTAAGAACTGCTGTACACTGTGCAGTTATTCCAGATTTGAGAGAATTATTATAATTAGAAGATTTCACCTCACTTTCTGTCCGTGTGACAATTGGATTTTGAAAATTTGGAGTTGTCATGGAAACACCTATGCATCACAAGAAGCATACAATCCCCATGGCAGAGTACCCTGTAGGGAAGACTGGACTATCTCCAATGTCAAAATTGCACTTTTCATCTGCTTCTGTTCCCTGCTACCTGTGAAAGGCCACAAGAAGCTGCTCTACCACAAAGAAGCTTTGTTAAAAGTGAGGACAAGGACCAATTACTCTCATCATTCAGCAAAGAAAGAGCAGCAGATTATGGGATAGCAGTAATGGGCTTTGGCAGCATCTGGAGGTGGCTAAGAACATGTTCATCTGTGACAGACCTCCCCCAGCAAGTCACAGTAGGGATTAATCAAGATCTGCTATTGCTTATGGCACAGAAAGCTCATCAACGGGACACACAGAAATGTCTGAAGGAGCAGCACCTTCTCTCTCCAGTGGGAACAAAGCAAGAGCAATGAACAAAGGGTGTGTGTGCTGCATGGTCTCTTTGCCTGTCAATAAATAGCACAGTAATGTGATATTGTTTCAAAAAGCCAGTCTGCACTGTGAATTTCCATCAGATTGTTAGAAAGTCTATGCACATATTGAACCCCAATAAGCCTGGGGTAATATTTTAAACAAACATATTTCAAGTGAGCCATTCTCTTTTACTACTGTTTTGACTAGAAATTATCACCAGAGCTTTCAAAAAGTTCCCAGAATTAGTAGGTTCTAGCAAAGAAAAGAGCATTCATTGCCCAAGAAGTATGTCAATAGCCTCAATGTGAAAATATTGGTTGGGTTTCATCTGGTTTTGGATTATCATGTATTGTCTCTAAGTGTGGGTGTCTGGAGCTCTTAAAAACATGAATACATTTGGATGGTTTAGGAGGACATTAAACACAAAAAGAAGATGTTAAAGATAGGATATATTTATTGGGCATACAGAGAAAAGAAATTTCAATGTTTGTTATAAAACATGAAATTGGTCAGTTGTATATTGTTTCACTGGAGCTTTGTAGAATACTGTTAATTGACAGAAGACTGCCTAAAAAAAATTACAAAACTGACAAAAAAAACCCACCCCTACAAACTGGGGAAAGCATATATGGTTCAAAGCTGGAACAGGGACTCAGTGTGACGGCAGTGACAAAAGGCAGAGGTGAAAAGCTTTCCCACTCTTTGTCCAAACCGGAGAAAGGAAGGTGGCCCATTTTGTCCAATTGAGTAGAGTACCAGTGGCCATTTCTAAGAAGGGCTTTTATTTTGCATATTGCGCCCCTCTTAAAAACGGACATCACAGTCCCTCTGAAGAAAAAGCATATCTTTAAAAAACCATCTTTAGCATGGCCATCATTCCTTCACTCCACCTCAATTGCCCAAAATAGTTCCCTTATGTTGCTGCTGAATTATGTTCAGTACCAAAAAGGAGGTGAAGAAGGGAAGGCTGTCTTTTTTCCTCTTCAATTTGGGTAAGGGAAGGGTAATGGGGTGGGAATTTCTTCCCTCCTTCTCTTCTCACTGCCTTCACACTGGGTCTCTAGCAGAGGCAGATGGCTTTCCTTGTTCTCTTCCCTTCCCCCCCTCCCCAATTGCATTCTGATTATTTTTCCTCATTTATATTCCTTTCATTATCTGTATTTGTATAAATACAGTCATTTTACGACCAGCAATGCAATTTACATGCACACACACTATTGTAACCCCTAAAAAAACAATACCCTCTCCTCCTCTTTAGTTCTTCCTGTATCCCAGAGCTTTCCAAATTGTGTCCTGTGACACATGAATGTATCGACTGCAGAGTGTAGGCATGTCACGCAAAAGTAACAAGAAATCGTAACAAAACTCTTGGAAATATATGTCTTATCTTAGAAATCATAGATATTTAAAATTATAAATAAAATTTTTTCATGAGATACACTTCATTATTACAATTTATGTCTGCACCCATACCTCTTGTAAGGAGTTGTTTCACCCTCCGCTTTGCTGGATTACTGTGTCACGAAACAAAGCATGTCTAAAAAGTGTGTCGCCAAGATGAAACGTTTGGAAAGCTCTGATCTATAAATTTTTAAAAGACAGGAAAAGATTTGTTTTTTACATGCCCCTAACATTTACACTCAACTGATGGGTCAAATTAAAAGCCATCCATCAGGACCCAAACATGAGTAGGGCTTGAGTACGTGAGTACTGACAGCAAACACTTAACCTTAAAGAAATAATGAAGTTCCTTAAGTTACCTCTTCTCTGTTTAAGCCCCTTACCAGTTTTACAGGTACAGTAGCTAAACAGAGTGGTTTACTCCCTGCCCAGGATCAGCGAGGCATGATAAGGACATTCACCATCCCCTTGCAAAGTCCATTCAGAGCTAAGCTGAATCTTGGAGTTTTGAGAACAAAATCCTCTGGGGAATACCAGCCATCAAATATTTTATTTCTTTTTAAAATAATTATGTATTTATTTAAAAATAATTAAGTAATATGTTCTGCTTCTAATCCAGTTTCTCATAATGGAAGTAATAATGCCATACTTTCAAAAACATGCTCCTTTTAAAAAAGGATCAATTGGTTTAAATTGGTGTAAACTGATTCACCATACCCTTTGTCCTCAGGCTACCAACAGCCCTGGAGTGAGGGGAGTAGACTGACCACTCTTAGGTTTATGCAAGTAGTTACACTGCAGAGGGACAGAGGTCGCTTGAGCATGAAAAATCATGCAGGGTGGGTCAAACTAACTTCTCATCTGGTGAATCCATTACTCTGGACCACAGATTCCGATCTTAAATATGTACAGACTTATCATGCATATCCTTCTCACACACATACAATAATATTTACATCTCAACTTTCTGATAAAAAGTGATGAAATGGCTAATAATAAAATACAGATTAAAAATGGTTAAAATATACAATTAATCTGACTGAACAGCTGACCAAACCTTTTCAACAAAATTGGAAAAACTGACTTGCCTTCTTAAAGATAAATCAATGCAATGTTTTTAAAATAACTGAATTTTTTGTGGCATATATAGGTAGAATGTTTGAATAATGGCTTGTAAGATTATTTATTAATTGATTAAAAACCATTGATAGAAAGAAGAACAATATTGACAAATGTGATACACCTAGATTACTATTTGTCACTAAAAATAATTTTTTTGATATATTGTTTGTTAAGAGCTTTGATAGTACAATGTATTGTATGGTATTAACCTAGGATAGGGTCAGGAAGTTTTCCAAAAATGTTTTATAATGTATCATTACTAGAATATTTAGAATTACTACTGTTGGTAAACTACATTCCATGGAGGAAGCAGTATATGATGGTTCAAAGAATAGAATTAGAATGAATGATTAAGGTAGTTAATTAACAAGGGATAACTGCCATCAGATAAAAAGTGGGAAGTTTGTTGTTGTTTTTGTCACTGTTTCTGTGTTTAATTTCACTCTTTCTGTTTAATTATTCTTAAACATTACTTAGTATAGTTTAGTAGTAGTGGATACTATTTAGATGTGTAGTTTTGGGTGGCTTTATATATCATTTTTGGGTTTATTTTTCCTTTTTCTTGAATTAAGAATTACTCTTAAAATGTACAATCAACCAATTATAAACATAGCATAAAATATTTCAATAATAAAAAATAACAATACTCCCTATGCTACACTGTTCATAAGATCAAAGCCTTCTGAAGCAACAAGTTCCTTTAAAATTCAAATATTTATCTTAATTAAAACTCCTTTGTCCTTTTTAGACAGTAAAGAGAGATAGCTTGGTCTCCTTTAAAAGAACCCCCAGAGCCTGAAGGAAGGTACCACAAGTCAATAAATAATTTAGGATCTTCAAGGTAAAGGCTAAGCCCAGAACTTGACCTTCAATCAGTGTAGTTGCCATAGAATTGGTTCTATATGCACCTTATCTGTATTCTGCACTAGATGCCGCATGCATTACAGGAGTCTGGGCATTAAATGACTAATGCATAGGCAACTGCAAGGCCCAGATAGGGGCACAGCTGGTAAATCAGGTGACATATTAACATATGGGAAATTAACATCTGATGAAGGGCAGTTCTGGCCAGCAATGCCACCTGCCCCTCTTATCAAGATCACCATGCCCAAGAGACAGCCTCAACACACTGCCAAGATGGGGCCCCTGAGCCTTCAATTGTATCTCTCTTAGCCAGATTGGCCATCCCAATCTCCACCTAATCTACAACAATGTCATTTGTGAATCTTCATCAAAATTAGACCTGGCTCTACAAGTGTATTTCTAGCCCATCCCCGATTAATTGATAGAGATGTAAGGAAGAACTGCATGTTGTCAGCACAGTGACATCACTCACGCCTCTCAGTCTTACCCCAACCAAGCAGCCCAGAAGGATATTATAGATTATACAATAAAGGACAAGTGAGAAGTCCAGGGAAAGCAACAGGGTTGGATTTGTCCCATTTAACATCCATCAGTTATCTGCCTGGATAACCAACCTATTTCCCCCTGATTCAGCTTAGAATCTAGTCTGAAATAGATCCAAACGATCCTTATCACCCATGCCCATCTGATCAAAGAAGGCACTGCTTTTTCAGCATCTTAATCAAATAATTGTACACACAATATGCTGAGGGAGTTATCAAAACCATATGATCCTAAACTTGGCTTTCAAAATAGCATTCTAACCTTTTCAGCGTAGTAAGCTCTGTAGTTTTCTTTATTAATATCTTTGATATCAAAACATCAAGTCCTTACCTGTGATTAATAACATTTAAACAACTCTATGAAGTGACTTGAAGTTGTGTAGCTGTGACCTCCACTTGTATCCTACAAAAATTAATGCTGGAATTTGAAATTTTTTTTTCAGGTCTGGTTTAAAACACAGAAAGAAGGAACTTTTGATTTGATCCCGCCTTTCTCTCTTCTGTGACAAAGATTGCATCTGCAAATATCCTGAGATTTCACAATCCCATGCTGAGGCCCTAAAGCAGTTCCTTACTCAATAAACTAGCAAAATTACCAGCATTAGGGACAGCTTGATTTGTTGATTTTTGGCCAATGTCACTTCCATATAATGTCTGCCTACCTGCGATTCAAATAGTATTACAATCCATACTGACATTATAATTTTGATAGGTTTAAACTGCAAGTATTATATTCTAAAATTTGAAGAAGTACAACACATTGTGAATGGTCACATTCTGACCATGCAGTCATCTGAGAAGTTCAGATAACAAAGAATTTCCTTAAAACTTCACAAAGATTGGATTTCTCAGAAATAATTAGCATGGAGAGGATGTACACATTTGTGTAATCACAGCATTTTGGTTTTTTTTTTTTAAATTTAATGCTATACTCCAGATATGAATTATGCATAGATAATCAATGTGTAACATAATAGATGTATGGAGTATCATTAACGTTCATCCCTCCATAACTGCAGTTTCTTCTCATGATCCAGTTTTACAGTGTCTTCCATGTTTAGGAAGATAGGCATCATAATACCCTTTGCTGATTCCTCTCAATCTCTGTATTCAGCAGAAGATAAAAACGGACACATTCAGTTGGAAGTTCGTACAGTGACTTCCTACCTCCTATTCAATACATAGTAGATGAGGGACTTCCAGCCACAACCCTCCTCTTCCTCCACACTTCAAACAAACATAAGAATGGGACATAGGAAAAGCATTTTTACTTTGGAAATATCTGCATATTTAATGTGGAGAATATTAAAATGTGCTAAAATTAGTATTATGACATTTTGTTCACAAATATATAAACAATGTACAGTATTTGGAATGCATTCATATAAAGAGAATGAACTGTTGTGTCTCAAAATATTTACCGATTCTCTCCGTTCAAGCACCTTTGCATTAATTTAAACCTAACATTTAAAACAAAGTAGTGCTCCAATCCTAAACACGCTTATTAGAGCGAATGCTCCACTGCACTAAATGGGACTTGTTTCCGACTGCATAATTCATAATACTACACTGTAAGTGTGTTTTGCTCCCCCTGCCTTCTCATTCGTAATTATTTCACTGCCCATTCCTTCAGTTATTGGTAAAATATTTATCTAATGCATAAAATTATCATGGCATATTTATGAAAAGTATTTTTAACTTCAATTAAATAAGCATATTAATTCAAGGCATTTTAAAATTACAGTGGAGTGTCCAAACAGACATCCAGTTCTAGTTATGGATGCCTGGTGGAGACAAATAGACAAATACCAATTTGATGAACGAACCAAGAATGGAGATTCAGATTAGAACTGAGAATAAATAATGTGACAATATAATGCTTTGAATTCGTTTAGGGACATATGGAGCAGGGCCAAACAATTACAATTATGCAAAGGTCATATTCTGCTGATAGTGGTGGAAACAGAATTGCACAGACAGTATATGCCTTTTATTTGCACTCACTGTGGTTCTGCAATCTACAGTATACAGTAGAGTCTCACTTATCCAACCTTTGCTTATCCAACATTCTGGATTATCCAATGCAGTCTGCCTCCTGCCCGGATCCACAGCTGTTTCTCTAGGCAGCAAGGACTGAACTTTTTACGGATTTAACTTCTGACAACATTGTTACTATAAGTTCAATTTATGCAATTCTATCTTTATTTGTAGTCAATTTGTTAGTAGCCAATTTTTTTAGTTAATGTTTTGAATACATTGCGATATTTTGATGCTAAATTCATAAATACAGTAATTACTACATAACATTACCATATATTGAACTGCTTTTTCTGTTGATTTGTTGGAAAACATGATGTGTTGGTGCTTAATTTGTAAAATCATAAGGTAATTTGATGTTTAATAGGCTTTTCCTTAATCCCTCCTTATTATCCAACATTTTCGCTTATCCGACGTTCTGCTGGCCCGTTCATGTTGGATAAGCGAGACTCTACTGTATTTCATATTGTGATTATGCATTGTGGTTGTGCATCCTATATTTTTCATTGCAATTGTACAACGTGAATTTTTTACATTTCACAATGGCACGCAGTCACTGCTGTGTGTTGCACGATGTTGCTGTTCTGCATGGGGGTTGTATAGTGCTGTTGTGCCATATGTCCACATGAAGATATTCATACTATGCTAAGGGGAAACTGAATTGAGACCAATGTGTGTAAAGGCATTTGTTTACCGTATTTACCTGTGTAAAGAAAAAATGATAAAAACCACCCTTAAAAACATTGCTTGACTTATACAGGGATCAATCTAGAATTGGTATCTAATGTGAAGACAGTGAAAGGGAGAATTGGCAAGACACGCTCCTAGCCCACTACCCTTCCCTTGCCCCAACTGTAGCAAGATAGGAATCCCTCCCTTTTTCCTCACCTTCAATTCCGGACTGAGCAGAGATTATCGGGAACACGAGGAAGCTGTTTTGGGCCCTTGAGGTGGAACTAAGAAGTGGTGGCCATTTTTAATGAGAGCTTTCTGCACAATCCTTTCTACAGAGAGGCTGTGATAGCCCATTTTTGATACAGGCACTCTACTAATGGCAGGAGTGCAAAATATTTCAGACTCTGCTATGTTCCTCCTGAATGCAACTCACGCCAAAAACAGAAAGTAAGCTGCCTTTCTCCAGTTTTGACAAGAAAGTTAGGCCCCCTCCTTACTTTCTGTTTTTGGCTTTCAGCAGGAACGTAGCAGAGGAAAAAGAATGAGGTAGATTGTTTTCCTTGCTCTTCTCTCCTTTTTTTCAGGCTACATCCTCATTCCTTTCCCTCATTCATGGAATTTGTTTCCAAAAGGTACCAAATTTATCTGAATTTTTTTTTACAGGAACTGGAAAAAATGTGCTGAGGATATGCACTTCTTTGCTAGAAAATGCAATTTCCCCAGATACATTTTGATAGTTTTGTTCTGTACAAAATATTTTACTCCTAGCCAACCATGTGCTATCCCTATAACTCATTTTTCAATTTTTTTGAATTTGTTACCTTTTGGAAACAAACTCCACATTTTTATTCCTTTCTCTATCGGTAGCCCTAGCCCCTCCAACAAACAAATTCTCTTTTCTCTAGTCTTTTCTAAACGTATTCCTTCTATGCACATGTATATATGGTACACTTATTTTTAATCACTTTCACCTCAATCTAAATATCAGGATTACATATAGCAAAGTAGCCCCCACTCATAAACCCTCTGAATAAAAAGCAGACATGCAGTAGATTTTTAAAGAAACAATGCCTTCTCATAAATCAATGGAATGAAGTGGACTTCCCTTCCTAACAAAAAGCAAATCAGTGGTTAGAATACTGTCAGGGTATATTTCTAGCAAGCAGAATAAAGGAATTATATAACTTAAAATCTATAGAAATGTATCCAAGTTGTATACAATGGGCACTTGGTATCTTCTGGGATTTAGTTCCAAGACTCCCCGCCATCCACCCAAAAAGGTGGGTGCTGAAATCCCATTATATACAATTGTGTAGGAAAATTGTATCTCTTTATAAAATGACAACATCAAGTTTTGCTTTGTGGGTATATTGGGTGTGGTGGTGGGTTATTTTCAAGAAGTGGATGGTTGAACCTGTGGATACGGAGGGCTGTTTTGTATAAATTTAGTAAGTCTTGCTAAAGTATGAATACCTGGTGCAGCATTCATTGCGGTCACATCTGGTGGCACTGAAATATATTACCAAGATACAGCATATACTTTCATTATGTAGCAATTAATCCCAAAGTCTCACCATTCTCTATATTTTATAAATAAAACTCCTCTTCCTCCACATGTGAATTACCCTCTATGTATCAATATACACGGACAAAATACAAGGAAGAGAGGAAGGAACCCATTTTAACCAAGTGAGTTGGGATTTCCAGTATTACTATTACATCAAATAGAGCTGATCACATTCCCTGGAACCGGTCATGGATGAACAAGAACAGAGGTGGGAAATGTACAGCAAGACAGCACTCCTCTTGGTCTTCTCTTGGGCACAGATTTCTTGCCATGCTGGATTCACAACGAGACAGAATTATATTTTTACACCTCTTCCAATGTCTTCTCCCCACACCCTCCCTTCCCCGCCTAGGAAAGCACAATCAGCTGATCCTCACTGTAGATCAGCCCAGTTCTCTTGGCTCAGCAAGGATCAGCTCTGAGTAGATGTGACATCCATCTGGATCAGAAAGGAACAAGTTCCTTTGGAATCCAGTGCTCTGAGACAGTAAACAAGTTCTGAGCCACTTTAACCCTTAGAGAAAAGCAAAGTGAGTGAAGTCAAGATTCTGACATTACAACAGGTCTGATAGTTTATCTGCCAAATTGATGCTTGTTCCGATTAAGTAAAAAAGCCCTGTCCATCTGTTTTTCTATCTCACTGAAGCCATTACCATGATATGGTCAGAACCACAGCCAGTGTATGTTGGGCAGATAGAGAAGGTAATTTCACTAGGGATGCATCTACACTGTAGAAACAATGCAGGTTGACAACACTTTATCTGCCCGTGTCTCAATGCTATGGGATCATGGGAAATGTATTTTCCCAAGGTCTTTAGCCTTCTCTGCCAAAGAATGCTAGTGCCTCACCAAACTACAATTCCCATGATGTGGCGTGAAACTGCATTGATTTAACACTGTAGATCAGGAATCCCCAAACTAAGGCCTGGGGGCCGGATGCGGCCCTCCAAGGTCATTTACCTGGCCCCCGCCCTCCATTTTATAATATAATATTTTTATATCAGTTTTAATAATATAATATATTATATATACATATAATATTGATAAAATATTATAATGTTATACAATATAATACTAATAATAATACCATTTAATAATATTAAATTATATGTTATATATTACACTAGCTGGCCCCTGCCACGCGTTGCTGTGGCCAATTGGAATGGCACTGAATAGCTTCGCTGTTCACTTTTCCTGGTTTTTGGGGTTTTGCAGGTCCTGGTTTGGTTCTGGAGGTTCGGTTTCATGGTAGGAACCTAGTGGCAAGGCCGTAGTAAATGTAGTAAATAAATGTAGTAAATAAATAAAGGAATAATTTTAGACTCGGGCTCGCCCAAAGTCTGACATGACTTGAAGGAACACAACAACAACAACAACAACAACAACAACAACAACAACCCTAATTAATTTGACTATCTCATTGGCCAGAAGCAGGTCCACACTCTCCATTGAAATCCTGATAGATTTATGTTGGTTAAAATTGTTTTCATTTTTAAATATTGTATTTTTCTTTCATTGTTGTTGTTGTTTTGCACTACAAATAAGACATGTGCAGTGTGCATAGGAATTTGTTCGTTGTTTTTTTTTTCAAATGATAATTCGGCCCCTCCACAGTCTGAAGGATTGTGGACCGGCCCTCTGCTTTAAAAGTTTGGGGACCCCTGCTGTAGATGAACCCCTAGCTCTGTCTTTAATCCTGCCTTCAGCACAGTGGTTCTCAATTAAAACCATTAAAACCCAGAAATCCTAACAGCTGGTAAACTGGCTGGAATTTCTGGGAGTTGCAAGCGAAAAACATCTGGGGACCCCAGGTTGAGAACCACTGCTTCAGCATAAAACGTGAAGGTTACATTCAACTAAAGCATAATACAAACCCAAAGATGCGTAAGTGAAATGGAAATGGGCCTATCTGCCATAATTTTGTTTTCAAAAAATTCATTAAATTTTGACGAGTTTGACAGCATTTTTATTTTCTTTTGACAGTCTCCACCAAGGTTATTGAACTACTGGAAACATGTAACTGGAAAAGCCTCATCTTTCTTTTCTTTTTTTTTTCTTTTTTCTTTTTTTAAATAAATTTTTAATTTTTTTTACAATAATTGCTTTTATTACATAGCAGATATTTAGTTTATCATACAATACTTGCATCATTCTTTTATATCTACTGTTGATTAATATCTACTACATCGTTAACATTTGTCTATCTATATTTCTTCACCACTGTGTATCCCCCCCTCCCTCCCCGAGCCATTTCTTATGTGTTGTCTAACCAAAATCTCATTTCTTCCTGAGGCGGTAGCCCTCCATCCCTTTTTTGGAGTCCTTTCTCAATAAATTTCCCCCATACATCTTCAAAATCATTTTTTTCCATATCCCTCTTTTAACTTTTAATTTACATGTTAGCTTATCATTTATTGCCAATTTCCATACTTCCTTGTAGCATTCTTCAATCTGTACATCTATTACTTTTCTCCAGTTCCTTGCTATAAGCAGTCTTGCTACTGTCAATAAATTTGTTATTGCTTCTTTTTCTATCTATCTTATTATTATTATATATTGATAATAATGCAATACCAGGGTTTCTTTCCAATTTAATGTTCATTATATCCTCTATCTCTTTAAATATTTTGTACCAAAATTTCCTAACATATTTACAATGCCACCACATATGTATATATGTTCCCACTTCCTGACAGCCTCTCCAGCAATTTTTTGGATGGTTTTTATTAATATTTGACATTTTTAATGGCGTTAAATACCATTTCCAAATTATCTTATAATAATTTTCTTTAACTCTTATTGATAAATTTTTCAAGTGCCTTTGTTTCCACAATTGCGACCATTCCATTTCATTTATTTTCATCTCTAACTCCTCCTCCCATAATTCCTTAAGAGTAATATTTTTTCTCTCTCCTTCTTTTATTCCACCCAATATTCTATAGATTCTACCAGTTACACCTTTCATTTTTTTATAATCATCTATATCCCTTCCATTTTGTATTATTTGTTCAAATTGGTTAGGTTCCTTCCCCTCTTTATTATTTTTTACCCAATTCTTATACCATTGCTCTAGCTGAACACCATGGAACCATGTCAATTTTATTTCCCCAAATTCCTCCTTTATCTTTTCTTTCTTCATTCCCCTCTTAATCCAGTCCCCTATTTTATCTAGGTTTTTTTCCCTTAATACTTTATCCAATATATTTTTAAAAAATTTTGGGAACTTCCTTTCCATTATAACTGGGATTATTCTTGAACCCTCCGGTATTAACTTTTTCTTATATTTAATCCATATATCTAATACATTCTTTAACATTGGGTTTCCAATTTCCCTAATTTCCTTTCTCATGAAATCCTTAAAAAATATATTCCGAATTTCTTCCTCTACTTTTTCAGAATCTATTTTTAACCATTCTATATCATCCTTGTTTATCATTCCTTCAATAACCAGTCTTAATCTATTAGCTTCATAATATTGTTTTATATTTGGGAGTTCTAGTCCCCCTTCCTTTTGCGGTCTGTACCATAATTGTTTGTTTATCCTATTTCTCTTATTACCATTACAATAATTATTTATCACTAGCTGCCATTTATTCAATTCTTTTTCCGTAATTTGAAGTGGTAGCATTCTAAATATAAAATTTATCCTTGGAAGTATTTTCATTTTTATTAATGCAATTTTCCCAAACCATGATAAATTTAAATTTTCGTATTCTAATAATTGCTTTTTAACCTTATCCCTTAAGACTATTATATTTTCCTCTTCCATTTCTTTTAAATCCTTGGTTATAATTATTCCCAAATATTTTAATTTATTCTTAATTCTTATTCCCATCTTGCTCTGTTCTATAAAATCCCTTTCTTCCTTTTTTGTGTAATTCAATAGCATCATTTCTGATTTATTCCAATTTATTTGTAAACCTGTTGTCCTTCCAAATGTCTCTAAATAATCTTTTATCCTATCCATTTTATCCACCATATTTTTTATACATAACAATGTATCATCTTTCTTTTCTAAATGGAAAGTGGGCATTCTCTGTCTCTCAGGTTCTTGCAGCAGATTTACAGAGCTCGTTTTCTTTCTTTGATGAGCATACTAATATGAAATGTCCTGATTAGTAAATTGAATTAATGTCTCATGTGGGAGGAAGAAAGCTGGGGTAGAAATCTAATGAATCAAATCAAGTAAATAAAAATAATAAATAATATACTCTTTGTTGGTATACTAGACAGTTAAACAGTTGAACAATTACATTACATTACATAAAATACAATAATAATAATAATAATATAAAAACAAAAGCTAAAGCATTATTTTTAAAAAATAAAGAACAGTTTGGAAAGCTAAAGATAGTCTTCTCTATATACTTAAAAGTCCACAGGGATAGCACCTACTTAACTTCCCTTTAATGTGAATTACACATTGGGGGTGCTGCTACTTAAATATCCTTGTTTATGCACCTACCAACCGTGCCATTTTTGTGGGTGGGCATAATTCAAGGCAACTGATGAAAACTGCAAAACACAGGTGGATCCATATGAAGGAGGCAGCCCTTCAGATAGCCTGTTCCAAACTGTTTGGGGCAGAGATGTCAAATTTGTGGCTTTCTGTGTGGGACTCCAACTCCCAGAAGCCCTAGCCAGGAATTCTGGGAGCTGAAGTCCAAAACACCTGGACGGCGACAAGTTTATTGATCAAAGCCAACTCCCTGAATGGGCTCAAAAGCAAAGTTGAAGCTGGGACAGTTGATTCAAGTTGATTTGGTGTGCTAAAGTACACACCAAAGAGGTTTTTCTAGTCATAATTCTGAAACCATCAAAGCAATTAAAGTAACGCACATATTACTGGGGTAAGATTCACCTTTTCCCAGAAGTGTGCAGCTGAAATACTTGTCAATACTTGCTAGGGGTCTCATGGCCATAGCAGCCACCTTGATATCTTGGGACAATACTGGATCCAAGCCAGTGCCACCTCAATGCATGGGCATGCTAGACAGTTGTCCAGGGGCCCAGCAATGATAGGGGCCCATGCTAATCCATGCAAAGAACGAAATTTAACATTAGTTTTCTAATCACCTTCCTCAACATTCAAATTCCCCACTAACTCAGTAGAAGGAGAAAAATTACAGTAGCAGGGAGACTGCATATGTGAGAAAAAAATTACTGTGAAATTACACCAACATTTCATTTTTTCTTGTTTCTTTATATCTTCCCTTTCCTACTTCTCTCCCCCTCCCCATATGTGTGTGTGTGTAAGGGGGAGGGGGAATCAAAAAGGGGGTACAGATGCCATGTGTAAAGCAGGGTGCATTTAGCACCATGGGTGTGGAAAAAGAGAAGTGTCCCCTCTCCTTTGACTGAGTGGGTCCCCTTCCCTTCCCTTTTTATTCCTGTGAATTTATTGTGTAGGCAGGACCCAGTGCACTGCTTTGCCTGGTGGTCAATAATGCTGTTAAGACAGCTCTGATCCAAGCTTTAAATTTGTTTCTTCTGAGGGAATATAACCATTTTGAGCACAGGTGGTATTCCAACTCCAATTAATCACCTTCTTCCAGGAAAGTCAAGAGTTGTCCTGATTGTCTGGCCAACAGGTTGTATACCAACCAACTGAGATTCTTTTTTTTAAAGATATTTTTATTGAAAAGTTACGTACATACATCATAACAACATACAGTAACAAACAACAATAAAACAAGTGCAACACACCTCTCACACACAAAAGGGACGGGGGAGTGATAAGGATTGATAAGGGGGAGAAAAGAGGATGGGAAACAAAAAATACAATAAGGGTTAGGGAATGTGAATAGTGGACACAATAGGGGGGGGGGAGAGAGATTCTGATTTGTCTTATCTGAAACTGAATGTGTTTACCCACATTCAGTGCTTTGTGATCTCCTTGCACGTGTTAAAAAAAGAGGGGGGTAGAATTGGCTTTTTCCTTGGGACAACAACAATGCACAATTAGAATCTTTCACATAAATGTTAAAACACATACAATAAACCCTGAGGAGCCCCATATAGAAACAGCCATGAATTCAAGCAATCGCTCCTCAAAGGTGCCTGATGTGAACTTTCAACCCAACCCTACTTGGCTCTGCCATCACAGGTCACATATCAACAAAACAGTCCAGATGCCATCAATCATGACAGTTTATCACTTTGATCAATGGTATCAACTGCCCCTGAAATACTGAGCAAAACCAAGAAGGGCAGACTTACCCTGTTCAGATTCTGGTATGTTTCATTAATTAAAGTGGTCCAAATGGTTTCTGTTCCAAAACATGGCCTGAACCTGGTTGGGAAAGGAACTAAATAATCTACTTTGTCTTCTCTGGCTGGTATGTCTATAGCCAGGAAGAAGTTACCAAGAAAGCATGCAAGCCATTTAAAGGTAAAGACAATGGCATTGAATTAAGGTAGAAGTGCTCTCACAATGAGAGTGACAGATGCGTATTTGGCACACTCATTGAGGGAGCACTTCAGCCTTAATTCAGTGTCATTGTCTTTACCTTTAAATGGCTTGTGGACTTTCTTGGTAGCAACACCAATTCACACTTCACTCAAAAAGTCTGTTTGGCACAGTGGTTTGAGCGCTGGAATTTTCACTTGGCCACAAAGACCCTGAGAAATTCACACTCTCTCAGCCTCAAAGAATGCAAAGCTCTTTTGAACAAAGAAAACTCAGTTATAGGGTTGCCTTCAAGTTGGCAATGACTTGAAGTTACACAACAACACCTCAATTGTCTTAGTCCATTACAAGTGAGCTGAGAGCAGTTCTGTACCAATCAGCAATCCCTGGAATCGTCCCGGATATTACATTGATCTACTTGGGTTGTAAATGGACAGCTATGGCAAGATCCACTCAACCTGGAGTGGAATTGATTTAGTTTATCAGCTTCTTCCAGGGAAGCCTAGAGTTGTGTTGTCACTCTAAGGCCTTATTTAAAAGAGGAAGGTTGGAAACAATCTAGTAGGAACATAGTGTGTTCAGATCCAATGATGTCTTTTTTAAGCAAAGGTCTTACAATAAGTCCCCTGTTGTAACAGTCACAGGGTTTTTATTGTTTTAATTGGATTTAGATATCAGCTTTTAATTGTGTTTTACGACTGTTGGTTTTATTACATTTTGTATTATATGTGGCATCCAATTCTGCCATTGTGTAAGATCGTTTTGGGTCCCCCTGAGGGAGAAGAGCGGTATCTAAAACAAACAAACAAACAAACAAACAAATAAATACACTGGCTTCTTTTGGAGGAGCTGGGGTCTAATCATCTTTCTGCCACACAAATGGCCAAACCTCCTCCAGCAGCTGTTCTCAGTCATGAGGGACACCACTCTAACGAACAAGCTAAGGGTCTCATTCACACCTTCAAGATGAATAAACCAAAATGCCATTGTAAATTGCTTTAAATAAAACAAACAAACCCATCCATCAATATGATTGCCTCAATTATCACAACAGAATTTCCACTCAAAGTAGAATCCAAGCTAGAGCATAGGTCAGTGAGGGCATGAACAATTTTCTTAGCAAAGTGTTTGGCACTTTCATTACAACAGGCTTCTCAGCGCTCCTTCTCATTACCTTAGGGTCTGAAATGTAATTGCCCTTTAGAACACCCTGAACTATTAATGCAATTGGACAACACCATACTGAAGCAATGGCAGCAAATAGCTTCCTTGTTACACTCCCCTTCACAGATGAGGTCCTAAAATCGTCTCTGCTTGGTGTTTGATCATCTTGTCCATCATTTATCTAAGTATCTAACCAAGCAACTGATTGCTCCAAAAACTAAGGAGCCAGTGCTGTGCATTATAGCAGGGGATACTTAGGAGCAATACATCCATTGCCTGCCTCATTGCCCACTCCTCAGACCAAAAGGATCGCCAGCTCTAGAAGTTGGGAAATCTCTCAGAGCATTACAAGATCCGTTGTTCTCTCTCAATTAATCATTTTAACAGAACTAGATTCCTTCAGAGGTAAGAGTTCATGTTGTCCTGCTTAGCATTTGTCTCTTGGGGATGTCCATTTTTATTTTTTAAACACTGCTTGTACATGCACTCAGTGTAAGCTTACTGTCTTAATGCAATCAAAAGAAGGAGAAAAATTATTTTGACAAGAGGGTGTGAATAGGAGAAACTGCACCCATAGAACAAAGTATAAGAATCACACTGCATGTGCCTGAGCTTTGAAGGGCCGATCCAATGGCCCAGTGATCTGGAAGCCACCAACCATCACTGGTATTGGGTTACTGTGAGTTTTTTGGACTGTATGATCATGTCCCAGTAGCATTCTCTCCTGATGTTTTACCTGTATCTGTGGCTGGCATTTTTAGAGGTCAATTGTCAGCCACAGAGGCAGGTGAAGCATCAGGAGAGAATGCTACTGGGACATGGCCATACAGCCCAAAAAACTCACAGCAACCATGTGATTCTGACCATGAAAACCTTCAACAACACATCACTGGTAATGAAAGGTGTGATGTCTTGTAAATGGAGTAAACAGAACAGCTGCTATGAATGGGCTTATCCTAAATGAATCCGCCTATTCCTCATTCAAAGGCGTTCACATTGGTGGCCATTAATGAGCTCCATAGTTTGATCATGGGAAAGTACAGTAGGCATTTCCATTCACCCTGCATTTCAATGAATGATGTAGTTTCTAATACTGTAAGAGATAAGCGTTTCTGGAATTTTGAAAGATGGGAGAATCTGTCCCCCTGACCTTTCTCCCCACCGTGCAGAATTGTATAAGTTTTCCCCTCAAGTCTGTCATCACTTGCTTTTCCACATGACTCTTAACCAAAGAACCCCAAAACTTGCAGTCTTTCATCCTAGAGGAGCCCCCCACTTGTGCCATCAAATCTGCAGTCTGTCCTCCAGGCTGAGATGCTACTTGGGATTGTCAATTTCCCTTCCGAGGGGCAGATTTCTCCCACTTCCTGTTGTCTCAGATTCCTCCTTGACTATGAGTTGTTTGTAAGTCATAAATTATAGAATAATAGAGTTGGAAGAGGCCACACAGGACATCTAGTCCAAGCCCCTACCATGCAGGAAAAACACAATTAAAGCATCTCTGAGGGATGGCCATCTGGTCTCTGCCTAAAAGCCTCAATCACACTCCCAGGCAGAGAGTTCCAGAGTTTTGAACAGTTCTCACGATCAGGAAGTTCTTCCTAATGTTCAAGTGGAATCTCCTTTCCTGGAATTTGAACCCATTGTTTGAGTTCTAGGGCCCTTCCAGATAGGCCCTATATCCCAGGATCTGATCCCAGGTTTTCTGTTTAACCCAGACTATTTGGCAGTATGGACTCATATAATACAGTTCAAAACAGAAAACCTGGGATCAAATTCTGGGATATTGGGGCCGTCGAGAAGGGCCTATAGTCTCCAGCTTCCTGGTCAGCTGTCATTTTATGACTGCTGCTTCCATGGAGGAACATTTTAAAATATGTTTAAAGCTGCTCCAGCTAAATCAGTGGTTCCCAACTTTTTTTGACCAGGGACCATTTGACCAGGGACCACTCTCCAACAATAGTGCCAAAACGGTTACAGATCAGGTTTTGGCCAACTTTAGATTCGGTTTGGCTATTTGGGGTGCTGATTCAGAAAATTGCATTGGATAGACCACATCAGCTCTAGTTTCTGATACAGAACATATACCATCCAGTAGTTGCCATCTGCTCACCTACAGAACACCATATTTAAAAATATAGAGCTCATGTGGTCTATCCAATGCAATTTTCTGAATCAGCACCCCAAATAACAGGCCTAAAAATGAAGACACCAAGGCGTCCTCGCTACCATGCACCACATGGAATGGCTCCGCTCAGGGGGAAGGAGAGAGGAGGAGGAGCAGCAGTCAGGAGACTTGTTGTTACGCCTTTCTTGGTAGTCAACCTCTCCTCTCCTGACATCCCCATTGCCTCGGCACTATAAGAGGGTTTTGCAAGACTAGTTGCCCTCATTGCAACCGTGTAGTAATGGTGAGGTTGCGGACCATATTTTAGTTCTTAGGGATCATTGGTGGTCCACGGACAATGGTTGGGAACTACTGAGCTAAGTGGATGACCGTTCACCTTAGGGCTCTTCCACACAGCCACATAACCCAGAATATCAAGGCCATTAATCCACAAAATCTGCTTTGAACTGGGTTATCTGAGTCCACACTGCCATATAATCCAGTTCAAGGTGGATTTTATCTAGCGGTGTGGAAGGGGCCTAAGAAACATCAACACAATGTTGAATGTAGGTTGCTGTGAGTTTTCTGGGTTGTATGGCCATGTTTCAGAAGAATTCTCTCCTGACATCTTGCCCACATCTATGGCAGGCATCCTCAGTGGTTGTGAGGTCTGTTGGAAACTAGACAATGGGGTTTATATAAGCTGAATGATGTCTAGGGTAGGAGAAAGAACTCTTGTCTGTTTGAGGCAGGTGTGAATGTTGTAATTGGCCACTTTGATTAGTATTGAATGGCCTTGCAGCTTCAAAGTTTGGCTGCTTCCTGCATGGGAGAATCCTTTGTTGGGAGACCTCACAACCTCTGAGGATGCCTGCCTGATGTTTCGCTCACATCTATGGCAGACATCCTCAGAGGTTGTGAGGTCTGTTGGAAATTAAGTAAGTGGGGTTCATTTATCTATGGACATGCTTCTGGAACATGGTCATACAGCCTGGAAAACTAACAGCAACCCAGTGATTCTGACCATGAAAGCCTTCAATAACACAATGTTGGATGAAGGCTTTAGGCCTGCTTTTAAATTATGTTCTATTATGTCATCTTTATTATTTTATTATTTTACTATGCCAATGTGGATAAATGTGTTTTATTTTGCTTTGTTTTGTTTGATGTATGTATTTTATATTGTTTTATTGTGATTACCTGGGTATGGCCCCATGTTATAGCTGCCCAGAGTCCCTGCCCAGAGGAAATAGGGGTGGGATAAAAAAATTAAATTATTATTATTATTATTTGCTATGATTTATTGTCTAGAAATATAATGTCACCAAATCTAAGCACTAATGAGTGTAAAATGAAATAAAAATACAGGTTGGGGTGCCTTCATTGGTCCTCTAGATAAAGTTTTCCCCTGACATTAAGTTTAGTCGTGTTTGATTCTGAGGGTTGATGCTCATCTTCATTTCTAAGCCAAAAAGCCAGCGTTGTTTGTAGACGCCTCCTAGGTCATGTGGAAGGCATGACTGCATGGAGCGCTGTTACCTTCCCATTGGAGCAGTACTTATTGATCTACTCACATTTGCATGTTTTTGAACTAAGTTGGCAGATGCTGGAGCTGACAGCGGGAGCTCACCCCACTCCCCGGAATTGTACCACCGACCTTTCGGTCAGCAAATTCGGCAGTTCAGCGGTTTAACCCACTGCATAGTCCTCTAAGATAAAAGTTTCCCCTGACGTTAAGTCCAGTCATGTCTAACTCTGGGGGCTGATGCTCATCTCCATTTCTAAGCCGAAGAGCCGGCATTGTCCGTAGACACCTCCAAGGTCATGTGGCCGGCATGACTTCATGGAGCGCCGTTACCTTCCCGCCGGAGCAGTACCTATTGATCTACTCACATTGGCATGTTTTTGAACTGCTAGGTTGGCAGAAGCTGGAGCTACCAGGCTCGGGCTGTGGCGCAGGCTGGAGAGCAGCTGCAATGAATCACTGCAATGAATCACTCTGACCAGGAGGTCATGAGTTCGAGGCCTGCTTGGAGCCTATGTTTGTCTTGTCTTTGTTCTATGTTAAAAGGCATTGAATGTTTGCCTATATGTGTAATGTGATCCGCCCTGAGTCCCCTTCGGGGTGAGAAGGGCGGAATATAAATGCTGTAAATAAATAAATAAATAAATAAATACCAGCGGTTACTCACGCTGCTCTTGGGATTTGAACATGGGACCTTTCGGTCTGCAAGTTCAGCAGCTCAGTGCTTTAACACACTTCACCACCGGGGCTCCTTGCAGTTAGGATTACTAGTATGCCATTACTGCCACAGTCTTCTTGCTCCTTTTTAATGAGAAGATTTTGGACTTCCAGCCACCTGTAGGCAGCAGCCCTTGGCGCTTGGCCTACGCTCTCAGTCTAAGAAGGCCTCTTGTGGGAAGAGGTTCCATGGGCTCAGGTGGCCCAATCTCCAAAATGCTCACCCCAAAAGAGGAGGGGAATGAAACAGCTCTGTTTAGTCTGCATTAAAACAGGCAGAAAGGGATTCAGTTGCGGCTTCAACGGATAACGGGGAATAGACTCAGAAGCCAAAAAAAGGGAAGCATGGCTCGAAGGGAAGCCTGGGGAAGGGAGCAAGTTCAAGATGGCCTCTCCTTCTGAGGGAAAGGCACCAGACCTGAGGCGGAGGAAGGGGTTCTTCTTCTTAAGCCCGCCGCCCCACCAAGACCTCCCTCCGGGGCAGAGCTCCTCCGTCCTCCAGGTGTACAGGGCTCCATGGGGTGCAAAGGGATGCGGAGGCGCCTCGGCTCCCCCGTCCACCTCCCTTCCCCAGAGGCGGCTCCCCGCGGTCCGAGGGGTTGAGCAGAGACTCCTCTTCCGCGCGGCACAAAGGACGGAGACCCCCTCCCCTTCCCCCTCCCCTCCCTCCAAAAGAAACCTGCAAAGCTGCCCCTCCTCCGCAACCCTCCATCTGTCCCTCAGTCATTCTCGAAGCCAGCCCCGCTGCCGCCGCCCTTTGTCTGGCCCGCCGCCGCCTCTGCTCACCTGGGCAGACTGCCGCAGGGCTGCCCCGTCCTTCCCCGCGGAGGAGCCTGGCCTCGGGTCCCGCAGGGATGAAGAAGCGCCTCCTCCTCCTCCTCCCGCAGCAGGTAGACAGACAGCGGGGCCGCCGCGCTTGCTGCCCGCGGATTGCAGCAGCCCCCAGGCCGCCGCGCCCCGCCTCGCCTTGTCCCGCCCCTCCCCTCCCGCCGGCACCAATCAGCGCCCTCTGTGCCCCAGCCCCGCCCTTCTGGCAGCCTAGCGCGCGCGGGGCTCTGTCAGGAGGATCCAGGTGCCAACCCGGCACGCGGCACCCGGAGCCGAGGGAAAAAAGGCGGGCGGGCGAGCGGCCGGACGAGTGGGCGGGGCCGAGCGCGCGAGGAAAAGCACAAAGCATCCCTGACAGATAGCCATCCAGCCGGAGCCTCCGGTGGCCTAGGGGACAAAAACCTTGTGACTTGAAGGTTGGGTTGCTGACCTGAAGGTTCGAATCCCACCCGGGGAGAGCGCAGATGAGCTCCCTCTATCAGCTCCAGCTCCATACAGGGACATGAGAGAAACCTCCCACAAGGATGGTAAAACATCAAAACATCCGGGCATCCCCTGGGTAACGTCCTTGCAGACCGCCAATTCTCTCACTCCAGAAGCAACTCCGGTTGCTCCTGACACGAAAAAAAAGCCATCCAGCCTCTGTTTAAAAATTTCCAGGGAAGGAGCTTCCACCACATACTCTGAGGCAGAGAGTTCCACTGTTGAACAGCTCCTGCGGTCAGGAAGTTCTTCCTAATGTTCAGTCACAGTGCCCCCTCTATTCCGCTTTCGTCAGACCCCCACCTAGAATGTGTCCAATTCTGGGGACCACAATTCAAAAGAGGTTTTTTTTTCCGTGTCAGGAGCAACCGGAGTTGCTTCTGGAGTGAGAGAATTGTCCGTCTGCAAGGACGTTGCCCAGGGGACGTCCGGATGTTTTGATGTTTTACCATCCTTGTGGGAGGCTTCTCTCATGTCCCCGCATGGAGCTGGAGCTGATAGAGGGAGCTCAACCACGCTCTCCTCGGGTGGGATTCGAACCTGGCAGCCTTCAGGTCAGCAACCCAACCTTCAAGTCACAAGGCTTTTATCCCCTAGGCCACCGGAGGCTCCAAAAGAGTATTGACGAACTGGATGGTGTGCAGAGGAGGGCGACTAAAATGATCAAAGGTCTGGAGACCATGAATCCCTATGAGGAGTGGCTTAAAGAGGTGGGGATATTTCACCTGCAGAAGAGGAAGTTGAGAAGAGACATAATAAGGTAAAGGTAAAGGTAAAGGTTTCCCCTGACATTAAGTCCAGTCATGTCTGACTCTGGGGGTTGGTGTTCATCTCCATTTCTAAGCCGAAGAGCTGGCGTTGTCTGTAGACACCTCTCAGGTCATGTGGCCGGCATGACTGCATGGCGCACCGTTACCTTCCCGCCGGAGCGGTACCTATTGATCTACTCATATTTGCATGTTTTCGAACTGCTAGGTTGGCAGAAGCTGGAGCTAATAGCGGGCGCTCACTCCATGTATAAATATGTGAAAGGAGCATAAAGAAGAGGAGCAGGCTATTTTTCTGTTGCCCTTGAAACTAGGACTTGCAGCAATGGGTTCAAATTACAGGAAAGGAAATTCCTCCTGAACATTAGGAAGAACTTCTGGACCATATGAGCTGTTCAGCAGAGGAACTCTCTGCCTAGAAGTGTGGTGGAAGCTCCTACTGTGGAAACTTTTATATAGGCTGGATGGCCATTTGTCAGGGATACTTTGTGCTTTCCCTGCATGGCAGGGGGTTGGACTAGATAGCCCATGTGGTCTCTTCCAACTCTGTTATTATTCTATGGTTCTATGTTCATCTTACAATGCACTTCACAGGCCCCATCTCTTGCAGGGGGAAGGGGAGATAAACCACATCTCTATCCACAGTTCTCTTGTCTGGAATGAATGGGCACCTTCTTGTATGAGATCCATGGATCCCAACCCCTTTGCTCAATGTTTAAGTCCCATTGTGTCTGTGTTCAGGACATCACTTTGGCCCCATTTTCACTCCCATATAATCCAGTTTCTGAATCTAGATTATCTGGATTAAATGGCAGTGTATATGCATATCGTCCAGGTCAAAGTAGACAATTTGGATGTTATGGCAGTGTAGATCGGGCCTTTGTGGCTGTTTCAGACATTTCCACAAATCTGTCATGCAGTGTTCAGAGTGGACTGATGCTTCCTCTGTGCTTCATCAAAAGGAAATCAGTCTGTTTAGCAAGCCTTGCAAATGCTGGTTATAGGTAATTATTTGATTTTATACTATTTGAATTGATATACCTATATACCCGGGGTCACATGAAAATTTCTCAGCCAGAAAGGGGCCATGAGTGAAAAGTTTAAGACGCTATGGTCTAACCTACTTCCAAAGATCTAGGATTAGGAAGAACGAGAAAGATCCAAAAGTATAAAAATATATTACTGAGCATTTCTAGCCTGTCCTTCCCTGAGGCCCTCCTTCATTAGGATCTGCTTGAAGACAGTCTAGATGCCTCACCTCACTTCAGGGCCTAACACATCCTGGAGTTAATTTCCACCTATGATTGCTGCTTTTTAGGTTTTTTAAAATATATTTTCTTTGTATTCAATAATATTGTAACTATTCTTCTAATTAATTTGGATACTAGATTTTAAGGTGCCATGTAACTCTCAGAAATAAGTAAGACCTTCTGAAGCAGGTCAGTCCTAGAAAATGAAGTGAGAACAGGAGGCAAAACTGGTTTCTATTTTTATTGAAGCCTTATGTGGAGTTGTTATGGTAACTGCACATAAGGAAACAGAGAGAACAGTGCCCATCTTCCTTCTTATGGGTGTCCTCAAGATACAACATGCCTTCTCTAAATTGCTAAAATCAACATTATATGCTGTGGGTACACAATGTTATACTTGATTGGGAAAGCATCATGTCAACAGCTAATCTGACAGTTATCTTTTGCTCTTTACTGTATTAATACTATGTATTCTACAAAACATATTATATAGAGGATATGAAATAGGTGGCTATTGCTCCACAGACTTTATGATATGTTAACTGTGGCCAGTTTCCCTTCTTCCCAATTATATATGTATCTATGTCTTTATCTAATAATGTTTTCGACCACAAAGATAGCACTAAAGTGTGATCAACGTTGCCTGTCTTCAGGAAATGTGTTCCCTGTGAATTCTAAGTTACAGTTTGTGTTTGTGACAGCTTCAGTATCACAGTGTTGGGCTATTTAGGCTTGCCTGGTTGGTTTGCATGACCAAGTCAGGATTTAAACCCTGGCCTCCTAATCCAACACTCAAACCTCTCTGTCATGCTGGTTATGTTCTCTCTGTCATGCTGGTTATGAACAAAACGGAGAGTGGCAAACAGCTCTGAAATTGTAATCTGAGTAACTGAGATAGTGCTGAAGGGACAGCTCCTCACCAAAGGATAATCAGTCACAGCTCACTTTTGCTGAGCGCTAACTTTCCCAGAACCAAGAATCACCAGCAGTTTCCAAATCATTGTGGGTTATTCAAATGCTTTTTCTATAAGACAGTGATATTTTTTCTCTGTATATTCAATTGTGTTGCTTGAAAAGCACCACTTCTTCTTGCTCTTTTCTTCCCTCTGTTTGAATTCCATGTAGAATGTGGTTACACAATTGTTAAGGGCAAATATTAAATATTGCATGTTGTTCTACTATATAGTATGATGGGATACTTTGACATAATAATAATAATAATAATAATAATAATAATAATAATAATAACAACAACAACAACAACAACAACAACAATAACAACTTTATTTATAGGCCACCCTATCTCCCCAGGGGGACATTGCATTGTTTTTAACCCCCAAATGCTACTATATATGAAGAAATACCAAGTTACGGTTCTTTTTGTATTTAGAGTTTTCTAGTATGACCTCTTATAGTCATAAACTATGTTTTTTAAGGTTTTACATGGCATTTACTGACTGCTAGGATCTCCTCTTCTCCCTGTGTTTTTCTATATGTGTGTGTGTGACTGGTGAATGAGAGAGTGGAGATGAGATGACAGCATGGGCATTGACATATCTGCTGCCTTGTATGGACAATGTGACATAAATAAATACACAGTGCACAAATGTGTGCTAAAATATTACTTCTTGGAATATGCAAAAATATCAATACAGTAGAGTCTCACTAATCCAAGCTAAATGGGCCGGCAGAAGCTTGGATAAGCGAATATCTTGGATTATAAGGACTGATCAAGGAAAAGCCTATTTAAACATCAAATTAGGTTATGATTTTTCAAATTAAGCACCAAAATATCATGTTTTACAACAAATTTGACAGAAAAAGTAGTTCAATATGCAGTAATGTTATGTTGTAATTACTGTATTTACGAATTTAGCACCAAAATATCACGATATATTGGCAACATTGACTACAAAAATGGCTTGGATTATCCAGAGGCTTGGACAAGCGAGGCTTGGATTAGTGAGACTCTACTGTAATTGGGTTGTGATAAATGAGTATATTTCAAGATCTTACACCAGGACTTAAGAAATTATTAGGGCAGGGGTTCTCAAACTTTTACATCCACAGAGTTTCTCATGGAGCCCCAAGAATTGTTTATATACTACACATTATGTTATATATAATGTACATATATCAGGCATGGGCCAGGCCAGTGGCAAATGAATGGAGAGTGTTTGTTTAAACAAATTCACACAGTGCAAAGAAAAAAGAAAGAAAGAATGATACAATATTTAAAATGAAGAACACTTTTAACCAATATAAATTTAACAGTGTTTCAGTGGAAGACCCCAGGTACCATTCTGTCCAACACCCTCCGGCTATGCAAGAAAAGCACTATCAAAGCACCCCAAACAGATGGCCACCTAGCCTTTGTAATTAATAATAATAATAATAATAATAATAATAATAATAATAATAATAATAATGTAATAATAATAGCAGAAACCCCAGAGGCCATCCAGTCCAATTCCCTTCTGCCAATCAGGAAAACATACACCCCAACAGATGTCCATCCAGCCCTTGTAACAACAACAACAACAACAACAACAACACAATAACAACAGAAGCCCCAAAGGCCATCCAGTCCAACCCCCTTCTGCTATGCAGGAAAAACACAACCAGAGTACTCCTTGAATGGGAGGGAAACGGGAAGCAAAGAAAGGGGGGTCTGAGTGGAGAGAAAAAGTCTGGGCAGCAAGGGAGGTGGGGGAGAAAGGGTCTGTGGCCCAGGAGGATGCTGCTACTGTTGTTTCCGGCTTTAATTTCTTTAATTTCTTTGCATTTCTCAGGAGGAGGAAAGAGGAGAAACTGGGAAGCAGCATGGTGCAACGGAGCCCCTCACTATTGGCTCCACAGAGCACAGTTTGAGAACCCCTGTATTAGGGATACATAAAACTATCCAAGCCCTTAGGAGTCCTTTTAGCTATACTAATTGCAAGCAAAATGACATGCATTCTAGAAGTATACATGGTAAACTGTGGAATAATTGGTCTGATAAAATGTTTATGAATTGCATGGACCATATTCAGGAACATTTCAACCCATCAACACTAGCTCAGTCTTCAACCTATTCTGCTCTGTTACCTGTTTCCAATTTCCCTGTGATTGCACATTTTTTTAAAAAAAAATCCATATAAAAGTTGATAAAACATCTATTTAGTGTTGGAAAAATGTCATCCTGCACTGCCTTAGTCTCTATGGTTAGATAGGAAGCCTAAAAAAGACTTAGGGACACCTTCCCACTGTCCTATACATGCTTTGATTAGGCTTCACTATTGTTTCCTCCTTCCTGTCCTGTTTAGGTCAACCCCACCCTTTGATGCTTTAGAAATGTGATCTCTCCTAGGGGTTGATATAACAATTTGGCCTTTGAAATGTTTATGGCCCTAGAGAAGAAAGTGACCCACCAGGAGGTTGGTTGACATTCATTCTTCCTGCTTTGTTCCAGAGAGAGGATGCATTTTTGTCCCCTCTTGTAGTCAAGATGTAGCTATCTAGATCTTTGTTATTTTGATCCGTCTATGTGTATTAGATCAGATTTGATAAGCTAGTTAGCTCCAAACCTTTCTATCCATCAATGGATTTCTTTTTACCTCAATAAATGCTTTTAAACTTTGAAGCTGGCTTTGCGGTCCTTCGCCATCTTGAAGAATACAAAGGCTTTCCTAAACTCACACCCCGTAAGTCTCACTGCTGCATTGGAATAAATGCTTCCATACATTCTGCTATTTTAATGGGAATTTACCTCATAAAGAGGGTGATTTGAGCTTAATGGCTCCTCGATTCCCAACATTTAGTAACTTATTTAACTATTTTAAATTAAAATATGAACAATCAAATGTAATAGAACACTAGAATAAATTAGGCTTGCCTTGGACAGGCTGTAGACAGATAAAATGCAAATGGTTTGTTGACATTTGTCTTTAAAAAGAGAGTAGAATCTGCAGCCCTCTTTTTAAAATACAGATAAAAATGTAAACAGCTTTTAATTTAAAAGTCATACACATAATATATAGTCACCACAAAAAGAATTAAATCAATTAATGTTGACTTCCCCAGAGGAATTCTTCAGGGCTATTCATTTTTCCTGTGTTTTCAGAGCCATTGATTATTTCACTTGGTCAGTGTCCAACATAACATTCAGGCTGCACAAAGAGCATTAAGATATAATCGTATCCAGGTGATATTATAGGATTTTAAAAGAATCAATCCGCTTCAATTAAAATCTGTTTTTCCCTTTCCAATTAAGATACAACATAGATCACAGCAAAGAAAACAAATGAAATAGGATCCTCGAGGTCAAGGGGAAAAATAGAACAATAAGCGGAAGCAAAGCAAACCAGGTAGAAGTAATTAAAACATCAGATGTGAAAAACAAATAAACTAATAAATGTCCACTGAAACAAAAATGACTTTAAGAAAACCAATTGCAAGTAAATTTCTAGGTATATGGATGGTGTCAACTGGAGAGATTTGCCTTCTGGAACCGTGGTCTTTACTTCTCAGATGGAAGACTCTTGGCTACAGATGAACTGCACTTCACAAAGAACGTCTTTGGCAAAAACATAGCGAATCTTATCAAGAGAGCTTTAAACTAAATTGCTGGGGCTTGGAAATGACCTATCCAAAGGCAAACTCTAATAACAAATATGGGAATTCTAGAGGAGCAGCT
The DNA here is from genome assembly GCF_035594765.1 of Anolis carolinensis. Classification (NCBI taxonomy): domain Eukaryota; kingdom Metazoa; phylum Chordata; class Lepidosauria; order Squamata; family Anolidae; genus Anolis; species Anolis carolinensis. The sequence continues at coordinate 186,360,454 of NC_085843.1, forward strand.
GAGAGGAAGGATAGGAGCAACAGTGAAACAAAATAAAATAAAAGGTGAGAACAAACAAGGGTTTGTATGTTTATAGAACAATACACAGAGTTTGGGAAAAACAGATACAAACTTCAAGTTCTAGTCCCGGAGGGCAAATATTAGTTTATAGCTATAATGGAGACTTAATGGGATGACTTATTAAAAATAATAATAAAAGGGTGGAAAGGATGGGAAGTAGCATAATAGGTAAAAGGCAAATGAACTTGTACAGAAATCCACAAGAGAGAAGAGTACAGAGCAGTAGAGAACATATGTAAAGCAAAAACAAATAAATAAAAGAGTGTTTTATAATTTACTACAGGCCACCAAATGAAGAAGAGATAGAGGACAATACTTTCTCGAAACAAGTCTCAGAAAACTGCAAGATACAAGAATTGCTAAGCTAGCTACAGTAGTTCATGCACTGATAGATTTCTAATTAGACTACTGCAATGGAAACTGCAGCTAGTGCAAAATGCAGCACTAGCTGGGCCATGGACAGAAAAAAAATTCAGAGGGGGGAGGGGTTGAAACTTTTTACCAAATCATGAAGAGTAGTTCCATAATGCAAAATAATTTAGAAATCAGCCTCCATCGATAAACCTCAGTGGACACTCAAGACAGATAAACCAGATTTTTTTAAACCTGAAAATTTTCGGGGAGAGGGGGGGGGGGTGTTGAACCACCACCCTTGGCTACAGCCCTGAGCACTAGCATTTTGTTGTTGTTGTTAACTGCCATCATTTTGGAAAATGCCATTCGTAACCTTTGGGAAAAACACTTTTTGGAGATAATAAACATTTTTAGAAAAGCATGACCTTTCAGAGAAGAGCCAAAATCCCTTTAGAAGATTCTCTTCTCTTGTGGTATACAACCAGATTTAATTATGCAAGGTAATAGTTTCAGTTGTTAGATTGAATGAAATGTTATCTCTTGTCTTTTAGGAAAACAGATGGTCTTGGAATATGACTTGGATTATGTGATTTTAATTCCTGTTATGTTTTAATTGGTTGGTTTTAATGTTTGTTTATTCAATGATGTTGTGACATCAAATTGTTGCCTTTCTAAGGCCGCCTTGAGTCCCCTTTGGGGTTGAAAAAGGCGGGATACAAATAAATAAATAAATAAAATAAAAACAGATTTTGCATAAAAAACAGCAGAGTTTTAGAAGTGTTTTTCAGTGCCCCAAAATAGATACACTCTCCCATAAGATAATTTGTTTTATATCATGCAGTCAAGAGACAAAAATGAAGTAGACTTTGATAAAAAATAACATATTTGGTTTACTCACAACCTTTATGTGTTCAGCATACATAGGTACAAAACGTATCAGTCCAGTTTCAGATATGTTTGAGATAATGTTCTGTACCATCTAACCAGAACATTTATTATAGCAAAACAGCAAGCAAGTGTGTGATCTGAGGTGTGGAGTAGTTTGTAGTCAGGGCTGTAGCCAAGGGGGGGGGGGGGAGGGGTTCAACCCCACCTGCAATTTTTTTTAAACCTGGTTTACTTATGAATTTTAACTGATTAACCAAATCCCCATGAGTGTCCACTGAGCCTGATTTTTACTTTGCGTTATAAAACTACTCTTCATGATTCGCTTAAAAAAAGTTTCACCCCCACCCTGAATTTTTTTCTGGCTATGGCCCTGTCTGTAGTAGTCAGTCTGTTTGCAGTAGTGATCATGTAGTCTGCAGTCCCTTTTATAACTTCTCAGGAACCACAGAGTAAAGGAAGCTGCATACCAGTATATACAGGAAACAGTAAGCAAGAGAATAGATAAACATTACCAGAGATATCTTAAAGAAGGTTATCATTTCCACCACATCAAGTCAACTAGATTTATCGTGACCTTACAAATGAGAGACCTCCAAGTCCCCCTATCAACAACAGCTCTGCTAGGGTCATATAGGGTCAGGACAAAATGGCTTCCTTGATTGAGTGTATTCATCTGTAATGCAATCTTCCCTTATTGTCTGTCTTATCAAGCATCATTGTATTTTCTAGTGAGTCATGCCTTCTCATGATATGACTAAAGTAAGTAAGTTGAGTCATCTTAGCAGGACCCATTAATTTGCAGGGGCCATTTATTCAGGCTGGTGAGCAGCCTGCTGCAATAAATCATTCTGACCATGAGGTCATGAGTTCGAGGCCAGCCCGTGGCGGGGTGAGCACCCGTCAATTAAAAAAAAATAAAAAATAGCCCCTGCTCATTGCTGACCTAGCAACCTGAAAGATAGTTGCATCTATCAAGTAGGAAATAAGGTACCACTTATAAAGTGGGGAGGCAAATTTAACTAATTTACGACGTTGGAATGAGGAAGTGCCGTCACAGTGGATGATGAAGCAGCTGCTCCCCCCTGTGGCCAGAATCGAACATCCCCTCAGGAGAAGATTAAATTGCCTCTGCGTCTGTCTCTGTCTCGGTTCTATGTGTATATGGGCATTGAATGTTTGCCCTATATGTATATAATGTGATCCGCCCCGAGTCCCCTTCGGGGTGAGAAGGGTGGAATATAAATACTGTAAATAAATAAATAAATAAAAATAATTTGTTGTATCCCACAGTACCCCCATAATTCATCTTCAATTAGTTGTCTTCTTATGAACATTCTTCACTGTCCAGCTTTCACAATATATAGAGGTTGGAAATATGACGGCATAAACAATCCTAACTTTCGTACGTAATCATGTATCTTTACATTCAGGATCTTGTTTATTACCTTCATAGCTGCCCTTCCAAGTCCTAGTCCTAGTGTTTCCCCCTATGAGCCTGCACGATCTCTTAGATCCTCAGGGGAGGCCCTCCTCTTGTTCCCTTCACTATCACAGGCTCAGCTTGCTAGAATGAGGGAGAAGGCCTTCTCTGTGGTGGCCCCCCGGCTCTGGAATTCCCTCCCTAGGGAGATTAGACTGGCCCCAACCCTGTCTGCCTTCATCAATCAGCTGAAGACATGGCTCTTTCAGTGTGCATTTGAACAGCACCCAACATGATAGACCCTTATCTCCAACACTTTGCCTCCTAGCACTTTGTTTCCCTTCCTATTTACCCTATATCACATTATTCCAGCCAATGCTCTGTCACTGTCCATGCACTTTATTAAAAGGCCTTGAAATCATGTATCTTCTTAGGCCTAGCCCCCCTTTTACCCATAGTGGTTGATGTCTGTATTATTACTTTATTTGCTTGGTTATTTATGTCTTATTGTATGCAATGTTTTTAATTGATTATTTTCTATGACTGTTGTATCTTTGTTCTAAATTTTTGCCATGTGTTTTAAACTGTTTATACTTTGTTTCTGTTTGGGCTGTGCCCCCATGTTAGCCGCCCCGAGTCCCTTCGGGGAGATGGTGGAGGGATAGAAAAAATAAAGTATTTTATAGTATTATTGTTATTATTATTATTATTATTATTATTATTATTATTATTATTATTATTATTATTATTATTATTCTGATTTTGTGACTGTTGTTTCCATTTAGATTAACTACATTCTCAGCTCCCAAACAATTTTTTTCTGATCTCCTCCATTTCCCTTCTTCTAACTGACCTAATCTAACCATTTAACAGGCAGTCTTCTAGGAGCCTATATCCCTTCTCCTGTAGCCCCCAGTTCAAAACGTTTTGAAAGCATTGATTGACAGGGTCTATCCTGGCCTGCTCTCTGCTTCACATCCCTATCCGCATAGGCCTGAATCCACTGCTGCCTTCTCTAGGATGCTCAATAGAAAATTGCTACTATTGTTTTCCTCAGAAGAGGAAGGATATTGCAATTTCCTATCCCCTCAAGGCATCTACTGCAGCTTAGCATCCCGCATCTGTCAAAGTAAGGAGCCTCTGCTTATTCCTTCATGATTCTTGAGAGATGAACCACTGGTGTTCCTCCTCCTTTGTCTTTCAAGAGGAAAGAAATTGTAATTCTCAGCTCCTGAGAAATGAACCCATCATCTGCGTAAGCCTTAAAAAAAACCCAGATATTGCATATTATTTCTGGAGCTGATTAGGATTCATTGACACTGAAGAGCAAGGCAAGATTTGGGCTTGACCTAGGAGAGCGGCACACTTTGTGCAAAGCTGTGGTAACAGGCTGATATACATTTGACCCAAGCTTATGCAGAAGAGCATAATTTCTTAAAAACCTGAAAAACAGTAATGAGAGGTTATGTAGCTGCAGAGATGTGTGCCCCTTGCATCTCCCTTTCCAGAAGAAATCGAGTTAGACAGTGAAGTGTGAAAATACGGTGGCCAGCAAAAATGTAAAAATTACACAAGAATACATAATTTAGACTTAACAATCTAAAATGATTTTCCTACTAAATCCTGTTAAAATATGAAACGGAACATGATCAGTTCCAATTTCTAGTTCATTCTGAAATAAAAGTCCTCTCATGATAGGAGTTTTCCACCTCTAGTCTATCCACAGGAGAAATAAAACCTTTAAAGCAGGGGTCCCCAAACTAAGGCCCGGGGGCCAGATGCGGCCCATCAAAGCCATTTATCCGGCCCCCACAGCACAAGGGCAGAAGGGGGTTGGGCTAAATGACCCAAGGGGTCTCTTCTTCTCTTACAATCATTATTATTATTATTATTATTATTATTATTATTATTATTATTATTATTATTATTATTAACATTGTGGCTGGGTGGCCATCTGTCAGGGATACTTTGCTAGTGCGTTTGGTGCACAAAGGCAGAAGGGGGTTGGACTAAATGGCACAAGGGGTCTCTTCTAACTCTTTTTATTACTATTATTAACATTGATTCTGGGTGGCCATCTGTCAGGGGTGCTTTGTTTGTGCTTTCAGTGCACAAAGGCAGAGGGGGATTGGACTCAATGGCCCAAAGGGTCTCCTCCAACCCTCTTTTTTATTGTTGTTGTTGTTGTTGTTGTTGTTGTTGTTGTTATTATTATTATTATTATTATTATTATTATTATTATTATTATTATTATTGCTCCGTGGCCAACTATAGTTTGGCCCTCCAATGATCCGAAGGATTGTGAACTGGCCCCCTGTTTAAAAAGTTTGGGGACCCCTGCTTTAAAGTATTCCACAATGATGTTTGGTTGTTTTGTTTTTTTTAAAGCAACACCCACATATACTATATAACAAAATTTGGGAAAGAACTGTTTCTGGTTTGAAAGTGTTATTTCCTGTTTAACTGAGCAGTACTTACTTTGAGAGTAGTTGTTCTATTCCAGAAACTTTGTATTTGTGGCTGTCACAACCTATGTTGAATTGTTTGCAACTCCATGAGATATTCATTGGTAAACTATAGGAAAATGTGCTGCAGGATGTCCTACAAAAACAAAACTTTTGCAGTTTAATAATTTTCCCCATGTTTTTATGATAGAACCAATTAGGAAATGATATTTATAACCTAGGAACAAAAATCATGTTACAAAATGTAATCTGGATTCAGAAACTCAATTATATGCAGGGTAGATCCAGCCTGGGTGGCAGATTTGTGCCCCTTCTACACTGCCATATAAAATCCAGATTATCTGCTTTGAATTGGAATATATGGTAGTATAATCCAGGAACAACAATCGTGGGCCCATCCCACACATCTGAATAAAATCCCACATTTTTTGCTTTGAACTGGAATATATGGCAGTGTGGACTGCAATTCAGATATCGTGGGAATTTCTGCCTTGATAATTCTGAGTTATATGGCTGTGTGGAAGGGACATAGTGCTATTTGAGGTTGCATTAAAATCTGTGTTACACAGGTGACATCTACTGGTTGTGCCTTCAATAGCATGTGGGTTACCTCTGATCCTTAGAACAGGGCTGCTTAAACTTTTTCCACTCACTTTCAACGGAGACATTTTAAAGTGATCCCAGTCATGTAGGTATATAAAACAGATATAAAAATCAAACATTTGCTGAAAATAAAGGTTGTTTTTCCTTTTTGTGGAATACAACTGAAGCATTTTCTGCAGAGTGTACTATGAACACTGAAGCAATGTTGCTAACAGATTGATGTAAATGAGTGGATTTCAGAAACCTTTTACTGTTGCTAAATTTGTCATGACCCCAACATTGAGCTAAGGGGTCCCCATTTGGGGTTAGGACTCACAGTTTAAGAAGCAATGTCTTAGAAGATCTATTGCTGTTTACTTATTTTTTCATTCTTAGTATCTGAAGGCTCTTTCATACCTCCAACTTTAAAGATAGAGAAACACGTTTAAACAATATTTTAAGTATAAAAACATTTTATTGTTATCTTGCAATTTTTATTTCATGTTAAAACATATTGGAAACCTCCTTTTCATTTTGAGGACATAATCCAGAGCTTAAACAGTTGGAAACCCCCATCACAGCCTCCGAAAAAAAGGTAAGTGTGAAGAGGTCCATAGTTGTGGTGAGAAGATAGGAAGGAGGAAGGGGGGAAAGCAGGAGTTTTGCAACTAGATACAGGCAGTTCTTGACAAGATAGCTTCTGTGGGTTTGCTCTTAAGTTGAATTTGTATGTAAGTTGGAACAGCTACATTTTTATGTGTATGGTGTTTTCTCACTACTTCACGGTTCGCTTTTCGCGGATTCGCTGTTTTACCGTGTTTCAATAAACTCCAAAAGAATATTATAAATAATAAAAAATTACAATTTACAGCCTAAAGAAGGGAGGAAGGAGAAGCTGAAGGGAGAGAAAAGGAGCCCATGCGGCAATGGGAGAAGGAGGCAATTTATCAACACACGATTGGTTGATAAAGACTTAAAATACTATATAACTACTAAAATAAGAAAGTGCAAAAGCTGGGTTGCAGTTAAATGTCAAGAGAACCAAGATCATGGCAACTACACCTATTGATAACTGGCAAATAGAGGGAGAAAACGTGGAGGCAGTGACAGACTTTATATTTCTAGGCGCGAAGATCACTGCAGATGCAGACTGCAGCCAGGAAATCAGAAGATGTTTACTTCTTGGGAGGACAGCAATGGCCAACCTTGACAAAATAGTGAAGAGCAGAGACATCACACTGGAAACGAAGGTCCGCATAGTCAAAGCAATGGTATTCCCAGGACTGGCCCGAGGAAATTCGAAGGGGTACGCAAATTTTTTTTTGCGCCCCCTCCCCTGCGCCGCAGGAGGCGTGGCCAGGACTGGCCCCACCCCCTGCGCCCTAACCCCGCCTCCAACGCTGGGCAGCCACGCCTCCCGCGGCGCAGGCGGCATGGGAGGCAGGGCCAGGGTGCGCAGCGCAGGAGGCCGGGCCAAACGTGGCCCCGCCTCCTGCGGGGCGCGCCCTGGCGCAGCCAAGCTCCGGCAGTTCTTCCAGGCCGCAGCCTGAAAGGACTCCTGCTGCAGTGGGCGCGCGCCGTGGGAGGCGTGGCTGGTCCCGCCTCTCGCGGGGTGCGCCCTGGCCTGGCTGCGCCATGGTGCGCCCCGCGGGAGGCGGGGCCAGAGCTGGCCACGCCCCCACGTCACATGGCCCCGCCTCCGCCAGGTGTGGCCCCGCCTCCCAAGGGTTCAATAGCGCCCCTGGGAAGGTGGCGCCCAACGCGGGGGCGTGGCCAGCGTGCCGTGTTGGGCCGGGCCTGGGTATTCCCCATAGTAACCTATGGATGCAGGAGCTGGACCATAAGGAAGGCTGAGCGAAGGAAGATAGATGCTTTTGAACTCTGGTGCTGGAGGGAAATCCTGAGAGTGCCTTGGACCGCAAGAAGATCCAACCAGTCCATACTCCAGGAAATAATGCCCGGCTGCTCATTGGAGGGAAGGATATTAGAAGCAAAGCTGAAGTATTTTGGCCACATCATGAGGAGACAGGAAAGCTTGGAAAATATCACGATGCTGGGGAAAATGGAAGGAAAAAGGAAGAGAGGCCGACCAAGGGCAAAATGGATGGACGGTATCCTTGAAGTGACTGGGTTGACCTTGAAGGAGCTGGGGGCGGTGACGGCCGACAGGGAGCTCTGGCGTGGACTGGTCCATGAGGTCACGAAGAGTCGGAGACGACTAAACGACTGAGCAGCAGCAACTAAAATAATGTATAAATATTAAAATAAATATAGCGTCGCTACTTCGCGGATTTTCACTTATTGCGGGTGGTCCTGGAACGTAACCCCCGCGATAAGTGAGGAAACATTGTAACTCCATCCATCCGTCTTTGAGAAAGGTTAATACCCCTGTGGTGTTTGCTGTGCTGTCTGTGCATCTGTTCAGAAGATTTCACCTCAATTTCTGTCCCTGTGACAATTGGATTTTGAAAAAAAAAATGCTTCTTGTGGAAACATGGCTTGGCAATTAAGCTTCGATGGAGACCCCTTTTCCCCATGATAACTCTTTGAGGAGTGAATTTCCCTTTCCTAGGGGTCTATTTCTCTCCCTTTCTGTTGTCTCACTCCCGTTCTTAACTATGTGTAGTTTGTGAGTCAGATGTCTATAACTCGGGGACTGCCTGTATTAGGAGACTTGTAACAGACGAGGGAAGGGATATACTTCAATAGACTGATGAGATCCATTCAGACAACAAAATGCACGTTAATGGACTACCATTGTAGCAATGTGACTGGAAGATAACAGTTGCCCATGGATTCTGTACCCATGGATTCAACCATCCATGGCTTGACTAAACTGTATAAAAAAATTAAAACGCAAGCCTTGATGTTATGGTTTTACTATGCCATTGTATATAATTGAGCTTGAACATCCATGGGTTGGTTTGAAACCAAATGATAGCAGAGGCTAAGTACAAAATGAATCAGAAAATTAACATATGGTTTGTTTATCCAAATCTGCCACCTAGGCTGGATCTACACTGTATATAATTGAGTTTCTGAAGCCAGATTATACTATGCAACATGATTTTTGTTCCTGGATTATAAATGTCATTTCCTAATTGATATTTATGCTAGAACTATAATAAAAACATGGGAAAAGATTATTAAATTTTCCCACTTAAAAAAGTTTTTGCAGGACATCATGCACCAATTTTTGCCATAGTTATTCAATGACTATCTTGAGCAGGGGTCCCCAAACTAAGGCCCGGGGGCCAGATGCGGCCCTCCAAGGTCATTTACCTGGCCCCCGCCCTCAGTTTTATAATATAATATATTGTATATACATATAATATTGATAATAATATTATAATGTAATACAATAATACAACACTAATAATAATACCATATAATAATATTAATTATATATTCTATATTACATATAATATTACTAATAATATTACAGTATAGTGGTATAGTTCAATATAGTAATATATAATGCTAATATTGTGCTATGCTAATAATATAATATATTGTATGTACATATAACTTGTAAGCCACTCTGAGTCCCCTTTGGGGTGAGAAGGGTGTGATACAAATGTAGTAAATAAATGCAGTAAATAAATAAATAATAAATAAATAAATTTTAGACTTAGGCTCACCCAAAGTCTGAAATGACTTGAAGGCACACAACAACAACAACAACAACAACAACCCTAATTAACTTGATTATCTCATTGGCCAGAAGCAGGACCACACTTCCCATTGAAATCCTGATAAATGTATGTTGGTTAAAATTGTTTTTATTTTTAAATTTTGTATTGTTCTTTCATTGTTGTTGTTGTTGTTGTTGTTGTTGTTTTTGCACTACAAATAAGACATATGCAGTGTGCATCGGAATTTGTTTGTATTTTTTTTCAAATGATAATCCGGCCCCTCAACAGTCAGAAGGATTGTGGACCGGCCCTCAGCTTAAAAAGTTTGAGGACCCCTGATCTTGAGTCTCAACCAAGTCAACATAGGGTTGCTGTGAGTTTTCCGGACTGTATGGCCATGTTCCAGAAGCATTCTCTCCTGATGTTTTGCCCACATCTATGGCAGGCATCCTCAGAGGATGTGAGGTCTGTTGGAAACTAGGCAAATGAGGTTTATACAGTATAGTGCAGGCATGGGCAAACTTCGGCCCTCTGGGTGTTTTGGACATCAACTCCCGGCTGTTAGGAATTGTAGGAGTTGAAGTCCAAAATGTTGTAGAAAGAAGGGAGAGATAACAAGAGAGATCCTTCTGAGAGGCCCAAAAAATCCGGTTTATTATTTCAGCTGAGACTCTGGAAGTGGAATCTGTTCCAAAAAGCAAACCAGAGCCACGATCAAGGCGTGGACTGGCCTTTTTATACATTTTCAGACAAAGAACATGCTTTTACATACATCTCGTCATTAGTACGTCACTTCACATGCTTACATACATGGGCATAAATATGCACAATCAGCATTTTCCTATCTAAGCACTCTTAAACTTGTAGCAAGTCACAGACACAAAGAGAAATCCATCAAGAGGCTTACTTCTGCCTTGTCAAAAGGGAGGGGGAGAAGTCACTCTCCCTCCATTCGCATACCTGGCACTATCTCGTACTGGAATGAAGAAGGCCCCCCTTCTCCCCCCTGTCCTGTCAGCCTGTGCATCCCAAAAATCTAACACAGAGAGAGAGTTTGATTTTTCTACATTTCACTGTTTCTAATGTGCATACAATATATGTCTAAAAATCCATATTTTCCGTTCCTCATCAAAAACGCCCGGAGAACCAAAGTTTGCCCATGTCTGCACTATACTATGTAACACTATTTTTGTTCCTTTCATGGTAAAGAAGCAAGAGCTGTATTTAGGAGTCAGGAGAGGGCTCTGAATGCTCATCTTCGGGTTTCCTGCTCCCCCCCCCCCCCCCCCCCCAATTTCGGCTCTCATGACATGATAAGGCTGTTGTAAATACCAGAGTGAACCAATTTTGGTTCTGAATTCTATGGGCTTTGATTCGGCTTCACAAAATGGCGGCGGTGGCGGCGGCAACGTGTAAAAGACGCGCCGCTCCCTTTGCTCGTGACGTCACGTCGGCGACTGCAGCGGAGCCGAAGTCTGAGTCTTGGCAGCGGCGGCGGCTGAGAATGGAGCTTGTCGGCGGCCGGCGGGACCCGGATGTGGCCAGGTAAGAATAGCGAGAGAAGGAGGAGGGGAGCTTTCCTTCCTTCCTTCCTTTACTGTGGAAGCCCAGCGCTTTCAACCAGGGTTTTTCCGAGTGAGTGGATTGGAAACGCCTCCCTCATTTCGCTGCAAAGGATTCCAGTCTCCTTGCAGTCCCTCAGCCACGCGATGAGTGCCCATGCCTGCACTATATTATGTAGCATTATTTTTGTTCCTTTGATGAGGTTGAAAGGTCTTTTCACAAGCACAAGCAGTCCGGGTTTTCTTTTGGGCCTTCTTTTCTTTGCTCCAGGGCAAGGGCTGCAGTTGCAAAGCCAAGACACCGGGCTGGGTTTTGAGTGATCCAAAGGAGGATGAAAATGGGTGCCTGGCCTGAAATTGGTCCTCTGCAGGCCCTGCAGGAAGCATAGAATTGAAAGAGACCACAAGGGCCATCTAGTCCAACCCCCTGCCATGCAGGGAAAGCACAAAGCACAATCAAAGCACTCTTGACAGATAGCCATCTAGCCTCTGTTCAAAAGCGTCCAAAGGAGGAGCTTCCACTGCGCTCCAAAGTAGTCTTTAGTAACCTTAAGGCCCTTCTACATTGCCATATAATCCAGATTATCAAAACAGATAATCCGCATTATCTGCTTTGAACTGGATTATATGAGTCTACACTGTCATGTAATCCAGCTCTTAGCAGATACAGTAGAGTCTTACTTATCCAACACTCGCTTATCCAACGTTCTGGATTATCCAACGCATTTTTGTAGTCAATGTTTTCAATACATCGTAATATTTTGGTGCTAAATTCGTAAATACAGTAATTACTACATAGCATTACTGCGTATTGAACTACCTTTTCTGTCAAATGTGTTGTATAACATGATGTTTTGATGCTTAATTTGTAAAATCATAACCTAATTTGATGTTTAATAGGCTTTTCCTTAATGCCTCCTTATTATCCAACATATTCGCTTATCCAACATTCTGCCGGCCCGTTTATGTTGGATAAGTGAGACTCTACTGTAATGTGAATTTTATATGGCAGTGTAGAAGCAGCCTTAGGGGGAGCCGCAGTGGTGCAATGGATTAAACCCTTGTGCTGGTTGGACTCCCGACCTGAAGGTTGCCAATTTGAATCCACAAGACAGGGTGAGCTCCCGTCTGTCAGCTTTAGTTTGCGGGGACACAAGAAGCTACAAAGATACAGAATTGGGGACTCCTGACTCGACAGCAGTACATGTGAAAAAGATCTAGGAGTCCTCGTGGACAACAAGTTAAATATGAGCCTACAGTGTGGTGCGGCTGCTAAAAAAGCCAACAGGATTCTGGCCTGCATAAATAGGGGTATAGAGTCTAGATCTAGGGAAGTCATGCTACCCCTCTATTCTGCCTTGGTCAGACCACACCTGGAATACTGCGTCCAATTCTGGGCATCGCAATTGAAGAGAGATGTTGACAAGCTGGAAAGCGTCCAGAGGAGGGCAACTAAAATGATCAAGGGTCTGGAGAACAAGCCCTGTGAGGAGAGGCTTAAAGAACTAGGCATGTTTAGCCTGCAGAAGAGAAGGCTGAGAGGAGACATGATAGCCATGTACAAATACGTGAAGGGAAGTCATAGGGAGGAGGGAGCAAGCTTGTTTTCTGCTGCCCTGCAGACTAGGACGCGGAACAATGGCTTCAAACTACAGGAAAGGAGATTCCACCTGGACATTAGGAAGAACTTCCTCACAGTGAGGGCTGTTCGGCAGTGGAACTCTCTCCCCCAGACTGTGGTGGAGGCTCCTTCTTTGGAGGCTTTTAAGCAGAGGCTGGATGGCCATCTGTCGGGGGTGCTTTGAATGCAATTTCCTGCTTCTTGCAGGGGGTTGGACTGGATGGCCCATGAGGTCTCTTCCAACTCTACTATTCTATGATTCTATGAGAAAAGCCTTGCAGTAGGATGGTAACATATCTGGGCATCCCCTGGGCAACGTCTCTGTAGACGGCCAATTCTCTCACACCAGAAGCGACTTGCAGTATGTTCTCTGGTCGCTTCTGACATGATTAACAAAAGCCATGTAATCCAGAACATCAAGGCAGAAAATCCCACAATATCTGCTTTGAACTGGGTTATCTGAATACACACTGCCATATATTCCAGTTCAAAGCCGATAATCTGGATTTTCTATGGTAGTTTAGAAAGGGCCTTAGTGTTGCTCTATGAAGAAAAAACAGGCACTCATGAATGTTTCAGGTGCCTGGTCCTGACAACACATTGGAAGAATTGAGGCATCAATAGGATTGTCTTTAAGGAAACGGGAGACTTTCCTGGATAATACTGGTCTTTTGATTTATTTACTGGTAATTTCAAAACATTTATTTCCAGAATCTCAGACCAGTGTACCGTAAAGGTCTTGTCCAATTAGTCTTGCTACTGCTGTTTCTTTCTCATTTTAATATTTTTTACAATTCAGATATGCAAAACAATTATATAGTTATCCAAGAAGAACACTATGTAACAAAAAAAATCCATTCATGTTTTGAAAGTGTTCTCCCTGTTTAATTGTGTGGTACTTAATTTGAAAGGAGTTGTTCTGCCCCAGAAACTTTGTTTTTTGGCTGCCACAGATTTGTTGAATTGGTTGAGACTCAATAAGATATTGAAAAACTATAGCAAAATGTGATGCAAGATGTCCTACAAAAACAAAGTTTTTGCAGTTTAATAAACTTTCCCCATGTTTTTATGATAGAACCAATTAGGAAATGACATTTATAACCCAGGAACAAAAATCATGTTACTAAATGTAATTTCAAAATATTCATTTCCAGGAATCTCAGTGTGGAGTACTGTGAAGGTCTTGTCCAGTTAGTCTAGCTACTGGTGTTCTTGTTTTAATGTTGTTGTTTTTTAATTCAGATAAGCAAAAAATGTATATATTTATCCAAGAATAATAGAACATACAAAGATCTTGTATGGTTATTTGTTTTAAAAATGACACATCTGCATTTCACCTACTACAACTACAAGCTCAACAACTAAGTACCTGTTGAAATGCGGATTGTAAACACAAAAATAAAACACATGAGTAAACACACTTGCCCAAGCCACAAATCCAATAGACAAAAAAAGCATACAAATCATTAATTTACAAACCTCTTACTTTTTACTTGATGGTTATATCTCTTATTAATCTACTCTCTTTATATGGTATTATATAGCCACACTTCTACTTTTAATGACACTTTTCATAAATCCCACAATTCACGAATGCACCCATTGTTATTATAACAAAGTCACAAAATAAATCCCAGTCTTTTAAAAAGTTGGATAAATATTTTCCTTATTCGCCCTAGTCAGTTTGACAACTAATTCACAAATCTTTATTGGTCGTAACTGCTGTCTTGATCCATTTTGCTTTTCTTCCCTGCAGAAAGCAGTTTCTGGACCTGCCCTGGGAAGATGTCCTCATTCCCCACATTCTCTCATTTCTCCCTCTGAGGCAACTCTTGAGCCTACAAAGAGTCAGCAAGGCATTCCAGTCGCTCATTCAGCTTTATCTCACCAATATGCGCTGCTTTGATTCGAGCCAGGTATCAGAAGTAATGTAACATTTGATAAATTCTTGCCATTTTTTTCATATGCAAAGCAGATGTTGTTTACAACTAAATTTAAACAAGCTGGAAGTGAGCAGTATTAGGTATGATCACTCCCTAGTTCTCCAGATCATCACTGGAAATGGATGAAACTGGCTTTCAGCATTAGTTTCATTCAGCAATTGAAATAATGTCGAAAGAAAGCTTAATGTACAGAACGGTTTGATTAGGAAAGACAATTCAGTCTATCTTTGTTTCCTCCCAGATATCTGACCTAAAATACAGCTTGGGAATCATCATTCTTTAGTATAACAACTGTGTTCATCATTGACCAGAGTTCTCTGGAGAAATAAGCTGGGCCTAATCAGTTGGTGCAGACATGTGATGTTTAAAACTTTCGACTTGTGCATTCTCACTGGCTTGTTGATTAAAAACAGGGGAAAGAATGGTCTTCTTGCCTTATAACAGTGGTTCTCAACTTGTGGGTCTCCTGATGTTTTGGCCTTCAACTCCCAGAAATCCTAACAGCTGGTAAACTGGCTGGGATTTCTGGGAGTTGTAGGCAAAAACACCTGGGGACCCACAGGTTGAGAACCACTGCCTTATAACGAAGTGGCATTTGAAAGTGTTCTGCTTCTGCTTTGCTTTTTTTTCCATACAGGGATGAAGGCATAGGTATCGCTTTCAAAGTACATGAGACCCAGAGCAGAAAGGTACAGGCAGTCCCCAAGTTACATTCAAGATAGGCTTGTTCTTAAGTTGAATTTGTATTTTAAGTTGGAACAGGTCTGAGCTGCACTGCTAGCAGGTGCATGCGGGGAGTGCTGTAGCAGCAAAAAACACACTCTTTGTAATTTGGCCAAAAAGAGGTACACATTACAGTTGCTATGTGCTTAGAATTCCTTCTTTAAAAACAAAATGTTAGAACACCAAATCTTCGAGCAATGGAGAGGAAAACGAAATAGGTAACCTTTCCCTCAAGGACCCTCTCCTGTTTATTTTGCTTCAGCTTCCTTGGTGTTATAGAATGAATGAGCTTGACACCACTTTAACTGCCTTGGCTTAATGCTATGGAATCCTGGGGGCTTTGCATGGTCCTTAGCCTTTCCTGTCAAATAATGCTGCTGCCTCACTAAACTACAAATCCCAGGACTGCATAGCATTGAGCCAAGTCAAGTATAGTGGTGTCAGACATGGAGCAAAGCAAAGGGGAGGGGAGAGACCCAGGGATGTTTTGTCTCGGCACTAAGATTTCATGGCAGGGCAGGAGAGGACAGGCCCATTTATAACTACGAGTTCTACGTAAGTTAGATGTTTGTAACTCGGGGATTACTACCTAACAGATATGTGAAACTGACGGTTTTATTATTTCATGCAAAGCTTTTCATGTATGCTTATTTTACAGAAGGTAAGCAGAAATGTTTCCACTTGACCATTCTTTTCCCCCCAAACCATCCATTCATTTATTTTTGTTGAATTGTTTGATGGCTTTCTCTTTAGTTCCAGTGTGAAGGTTTCTTGTCACAGCCGTTGCTTTAGGGCAGGGCTTCTTAAACTATTCCACTTGGTACCCCTTTTGGTCCAAGAAATGTTTATGTGACCCCAGGTATGTAGCTATATAAAATAGATACAAAAATCAAACATTTATTGATAATAAATCGGCATTTGCAAGACTTGCTAAACAGGCTGATTTTCCCTTTTTATGAAATGCTGCTGAAGCATCATCTGCAGAGTCCACTGCACAACAGGTTCATGTAAATGTTTAAAACGATCATTAGGTGAAGTTTAGAAAACTTTGCCTGTTACCAAGTTTTTCAGGACCCCAATATTGAGCTAAGGAGATCCCATTTGGGGGTGGGACTCACAGTTTAAGAAGCCTTGCTCTAGGGAATATTTATGCTTTTGATTACACCATCTAAGCTGTTTGATCATTTGTTTTTGATACAAAAAAGGATTGTAGAGCACTTTACTACAATAATTAATAAGACAACCAAGTCTAAATGCCGTGTCTTCCATATACCATTCCTAGAATGGGGATGGTAAATGGGTCGGAGGGGAGAATTGTGGGCAGGGTTTTGAGATGCTGCTGTAATCCATTTTATGTTTTTATTTGTGGCAGGTTGGAGCCCACATTCCAAAAGCTGCATTCTGTATTCTGCTGAAAGATAATGAGGTGCTGCAACAACTTTCTGTGCAGAACTGTTCTGACTGGCTATCAGACAAGGAGCTTCTGCCTATTATTGGCCAAAACCACCACTTGCAACATATTGACTTGAGTGGTTGCGCGCAGCTGAGCAGGCATGCTCTGGTGGCTATTTCTCTGAGCTGCCCCAATTTACGCCGGCTCTCTCTGGCCCATTGCGAGTGGGTGGACAGTCTCTCTTTGCGGAGCCTGGCTGACCACTGTAAGGAGCTTGAATCTCTGGATCTTACAGCCTGCCGGCAGCTGAAAGATGAAGCCATCTGCTACCTTGCCCAGAGGTGCCACAAACTGAAATCCCTCTCATTGGCTGTTAATGCAAATGTTGGTGATGTAGCAGTAGAGGAGGTTGCCAAAGCCTGTCCTGAGCTGGAGCACCTTGATCTTACAGGCTGCCTGCGGGTCAAGAACAACGGCATTAGGTAACATAATACTGGGAATTAAATAATTGCATGTACATATTACACTTATATCCCATTTTTCCTAGTGTGATCTCAAAGTGGCAGTTATAGTTTTATCTCCATAATAACCCTTTCAAGCATGTTAGGCTTAGAAAATGTGACTAGCTATGTAATGGTTCTTTATAGCTAAATAAACATAATAATAATAACAACAATAACAATAAGTGGAATGTTCAGCACTAATTTCCTGACTACCATCTGGATCTGTCTACACTGCCATATAATATAGTGTAATTGCATTGAACTGCATTAAATGAGTCTACACTGACCATATAATCCAGTTTCCAACTGCATTATATGGTAGTGTAGATGGGTCTATAATGGACAGAGTATAAACCAGTTGGAACAGGTAGCCTATGGTTCTCCTGAAGTTGCTGAACCACAACTCCTGTGAAGTCCTGCCAGCATAGGCACTGAAGGATAGTGAAAGTCTGCTACCCAAGAAGGTTGGAGGGATACACATTACCATTCCCTTATCATAAGTCTTACCATTGACAATAAAGGGCTTTGACAAACCTTTAAGTAAAAATTACTTTTCTCCACAATAAGGAGGGCTCGTTTTTTTAAAAGTCTATCCATCAGTAGGTATGGGTGTGTATGTGTATGGATGTGTGTGTATATATATATATTTGCATTCTGTCCAATGAGTGTTTCTCATTATCCTGTCCCCTCAGACATATAAATTCACAATATAAGATGTATAGAACGTACAGCTGACAAAAAAAACCCCCAGAGCTTCCATGAATGCTGATCTTACACAGCATTTGGCCCAGTATAGTGTAGTAGCACCATATATGTAGCACAGTGGTTCTCGACTTGTAGGTTTCCAGATGTTTTGGCCTTCAACTCCCAGAAATCCTAATAGCTGGTAAACTGGCTGGGATTTCTGGGAGTTGTAGGCCACAATATCTGGGGACCCACAGGTTGAGAACCACTGATGTAACAACTTGGTTGCTTGAATAATGTATTTATGATGGACTGACTGTTAGCTTCATAAAGTTTATCATCACTTTGCCTACTGATCTGTGATCCTTGGCCAAATTTTCCTACAATCTTTGGTTCTGCTCTGTCGCCTACATTTGCACACAATTTGTTAATTGTCTACAATTAACAAGAAGTTCTATTTTGGTGTGCCATCAATTTTCTCTGGGGGTCCAGAACAAAACCTTTCAATTTCTTCTTCTGTTGTTGTTGGATAAACCTAGGTTATGGCTATATTGATAGATCTTTTTCTGAAGTGTTATTGATAAGATTCGGTCAAACTTTGCATTATATCCTCACATCTCTCCTCACTGTTAATTCTCATCCCTGTTCTTAGAGTTTCATTTCCTAACTATTATTCAAGCATACTTCAAAGTGCTGGTGAGGACCTATAAAGCACTATGCAGCTTGGGTCTAGGCTATTTGAAGGACCTTTCTGTGCCTTTTAGCCCACCACCATCTTGGGCACCTTTGGTGGGAACAAGGAAGAGAGGCTTCTTGGTGGCTATTTACAGACTTTGGAACTCCCCCTCAAGAAAGACTTAGGGCCCTTCCACACAGCCATATAACCCAGAATATCAAAGTAGAAAATCCCACAATATCTTCTTTGAACTGGGTTATCTGAGTCAACACTGCCATATATTCCAGTTCAAAGGAATTTTATTCAGCTTTGTGCAAGGGGACCATGATGACTCCAACCTTGCTCCTTCCAAGCCAAAATGCTGTTATGCCATTAGGCTTTTGGAAACTGAGTGTGATGGGCTTTTTAATGATGTGCTTTTTAATGAATGTATATAGTCTTTTACAAAGAACAAATCTTGCTAAGAGGACTCAGTGATAGGTTCACCTTATGGTTACCTTAAGTCCGAATTGCCTTGAAGGCACTAAACAACGTAGTCTTTTAGTAAATTTTAACATTATGAAGGCATGTGATGGATTTTTAATGATGTGCATTTTAATGAAGATATATAGTCTTTTCCAAAGAACAAAGAGGAGTCTGTGATAGGTTCACCTTAGGGTTTTAAATAGTGTTTATATTTATACTTTATTGAAGTTTTTGTATAGTTTTTAATGTGTATTTTAAAATATGTTGTAAGGTGTTTTAAATTCTATTACTTGGAAAAAGGCGGGATATAAAGGTCTTCCTCATTCCTGTTACCTGAACAGCCACTGGAGATGGTAGGGACTTCTACATATAATTCTTATGCAATTCTCCCAGGATAATATGGTGCTTTTCTAGAAGATACTGTTGATGGGACAATTGCTTTCTGACTATAATTCCTGACATTTCACATTTTTTTTGTAGGACTGTGGCAGAATATTGCCCAAAGCTACGGGCTTTGAAGGTGAAGCACTGTCATGACGTGGTGGAATCCAGCCTAAGCATCTTGCGCAATCGTGGTGTGGAGCTAGATGTGGAATTTCCACTGCAGCGTGCCCTAGTTCACTTGCAGGATGTTGTGGGCTTTGCGCCGTTTATTAATCTTCAGATCTAATGAGAGTACAATTCAGTGGTGCTTGGAGACTGTCTGCATCTAGAACTGTCAGAACTTCTGCTGAAAAGCCCACAAGGCAGAGGGTTCCAGTTCCATCACTGTATCGGGCTACAAAGACTCCTTGTAGGAGACTGTGTGTGCTGCAAAAACAAACTTAGTTGTATTATGATGGACTGAGTGTGACTACTATATGCATGAAGATTCATTCTGGTTAACTGATAATACAATATATATGACTAGGGATGGGTGCTGAGTTTGTTACTATTGAAGTGGAAGCAAACTACAAACAGTCGCATAGGTGCTAATGTTGTTTTACTCAGTTTTATGTGGGTCTCCACAGATAAGTGCAAATCACTTTGGGGAAAATGGTAGAAATCGAATCTGAAGCACAGCTCACTAGTTTGTTAGCAGGCAACATTTGTTTGAATTTTCTGCTTTGAATTGAGAGCTGGAGTTTGCCTGCTGAAACTTCCTACAGTATTGAAAAAAGGTCTTTTATTTACCTCTGCAGTTCCCTGTTTTTGTGTGTAGGGCAGAATAATAGATGTTCATGCATTCTAGAGTACTGAAAGATTTCAGACCTCAATATTGTTCTGCTTTTAAAAGTACAAGAAACACACTTCTGTCCCGGTGTGTTGTGTCACATGTTCCCTTTGTCACTGATGAAGATGGCCATGTGTGAGCTGCAGACCAAAAATAAGCCCATTTGAGGTAGAATTTTACTTAGAAAGTACAGTTACAGGTTACTACAGCTAGACATCGCCGGTACTGACCACTTCTGAAAGATGACACCATATAGTGTCTGAGCGAAGCTAATAGAACTAGTATTCAAAATGCAGGAAATCAGCTGGATTCTAAAATCCTAAAGGGAAGCACAATAATGGATATTATTTTCACTTTCTGGTAGACGAACATGATCACATTATGTATACCTTTTAACACTGTTTGGACACTTATTATAAAACAAGTAAACCCTTGTGAAGAAGAGTACATAGACATTTGTGGTGGCAGCAGCATCTACCTTAATTACTGTAGATTCTGTCTCTATACAAGAGGCCAGGCTGAAGCTAAATTTCCACCTGGAAAGCTCCATGTCACAGATTAGTAAGACATTGTCCTAGCTCAGTGGTTTTCAAACTATGGGTCCCCTGATGTTTTGGCCTACAACTCTCAGAAATCTCAGCCAGTTTACCAGCTATTGGGATTTCTTGGAGTTGAAGGCCAAAACAACTGGATACCCACAGGTTGAGAACCACTGTTATATTGCATCGTTGCACAGGATGCTAACATAGCTGAACTACTTTTACTCTACCTGTACATAGGGAATTCTGCTGTTGCAGTAGTGTATCATTCCTCAATATTTTCTAATCTAGACACACTAGCTCCCCGAATTGTTCTTCATAAGACTTGCTTTCCAGACCTTTCACCATTTGGTTTCCCACATCTGGACACATTCTGTTCCCAGAACTGCGCTATATTCCAGTATATCTTTGTTTATTCAAAAGACGATGTATCCTATGTGAATTCTTCTTTGGACAGAATGCAGATATACTTCATATAATGAATTCAGAGACATAGCTGGACCAGTATGCTGAGGGCTCTTGTAGCACCTTTGAGATTTTTGTTTGTTTGCTTTTGAAATATTAGACTGCTTCCTTACTACCTAACCCTCTTCTCTCTGGAAATGCTATAGCCTGGAACCTAGAACTTAAGTATGGTAGAACACTGGATTTTTGAAGAACAACCTGGTTATTACTATGAACTTGAAAGGCTGTTGCAGATGGCTTGCATTTTCTGAACACCAGTGACTACCTGTAAATTTTTGTTCGTGGAAGGCTTTATATGACATTTGCTGATCTGGGGGATTTAGATAACATTAAGGTTTGAGGAACATCCATAGTAAAATCCTTTAGATGGAATAGAAAATCTCAGTGTATTTGGCCATTTGGAGCTGTTACTGTAAGTGAAGTCTGTCTTAATGTAGAATGCCTCTAATTTATGCCAGTAAATGCTCAGTGCTAGAATTATGAGCTAGTCATTGGCGTCAGAAATGCAGCTGCCCAATAAATTGGCTCTAGTAGCACTTATCCCCTTCGCTGTGAAGATTTCTGTGGGTTAAACTCATGCTTCTCATCTGTTGGACCTAAGGCTAGTATAAATAGCAGACTAAATAAAATTCTAGTTACACCAAAGGTAGATCTATTTAAATAAATAAATCTTGCAGTAGTGCTGTCTTGATAGCTTGGGTTCTTTTCAGTGGATCTGCTTTAGTTGAACCGAAAATAGATTAAGTCCAGTGACATGAACTAAGGTAGATTAGTTTTCCTCTGCTCCCACAATCTACTTTGCATAGGTTGTAACGACTTATCTCCTTATTGTGTGCTGGCATGCATATTTTAATTATATTTGTTATTATTTCTGTGAGACCTAAGCACTGCATGACAAAAGTGCCCTCAGACACTTGTGAGGATTTTTTCAGATTCTAATCTTAGTAAGAAAAGACATCTCCTTCATCCAAAATACTTTTGTTAGGTCATGAACCTGAATGCCAAAGTACGAAGGTCATAAGGTACCACCATAACTTCAGGTCAACTTTGACTTCAGTGCAGTTCACAACCTGCCTGCCTTAGGGGGTACCTGAGTGTTTATTTTTAAGAGGTTAACTGTTACTTGAAGCTCATGTGTTGCTTATTTTAGAGATGCCCCTCCCAGCAAATTATTCCTGGGCAAACAGTTCTGAAAAACTTCAGATTTCCTCTGGGTGTAGGCCATGAAAGCTTAGGCCAGATATACTGCAAGTTAATGGAGAGGGGCAGTGCCTTCTGAAAGACTTAGGGGATTCACTTAGTTTCGTTGCAATGTTATGTGCTGAACAAATTTCTTTGTGTCCAATGCAATAGACAATTCCTTCATGGGAAGGGAGCAGAAAAGAAATGACGATAATTTGACTGGGCTGATAGTCAAATGTGAAACCTTTGAAAAAAATAGAATCAATTGTATTAGTTTTGATGAACCAATACTTGAAACTGGCTGCTGTACTTCAGTTTGTTAAATCTGTATCAAGAAATAATGGAAATCAAATAAATAGAATCTTGTCCATCTTTGTGGCAACATCAGTGAATCCTAGATATCTCCTCTTTTGTGTGAAAGGAACACTTGGAGCTGCTTTGTACTAGTGTTGTGAATTTATATGGAATTGCTATTTGTTTCTGTATGTTCCATTCATATGGACCCATTTTTGTTTTTGGGCACCACTTCTGAAAATGGACTCCTATACAAATGTCGTTTTGTAAAAAGTCCGAAACAAAACAAATATTTTTGTGCCTGCCAAGGCTGCAGGTCCTGGGAGACACAGGCACTTCTCTCTTCTCCCCCCTTAACTGTGTAAAGCAAAGGGAAAAAACTTACTGTAACTCAATCAGCATGTGTGGACACAGCACATCTTCAGGGTCTGGTGCGCGCATGCGTTTTGGGCCTATTTGCCACTTTCCTTGGAAAAAGATTGTGTCTGGCGAACAGGCTTGCCAGCAGGCCCTGAAACAGAGTGCCAAAATAGCACATCTTACTCGGCACTCCAATTCAGACCGAACGCCAAGCGCATCTTCAGGGTCTGAACTGGAGTGCTGAGTATGATGTGCTATTTCGGCACTCCACTTCATGGCCTGCTGGCCCAAAACGCATGCATGTGCCAGACTCTGAAGATGTGCTGTGTCCACACATGCTGCTTGAGTTACAGTAAGGTTTTTTCTCTCTTTGCTTTACACAGTTAAGGGGGGAAGAAGAGAGAAGCACCCGTGCCTCCCAGGGCATTCAGCCCTGGCAGGCACGAAAATCAGACGACAAAAGTTACCATTCCTACTTTTCATTCATTTCACTGGTGTTTCCGAAACGGAGGTGGGTGAGTGTACCGTTTTGTGTATTCCAAATAAGTACGAACGAAATGGATGAAACAGTAACCGAGTCCATGTCTACTTTGTACCCACTAGGTTACTCATAAAAGTTACTGTATCCCATTGACAGTGAAACATCTTAAAAGATACATGTGTATTTTGACTCAGTTGATAGACCTAGGACAGTGATGGGCAACCTTTTGCACTTGGTGTGTCAAAATTCACCAAAAAAACTTGGGTGGTGTGCCACTTTGAGAAAAAAACCCCCATAATTTCGCAATATATAGTTTATATAACAAAAATATATAATTGTA
This sequence comes from Anolis carolinensis, assembly GCF_035594765.1. Classification (NCBI taxonomy): domain Eukaryota; kingdom Metazoa; phylum Chordata; class Lepidosauria; order Squamata; family Anolidae; genus Anolis; species Anolis carolinensis. The sequence continues at coordinate 186,384,302 of NC_085843.1, forward strand.
ATATATAACTGTATTTAATAAATCAAAAACTATTTACTACCATTATTTCCATGTACAACAATCTATGGTACCTCGTACAGTTTCCACACTGATTTATCTCTATTCTAGTTTCAATGTCGTCATGAATAATAAATACTATAATAATATAATAGTAATAATATGATAATATACTACAATAATAATAGAATAATAATAGAATGATACACACACACACACATATATAAATGTAATGTGCATAATTCCCATGGAGTAAACAACAAAACCACTGGAGCAAATCACACCAAATTTGGCCACAAAATACATAGTCATCCAATCAATCTGCATGCGGCAGCGTGTCAGCAAAAATGGCTAGGCGTGTCAGTGCTGACACGCGTGTCATAGGTTGGCCATCACTGACCTAGGAGATAGTTGTTGCAGTTTACTAGGAACATTGTGGTGGCCCCATTTACAGTGAATGCCTTTTGGGTTATTAGGATCCCCAGCCCTGTTTGAAAACATCATTAATGAAGTATTGAGAGAACACTTGTATCAGGGTGTGCTTCATGATATCCTCATTTATTCAAAATACTATGTCTCCCATGTCAATTTAGTAAGGACAGTCCTCAAGAAACTGTTAGATAAGAAACTCCCCATCAAATTATCAAAATGTGATTTCCATAATGAAAAACTAGACTATATAGGATTCAGAATTTTTACACATGGTATAGAATTTGACCCTTGCAAATTACAGGCAGTCTTGGGGTGGGAGCATCCCCAAACCATCCAACAGCTACAAAGCTGCCTGTGATATGCCAGTTTTTGCAGGCAGTTTATCCCAACTTTGCACAAGTGGCACTGTCTTTTACCAATTCATTAAAAACAAAATACAAAGAGGAATCAAACCCCCAAAAAATTCAAGCCCAGCACCAAATTGAAATGTATTCGTGAATGCCAGGGGGTGGATCAAGAAACATAAACAGCTAATTAGTTCAGAGCCAATTTTAAAGCATCCAGATCCACAGCAGGCATTTGTTGTCCAAATTGATGCTAATGACATGGCCAGCAGGGGGTTGAGGTTGAGAGTTATTTTAAAAGGACAAAAGAGGCAATTTTTGACCTATGCCTATTTGTCACACAACTTTACTGTTATAGAACGTAACTAACCAATCTGGAAATTATAGAAGGTTGGAAGGTCTTGTGGAAGGGTGGATATTTTGTGCCATGCCTGTCAAACGTTTCCAACAAAAGGACTTCACCGTCATCTACACTACAGCTTGTACAGTAGAGTCTCGCTTATCCAACGTAAATGGGCCAGCAGAACGTTGGATAAGCGAATATGTTGGATAATAAGAAGAGATTAAGGAAAAGCCTATTAAACATCAAATTAGGTTATTATTTTACAAATTAAACACCAAAACATCATGTTAGACAACAAATTTGACAGAAAAAGTAGTTCAATACACAGTAATGCTATGTAGTAATTACTGTATTTACGAATTTATCAACAAGATATCATGATGTATTGAAAACATTGACTACAAAAAAGTGTTGGATAAGCTAGTGTTGGATAAATGAGACTCTACTGTACCTGTTTTCTCAGTGTGCTTGTGCAATGCAGTGAACAGGGAAGATAGATGTCCAAGAGAAAGCTGAGAGCTTTGCAAAAGTTTATGACAGAAAAAGCCTTTGCCCTCCTCTCAATTTAGAAAAGACAAGCTCAACTGCACAAAAGTCAGCTACAGGAACTAATATCAAGTAAGACATAAAGTTGGGAACGTGCCAGGGCAAAGGAACAACTTAATTAAAATTATTTTTAACGAAAATATTGACTTAGGTTGGAATTTTGGTGTTCATGTTTGTCCAGAATTAAGTTATTAATCAAATGAGCCACAATGCAGAGTCAAAACACTATACCCAGTTAGTGCTTTGCCAGAGTCTTAATTTTCTTGGGACCCCCCCCCCCCCAATGCAACAACTGTTTTCTGTTAGCCCTCCAGGCTGAGGAACTGCATTTGGTAAGAGCAATTTGGATGGGATGTGGTTGCTTTTGTATCCACATGGCCTTCTCATGCTTTCCACTGATCACCATGGAGAGGTGTCCAAGGAAACTGAATTTTGTGGCATTTAACCTTAGGATTTTGTTGGAATCCCATGTGGCCATCAGTAAACTGAGGAAGGTGGGATGGCAATGAGATAAGATGGTGAGGGAAAATAAAGGGAAAGCAAAAGAAGTGCATTGGTGGGTGTCCTGAGTAGGAACTGGCTGCAATTCCAGACCATCTCAAGACCTTATTGAATACCAAAAACCACAAATACCATTGCTGCCGGATATTTTTTTGGTGGTAAATCAATGCAGTAGATTGCTTACCACAGAAGAAAACATCACAGCCCTTTAGCTGAAGGGTGCCTTCATCTCCTTGAGTGGTAAGCCTGATCCACTAAACAACAATTCAGTTCAGATGCAGTGGTGTTACTAGGGTGATCTGGAAGATGTGGGCTGCACCAAGTGATGTTATCAGAAGGGGTGGCACCAACTGTGGAGGTTGGGAGAGAGCTGGGCAAGGAGGGAGTTAATGTACTGGATGCCACCAACCCTAGTGATACTAGTGTCCAGATCAAGGGTCCCCAAACTTTTTAAACAGGGGGCCGGTTCATGATCCTTCGGACCGTTGGAGGGCCGGACTATAGTTGGCCACCGAGCAATAATAATAATAATAATAATAATAATAATAATAATAATAATAATAATAATAATAATAATAATAATAATTCCAGCATATCTATCTTGTTTGCTGTGTCATACAATAAAATAACAACAACAACAACAATAATAAAGAGGGTTGGAAGAGACCCTTTGGGCCATTGAGTCCAATCCCCTTCTGCCTTTGTGCACCAAAAGCACAAGCAAAGCACCCCTGACAGATGGCCACCCAGCCTCAATTTTTATTATTATTATTAATAATAATAATAATAAAGAGGGTTGGAAGAGACCCCTTGGGCCATTGAGTCCAACCCCCTTCTGCCTTTGTGCATCAAAAGCACTAGCAAAGCACCCCTGACAGATGGCCACCCAGCCTCAATGTTAATAATAATAATAATAATAATAATAATAATAATAATAATAATAATAATAATGTGATTTTGTGATACGAAATCCAGCATATCTATCTTGTTTGCTGTGTCATAAAATAATAATAATAATAATAATAATAATAATAATAATAATAATAATAATAATAATCGCACAGACAGACTACAAACAGAGGCACAACTACGTGGCCCAAATGATTCATTGGAACTTATGCCTGAAGTACCACCTTCCAGCAGCAAAGAACTGGTGGGATCACAAACCTGCAAAAGTATTGGAAAATGAGCACGCAAAGATACTGTGGGACTTCTGAATCCAGACTGACAAAGTTCTGGAACACAACACACCAGACATCACAGTTGTGGAAAAGAAAAAGGTTTGGATCATTGATGTCGCCATCCCAGGTGACAGTCGCATTGACGAAAAATAACAGGAAAAACTCAGCCGCTATCAGGACCTCAAGATTGAACTTCAAAGACTCTGGCAGAAACCAGTGCAGGTGGTCCCGGTGGTGATCGGCACATTGGGTGCCGTGCCAAAAGATCTCAGCCGGCATTTGGAAACAATAGACATTGACAAAATTACGATCTGCCAACTGCAAAAGGCCACGCGACTGGGATCTGCACGCATCATCCGAAAATACATCACATAGTCCTAGACACTTGGGAAGTGTTCAACTTGTGATTTTGTGATACGAAATCCAGCATATCTATCTTGTTTGCTGTGTCATAAAATATAATAATAATAATAATAATAATAATAATAATAATAATAATAATAATAATAATAATAATAATAATAATAATGGTTGTAAGAGAAGAGACCCCTTGGGTCATTTAGTCTAACCCCCTTCTGCCCTTGTGCCATGGGGGCCGGATAAAGGGCTTCGATGGGCCGCATCCGGCCCCCGGGCCTTAGTTTGGGGACCCCTGGTCCAGATTATCCCAGGGCCAATTGCCAATCCCTTCACTGGAAAATGAATCTCTTGGTTGGGTTGTGCTACTATAGCCAAACAAAACAGGAGAGGGAAAATGGATCTCTAGAGTTGTATAGGAGAGAATGAAACTGAATGACACAGGCATGGCCCATTCTAATAGATATGAGAACAGTACAAGTAAGTTGCCAAGAGGAAGATTTAGTCACAGCTGCCTAGCTATAGCATAGGAGCCCCCAGATGGCGTAGTGGACTAAGTGACTTGAAGGTTGGGTTGCTGACCTGAAAGTTGCCAGGTTCGAATCCCACCTGGGGAGAGTGCGGATGAGCTCCCTCTATCAGCTCCAGCTCCATGTGGGGACATGAGAGAAGCCTCCCACAAGGATGGTAAAAACATCAAAACATCCGGGCGTCCCCTGGGCAACGTCCTTGCAGACGGCCAATTCTCTCACTTCAGAAACAACCTTGGTTGCTCCTGACACGAAAAAAAAAAAGCTATAGCATAAACATTATGAAACCGAATATGCCACAGTCCTGGTAATGGGTCATAGGGAGGAGGGAGCAAGGTTGTTTTCTGCTATCCTGAGACTAGGACATAGAACAATGGCTTCAAATTACAGGAAAGAAGATTCCACCTGTATATCAGGAAGAACTTCATTACTGTGAGAGCTGTTCAGCAGTGGAACTCTCTGCCCTGGAGTGTGGTGCAGTCTCCTTCTTTGGAGGCTTTTAAACAGGCTAGATGGCCATCTGTCGGGGGTGCTTTGAATGTAATTTTCCTGCTTCTCTGAAACAGCATTGTCATTTGAGACCCTTTTTTTTGTGTGTGTGTCAGGAGCAACCGGAGTTGCTTCTGGAGTGAGAGAATTGGCCGTCTGCAAGGACGTTGCCCAGGGGATGCCCGGATGCTTTTTGATGTTTTACCATCCTTGTGGGAGGCTTCTCTCATGTCCCTGCATGGAGCTGGTGCTGATAGAGGGAGCTCATCTGCGCTCTCCCTGGGTGGGATTTGAACCTGGCAGCTTTCAGGTCAGCAACCCAATCTTCAAGTCACGAGGCTTTTATCCCCTAGGCCACCGGAGGCTCCATGAGACCCGTTTAGATGGACACTTAGGCTATATCTGCACTGCTAATAAAGCAGTTTAAATCTGCATTGTATGGTCAGTGTAGGCTTGTATTTTATTGTAATTGATGTTTTTATTGGATTACTGTGTTTTGATATTTGATTGTTTTATCAGGCAAGGCCCCATGTAAGCCGCCCCGAGTCCCTTCGGGGAGATGGGGCGGGGTATAAAAATAAAGTTGTTGTTGTTGTTGTTGTTGTTGTTATTATTATTATTATTATTATTATTATTATTATTATTATTATTATTATTATTGTATAATATAGTACAGTGCATTATATGGGTCTACAATGCAGATTATATGGCAGTGTAGATCCAGCCTAGGTTGCCTTCCCTCTTTCATCATGGATTTCAGGAGACATTACTACTTGACTCAGCACATATGAGTGCAAACAAGGTTATCAAGCGGCAATGCTGCATTTGAACACAGGATGTCACTTTGAGGCCACAGTATGAGTACAAAGGTGGCTCCATCCATCAGATCTAATCAGTTGTAACAACAACACTACTGCAGCACATAACAAAATTTCCCCCTGGAAAAAAACAGGCAGTGAGAGTTTGCTTTAGAGTCTGATTTGGATTGATCCTCATTTTAAACTCTGTTCTGTCTTTGCTCAGATACTAGGAGGTATTTTTTTTTTGAGGCAGGGCAAAAACAGGACTGAGGGACAGGCAGGAATATTATGTTCCTTGAAAAGGGAACATTTTTTATTAGTGTCTCTGGATTTATTTTGTTTTACCTGTAGATTTTATTTTATTCAGCACAGTGTGTTAAAGCACTGAGCTGCTGAACTTGCAGACCAAAAGGTCCCAGGTTCAAATCCCGGGGGTGGAATGAATGCCCGCTGTTAGCCCCAGCTCCTGCCAACCTAGCAGTTCAAAAACATGCAAATGTGAGTAGATCAATAGATATCGCTCCGGCATGAAGGTAATGGCGCTTCATGCAGTCATACCGGCCACATGACCTTGGAGGTGTCTACGGACAACACCGGCTCTTCGGCTTAGAAATGGAGATGAGCACCAATTCCCAGAATCGGACATGACTGGACTTAACGTCAGGGGAATTTACCTTTTACCTTACTTTTTTTTAAAAAAAAAGAAATTTATTATCAAATGCCATCAGCAAATGGTAAAAGATCAAATTATTGTATAATACACACAGAACGTGACATACTGCTACAGTATTGATTAAATGCCATTGTTTTCAAATAATTAAATGAACTCAGATTTTAAATGTCCAAAATCAATCGCCAAATATCAGAAGTCAATTATAAATTTATCAATTGTCACTTATGAAATTCTGCATATGCTAAACAGGTTTCAAATACCATTGTCTCAGTTTTCAAAAAGTCTCCGGTATCAAATAGAAATGATATTGGATGTCAAATATTAATACAGATTATAGATTTGAATTTTCTGTGATTTCCAATCAGAATGATAAGAAAAGATGTTTCGGGGGATTTATAAAAGTGGACGTTGTTCTAGATGTGGAAGACATGTTCCTGGTATTGCCTGATTGGTTTATCAAGTTGATTGCTGCTGATTTATTCAAATTGTGGTGGATTTGGGAAGTACTTGACATTATGAACCACTTGCAGTCTCCAAGACATCTTGTCCCAAGCACACTCCACATAAGCAAACAGCCTTTGTCTCTCCTGATCCCTTAAGAGCTCTTGTTTTGAAAGAAAGGGGGCCAGAACCTCTTATGTCACACTAGAGTTTGCACAAGAGGAGACTAAAACCATGATTCTTTCCCATTTGCCTAGTGCAAAAGAAACATCGGATATATTACACAGAAACTCCCTTGGAGCTTGTCTGCTTTTATAATTTGCCCTTTCTCAATTTTGCTATTAAATAGTTCTCTTTCAGGCCCCATCTACAGTTCCATATCATGCAGTCTGAAACTGCATTATGTGGTGAGTGTAGAGTCATATAATGTAGTTTTGAAATTGTGCATACATAAATCAGGATTTTTTTGCAATGCTTTTACCGAACCTTAGAGTTCTGCAGAACACAGTTTGGGAACCAGTGCTCTAGTTTACATAATCCGACTAGAACTTTGTTTCAACTAGTTATAAGTAATTAGTTACCAATATTTGTAATTAGTTTCCCAATATTTGTAATTAGTTTCCTTCTCCAATAATGAAGCATAACCATGCTTATTGGAACACAACTTCAGTCCTTCTCTGATGTTAATTTATAGTTATGTGAACTCCATAAGTGGTGGACAAAGAATATTTTGTGATTCAGGTGCTGAGGTGTTGTTGTTCAAATCCCGGGAGCGGAGTGAGCACCTGCTGTTGCTCCAGCTTCTGCCAACCTAGCAGTTCGAAAACATACCAATGTGAGTAGATCAATAGGTACTGCTCCGGTGGGAAGGTAACGGCGTTCCATGCAGTCATGCCAGCCACATGACCTTGGAGATGTCTACGGACAACGCCGGCTCTTCGGCTTAGAAATGGAGATAAGCACCAAGCCCTAGAGTCGGACATGACTGGACTTAACGTTAGGAGAAAACCTTTACCTTTACTACTTATCTTAGACCTAGATAAGATAAGCTAGTTAGCTCCAAACCTTTCCTATCTACAATGGATTTCTTTTGCCTCAATAAATACTTTTAAACTTTTAAGCTGACTTTGCGATCCTTTGCCATCCTGAAGAACAAAGGCTTTCCTGAAACTCACTTCACGTGAAGGGGCATTTCCACACACTCTGCTGTTTTCTTGGGAATTTACCTCACAAAGGAGGGTCATTTGAGCTTAACCGCTCGCAGATTCCCAACATCCCCAGATGTTTTTGGCCTTCAATTCCCAGAAATCCCAACAACTGGGATTTCTAGGAGTTGTAGGCCAAACTGGGACCCCAGGTTGAAACCACTGCTCTACTTACTTCAGACAATCCTCACATTCTTTGCGTTCTTTTACCCTCCATCCTTTGGCTCTTGTAGAGCAAGAAAATAGAAACCCCCAACTCAAACTCTCATTGGTTATTCCAGCAGTTGGCCTTGGGAGTCATTGGGGGGATACTCCTAATTAAACACCAGACAAAGGAGCAAGGAACTGGGACCCAGAAATCCTGGGTTCTGGCCACTGGTGGTCATGCACACACCGCGCTTTTTAGCTTCATGGTCAGTCAATGCCATGTAGACACCTCCTTCCTTCACAATCCCCCCGCACAGCCCTCCTACCTCTCTGGCATGTGGACTTTATGAATGAAACTTTCTGACAGTTATGGGTTTGGCAGGATCCTATTCATTCAGTCAGGGAATGTGTGACCATCAGCCTTCATTAGAGACTTCTTCTAGTCAGCTGAGAGCTCATTAACTTAAAGTGGCCTCTTGTTTTAAACCTCTGAGACAGAGGTTGGGGCACCGAGAAGGGGGAAGTGGGCCGGGAGCTGAGGGCCCATTGTTCCACATGCCACCGCTCCTGTGAGATTAGGTGCCCTGAGAGGCGTGTGAGAGAGGCTAAAACAACTTTAATTAGTTATTTTCAAAGATTTTTCTCTCCCTTCCCCCTTTTGTGTATATCAGAGGGGGGGGGGGTCTTTCTGTGGTGGTTTTCTGCATGAAGGAACTTCTTGTTATTATGCTTAAATCCAGGTCTTTAGCCTTTGTCCCCCTTCCAACAATAGGAGAAGTTAGTCAAAAGCTTCTTCCTAAATTCCTGGATCGCTCTGCTGAAAAGGAAGGCCATGAAGATGAGGAATCCTTCAGTACTGATGCCTTTTCAAAGGGTGCTGGGGGTGGAGTAGGGTGCCAAAATATTTTTTCTCTCTCTTAAAAGCAGTAAATAGTTTGGAGGCTGGTGTGAATACTGACTGATAACAAAACCTCATGACGTTGAGAGATTGCACCCAAACAGGGAGGTGGATTATGGAGTCTTTGAGCCCATGGCTCAGTACCACAACCTGTTGTTTCCAAAGTCCTGGTTTGTTTGTTTGGTTTTTTTTTTAGTACAGTAGAGTCTCACTTATCCAACATAAACGGGTCAGCAGAACATTGGATAAGCGAATATGTTGGATAATAAGGAGGGATTAAGGAAACGCCTATTACACATCAAATTAAGTTATGATTTTACAAATTAAGCACTAAAACATAATGTTTAACAACAAATTTGACAGAAAAAGTAGTTCAATACGCAGTAATGCTATGTAGTAATTACTGTATTTACGAATTTAGCACCAAAATATCATGATATATTGAAAACATTGACTACAAAAATGCGTTGGATAATCCAGAACGTTGGATAAGCGTGACTCTACTGTACTCACCAGTAATGGCTTATTCAACAGCTGGCTTTAGTGCCCTGTTCCCCCAACCAGGATTGGACTGTAATCCGGGGGTGGGAAATGGGTGTGTGAGTGTGTTACTGAGGCAGGATATGTTTGTGAGGTCCAAAAAGTCCAATCTTGCCATTTTAAAAATTAAAAAATCCATAATTTCTTAAGCAACCCTTCACTTATAAAATTTTGCTGCTTGAGTCTCTTACTGGAGTGCATACAAGATCGGATACTTAGGTTCAATGGGGCAGGTGGGTTGGAAGCAGGTTAGATGGCAGCAACTGAATCTCACTGGAGTGGATGGAGTGTGAATGAATGGATAAGGCACTGAGGCTTGGGTTACACTGCCATATACAGTAGAGTCTTGCTTATCCGACATAAACGGACCGGCAGAACGTTGGATAAGTGAATATGTTGGATAATAAGGAGAGATTAAGGAAAAGCCTATTAAACATCAAATTAGGTTATGATTTTACAAATTAAGCACCAAAACATCATGTTATACAACAAATTTGACAGAAAAAGTAGTTCAATACACGGTAATGCTATGTAGTAATTACTGTATTTACGAATTTAGCACCAAAATATCATGATGTATTGAAAACATTGACTACAAAAATGCGTTGGATAATCCAGAACGTTGGATAAGCGTGACTCTACTGTACTCACCAGTAATGGCTTATTCAACAGCTGGCTTTAGTGCCCTGTTCCCCCAACCAGGATTGGACTGTAATCCGGGGGTGGGAAATGGGTGTGTGAGTGTGTTACTGAGGCAGGATATGTTTGTGAGGTCCAAAAAGTCCAATCTTGCCATTTTAAAAATTAAAAAATCCATAATTTCTTAAGCAACCCTTCACTTATAAAATTTTGCTGCTTGAGTCTCTTACTGGAGTGCATACAAGATCGGATACTTAGGTTCAATGGGGCAGGTGGGTTGGAAGCAGGTTAGATGGCAGCAACTGAATCTCACTGGAGTGGATGGAGTGTGAATGAATGGATAAGGCACTGAGGCTTGGGTTACACTGCCATATACAGTAGAGTCTTGCTTATCCGACATAAACGGACCGGCAGAACGTTGGATAAGTGAATATGTTGGATAATAAGGAGAGATTAAGGAAAAGCCTATTAAACATCAAATTAGGTTATGATTTTACAAATTAAGCACCAAAACATCATGTTATACAACAAATTTGACAGAAAAAGTAGTTCAATACACGGTAATGCTATGTAGTAATTACTGTATTTACGAATTTAGCACCAAAATATCATGATGTATTGAAAACATTGACTACAAAAATGCGTTGGATAATCCAGAACGTTGGATAAGCGTGACTCTACTGTACTCACCAGTAATGGCTTATTCAACAGCTGGCTTTAGTGCCCTGTTCCCCCAACCAGGATTGGACTGTAATCCGGGGGTGGGAAATGGGTGTGTGAGTGTGTTACTGAGGCAGGATATGTTTGTGAGGTCCAAAAAGTCCAATCTTGCCATTTTAAAAATTAAAAAATCCATAATTTCTTAAGCAACCCTTCACTTATAAAATTTTGCTGCTTGAGTCTCTTACTGGAGTGCATACAAGATCGGATACTTAGGTTCAATGGGGCAGGTGGGTTGGAAGCAGGTTAGATGGCAGCAACTGAATCTCACTGGAGTGGATGGAGTGTGAATGAATGGATAAGGCACTGAGGCTTGGGTTACACTGCCATATACAGTAGAGTCTTGCTTATCCGACATAAACGGACCGGCAGAACGTTGGATAAGTGAATATGTTGGATAATAAGGAGAGATTAAGGAAAAGCCTATTAAACATCAAATTAGGTTATGATTTTACAAATTAAGCACCAAAACATCATGTTATACAACAAATTTGACAGAAAAAGTAGTTCAATACACGGTAATGCTATGTAGTAATTACTGTATTTACAAATTTAGCACCAAAATATCATGATGTATTGAAAACATTGACTACAAAAATGTGTTGGATAATCCAGAACGTTGGATAAGTGAGACTCTGCTTACATTCTGCCTGCCCCATCTGAATCCAGATTGTCTACTTTGAACTGGATTATATGGCAATGTAGACTCATATAAACCAGTTCAAAGCAGAAACTGAATTACAGCAGAGTCTCACTTATGTGATGGGGTGTTCTGAAAAAGCATTCTTTTAAACAGAAGCCAAGATTTAGTGCCGGATCCTACCTCCGCCCATCTGATCTGCTTACATTCTGCTGTAATTCAGTTTCTGAATCACATAAGAACCAGTCAGCTCTACTAAAATGTAAGTTGATATTCGTTAATTAAAGGGGGTGTAGCAATTTTTGTTAAAATTATTGAAAATTTGATTTATATTCCTTCTCAAATATTTTCATGTCATTTATATTTTCAGAAATTCTGTATCTCACAGACTTGTGGCTGGGATGGCAACCCAAGTGTCTAGGACTGTGTGATGTATTTTCGGATGATGCGCGCAGATCCCAGTAGGGTGGCCTTTTTATTATTATTATTATTATTATTATTATTATTATTATTATTATTGATTTCTATCCCGCTTTTCTCCCATGGGTGGGATTCAAAGTGGCGTACAGCATATAAAATTCATACAAATACACTGAACAGCAATACATAATCAATTAAAACATCATATCCCGATTAAAATCCAATTAAGATATCAAATAAAACAATTTTAAAAAATGGATGTCGAAACAAGTGACTACAATGGATTTTTCTTACCACACTGCAAAATGCATTTTATAAAATCCCATTCCACTATTTTTTCTGGATTGCATTACCTTATCATAAGGCAAAGTAGGTAGTAGTAGAGCACCAGTCTGTTGTTCTGTAGATGGGGAGATCACATCTTCCGGTATCTACTTTGTTTGTTGGTTGTTATCAATTCATGAAGTTTACTATTTTGATATGAAACCCCCCCCCCAAAAGCAGACATAGCAGGACTCAGTCACCTCATCTATAGAACAACTGACGATTGATCTAGCACTACATTACTTTGCCTTGTGACAAACAAGGTTTCTCATTGCTTCTTTTTTCTAGATAGCATTTATTAGCTAAATGAAAGACATTGAGGTGATGAGGATACTTTAGGGGGGGCAGTACTAGTGAGGACACGCTACAGAGTTATCTGTGTTTTTCAAGTTTGTAATCGAATCTAATACACAATCAAATCCCAATTTTCGTGACGTATTTTGGCCAAAAAAGGTGTGCATTGCATTCGAGTAAATATGGTAATTCAACATATAGCTACCCTTTGAAAATGGCATCTTGAAGTCCCCCTATCACACTTTTTTCCTCTGAGACTAATCTCACTTTACACATAACATTTTTGATATACTCGTACAAGTAAAACAGAAACCGGGCCAGTTTTCCATGACATCTTTGTCAATTGGGAATCGTTCTGTTTATCTATGTTTTGTCCTAACAATAGCAAATTGTTCTGACTACAGGTTTCACATTGGGACAATCAAATGTTGTGGCTCACTTATTTCTTTAACAGTGATGCATAGTTTATCATGCTATACATTTAAAGAGTTTGCTATAATCTATAAAGTACAGACTGGTTTACTTTTGAAAATCTCTGGTATGTTCCATTATCCAATCCATATTGGAAATGTCTTGTGTGTTTTGTTTCTGAACTCAGATTGGACAATATGGCATTTCTAACTCTATGTATGGTGAAATCTTTACTGTAGAAAACATCACTTTCCTTGCACGGAAGATTAATGTAATGGTCTTGAGGTTACTGCAATCCTCGGTGTCCCCTTTGTTGTGGATCAGAATGTATATTGGAATGTATGTGTTGTTGTTTTGTTTTCTATATTTGTTGACATAATTCAATTAGAAGTAGAGTAGATTCTATTTCTGTAAAATTGAATAATCTCTGTTGGTATGCCATCTCTTCCTGATGATTTGTTTCTCCTAAATGATTGAAGTGCAGCTTCATTTTTTAAAATTGGGAGGTTTTTCTCTGTAGGTTCTTTTTTTGAACAAATCTGTCATCTTTTCATTGCTTTTTAAGTAGTTATTTCATGTATTTCTTCCAATTTATTTTTATTTCTACTTCTTCATTTATTGCATTTCCCTGCTGATAGTAAAGCATCCCCTCTCTTGGTTTAAAGTTCCCTTTGATTTCATGGACTTTGAAAGATATTATCTACCAGTACAAAATATTCTAATAGGGTAGAGATTGAAGGGTTGTTTTATGTTTTCCGGGCTGTATGGCCATGTTCTAGAAGTATTCTCTCCTGACGTTTTGCCCACATCTATGGCAGGCATCCTCAGAGGTTGTGAGGTACGAGATTGATTTTCCAGTAAGAAGAATTGTAGAATCATAGGACTGGAACAGACCACAAGGACCATCCAGACCAGAGGTTCTCAACCTGTGGGTCCCCAGGTGTTTTGGCCAGCTGTTAGGATTTCTGGGAGTTTAAGGCAAAAAGATCTGGGGACCCACAGGTTGAGAACCACTGGCCAAGACTAACCTATCCTGCAGGTATACACTATCAAAACACAGATTGACCGTTCGCTAGATGCTAAAAACATCTAGAGAAGGTCCACCACCCTCCAAGACAGCACATTTCACTGTTGAACAGCTCTTACCATCAGTAAGTTTTTCAAATATTTCGGTGGAATCTCTTTTCCTGTAGTTTGAATCTGTTGTTCCGCATTCTTAGTCTTTGGATCAGCAGTAAACAAGCTTGCTCCCTTCTCAGTACGATGTTCTTTAAAATATTTAAATGTGACTATGATGTTCCTTCTTAACCTTCTTTTCTCAAGGCTGAACACACTCAGCTCACTAAGCTACTTCTCACAGGACATAGTTTCCATTTCAATCACCCTTCTTTGGACACCTTTCAGCTTGTAAATATCCTCCTTGAATTGTGGTGCCTAGAACTGCACACAAACTTTTGAAGACAAGGGCCAGTTCAAGGCACCTCAGACTGTTGGGAGGCTGGACTATAGTCTGAAATAAAAGGAATGAATTCTATGCACACTGTGCATACCTTACTTGTAGTGCAAAAAGACAAAAAAGAACAATACAATATTTGAAACAAAGAGCAATTTTAACCAACATAAACTTATTAGTATTTCAATTGAAAGTGTAGGCCTCCTTCTGGCTAACAAGATAGTCAAATTGTTGTTGTGTGCCTTCAAGTTGTTGCAGACTTAGGGTGACCCTAAATCTAATGTTCAGGACAGGGGCCGTGTAAATGACCTTAAAGGGCCACATCCAACTTGGGGACCCCTGATTGAGAAACTGTACAGTGTTCACTCACTTATCACGGGGGTTATGTTCCAGGACCACCTGCAATAAGTGAAAATCTGCAAAGTAGGGACACTATATTTATTTTAATATTTATACATTATTTTAAGGTAAAGGTAAAGGTTTCCCCTGACGTTAAGTCCAGTCATGTCTGACTCTATGGGTTGGTGCTCATCTCCATTTCTCTGCCGAAGAGCCGGCGTTATCCGTAGACACCTCCAAGGTCATGTGGCCGGCATGACTGCATGGCGCGCCGTTACCTTCCTGCCGGAGCGGTACCTATTGATCTACTCACATTGGCATGTTTTCAAACTGCTAGGTTGGCAGGAGCTGGAGCTAACAGTGGGTGCTCAAGCCGCTCCCGGGATTTGAACCTGGGACCTTTCGGTCTGCACGTTCAGCAGCTCAGTGCTTTAACGCACTTCGCCACCGGGGCTCCTTTTATTATTATTTTATTATTGTAGTAGTTATACACTATTTTAAGTCTTTATCAACCAATCATGTGTTGATAAATTGCCTCCTCTTCCTGTTGCCACTTGGGCTCTTTTTCTCTCTCTCTGGCTTCTCCTTCCTCCCTTCCTTAGGCTGTAAATTGTAATTTTTTATGATTTATAATAAATAGTCTTTTAGAATTTATTGAAAAACTGCAAAACAGCAAATCCGCGAAAAGTGAACCTTAAAGTAGTGAAGGAACACTATACTCTTATTGATGCAATGTAGAATGACATTGGCTTTTATAATTGCTACATAACACTATTGACTCATATTCAACATGTGATCTAACAAGGCTCCTAGATCCTTTTCACGTGCATTGTTTTCAAGCCATCCTATTTCTGTGCATTTTCTTTTTTTTCTGCCTAAGTGTAGATTTGACCCAATCTCTTAGGAGCCTTCGGTGGCCTAGGGGATAAAAGCCTTGTGACATGAAGGTTGGGTTGCTGACCTGAAAGCTGCCAGGTTCGAATCCCACCCGGGGAGAGCGCGGATGAGCTCCCTCTTTCAGCTCCAGCTCCATGCGGGGACATGAGAGAAGCCTCCCACGAGGATGGTAAAACATCAAAACATCCGGGCGTCCCCTGGGCAACGTCCTTGCAGATGGCCAATTCTCTCACTCCAGAAGCAACTCCGGTTGCTCCTGACACACACACAAAAAAAACAAAAAACCCAACCTCTTTAATCTATTGAAGTCATTTTGGATTCTGATCCTACTCCTCCTTATTTGGCATCATCTGCAAATTTGATAAGTACCCTCTCTTTTTCGCCATCCAAGTCATTAATAAATATGTTGAAAAGCACTTGGCATAGGACAAAAGCCTGTAGCACCCCAATAGTCACTTCTCTCCAGGATGAAGTTTGTAAGCGGAAAGCCTCATGACTGTAGAATTGATAAGGCTAAAGACGAAACGGAGCTTCATTGGCAGGAGAGGAGCCAGGAAATGCCACTATAAATTAGCCCTCAGCTTCACTGCTTTCTCCTTCATTATCCAAACCCCCTCAGGAGAAGAATGGAGGAGGTTATGACCCTCTTCTGGCACATGTATACTGCTAGCCCGTGTATTCGTCTCAACAGTGGCAAATTAAAGGGGTGCAGAGTCCACTGCTGCATTGTATTCAGGGGCTTGTATACTGTGACCCCTGTGCCATGCTCCCCACTTCTACCTCAACCTCACACAAAGAGGCAGATGCAAAGGCACTATTCACCTGGCCTGCTTATCTCGCATCCTTGCAATTCTTTCCCTTGGCATTCAAACAATAATTAAAATAATTCTTCAGTGAATTCTCTGTGTGGTAATGGAAAGGGATTTATAATCCACCACCTTAATTTCACAGGATATTAAGTACTTGGGTACAAATACCAAGAATATAATGCTTCAATTGCACCACAGTTTTCAAATAGCTTTTGTGTGCTGAAATGGCTGCTTTTCTTGGTAAAACGTAAACAGGCAAGGACCCCAACTTTTCCTGATCATGGGTCTATGTTTTTTTGCTGAGAAAAGCAGCAACTTAAATGGATATACAGTAGAGTCTCACTTATCCAAACCTCGCTTATCCAAGTTTCTGGATTATCCAAGCCATTTTTGTAGTCAATGTTTTCAATATATCATGATATTTTGGTGCTAAATTTGTAAATACAGTACAACATAACATTACTGTGTATTGAACTGCTTTTTCTGTCAAATTTGTTGTAAAACATGATGTTTTGGTGCTTCATTTGTAAAATCATAACCTAATTTGATGTTTAATAGACTTTTCCTTAATCCCTCCTTATTATCCAAGATATTCGCTTATCCAAGCTTCTGCCGGCCCATTTAGCTTGGGTAAGTGAGATTCTACTGTATGTTGCTTGCAATACATGCAAAGCACTAACATTTACCCAGTATTCCCAGTGGTAAAGGTAAAGGTTTTCCCCTGACATTAAGTCTAGTTGTGTCTGACTCTGGGGGTGGTGCTCATCTCCATTTCTAAACCAAAGAGCCGGCATTGTTCGTAGACACTTCCAAGATCACGTGGCCGGCATGACTGCATGGAGTGCTCTTGTCTTCCCGCCGGAGCGGTACCTATTGATCTACTCACATTTGCATGTTTTTGAACTGCTAGGTTGGCAGAAGTTGGGACTAACAGCAGGAGCTCACCCTGCTCCCTGGATTTGAACCCCCAACCATTTGGTCAGCAAGGTCAGCAGCTCAGTGGTTTAATCTGCTGCACCACCAGGGGCTCCAGTGAGGAGCTTCTAAAGTTGTGTGGAATAAGTACAACACCTGTATATAGCCATTAGGGATGGGCAATCGAGTAAAAAATGGTTCAAAGGTCATTACAAAACTGGAGGGCACTGGCGCTTCATTTCTAAAGTATACTTAGTGAAAAATTTGTTACTATAATGAGACTAACGAAATTTCGTTACTACAGTAGAGTCTCACTTATCCAAGCTAAACGGGCCGGCAGAAGCTTGGATAAGCGAATATCTTGGATAATAAGGAGGGATTAAGGAAAAGCCTATTAAACATCAAATTTGT
Organism: Anolis carolinensis; assembly: GCF_035594765.1. NCBI lineage: Eukaryota > Metazoa > Chordata > Lepidosauria > Squamata > Anolidae > Anolis > Anolis carolinensis. The sequence goes on from NC_085843.1 coordinate 186,401,998, forward strand.
TTATGATTTTACAAATTAAGCACCAAAACTTCATGTTATACAACAAATTTGACAGAAAAAGTAGTTCAATGCGCAGTAATGTTATGTTGTAATTACTGCATTGGCGAATTTAGCACCAAAATATCACGATATATTGAAAACATTGACTACAAAATTGGCTTGGATTATCCAGAGGCTTGGATAAGCGAGGCTTGGATAAGTGAGACTCTACTGTATTTCATTACAGTAATTGTGCATAATTAAATTACTATAATTGGGGAAACTTCAGGGGCTCCAATCTCCCTCATTTTTAAAGCTATTGGGGTGAAATGTGCTACAATGCTAGAACACATTTACCATGGTTAGCCCACCAAATTTCAGAACGTTTAACTTATCCATGGATTTCTGGTGAAATTTCTAAGTTATAAATATCTTTTAATAATAAAGAAAATCTGTTCCTAGTTTCAAAGTGTTATGTCCTGTAGTTCTTACTTTGAAAGTAGTTGTCTTACTCCAGAAACTTTGCTTTTGTGGCAGAAACTTTGCTAATTTGGTGGAGACTCAACAAAACAAAATTTACTATATATTGGACAATGTCCCTTGCATAAAGTCAAAGTTTTTGCTTTGTAATAAACTTTTGCCATGTTTTTATGACAGAACCAATTAGGAACTGCCATTTATAACCCAGGAATAGAAATCATAGTATAGAATATTAACAAATGTATTGCAACTCTGGCTGGCTACAGATCGATCTCATCTCCTAATTGGGGCTTTTTGATGCTGATGCACACTGGGAAATGTAGTTCGGGGCATAGCCTTTTGAATTCTTTGGCATAGGACTCCTCCCCTTCACAAACTACATTTCCCAGAGTTCAATGCTGTTCTCAAAATGCACTGCTCCATTTTTTCACCACTCCTAATGCTGAGACTCCATTAATTCCAGGGAGAGAAATGGCAAGGCAGGCAATAAGGGTAGGCAGGCAGGAAGCCTTTTTGGCTTAATGGTGTTGATTCCTTGCATTGGATATGAAACTGACTCTGGGAGCCTTCATTTACAAAATGAAAATGAAAAAGTATGGGGAAAGTTTCAATCCTAAAATATTTGGTGTGGGTCATGCAAACGCTTCAGATATGGCTTCCGACTTACAAAACTTCAGATTTTCTTATGATTTCAAACTCTTCCAATTTTTTTGCACATGCCTAATGGCCATGTTAATCTGTCATGACATTAAAAGAAAAAGGGAGGAGAGTGTGTTTGTGTATGAAAGAGAAGGAATGTAACAGCACCTTTAACATTGCTTTGATTTAGTATTAGCCTTCTTGCATCAATCCATTTCTACAGATGCACTAATGGAGTTAAAGTCAAACTACACATTTGAATTACCACCATAAAATAAATTAATCAGACATAAAAAAATGGGTAAACTAATGGAGCCCCGGTGGCGAAGTGCGTTAAAGCACTGACCTGGAGACCGAAAGGTCCCAGGTTCAAACCCCGGGAGTGGTGTGAGCGGCCGCTGTTAGCTCCAGCTCCTGCCAACCTAGCAGTTTGAAAACATGCCAATGTGAGTAGATGAATAGGTACCGCTCCGGCGCTCCAGTAACGGTGCTCCATGCAGTCATGCCGGCCACATGACCTTGGAGGTGTCTACGGACAACGCCGGCTCTTTGGCTTAGAAATGGAGATGAGCACCAACCCCCAGAGTCAGACATGACTGGACTTAACGTCAGGGGAAACCTTTCCCTTTTTTTAATGGTGATTTTATTGACTTAATTTATTTATTAATGTAATTCAAGGAATGCAGACTGCAGCCAGGAAATCAGAAGACAACTACTTCTTGGAAGGAGAGTAATGGCCAACCTTGATAAAATAGTGAAAAGCAGAGACATCACACTGCCAACGAAGGTCCACATAGTTAAAGCAATGGTATTTCCCATAGTAACCTATGGATGCAAGAGCTGGACCATAAGGAAGGCTGAACGAAGGAAGATAGACGCTTTTGAACTTTGGTGCTGGAGGAAAATCCTGAGAGTGCCTTGGACCGCAAGAAGATCCAACCAGTCCATCCTCCAGGAAATAATGCCCGGCTGCTCACTGGAGGGAAGGATATTAGAGGCAAAGATGAAGTATTTTGGTCACATCATGAGAAGACAGGAAAGTTTGGAAAAAAATCATGATGCTGGGGAAAATGGAAGGAAAAAGGAAGAGGGGCCGACCAAGGGCGAGATAGATGGATGGTATCCTTGAAGTGACTGGCTTGACCTTGAAGGAGCTGGGGGAGGCGATGGCTGACAGGGAACTCTGGCGTGGACTGGTCCATGAGGTCGTGAAGAGTCGGAAACGACTGAGTGAATGAAGAAGAAGAAGAATTCAAGGATTACTTGCTAAGGTGGCAAGGGGAGAGTCTAAACTGAGCAACAGGTATCAACCCAGCCCATCCTTGAGCAAAACACTTGACCCCAAGTGCAATCCAACTACAGTAGTCTCACTTATCCAAGATAAACGGGCCAGCAGAACGTTGGATAAGCGAATATGTTGGATAATAATTAGGGATCAAGGAAAAGTCTATTAAACATCAAATTAGGTTATGATTTTACAAATTAAGCACCAAAACATGATGTTATACAACAAATTTGACAGAAAAAGTAGTTCAATACGCAGTAATGCTATGTAGTAATTACTGTATTTACGAATTTAGCACCAAAATATCACGATGTATTGAAAACATTGACTACAAAAATGCATTGGATAATCCAGAACGTTGGATAAGTGAATGTTGGGTAAGTGAGACTCTACTGTACCTTAGTTACTCACCCACGCTGGTCATTTACTTGAAGGCCATCCCAAGGACACTCCTTCCCAAGCCTAAGAACCTTACAAGAGAGGAATGATACCTAGTAAGAGAAGAGAATTACCATGACAAATGAAAAAGCCAAGTTTTGTATCCCTAGCATTAATATACTCTTGCAGGGCCCAAACCTAACATAAGTTCCTATCAACATAGTGATTCAATGTGACAACCCTCTCTTACCTTTTTGGTCTGTTCATTAATACTGCCTTCTGTGAAAATAGCTCAATTTCCAAAGCTTGCCTTGGCAGAAGCATCACCTCATGAGCTTGCAACCTGCTCACTAATATGGAGAGCTTCCAAAAAGGCTGCATGAAATAAGATTGTACCATATCAGGAGTAATATAGTCTGCCTCATGAGCCTGCCAGATCTTTCAAAATGTTTGGAGTTAACAGGGTTTGCAGATTCTTCACCTGCCCCCTTGATCATCCTTCAAGGACTTTCCTTATCCCGAAATCCGATGTAGAGTCTGGGTGCTCCTGTGCCTTTGCAGCAAATGCCACTGCTTGATAGCAGTTTATTGAAGTGGGGGTAAATCCCTTGTCATGCGTGTATACGCAGAATTTAAGAACATGACTGATAAGTACAGGCCCCTTTTGAGAGAGTCCCTGGAATGTCCTCAATTTAGATTAGGAATGCATCTGCCTTGGGGACAAGGTAGCTGAAGCGATCATCAGCTGACACGTGAAAAAGCATCAGCAATCATATTGTCAACCCTGGCCACGTGTAAAGAGGTGAACAAAATGTTATGTTGGAAATATTGTGATACAAATGACCTCACCAAGTTCTTCAGATTTTTTTTTCCGTGTCAGGAGCAACCGGAGTTGCTTCTGGAGTGAGAGAATTGGCCGTCTGCAAGGACGTTGCTCAGGGGACGCCCAGATGTTTTTGATGTTTTTACTATCCTTGTCAGGAGCCCTGGTGGTGAAGTGCGTTAAAGCGCTGAGCTGCTGAACTTGCAGACCGAAAGGTCCCAGGTTCAAACCCCTAGAGCAGTGTGAGCGGCGGCTGTTAGCTCCAGCTCTTGCCAACCTAGCAGTTCGAAAACATGCCAATGTGAGTAGATCAATAGGTACCGCTCTGGCGGGAAGGTAACGGCGCTCCATGCAGTCATGCCGGCCACATGACCTTGGAGGTGTCTACGGACAATGCCGGCTCTTCGGCTTAGAAAAGGAGATGAGCACCAACCCCCAGAGTCAGACATGACTGGACTTAATGTCAGGGAAAACCTTTACCTTACTATCCTTGTGGGAGGCTTCTCTCATGTCCCTGCATGGAGCTGGAGCTGATAGAGGGAGCTCATCCGCACTCTCCCCGGGTGGGATTCGAACCTGGCAGCCTTCAGGTCAGCAACGCAACCTTCAAGTCACAAGGCTTTTATCCCCTAGGCCACCGAAGGCTCCTAAGAGATTGGGTCAAATCTACACTTAGGCAGAAAAAAAAGAAAATGCACAGAAATAGGATGGCTTGAAAACAATGCACGTGAAAAGGATCTAGGAGCCTTGTTAGATCACATGTTGAATATGAGTCAATAGTATTCTGTAGCAATTATAAAAGCCAATGTCATTCTACATTGCATCAATAAGAGTATAGTGTTCCTTCACTACTTTACGGCTCACTTTTCGCGGATTTGCTGTTTTGCAGTTTTTCAATAAACTCTAAAAGACTATTTATTATAAATCATAAAAAATTACAATTTACAGCCTAAGGAAGGGAGGAAGGAGAAGCCAGAGAGAGAGAAAAAGAGCCCAAGTGGCAACAGGAGGAGGAGGCAATTTATCAACACATGATTGGTTGATAAAGACTTAAAATAGTGTATAACTACTACAATAATAAAATAATAATAAAAGGAGCCCCGGTGGCGAAGTGCGTTAAAGCACTGAGCTGCTGAACTTGCAGACCGAAAGGTCCCAGTTTCAAATCCCGGGAGCGGCTTGAGCACCCACTGTTAGCTCCAGCTCCTGCCAACCTAGCAGTTTGAAAACATGCCAATGTGAGTAGATCAATAGGTACCGCTCTGGCAGGAAGGTAACGGCGCGCCATGCAGTCATGCCGGCCACATGACCTTGGAGGTGTCTACGGACAATGCCGGCTCTTCGGCTTAGAAAAGGAGATGAGCACCAACCCACAGAGTCAGACATGACTGGACTTAATGTCAGGGAAAACCTTTACCTTACTATCCTTGTGGGAGGCTTCTCTCATGTCCCTGCATGGAGCTGGAGCTGATAGAGGGAGCTCATCCGCACTCTCCCCGGGTGGGATTCGAACCTGGCAGCCTTCAGGTCAGCAACCCAACCTTCAAGTCACAGGCTTTTATCTCCTAGACCACCTGAGGCTCCACTAGTTCTTCAGATGTGCTGACTCTGATGTCATAGAATTAATGATTGCCATATTGTTGCACCAGAAATGGACAGAAGAGTTTGCAAACATATCTGGATATCCGTTATAATATTTAAAATTTCTCCTGCATCATCGCTTTCCCCATCACACGGGGGAAAGAGTCACCACCCCATGCTGGCCCCGTTCTAACTAATGTAATCTGGGCTTTGTCCTAGGATGAAGCCAGGATGGAATCACATCAGAAGCAGCCCTGTGTTATATGATGGGCTCAGCAGGCTTTGTCCTCGCAGCTTCCTGGCAACATCCTAAGATGCTGCAAAAAGTAAATGTGATGAGGTGCTAAAAGGAAATCGGTGAACAACTGTGTGCAGTGACTGTTCTGCTCCATGTAGTGCATTAGGATTCTTCCAGAAGAGGCATCACAAGTGTTTAGACATAATAGCTAGAGCCCTGCTATTCTCTAAAAGAGAATCATCTTAATATGGAAACACAAAAAAATGCCCTGAGTTTCCTGCTTGAGAAACTCCTTCCAATGATTGCTTTCATAAACAAAGTTTAGCCAACTGTTTCCCCTTCTTAACATACACTTTTTAAAAAACACAAAGCATCATGTTGAGGGAGAACAGGATGCATTCTTGAAGGAACAAAACGGTCTGTGTAGAAGCACCCTGAGAATCTTCTGAAATAACTATTTTATACAAAGTTTATTGTTCATTTCACTCAATCTCAGAATTTTAAAATATTAGTTTCTTTGTACTGCAACTCACAGATTCACCCAACAACCAGCGTGGCCAAATATGTAGTGAGGAGGAAGAGGTTTGAAGAATAATTTCAAAGGTGTAGAGTGAAATGTACTGATATAAATGCAGACCGAAGAATTATACAGAAAGGTAAACAATACCTGGATGAATTGGGGCAGTTTCACAGACTTGTGAGCACCCCTTTCACAAATACAAATTTCTAAGTGTGAATACATAGGGCTTCTATTTGATACCAACAGTATCTGAGGAGTAATGCAGTTCCACAGAGGAATAACCTGTGCTGAGAATGTCCTGAGCTCAAAAAAGACCAGCCCCATGACATAGGCACAGTATATTTGCAACCATCAATGCAGAGCCAGCAAATCCTGCCAAACTAATCTCATATCTTTCTATGATCAAGTCACTAGCTTGGTAGATGGTGAGAATGGATTTCACTTAAACATTTAAGTCTGCCATTATATTCTGATTAGCAAATTGATTAAATGTGGAATAAGTGGAACATTATCAGATGGATCTGTAATGAGTTCAAAAATGATGCTGTCAGTGGCTGTGCTTTTTTCTGCTTTTATCCCCAACAGTACTCCACTCTTCCACTTTCAATACTGCCACCACACTCAGAGCAGCTTGCAAGTAGGCAACAATTCAGTGCTGTGTAAACAGACATAAAAATACAATAAACATATATATTAAAAACCATAAAATTAAAACATATAACATTAAAACAATTATTAAAACCGCACAATCCAAAATTGTAATCCAGGAGCCATTCCGGTTGTAATTGCACTCATTCCGTAACACTTATTGCGCTGAAGTTTACTGTCCAAAAGCTTGGTACCACAGCCATATTTTTAGTTTCTTTCTAAAGGTCAGGAGGGAGGGGGGCTGATTTGATTTCCCTGGGTAGAGAGTTTCACAGCCAAGGGGCCACCACTGAGAAGGCCCTGTCTCTCATCCTCACCAACTGTACTTGCAAAGGAGGCAGGACTGAGAGCAGGGCCACCCCAGAAGGTCTTAACTTCCGAGGTGATTTATAGAAGGAGATATGTTCGGACAGGTAAGCTGGGCCAGAACCATTTAGGGCTTTATAGGCTAAAACCAGCACTTTGAATTTTACGTGGTAACAGACTGGCAGCCAGTGGAGCTGACGTAATGGGGGGTTGTGTGTTCCCTGTACACTGCTCCAGTGAGGAATCTGGCTATGTGGGGTTGTCTTCAAAGGCAAACCTATGTAGAGTGCGTTGCAGTAGTCTATTCAAGATGTAACAAGAGCATGGACCACCGTGGCCAAGTCTTGCTTCTTATGGTATGTGTTGTAGCTCAGCCGTCACGGCCTGTTTCTCAGCAGGAGCTGGAGTTTGAATTAGATTTTGGGCCCATGCAAGACTTGGACTGAAGCCTGTTAACTTTGCAGGTGCCCGAAGTTGTAGTTACAGAGGACCCGTTAATTGGGGAACATTCCGATGATCAGTCAAGGATGGATCAGTCAGATGATGTGGTTGCAGAGGAGTGTGTTGATTTTGATCGGAGAAAGTCCTTCACGAGGGAAAGGAGTAGAAGGGAGGGTGAGAGAAGAAGTCAACATTTGGCTCTCAGATGCACTAATGAGGAAGGTTCTTATGTGAAACTCTTCCCGTCTTAATTCTCACTGTGCTATAGCCATGGAAACTCTTTAAAGGTGCCTTGCTCCTTGTTCTCTGTGCGGTGTCAACTTTGCCATCCATGGAAGAAGAATCTATGTTCCAGTACCTTGCTCCTTGTTTGCCTTGTTCCAGTGCCTTGTTTCATGTCTTTCAAGCCATGTTCGTGCCTTGTGACTCTCGAGTATACCTTGCCTTGTTAACCCCGGTTCTGCAATTCTTGGTGTTTGCTGCCCATGTGGATTACAGCTTGTGGATTTCCAGTAAGTAGGTAAGTAAGTAAGTAAAAGTTTATTTGTATACCGCCCTCTCTCCCAAAAGGGACTCAGGGCGGTTTCCAATATAAAATCAGCATAAAACATTGTACAATAAAACACTGAAAACACTATAAAACGATATAAGAATTAGAAACGAAAACAAAACATAACAATTGACTAAAACAATCACATAAGCAGAAGGAATATAATCACTCAAATAACATGAATCCGCAAAGAAAGAGGGAAAAAAAAGACCACTGGGATGGAGGAGAGGATGGCCTGGAGGGACCACTAGAACTAAAATGCAATGTGATATTCTAAGATGCTTTGGGGCAGAGGAATAAAGTGCAGTGTTTCAAGTCAAAGAGGTGGCCTGTGCGACTACTATAGCTATGGGCTCGGTTATTTCCAGCACCTTGTTCCTGTTCTTTGCGGCTTCTGGCTGTCCCTGTTTGGATGGCGAGTGCAGTTTAACTCTGGCTTCTTGATGGAACTAACAAGTTCCGTTTGTGGATTACAACTTTGAAAGACTTTTTTGGACTTGCCTTTAAACAGTTAAGGACATTATATTATGGACTATTTACTCTACTGACTTTAAACACTATTTGCTTGCATATATATACATATATCCTTCAATAAACTGCTTTGCTTATGATCCTGGCTCCAGTGTGGTTTTCAGGGTGCCCTCGCAGCCTTGGGGTGTAACAGTATGGGCGCAACTGGCGCACAAGACCCTTACTAATCACTCAATTCAAACTCCGGTCACTCTTTTCTTTGGACATCATTAAAAGAAGTTGTACAGCTACCACCTGTGAATGCTCCACCTGGAATTTCTTCATTGTGTGAGAATTTAGAATTGATGGTAAAAGGAGTGGTTCTTAACTATGGGCCCCTTAAAATAGATGTTGTTGCTGTAGACCATCAAGACTTAACTCAAGATTGAAAACCTTAAAAGTGGACCAAATATTTATTTACAGTTGCTCCTCAAGGTTCTTCAAATTTGGAAAGAAAGGGGAAATACACCTGTTATAACATTTTTATTGGAATGATTCCAGACAAAGTTAAAATAACAGTAATGGCAACAACAACAACAATAAAAATAACAATAATTCCTGAACATGGAACTATGACCTAATCTTCCTTCCTACTTTATTTTAATGGATAGATAGATAGATAGATAGATAGATAGATAGATAGATAGATAGATAGATAGATAGATGAAAAAACTGGTGCTGCATTTCCCTTACAAGCCTTGTTAGTTCAGTCTTAATAGATGAAACATGTATTCTGAGTTCTGACTCCTACATTTCTTTCAAATGATTGCTGTACTTATCTGTAAGCTAAATGAGAGGAGAGAATGATTTTTCACACAAGTATGTAATTACAAAAGGCATCAATACTTGAATAGCTGTCTTTGATAGTTCTATAAAATGTGTTTTTAAGTGAGCCTTGACACTGGGAAGGGTGTGTTCCTTGAACTGTAATTTCACGGCACCATCCATGGATATTTCTGTGAACTTCTTCTCTGTTGCTGTGAGTCCATCTAGTTCATACACACTTACTGAAAATGAATCTCTAACCCAGTTTTTGCTTGCATTAGAAATAGGAAAATATTGTTATTAGGCGATTCCTCGTAGGCCGAGGATGATGAACCTCTCATTCTGGTGTCTTGGGGGTGTGTCCGTAAGTGGCTGAAGAGACCTATTCTTGATCAGCATGCCCTTCCGTAGTGAGGACATCAGTTTCCAGGTGGAAGGCGATCCGGGTCAGGGTTGGCTTGACGCACCTTCCTCTTGGCACGTTTCTCCCTTAAGCCCTCCATTTGTGCCTCTTTGAACTCCGCAGCACTGCTGGTCACAGCTGACCTCTAGTTGGTACACTCAAGGGCCAGGGCTTCCAAGTTCTCAGTGTCTATGCCACAGTTTTTAAGGTTGGCTTTAAGCCCATCTTTAAATCTCTTTTCCTGTCCACCAACTTTCCGTTTTCCATTCTTGAGTTGGGAATATAATAACTGCTTTGGGAGACTGTGATCGGGCATTCGGACAATGTGGCCAGTCCAGCTGAGTTGATGTCGTAGGAGCATCGCTTCAATGCTGGTGGTCTTTGCTTCTTCCAGCACGCTGATATTTGTCCGCCTGTCTTCCCAAGAGATTTGCAGAATTTTTCGGAGCCAAGGCTGGTGGAATCGCTCCAGTTGAGTTGAGTGTGACGTCTGTAGACTGTCCATGTTTCGCAGGCATATAGCAGGGTTGGGAGGACAATGACTTTATAAATGAGCACCTTGGTATCTCTACGGATGTCCCGATAATCAAACACTCTTTCCTCTTTTGGAAAAATGCTGCACTAGCAGAGCTCAGGCAGTGTTGTATTTCAGTGTCAATGTTGACTTTTGTGGAGAGGTGGCTGCCAAGGTAGCAGAAATGGTCAACATTTGGTAATGTTACACTATTAATCTGTATGTCTGGCATTGCAGAGGGATTAGCTGGTTGTCATCGGCATATTTGATTTCTATAATAGATGTTGTGGTGACCTTGATTTTGGCTTTCAGTCTGCTGAGGTTAAATAGCTTGCCATATGTCCGATAGATGATTTCCACTCCAGTGGGAAGCTTCCCATTAACAAGGTGAAGTATCATAGCAATGAAGATGGAAAATAAGGTAGGGGCAATAACACATCCCTGCTTGACACCTGATTCCACCTTAAATGGGTCACTTTGGGAGCCATTGCTGTCCTAGACTGTTGCCATCATGTCATCATAGAGGAGCCACAGGATGTTCACAAATTTGTCAGGGCACCCGCTTTTTTGGAGGATGGTCCAGAGAGCACTGCGATTTATTGTGTCGAATCCTTACAACGTCCTTGCAGATGACCAATTCTCTCACTCCAGAAGCAACTCTGGTTGCTCCTGACACTGGCTTTGTTATTTTTTTGTTGGCTGATGGCACTGCTGACTTTTTCCAAACTATGCAGTGCTGCAAGCTCATCCCTGGTTTGTTGTTGCGAGATTTGTGAGAGGGCCTCTTCGGTCACATTGGAGCTGCGATTCAGAAGGTTCTGGTACTGCTCTTACCAACGTAGTGCAATTGATCTTTTCTCCTTCAGAAGTTTGGTTCCATCTGATGAGCGTAGAGGGTGTATGCCATGGGTTCTTGGTGCGTAGATGCAAATCTTTTAAACGTACAATAAGAAACGTGTCCTTCTTCGACAACTTCTTCATGGAATCAAGAAAATATGTAAGGTTTGGAAATGGATGTAGTTTTGGCTTGATGGGCAATGATGCTGCAATTTCAACTTTTTCATTGTTATTTCAATCTTAGGTTCAGGTAGGAAAACTAACTTTTTCTCTTTGAAGATTTAAATTGAGAATGTTTAAATAAGTGAAGACATCTAATGATCACTGAGGTGTTTAATGATCACTGGAGTAAAATTGCTGCTGCATGGTAATCATTTTATCTCTCAATTCTCAAAAAAAAAGATAAAAAAACCAATAAACCTTACAGTGTAGCAAACATTGATTGCAAAGGTCTTCAAAAAATCTTGACTTCAATGATTTGCTTTTTATAAGACAGACCATTTTGACTGATTCATTTAAAGTCTCCTTTAGTTTTTCTTGTTGCTCCCCTATAGATGTAGCAATACTACTAAATCACCAATAGTACATTTTCCTTAAGTTGTTGAGAGTGACGTTAGTAGATGGTCCATGTTATGCAGGCATGTAATAGAGTTGGAAGGACAATAGCTTTATAAACAAGCATCTTGGTATCTCTAAGAATGTTATGATTCTCAAACATTCTCTGTTTCATTTGAAAACTGCACTTGCAGAGCTCAGGAGCTGTTGTGTTTCAGTGTTAAAGTTCACTTTTGTGGAGAGGTAGCTGCCTAGGTAGCGGAAATGGTCAACATTTTTTAGAATTACATCATTTACAATTGTTATTATAAGTTCATTTTATGCAATTCTATCTTTATTTGCAGTCAGTTTTTTTTGTAGTCAATGTTTTCAATACAAGAAAGACTCATTTAAAGGGCTCTTGAAGGGCTTGGGTTTCATTTTACGCCTTATCTTTCTTCCTTAGAGTCTACATTTTGAAGCAATCTTCGTGGCAATTGTGGATGAAATTGGTTGATGGTCTGTCCAGTAGTCATCAATGCTTGTTATGGCTCTTGTGAGAAGTATATCATGGTGGTCTCTAGCATGTGTAATTATATAGTCTAGGAGGTGCCAGTGCTTTGACTAGGGGTGCCTCCATGATGTCCTAAAAGTATTTGTCTGGTGGAAGAGTGTGCTGATGATGACAAGGTTGTCTTCCGCACATTTGGTCAGAAGTAGGATGCCATTCAGGTTGCTGTTTCTAATGTTGTTTTTCCCTGTAGTTCCTGGCTACAGGTCAAAATTTCACTCAACTCTTGCATTAAAATCACTCAGGAGGATGATTTTGTTTTTCTTTAGTATCTCAGAGGCCCCTTCCCTTCTGCTTTGAACTGGAATATATGGCAGTGTGGACTGAGATAACCCAGTTCAAAGCAGATATTGTGAGACTTTCTTCCTTTATATGCTGGGTTATATGGCTGTGTGGAAGGGCCCAGAGAGAATGGTATCCAGTTGACAGTAATTTTTTTTCTTTGATGTCTTTGTCAGTATGTTGTATTGGTGTGTAGGCACTTATAATAGTTGCCTGCTGGTTTTTGGCAGGATTAATTTGGAACTATGAGAGATGTTTGTTAACACTGATGGGTGCTTTAGACAGATGCTTCACCAGATTGTTTCTGATAGCAAAACTGACTTCCTTATACTCGTCACCTCCAATGCAGTTTACAAACTTGTGTCTCCCTAGTGAGTTCAGTAGGACCTAATGGTATTATGGGATTGTAATTTAAGTAAATCATCCTAATAGGCCCCAGAAATACAGCTGCAGGCAATCCTCCATATTCACAGATTCTGTATCTACAGATTCAACCAGCAAAGGTTTGAAAAAGCTATCCTTGATTTTGCCATTTTATAAAAGTGACACTTTTTTATTACACCACTGCATATATGGGATTTGTATATACCGTAGTCCCTTGGACAATAGTCGCCAGTGTATAATAGTCACACTTTCATTTTTGGGGTGGCAAAACTGGTATTTTGATTTTCCTTGCATAATAGTCGCACCCTTTATTCACTTGCCCACACACTTGCCTGGGTGAGTGAAAGAAGAGTGCGACTTGCCCACTCGCCTACCCCCTTGGAGCTACAGGGCTTCACTTGGCAGCTAGCTTATATTGCGCAAATGTTTAGGAATCCTGCTATGGCTTATTTTATGGGTATGTCTTATTTTTGGGGAAACATGGTATTTATACATGGCTATCGTGTCTCCTCTCAACCTTCTCTTCTGCAGGCTAAACATCCCCAGCTCTTGGTTTCCAGAACTCTGATTGTTTTTGTTGTTCTCTTCTGGCCATCTTCCAGTCACAGTGTGATTCCAGGTGAGGTCTGATGAAAGCAGATGAGAGAGGCACCATGACTTCCCTTGATCTGGACACTATACTTCATTGGATGCAGCCCAAAATAAAACTGTACATGCAAAAATACAGCCAAAGAAAAGAATGCACATTTGATTTTCAGTCTTCCTGGAAATAATTATACAGATGATAATACAGGGAGTTGGACTGGATGACCCATGAAGTCTCTTTCAGCTCATGGATTCTATGATTCTATAACTAAATAAAATAGCTTCCGCAAATATAATTACCATTTATGCAATTCTACTGCTTAAACCAATCTATTAATCTACTAATTATCAAAATCTACAGTCAATATGTTCTCATTTCTCGGCAAAAACAAACAAAAAACTTCTGTCTCTAAAAAAAATTGCCAAAGATTTTTCTCTGATCTAAGTTGTTAATTTTCAATTTCAGCTAAGTTCACTTTTAACAGCTTGTGGATACCGTGTTTCCCCGAAAATAAGACAGTGTCTTATATTAATTTTTGCTCCCAAAGATGTGCTAGGTCTTATTTTCAGGGGATGTCTTATTTTTCCATGAAAAAGAATTCACATTTATTGTTGAACAAAAAAATGAACATTTATTATATACTGTACAGTAGTTGTCATCACAAACCAGCATAACCAGACAAACTGTGAATCCCATCAAGAATTTCTTGTTACTACCAATATTTCCATGTACAACACTCTATGGTACGTACATTTACAGATCCTGCATGCTCTGGTGTTCTGTTTGGCGGGCATGCTTCCAAACAAAAACTTTACTAGTTTTTTACTAGGTCTTACTTTCACGGGAGGCTTCTAACTAGGTCTTATTTTCTGGGGATGTCTTATTTTAGGGGAAACAGGGTATAGTTGTGTTTTTCACTTCTGCACATACCATAGTGTTGCTCTTGTAATCATAGTAATTTTCCATTTTTTCTCCACGTTGTCCTCTACCAATCTCAATAAATACAACTGAAGTTTCATTCCAGAATTAACTTCCAAGTGTTCATGCATCTTGCTATGTTTTTGATTCCAGATTTTTTCACCAACTCTCAAGTACAGAACACGTAGCAAAAAACTCTCATCAGAACTACTTGTTGCTCACATTTCCAGTCATCCAGTTACTCTTTTCTTCATTTTTGGGTTGCTCCAACTAATTCATACCATTCTGAATTCATTATTTCACCTTTTGTATAATATTTACTTTAAATCTTTATTTGAATGCAATCCCTTCCGATTTCTCCCATCTGAATTGAATCTTATTTTGTTCCAGCTTATCTGTTAGGATGGTTTACTCTTTTCTCTTGTGTCAAATTCTTTGGAAATCACCATCTACTTATCTCCCGCCTTCATTCTGCTTCAAAAATATAGCTGTAAAGCCGTATCTGACTTGTTTTCAGATAAAATACACAACCCCATGTTTTGGTAAAATAAAATTTGGCTTGGCAGTTGAAAAGGAACTTTGTTCACAAAATCCACTTCCATATCAAGTTCTTCATTTTATTTCCTCAGGATATTTGCTAAAGCTTATATCATTTTTGCCCAGATATCTTCATTTGGCTATTTTGGAACATCTCTCAAGGCAGGCAATCCCACAATATCTGCTTTGATCTGGGTTATCTGAGTCCACACTGCCATATATTCCAGTTCAAAGCAGAAAATGTGGGATTTTATTCAGCTGTGTGGAAGGAGCCTTAGTTCCATTTGAGACATCGTCTGTCTCATAGATTTAAGTGCACCCATTACTTTTTATACATACCTGCAGCTTTGGATGGTAATTAATTCTAAAGATCCTCTTCTTTTAGATACATTGATTGTAGATCTTAAGCCAAAGCCCATTACATCCACATACAATCAACAATGCAAATACATTAACTGCAGTAACTTCTTTTGGCCACCAGCTATCACTCTCTACTTCATTTTCTTTTTCACACTCCATTGAAAATGTTCCATTATAGCCACTCTCAGCTGACCTTGCTCTTATCACAAAAGGTAAACAACTTTATTTTCTCCTCTTTTTCCTCTTACTTATGATTCTTATTATTCTTCACTTTATTATCTAGCAAAGTCTATACATTTTTTTAAAAAAAACCTCTCAGTTGTTTGTTTTATATCCTTTAAAAAGGTTGATTTCAGAAGCAATAAAATCTCTTAAAGAATTAGGTTCCAAGCCAGTTTACTCACAGCTTCATATAGAAAAATAACTTTACCAGGAGCATAGGTTTCATCATGTAGGAAAGGCTCTCTTAGGTCATCTCAAAAGTTTTGTCTCTTTTCAGCCTGCAATCTATCATTACTGATGTGTTGATGTACTCAATAGGAGGAGACAATTGGACCTCAGTACGCAATCCCCTGGGCCTCCTTTTGTTCAGGGGCAATTTTTTTCCAATCCCAAATTAGTAGGACTAGTGATTGCCATATGGTGCATCTCCCCTGCTATAGCAGATTTGCAATTGACAGCTTAGCAATCCACCATTCCTCCCAGAAATCCTGTGAAATTCATAGGATTGCCATAGGTTGATAGGTGACTTAAGGGAACATTTATTTATACTATGTAACACGTGAAGCAGGCATCCCCAAACTAAGGCCCGCAGGCTTCATGTGGCCCTCCAAGCTAATTTACCCATTCCCCACCCTATACTTTATTATTTATATATTCATTATTTACTGTATTTATATACCCCAGGGGGGACTCTGCATGTGGCCGTCCAAGCTAATTTGCCCGGTCCCTACCCTATACTTTATTATTTATTTATTTACTGTATTTATATACCCCGGGGGGACTCAAAGCAGTTTAAAACATAATACAGTAGAGTCCCACTTATTCAACATAAATGGGCCAGCAGAATGTTAGATAAGCGAATATGTTGGATAATAAGGAGAGATTAAGGAGATGCCTATTAAACATCAAATTAAGTTATGATTTTACAAATTAAGCACCAAAACATCATGTTATACAATAAATTTGGCAGAAAAAGTAGTTCAATATGCAGTAATGCTACATAGTAATTACTGTATTTATGAATTTCGCACCAAAATATCATGATATATTGAAAACATTGACTACAAAAATGTGTTGGATAATCCAGAACGTTGGATAAGCGAATGTTGGATAAGTGAGACTCTACTGTAATGGCAAAATTCAATGCCTAAGATACATATAAAACTAAAGCATAAAGTCTAAACAAAAACATATAACTGTGCATTAAAATCAATAGGACCATTAAACATAAAATATAAACAACATTTAGGTATGAAAACATAGAATTAAAACACCTAAAATAAACATTAAAATCACATAATCCAAATTCGTAGATTGGGGCCATTTCAATTGTCAATTGCACATCTTCAAGACACAAGACCACTACAAACAGTAGTACATCAATTACAATGGTTTTTTAAACCCAATATTGAGAGACATGTACAGTGAAACATAAATCTGTTATATACACGAATCCATTTTCTATTTAATTGCACATATTCCACATTTGTTTCTTGCACTGCATTATTTTACTGGCCAAAAGCTTGGTCCCATAACCATGGCTTAACTTTTTTTCTGAAGGCCAGGAGTAAGGGCTCTTGTTCTAACCTCATTGGGGAGAGTGTTCCAGAGTTGAGGAGCCACCACTGAGGAGGCCCCGTCTCTCATCCCCACCAACCGCACTTGTGAAGCAGGTGGGACTGAGAGCAGGGCCTCCCCAGAAAATCTTAACCTCCATAACCTCTTTAGACTTAGGTAAAGGTAAAGGTTTCCCCTGATGTTAAGTCCAGTCGTGACCGACTCTGGGGGTTGGTGCTCATTTCCATTTCTAAGCCAAAGAGCCGGCGTTGTCCATTCACATCCCCAGGTCATGTGGCCGGCATGACTGCATGGAGCGCCGTTACCTTCCTGCCGGAGTGGTACCTATAGATCTACTCACATTGGCATGTTTTCGAACTGCTAGGTTGGCAGAAGCTGGAGCTAACAGCGGCCGCTCACATTCTCCTGGGGTTTGAACCTGGGACCTTTCAGCCTGCAAGTTCAGCAGCTCAGTGCTTTAACACACTTCGCCACTGGGGCTCCTACTTTAGACTTAGAGTCTCCCTAAGTCTGAAACAACTTGAAGACACACACATAACAACAACATTCCTAATTAACTTGACTGACTCATCAGCCAAAAGCAGGCCCACATTTCCCGTTGAAATACTTGTAAGTTTATGATGGTTAATATTGTTCTTCATTTTAAATATTGTATTTTTTTTCATGGTTTTTTGCGCTACAAATAAGATATGTGCAGTGTCCATAGGAATTCAAGTTTTTTTTTTCAAACTATAGTCTGCCCTCCAACAGTCTGAGGGACTGTGATCCGGCTTTCAGTTTAAAAGGTGTGAGGACCGCAGACTAAAAGGAATGTATACTACGTAGCCTAATGCTTCAGGCCAACTCCAATCTACGTACAGTAGAGTCTCACTTATCCAACACTCGCTTATCCAACGTTCTGGATTATCCAACGCATTTTTGTAGTCAATGTTTTCAATACATCTTGATATTTTGGTGCTAAATTCGTAAATACAGTAATTGCTACATAGCATTACTACATATTGAACTACTTTTTCTGTCAAACTTGTTGTATAATATGATGTTTTGGTGCTTAATTTGTAAAATCATAACCTAATTTGATGTTTAATAGGCTTTTCCTTAATCCCTCCTTATTATCCAACATATTCGCTTATTCAACGTTCTGCCGGCCCGTTTATGTTGGATAAGTGAGACTCTACTGTATTTGGATTTTTCAGTATCAAAAAAATGTGCTGGATGTTAATAAAGAAAAGAAAAAGAACATATAAAGGACGGAGAAGGAAATAAAGATGGAAGTGAAGATGCAGAGGGTAACTGAGAATTTTCCCAAGTCACATGGCTCCCTATGGAGAAGAAGAATCTCAGGAACATTGACAGGGAGAGATAAGGGTTGTAAGTCAGTTCGACAGCCTTTAGACAGTTGATTAGTCTTGATATGTTTTTGTACAAAACTGGAAGACTTCATTGAAGGTCCTTTGACTGCTGGCTTTGCCATGGGACCCATTGCAGAACTCTTCCTCTTCAGCTCTTCATAGATATTATGTAGAGCAGAGCTCTATGCAGGGCCGGCCCTAGGTAATTTTCAAGTGTACGTGAACAGAATTTTGCCCCCCCCCCCCAAACCAATCACTGAAAAATAAAAGCATTGGACAAGCGAAAATGTTGGATAATAAGGAGGGATTAAGGAAAAGCCTATTAAAGATCAAATTACATTAAGATTTTACAAATTAAACACCAAAACATCATGTTTTACAACAAATCAACAGAAAAAGCACTTCAATACATGGTAATCTTCTGTAGGAATTACTATATTTGCGAATGTTCCAAACATTGAACAGGGATATAGGGTGGACTTAGATAACCCAATTCAAAGCAGATATTGTGGGTTATTCTGCCTTGATATTCTGGGTTATAAGGCTGTGTCGAGGAGCCCTGAGGGTCCTTCAACACAGCCATATAATCCAGAATATCAAGGCAGATAATTAAAAGGCCACCGAAAGGGAATCTGGCCTCCGGTATTTAAAAAAACTCTAAAATCAGGACAATAAATAAAGAACAACACTCTGAAAATAGGGGAAATCCAGACAGTAAACAATCAGGGCCAGCTAACACCTCCGAAACAAGGATGCCCCCAGGGAGGAAGCAGCTAGGCTTTGAATCTGCAAGGCCATTAAATGCTAATCAAGCTGGCCAATTGCAACATTCACACTAGCCTCAAACAGACAAGAGCTCTTTCTCCCACCCTGGACTTTCCACAAATATACAAACCCCACTTACCTAGCTTCCAAGTTCCAACAGACCTCACAACCTCTGAAGGCCCTAAAGGTGGGCCCGCACCAGCCGGAAGGCCCAGCACGGGCCGGAAGGCCGAGCACGGGCCGGAAGGCCCAGCGTGGCCACCGGAAGGCCCAGGCGGGCGCAGGCTGAAGGAAGGCCCGAAGGAGGAGGAGGCGGGGGGTGGCACCATCCTCCCGGGGGCACCTGCGTTCCCAGGACGATGGCGCCACAAGCAAGTGCCTAAATCGCCTCACGGTTGGACTGCCCCTGGCTCTATGGAACTCCTTGCCTAAGCATAACACTTCATCACATGGGTCTTCGCAAGTGTTCTATGCAAGTGATCTATGGAGCCCCATGCTGTCCATCACACAATGCACACTCACTTCTAGTGGGGCTCTGTAGATCAACTGTGGTGCAAGCATCCTACGACACTTTGCCCAGAACACAGGAGGCTTCCCAAGTTCAATAGGAAGCAATGGGGCTAGTGCGGGGGAAGACGTGAAGCGATGATTCCCCATTGCGATGGGAAGTGTTGCTGTGGGAGATTGCCCTGCTTCCCCATGGATTCGCCACAGAGGCTGTCAAATTCCCTTGCTGTCCTGCATCAATGTGATGAGGTCCTTAGTCTGGTTCTTTCGCTGCTCTCCTTCAAACAGCAGGTAAGGACTTTTCTAATGAGATAGCCCTTTACCAGTTGACCTCCTTTGCTGTGGAAGGTTTTTTTTTTAAAACCTGGAAGGAGATAGTATTTCTCTTTTACTGGCCTGTGTTTTATATTCTGTTTTAAATTTTTATGACTTCATTCATTTTGCTCATTTCTGCATGCCTTATTGTCAGCCATCTTGAGTCCCATTTGTAGGAGAAACAGGGAAGAATATAAATTTTCAAATAAAAAAACCCTCTTGCAAAAGCCAGCAGTTTGCAAGAAGTTGAAGAAGAGAGGACAAAAATATGCAGAGTAGAAGTTTATTTTAAAACCTTATGAAAAGATGCACTTTGGGCACAGCAAGCCAGGCGGTATTACACTATGTAACAAAATTTGAAACATTTTCTGTTCCTGATTTGAAAGTGTTATTTCCTGTTTAAGGAAGGCAATGGCAAATTTCTTCTGAACAAATCCTGCTAAGAGAACCTTCTGATAGATTCACCTTAAGGGTCATCATAGGTTGGAAATGACTTGAAGGGACATAACAACAAACTAGTTCAACAGCAAGTCAGCTTAAACACCAAACGCAGAGACGCTCCAGAGTATTCCCCAAATTTCTCTAATGTAGGCCAAAACCACGTTAAGCAGCTGTGCCCCATATTGGGGATGAGTTTACATGACATGTGGAAGTGGTTTATTTTTGCCTGAATGTAGACTGTTTTCTGGAGTATAGTCCCCACGTAACCTGCTCTTAATGCCAGAATAGGCTTTTAAGGGAGATAATGGTACTCTACCGGAGCCCCGGTGGCGAAGTGTGTTAAAGCACAGAGCTGCTGAACTTGCAGACCAAAAGGTCCCAGGTTCAAACCCCGGGAGCAGTGTGAGCGCCCGGTGTTAGCTCCAGCTTCTGCCAACCTAGCAGTTCGAAAACATGCCAATGTGAGTAGATCAATAGGTACCGCTCCAGCGGAAAGGTAACGGCGCTCCTTGCAGTCATGCCGGCCACATGACCTTGGACGTGTCTACGGACAACGCTGGCTCTTCGGCTTAGAAATGGAGATGAGCACCAACCCCCAGAGTCAGACATTACTGGACTTAACGTCAGGGGAAACATTTACCTTTACTTTAATGGTACTCTGATCCCAAGTCATTTTTGGCTTATTAGGCCATAAGCTATCGTTTGAGTTGTATTTGGGAGATGTTTGATAACCACAGAGGCTGTTGTAGTGGTGGTTATGTTCTCTCTTTAACTAGTTTTGGCCAGCAGTCTATATTCTTCACTAGGTGAAGTTTCTGAACACCTTTCAAAGGCAGCTCCACATAGAATATATGGCCCAAAACAGATGTAACTCAGAGTGCCCTTAGTGCGCTTTCCCAGCTTTGTAAGGATGGATCTAGGAATACACTGAAATTGTGAAGCTAAGTTTTAAAGTGGGGTATGGTCCCTACCTAACATAGGTTGAATTTTATTCTGTGATCTATCTTTCACCATGGACTTGTGTATACTTGGGAAGCAACAATTTATTCCATCTTTTTCAGTCTATCGCTAGCATCAGGCTATAGGTAAAGATAAAGGTTTCCCCTGACGTTAAGTCCAGTCATGTCTGACGCTGGGGGTTGGTGCTCATCTCCATTTCTAAGCTGAAGAGCCGGCGTTGTCCATAGACACCTCCAAGGTCATGTGGCCGGCATGACTGCATGGAGTGCCGTTACCTTCCTGCCGGAGTGGTACCTATTGATCTACTCACTTGGCATGTTTTCGAACTGCTAGGTTGGCAGAAGCTGGAGCTAACAGCGGGCGCTCACGCCGCTCCCGGGGTTTGAACCAGGGACCTTTCGGTCAGCAAGTTCAGCAGCTCAGCGCTTTAACACACTTCGCCAATGGGGCTCCGCATCGGGCTATAGTTTAGAACAAAAATATCTTCCTTCAATTTAGACAGGAAAGGTAGAGATTGATTATCTTCATAACACTATTTTAGAGAGAGACCTTTCTGCTTTGGTAAGAAAACAGGAAGAAATATGGCCATAATGATGTATGGCAAGTTTTCTCCCCTGTTCTAATTTGGCTGTGCTCAATATTCCCAGAGTTCAGGCACTATAGTTCCTCCAATCCCTTTTACTCCTGGATGGCTTACTGTGTATTTTCCTTTCTCCACTCCAAGCTTCAGCTCTTTGTGTTCTGCTCATTCTGTTTTGGTGTTCCTTTTCTGTTCTCTGCTTTCTCAGTCCTGTTTTTTGTAGCACAAGGCCAGTGTTGTAGTAGATCCAGGGCTCAGAGGGTTAAACACTAGGTCTCTGATTATTAGGGACACTGATGCCATCTGACCTCTTCGCTAGGACTCCCTGCTTTTCCTGAGCTTAACTGCAATACTCTTGGTAGCTGCAAGGTGGGTGGGCAAGGATAGGTTTTCCCAGCAGCAGTATATTATTGTGAGTGATTCCTGTTGCAAAGTGTAAGCAGGCACATACATTACAGTGGAACAGAGCTGTCTACATTTTTGTTTTACTCTGCTTGAGGGCATGGCGATTGAGACTTATATTGAGTGCCTGTACTTCATAATTTACCCGATTTGGCAAATCCTGATTGCAAATAAGAGAAGAGTAGAAGTCTTGCGTCACATTCTGAAAAGAAGGGGAAGAACCAGAACAGGGGTCCCCAAACTAAGGCCCAGGGGCCGGATGTGGCCCTTCAAGGTAATTTACCTGGCCCTCGCCCTCATTTATAATATAATATTTTTATATCAGTTTTAATAATATAATATATTATATATACATATAATATTGATGATAATATTATCATTTTATACAATACAATAATAACAATAATATCATATAATAATATTAATTATATGTTATATATTACATATAATATTACAGTATAGTGGTATAGTCCACTATAGTATAATGCTAATATTGCGCTATGCTAATAATATAATATATTGTATGTACATACAGCTGCTCTGAGTTCCCTTCGGGGTGAGAAGGGTGGGATATAAATGTAGTAAATAAATGTAGTAAATGAATAAATAAATAATTTTGGACTTAGGCTCGCCCAGTCTGAAATGACTTGAAGACACACAACAACAACAACAAACCTAATTAACCTGACTATCTCATTGGCCAGAAGCAGGCCCACACTTCCTATTGAAATCCTGATAGGTTTATGTTGGTTAAAATTATTTTCATTTCTAAATATTGTATTGTTCTTTCATTGTTATTGTTGTTGTTTTGCACTACAAATAAGATATGTGCAGTGTGCATAGGAATTTATTCAGTTTTTTCCCCCAAATGATAATTCGGCCCCTCAACAGTTTGAAGGATTGTGGACCGGCCCTCTGCTTTAAAAGTTTGAGGACCCCTGAACTAGAACATGCAAAAGGGCAGGAGAGAGAGGGGCAAGGTTTGAAATAAATACACAGCAAATTAAGAAAGAGTCTGATGACAACAGAATTGTCTCATGTCCAAGACTCTGTCTTTTTTTATGTCTGAATTAACAAGGGACTTCTATATAACATGACTATACAGGATATAAAAAATATGAAGTGAGAAACTATGCAGGAGGCGTATTGTATTATACAAATGAATGCATGGGTTTTTGGCTTCCCTTTCAAATTTCACCACTCACTTGTAAGCAACAATATCTTGGTTGCCTCATCAATTTGGCTGCTGGCTCGTCCCTCTCACATGCAACTATACCATTATTTATTTAGGAGGGCTGTTTCCTTGAGGTCTCTGGAACAATCCTGGGCAAATGGAGCAGCCAAGCCATGTTGGTTGGGCTCCTCAGCAAGAAACCCCTTTTTTTCGGCGAGTAATTGAATGAAAGAGGCAGTCGGAGCTGGTGGTGGGAGCTGACTTCCAGCCCAACATCATTAGGAGAACTGCAGACAATGGAAATGACAGCGGGATTCAAGTGTCCAATTTCTCTCTTGAACTCTCTGAACAGGAGGCTCCAGTCAGGGAAGTCCCTGCTCCCCCTGCCTGTCCCTCACTTCCCTTCCCTGACAGTTTCTTTATTAATTAACAGAGTTGGCCAGAGGACGGAAACAGAGGACAATAATCAACACAGATGGGGCCACAGACCTATTTTTAATAATGTGCACTGCATCCATCCTAATTGGCAAAGAAACACTGACCTGATTGGAATGGCCAGGCGGGAGCCTCTTGGGCCTTTTCTTCCTTTCTCTTCTCCTCCACCCCCACCTTCTCCATGTACTTTTATTTTTGTTTGGGGCAAAACTGACTTGGGGGGGAGTGGGATGGGTGGGGGGAGAGGATAAGAAAGAGGAAAGCCAGCTCTGAGGAATGAACATCATAGCGGAAGGATGGCAGACCAAGCCAAAGAGCTTTAGCGGAGCAAGCTGGGAATGGTGGACAATACTGGAGTGGGTGGGTGCAGGAGGCATCGCCTCATTCAGTGGCAGGATCACAAAAGGACAGCCGGAAGAAAAACCCAGTTACTGTCCAGAAGGATGTGTCTACTGCCAGGAAGCATGGGAGAGAGAGGAAGGGGGGGGAGGTCATGTGTGTGTGTTTGTGTGCATGTGTGCATGGAGCAGGGCATCTAATCTCAAGAACAAAGCTGCATGCTGAGCAATTATTATCACCCATGCCACAGTTGTGGCACTTGGCAGTCTTCAGAGGAAGTCAGGTACTGGGGTGTTTTATATGGAACAAAAAAGATGTTAACAGTATTTTGACACCACCAAAAAAAAATGGAGGGGGGAGGAAAGAAGAAGAGGGCCCAGAATCAATGCCAAATGGCAGTGCTTCTCAACCTTCCTAATGCCGTGACCCCTTAATACAGTTTCTCATGTTGTGATGACCCGCAACCATAAGATTATTTTCGTTGCTACTTCAGAACTGTAATTTTGCTACTGTTATGAATCGTAATGTAAATATCTGATATATATATATATATATATATATATATATATATATATATATACATACAGTAGAGTCTCACTTATCCAAGCCTCGCTTATCCAAGCCTCTGGATAATCCAAGCCATTTTTGTCGTCAGTGTTTTCAATATATTGTAATATTTTGGTGCTAAATTCGTAAATACAGTAATTACAACATAACATTACTGCGTATTGAACTACTTTTCCTGTCAGATTTGTTGTATAACATGATGTTTTGGTGCTTAATTTGTAAAATCATAACCTAATTTGATGTTTAATAGGCTTTTCCTTAATCCCTCCTTATTATCCAAGATATTCGCTTATCCAAGCTTCTGCTGGCCCGTTTAGCTTGGATAAGTGAGACTCTACTGTATATATACTAGCTTTGCCCGGCCACGCATTGCTGTGGCGAAGTATGGTGGTATGGGAAAAAAGTATTGAGGAATTGGTGGTAGTTAAGGTAAAGGGTAAAGGTTTTCCCTGATATTAAGTCCATTATAAATGGGTTATATAGCTGTGTGGAAGGGCCTTGAGTTTACACTGCCATATAATCCAGTTAAAATCAGATAATCTGTATTTTATAGGAAGTGTGGAAGAGGCCTAAGTGAGGCCTAACTCTGCCTGTCCCCTGGGCTGCGTGGGTTTCTAGGAGACCAAGTGGGCGGAACTTAGCCTTCTAACTGGCAGCAATTGGATAAAAACAATTATTCCTCTCCCTCTAATTAGGGCTTTATTTTTCTTTTCTTTTTGTTGTATGAACGTAGAGGCATGGATGAGGGGTTGTGCTGCCAAGTTTAGTGTTTCTGGAATGTGTAGTTTTATTGTTTTGTCCTAGGCCGAAATTTCATTACCCTTTTATATATATAGATTTTGTGTCAGGAGCAACCTGAGTCGCTTCTGGAGTGAGAGAATTGGCCGTCTGCAAGGACGTTGTCCAGGGGACACCCAGAAGTTTGATGTTTTACCATCCTTGTGGGAGGCTTCTCTCATGTCCCCGCATGGAGCTGGAGCTGATAGAGGGAGCTCATCAGCGCTCTCCCCGGGTGGGATTCGAACCTGGGAGCCTTCAGGTCAGCAACCCAACCTTCAAGTCACAAGGCTTTTATCCCCTAGGCCACCGGAGGCTCCACCAAAAAAAATGGAGGGGGGAAGAAAGAAGAAGAGGGTCCAGAATCAATGCCAAATGGCAGTGCTTCTCAACCTTCCTAATGCCATGACCCCTTAATACAGTTTTTCATGTTGTGATGACCCTCAACCATAAAATTATTTTCGTTGCTACTTCAGTACTGTAATTTTGCTACTGTTATGAATCGTAATGTGAATATCTGATATGCAGGATGTATTTTCATTCGCTGGACCAAATTTGACACAAATACCCCATACGCCCAATTTTGAATAGTGGTGGAGTTTGGGGGGGGGGGCGGGGAATGATTTTGTCATTTGGGAGTTGTAGTTGCTGGGATTTATAGTTCACCTACAATCAAAGAGCATTCTGAACTCCACCAATGATGGAATTAAATCAAACTTGGCACACAGAACTCCCATGACCAACAGAAAATACTGTTTTGTGCCTATTGACCAGGGGTTCCCAAACTAAGGCCCGGGGGCCGGATGCGGCCCATTGAAGCCATTTATCTGGTCCCCACAGCACAAGGGCAGAAGGGGGTTGGGCTAAATGACCCAAGGGGTCTCTTCTTCTCTTACAACCCTTATTATTATTATTATTATTATTATTATTATTATTATTATTATTATTATTATTTGAAACACTGTGACTGTGTATGAATCGGCGAATAATGCATGCAGGTCCCAGTAAGGTGGCCTTCTGCAGCTGGCAGATGGTAATTTTGTCAGCGCCGATTTTGTTTAAGTGTAAACCAAGGTCTTTAGGCACTGCACCCAGTGTGCTGATCACTACTGGGACCACCTTGACTGGCTTGTGCCAGAGTCTTTGTAATTCAATCTTTAAATCCTCATATCGTGTCAGCTTTTCCAGTTGTTTCTCCTCAATCCTGTTGTCACCTGGGATTGCAACATCGACAATCCATATTTTGTTTTTTAACACGATTGTGAGGTCAGGAGTATTGTGTTCCAAAACCCTGTATTATGATTATGATTATGATTATTATTAACATTGAGGCTGGGTGGCCATCTGTCAGGGGTGCTTTGCTTTTTGCTTTCGGTGCACAAAGGCAGAAGGGGATTGGACTCAATGGTCCAAAGGGTCTCTTCCAATCCTCTTTATTATTGTTGTTGTTATTATTATTATTTATTGCTCAGTGGCCAACTATAGTCCGGCCCTCCAACGGTCCGAAGGATCGTGAACTGCCCGCTGTTTAAAAAGTTTAGGGACCTCTGCTATTGACCTTGAGTTTTGGAGTTGTAGTTCAGTTACACTCAGAGAGCACTATAAACTTAAACAATAATGGATCTGGACCAAACTTGGCACAAATACTCAATGTGCCCAAATCTGAACACTGGTGGAGTTTGGGGAAAATAGACATTGACATTTGGAAGTTGTAGTTGCTGGGATTTATTGTTCCTCTAACAATCAAAAAGCCACTTGAACCCCACCAACAATAGAATTGGGCCAAACTTCCCACACAGAACCCCCATGACCAACAGAAAATACTGGTCTTTGGCGACCCTTTGAAACCCCTCTCGCAACCCCCTCCCTAGGGTCCCAACACCCAGGTTGAGAAACACTGCTATAAGGGGTCAAATGGGAGTAGGAATAGTGCAGTAGCCACTGTGTCTGAGCCTTGGAGCCATCTAGCCTGTCCCTGCTTTCAGCAGAAAAATCTTAACATGTCTTGGTATATGGTCTTGAAAGATGAAGAAGCACTAAATGGGCTGTGGTTAAGGATGGCTTGTTACAGCTAGATCTAGTGCCTTCATTTTTTGTTGTGTGCCTTTGAGTAAATTCTAACTTAACTGTGACCTCAAGGAGCTTTTGTTTGTTTGTTTGTGTGTGCAAGGTTTGTTCTGAGGGTGTTTGCCTTTGCCTTCCTCTAAGGCTGGAAGTGGCCATAGAAACCCTTCCATTGCAGCTCCTAATACCTCCTTAAGGTATTATGTTTTCAGAGTAATCCATTTTAATTGCCATCAGAGGGGTCCGATCAGAGCTAGTTTCAGACATGCTGAATCTCTAGGGTGTGCCATATTTAACTTTGCCTAGCTAAGAACAAAACAAAACACACTTACAACATGGAAGTACAGTATTTTAGTATAAAAGAAATGTAAAATATAAAGGACAATTAATTAATAAGAATTCAGTTTTAACGCCAATAATAATTGAAAAAGATTTCCCCAAGGAACTAAAAGAAACACTAGATAAAGAATTAGAAAAAAAGGGAACTAAAAAGGGTAGGAAATTGGATAGAACAAAAAATGGAAAAGGTAAAAATGAGAGAAGAATTGAGAGGAATAAATATTTCTTTGATTCATTGGATTTAATTAGAAAAATGGAATGAAAACTGGTGGGCCCGAAATAAAACTGGAAAACAAATAACGCAATTTGAGGAATTAACAATAAAAGCATTAAAAAGAGAAAATAATGAGCCATTAAAAGGAACAATAAGTAAATATATATAAAATACAGTAGAGTCTCACTTATCCAACATTCTGGATTATCCAACGCATTTTTGTAGTCAATGTTTTCAATACATCATGATATTTTGGTGCTAAATTCGCAAATACAGTAATTGCTACATAGCATTACTACATATTGAACTACTTTTTCTGTCAAACTTGTTGTATAACATGATGTTTTGGTGCTTAATTCATAAAATCATAACCTAATTTGATGTTTAATAGGCTTTTCCTTAATCCCTCCTTATTATCCAACATATTTGCTTATCCAACGTTCTGCTGGCCCGTTTATGTTGGATAAGTGAGACTCTACTGTACTAATTAAAGACATAGAAAATAAAAGAAAAGATTAACATTAAGAGAATCATGGAAGGAGGAAGTAGGAACAAAGATAACGGAAAAAGAATGGGAGGAGATATGGAAAACAAGACAATTAAAAAACATGTCAATTAGAATAAAAGAAAATTATTATAAACTAATTTGGAAGTGGCATTTAACACCAAGAAGGTTAAATATTATGAATAAGAATAATAATGAAAAATGCTGGCGAGGGTGCCAGGAAATTGGAACCTACATGGATATGTGGTGGGATTGTAAACATGTAAAAAGTTTTTGGGAATTGGTTACAAGGGAAATAGAAAATATTATGAATATAAAAATTAGAAGGAATCCAGTGGAAATATTACTTTTAATTAAAAAAGAAGATGAGAAAGATAAGAGGGAAATTTTTTTTAAGAGACATGCTATTAACAGCAGCTAGATTACTAATTGCAACATACAGTAGAGTCTCACTTATCCAACATAAATGCGCCGGCAGAACATTGGATAAGCGAATATGTTGGATAATAAGGAGAGATTAAGGAGAAGCCTATTAAACATCAAATTAGGTTATGATTTTACAAATTAAGCACCAAAACATCATGTTGTACAACAAATTTGGCAGAAAAAGTAGTTCAATATGCAGTAATGCTATGTAGTAATTACTGTATTTATGAATTTCGCACCAAAATATCATGATATATTGAAAACATTGACTACAAAAATGTGTTGAATAATCGAGAACATTGGATAAGCGAATGTTGGATAAGTGAGGCTCTACTGTATTGGAAAGGAGAAGTGAAAATACAAATTAATGAATGGTATAAAGAAGTTTGGCGAATGGCACTGAATGACAAGCTAACATCAAATTTAAAAGTAAAGAAGGGATTATGGGGAAAAATGATTTTGAAAGTATTTGGAGAAAATTTCTAGAAAAATTATTGGAAAAAGAAGACGGGAATTTACCTCCAAATGAAGAATTGAAATTTTGGTGGGACTACAGAAGAAGAGATAGCTCTGGGGAAGGGGAGCACAGGGGTGAATGTAAATAAAAGAGGGGGGAAATGTATAGAATATGTTTATATAATTGTAACTTTTTCTTAAATAATAATAAAAATGAAAAAAAATGTAATAGGTTTTTTAAATAAAAAAATCTAGAGCTCCTAATTACTTGAAGTAATGTTAAACTGTAGTTGACTTTGCTTGTAGCTAAATCCAAGTGTCCGGGTCCTGGGCCCATCAAATCTCGCACTACTAGCTGTACCTGGATTTTCCCTGTTTCTGCTCCAGATGACGAGGAGAAGCCTCCTCTCTGACAGCGCCCTCCATTGTTTCTGCTTCTGTGTCAGTTGTTTTCCAGGTCAGCTAACTTCCACTGAAGCTAGAGAGAACTAGCTACCAAAGGCACTTTATGAGGCTGGATTGTCCCAGGAATTAGGCAGAAGAGAGGAAAGCAATATGCATTCCTATACTGGTCTTCCAAAGCTCACTGCTCTGTACTCCACCTTCTTCCAACACACACAAATCTTCTGCCCAACAAAACAGAACACTGCCTGCCAAGGCAGCATTTGTGTAGCTGTTTTACCATCTTTTTTTTTAAATGGGATCGAAGGATAAAACGTCACATCATGTGGGAGATCACGGTCATTTTGTTTTACAAAAATCAGATGTACGGGTGGGCGATTTACATTGGTGTCGCAGCACTGATGGAAGAGGGTTGTCCCGACTTCGGGATGTCCTTAAATACCCCTCTCCATCTGCTATTAGCAACAGAGAGCCAAAGCTAAGGCCTCTGTAAAAGCCTAATTGCCAAATGTCAAAACCAGAAAGATTTTTTTAAAAAAACTCTTCAATATACTTTCCATATTCAAATGTACTGAAATATTGTGGAGCAATTATTCTCCATAAGAAAGTACATGAGTTTATTTGGTTTCTGTGCAGAAAAGTGTAGCATTTGTTTCACAAGGTACAGTAGAGTCTCACTTATCCAACATTCGCTTATCCAACATTCTGGATTATCCAACGCAGTCTGCCTTTTAGTAGTCAATGTTTTTGTAGTCAGTGTTTTCAATATATTGTGATGTTTTGGTACTAAATTCATAAATACAGTAATTACTACATAGGATTACTGCATATTGAACTACTTTTTCTGTCAAATTTGTTGTTAAACATGATGTTTTGGTGCGTAATTTGTAAAATCATAACCTAATTTGATGTTTAATAGGCTTTTCCTTAATCCCTCCTTATTATCCAACATATTAGCTTATCCAACGTTCTGCCGGCCTGTTTATGTTGGATAAGTGAGACTCTACTGTACCATTTTTTAAAAAAACATTGCAAAATTAGTTATAGGTGGCAGCTCAATGTTGGCTAGGAGTAGAATAATATGTACAGATCAAAACTATCCAAATGCAGTAGAGTCCCGCTTATCCAGCCTTCGCTTATCCAACGTTCTGGATTATCCAACGCAGTCTGCCTCCCACCTGGATCTACAGCTGTTTCTCTAGGCAGTAAGGACTGAACTTTTTATGGATTTAACTTCCGACAATGTTGTTACTTTAAATTCGTTTTATGCAATTCTATCTTTATTTGTAGTCAATTTTTTTAGTAGTCAATGTTTTTGTAGCCAATGTTTTCAATACAATGCAATGTTTTGGTGCTAAATTTGTAAATACAGTAATTACTATATAACGTTTATTTTTGCATAAAAAGTCTTGGTTTCTGTGCAGAAAAATGTGGCATTTGTTTTCCAAGGTACTTAAAAAAACCTTGCAAAATTAGTTATAAGTGGCAGCACATTGTTGACTAGGAGTAGAATATTATGTACAGATCAAAACTATCCAAATGCAGTAGAGTCTCGCTTATCAAACCTTCGCTTATCCAACGTTCTGGATTATCCAATGCAGTCTGCCTCCCACCCGGATCTACAGCTGTTTCTCTAGGCAGCAAGGACTGAACTTTTATGGATTTAACTTCCGACAATGTTGTTACTGTAAGTTTGTTTTATGCAATTCTATCTTTATTTGTAGTCGATTTTTTTTAATAGTCAATGTTTTTGTAACCAATGTTTTCAATACATTGCAATATTTTGGTGCTAAATTTGTAAATACAGTAATTACTACATAACGTTACTGTTTATTGAACTGCTTTTGTGTTCAATTTGTTGTAAAAAATGATGTTTTAGTTCTTAATTTGTAAAATCATAACATACTTTGATGTTTAATAGGCTTTTCCTAATCCCTCATTATCCAACATTTTAGTTTATCCAACATTCTGCTGGCCCGTTTATGTTGGATAAGCGAGACTCTACTGTATATCAAATCACTTTGGTACAGGACTTGGAAAATTACATCTTATAGCAAAAGAATGCATATTCTCAGCATGTTTTTAAAAAAATTCTTCTAAAATTGGTTCAGATGGATGTGGTACATTTTGGAAACAAGCTCCACTAATGTATTGTCAAGGGCTTTCATGGCTTTCAATGGGTTGTTGTGTGTTTTCCGGGCTGTATGGCCATGTTCCAGAAGCATTTTCTCCTGATGTTACATCTACATCTATGGCAGGCATCCTTAAAGGTTGTGAGGTCTCCACAAATGTTTCTTACACAGAATTATTATTCCATAACAGTTCAGGATGTTCAAATACTTGAGGAAGAGTGCACCAATTTAATATTCATTTATCAGCAAACCGTTTACGACCTAGGAATGAATAACAACTTGCCATTCATCCTCTTGCAGTCATTAAAAATGTGCACAAAAATGATGCACAAGGGAAGTAACAAAACCGATGTCACAAGAATAGTGAAAGTAGGAAATATTATTGTAGATTAGCTGTAGTACTACTCAGCATTGCTGCTGAGCATTACTAAGGACCATTCATGGGGCTGAATGCACATGGCTTTGCAAACATTTCTCTCATTGTACAGCAGTCCCAATCGTCCTTGAGAAAGCATGCCTCTTCCAATCAGTCAACAAACACACTATTGAAACAAATAATAGTGTGTAAAAGCTAACTGGGATGCAACCTACCCCCCAGTGTATGCCATATAGGTTATATTTTATATTGGATTGTATAACTTATTTTGAAATATGGTGAAAATTTGCTTAGCCAAGAAAACACACACAGAAAATTTTATTTATATAGATTCTAAAGTCAGCTCAATGAATACATATTTTACTAGACAAATAAATAAATAAATCACTTATAGCTAAAAAGATATCTTCTCTTTTTCTCTTCACACACACAGCCTCACATGTGTATTGCATGTACTTTGAATATGTTTCATTCCTATATGACACAGAATATCTGTTGTGGTCTCTGTCCATTGACCAGAATTGGATCATACTGTACCACAACTTCTACATCAATGGGAGACAAGTAAAGGACGAGGATAATTGAGAAAATTGGAGGAAAAGACCATCAGACAAGCTCATGTCCCCCTCAGTCTCCTGAAACTTGCCAGAACTTCATGCAAATCAGGGGTAGCACTAGCTAATTTCCTGGGTTGTTCATGATGAAAATACCACATTTCATGGCTTGTTGCCTATTCATAGAAAACTCCTATTAAAACTTGGCAGATTATTTATACAATTTAAACAAACGGTGATAAAAATTATGCGATATTCCGTTGCCAATAAAGTGGCATTCAGCGTAATGTCTAGCTGGTGTTTGTGGTAATAGGAAGAAAATGGGGCTCTGTGGATTCTGGCTTTTTATTTATTGGTGTGCCAAAAAGGTGCGCCTAGGAGGGCTTTCAAATGGTGCAGAAGAGATGCAACTAAAACAGTTACCCCAATAAAATGGAAGAAGATATCAAAACACAAAACGGAGTCTAAAAACTCAAATAAAAGCCTTGTCAATGAAGTAAATCTTCCATGGCTAGGAGTTCTGTTTACTTGGGCGCTGCTGTACAGAAGGCCCTTTCTCTTAATCCCACTCCCCATATGGTCCTAGAACATCCACATGGACAACTACAACCAAATGCAGGCAGTAATCCTCACTCTATCCCTAAATTGTTTCAAGTGGCAAGAATCGTAAGCTGAGTTTTGATCTGCACCCAGAAAAACAGCAGCAAACAGTGAAATTAGTGTAAGAGTGGACTAACCTACTCTCAGCAATAATCTGCAATCTGAATTAGGTGAATTAGTGGAGTGACTGGGATTCTCTTTTCCCTTCAACATATAGTGAAACAATATGAATTTGGCACCTGCTGCCATACTGTTACAGTGGCTAAATTAGTCTAGACCTGACACTATAGACACTTTCTTCCATTGTACTCTTTTTACGAAGTGGTTTTTGGCTTCATGTGGGAAAGGGATAGACCCAGTTCTCAAATGGAGACACTTTATTGCTGCTAATGACATTTTTTTAAAATTAATTTCCTTTACTGCCTTTGTTCTTGGGAGTTTGGCCTTCATTTCATCTGCACCAACCCACCCTCAAGATCGGCATAAGCAACACTTAAGCAAACACTTCAAACAAGATTCAGATGTGTTGTTCTATCTTTTCTTTTTCTTTTTAATCTTTCCCTAATGGGCTTCAAAAGCAAGCACCATGTATTTGTGCCCTTTGGTCGGCCTAAAAAAGGTATAATCACAACATATCTTCATGCAGTCATGCCGGCCACATGACCTTGGAGCTGTCTACGGACAACACCAGCTCTTCGGCTTAGAAATGTAGATGAGCACCAACCCCCAGAGTCGGACACGACTGGACATAATGTCAGGGGAAACCTTTACCTTTACTATCTTCAAAATAGTCTCACATAGCAGTGCAGAAATCATGTCTTGGTTCAATTTGGCTGTTCATAGCTGCGGTTGAGTCCTCATTCTGCATACAATAATAATAAATAAAATCAAATTAAGCAGCACTAAAGCTGGGCAAAAGTATTTCAAGCCGGTGGCATCTCTTGAGGATCCAAGTATAGCACTAGATTATGAACCAAACTTTATAAAGGGAATTACTGGTCATCCAAAATAGAGACCTGAAATGCTTGTGTCTCGTAATTATTTATCCATATAAATGCAAGAAATCAGGGGAAACCTGTCGGGGCTGAGATGGAAAGGAAAGGATTGTCCTTTCTCCAGTGATGTTCAAAAATTCTGTGGACCTGATCACATGGCTGCTAGGTTCAGTTTCCATGTGCTGCAAAAATGAAGCCCTGTGGGAGTCCCATGGATGCCATCACATGACGTAAGGGCACTTCTGATGGGGCTCCGTGGGGCACAGGGCAGGATGATGAGATCATGCAGGCTGTGCAGAAGACAGTGGGATCACAGATTGCTGAAGCAGCACCTTTGCATCAATAGGTAAAGGTTTTCCCCTGACGTTCAGTCCAGTCGAGACCGACTCTGGCGGTTGGTACTCATCTCCATTTCTAAGCTGATGAGCCGGCGTTGTCCGTAACCTCCAAGGTCATGTGGCCGGCATGACTGCATGGAGCGCCGTTACCTTCCCGCCAGAGCGGTACCTATTGATCTACTCACATTTGCATGTTTCCGAACTGCTAGGTTGGCAGGCACTCACTCCGCCCCCGGGATTTGACCCTGGGACCTTTTGGTCTGCAAGTTCAGCAGCTCAGCGCTTTAACACACTGCGCCACCACCAGGGGCCCCTTTTGCATCAATATAGAGAGGCAATACTGGATGCTTTAAAACCAGTAAGCTTCAATTAATGATACTAACCTACTTGTTGCAAGACAGTAGATTGATATGTTACTTTCTTAAGCTATTGGCTATGGGAATGTGCAGAGCACACGATTGTGATAAGGACCACAGATTAAAGCTTCTTGCACATTGTTTATAGCCACATCTATTAATGTGATGAGATTCATGATAAGTCAATCCCTTCTGCTTTGCTTGCAGCTGTAACTATCCTGAACAAAAGCTTACTAGGAATGAGTAGCTGCAATGGTCTTGGGAGTTGGCAAGGAATGCCCAAGTACGTTTACATTTTCTGGAATTTGTCCTCTGCAATCAGTGTCAATCTGTTCCAGAAGGATTTCAAAGTTTGAAAACACAAAAGTAACTTTTGGCCCATGTCAGCAGCTGGGCCAGTGTGAAAACTGAACCAGCAGCAACTGTTTACAATTGTATTCCCTGGGGTCAGGCATTGGATAGCCCTCGCCATCCCCCTCCTGTCCTTGTTGTAGTGTTGGTCACCAAGATCAGCATGGCTAGTGTCTGTCACTTGAAATGTAGGGGTAATTCCTCCCCCCCTTGCATTTCTGTAGCACCCCATTTGCTGTCACTCCAGGCAATAAGCAACAGACACTAGCCATGTCATGCCTGATAGACGCCACTATAATGAGAATGGGAGGGGGTGATAGGGTGGCTGTCTGGCAGTGCCAAACTGGCTTTGGAACCAATGGATAGTCAGGACTTCTTCCTGCCTCTGCTGCGGCTGGAGGGATGGCGATTATAACCATCCTGACCCTGTTCAAGAATTTGACACTCCGGATCAGTCCCAGAATAAAAGGTCAGTGTAGATGTGCCCTTGCAAATGGTTACTCCACCCATAGTCCTTTGTACAGAATTGGGGGATATTGATCCAACCATTCCTGGCCAAGAAAACAAAAGCATGTATTCAGAATCATGGAACATTTCATTTTGCTCCCTTAAGGTTACTCTCCCTCACAGCATTCACGTTCATAAAAAGTACTGTTCAATTATGAACAAACACTGGGAAAAGCAAAGATTATATGCAAAGCTTAGAGTACGTGACATGGCAAATATGGAAGTGAGCCTTTCTTGTCAGAGGAAAATATTTCATCTGAAAAAAGCAAAAAAACAATTTTTGGGCACCAAGTGTCAGAGGCACTCTCAATGGAAAATTAGAGAATAATTACAGGTTCATCTGAAATGCTTGGGACCAAAAATGTTTGGGACTCCAGATTTATTTTGGATTTTGGAATGCAGTAGGTTCTCAGTTAAATGGAACTCAAGCAACCGTAGCTCCCAAGTAACCGGGAAAATTTTGAAGAAATAATACATTCACAAAGCTGTGAATACAGTAAAACTGTGTTACATTACATTTGTTTTCATTTGCATTTATTTACTGTATTTCAATATTAATATCAAGTTAGAGTTAAGTATGGGGTATAGTATTAGTCCTGTTTTTAATAGTAATTCTTAAGCAACCAGAAATTACATTTATCTGGCACCTACCAATCCTCATGGGTGTCAACTAACTGAAAGTCAATTGTACTTGCAATGAGATCTCTTAGAGTTGGGATCCAAGTTTAAACAAGAAATTCATTTACTGTATATACTCGAGTATAAGCCTAGTTTTTCAACCCTTTTTTAGGACTGAAAAAGCCCCCCTCGGCTTATACTCAGGTGAGGATCCTGGTTGGCTTATATTTGGGTCAGCTTATACTCGAGAATATATGGTACATTTATTATTTTTCTCTATTATTATTGGCATTATTACATTTATTGTTTTATTATTATATTTATTATACTCTATTATTGTTGCTACTATTACATTTATTTTACTCTATTTTTTATTTATCTGATCTTATTATTATTATTACATTTATTATTCTACTTTATTTATTATTACATGTATTATTTTCCTGTATTTATTATTATTATTACATGCATTATTTCACTCTATTATTATTATTAAAAGCACATTTACATTGAAGAAGATGAGAATAATGATTTGATCAGAGTTGGACAGTCTTATCTTAAATTACAGTTTGATGCAAAGATTCAAAAACATTTAACCTACTGATGCCTCAATTAATGTAATTTTATTGTTATCTTGGCTTATACTGGAGTCAATGTTTTCCCAGTTTTTTTGTGGTAAAATTAGGTGCCTCGGCTTATATTCGGGTTGGCTTATACTCGAGTATCTACGGTATGTTTCATACACACATTATAAACATAGCCTGAATATAGCAGTGTACAATATTTGTATAGTTTTGTGCATGAAACAAAGTTTGTGCACATTGAATAATCTCACCCATCCATGTAGACAGATCTGGATTTCAAAGTATTTCAAATTTTGAAATTCCAGATAAGAGATGCTCAACCTATACTATTATTTATTTATTTATCTTTCTATCGTGTCTGAAGCAAATTGTGGGTACAGTTATAATATATATTTTTAAAAACACAAACAAAGTTAGAAAACTTGACATTATACTAGATTTCTTTTGACCAGAAGCTGGCCACTTGGAGTGCCTCTGGTGTCGCTGGGAAAAGATCCTCCATGGTGCATGTGGCAGGGCTCAGGCTGCATTGCACTAAGTGGCCTTTGGTTTGCTCTTCTCCACACTCACATGTTGTGGACTCCACTTTGTAGCCCCGTTTCTTAAGATTGGCTCTGCTTTGAGAAGCCTCCTCACAGGATCATAACACATCCGGCTATCCTCTGGGCAATGTCTTTGCAGACGGTTGATTCTCTCACACCAGAAGCAACTTGCGACTTGCAGCATGCAACCTATACTTCTAATGTTAAGGTACTCTATAATAGAAAAGGAACTTACAGGGATTCACTTATATCTCAGGTTTGTCTCAGTTGTTGACATCTGTAGATCAAACTGCTATTCTTAGTCACCAATGAAAGAAAAATCTGAGAAATTGCTTAGACAGGGTGGAGTTGGCTGGAGGACAGGAGGGAGAATTGAATACATGGTGGTCGAGATGGGCTCATGTCTTTGTTCCAAGAAAGGTCCTCATAAAGATCAAATGGATGATGTTGTGAAGCATTAAGAACTTTGGATTGTCTCTTACATTTTTAACAGCAAATGATCATGGTCCTTTATATGGCTCTCACATATAAAGGTTTTTTAGGGAGGTGAGGTGACCAGAAAGTAAGATTGACCACCTGTGCATGAAAAAAGTAATTGACCAGCAGAGAGCACCATCGCCTTATTTTCTTCCAATACTTCTCATTTGCCTTGTCAAAGGCAGAATAACAGGGATGCTCTGTGTGCATATGGCATTCAAGGGCATCCAAATAGACTCAGTGGTTTAGCTCGCCACCAGTAAAAACTGAAGTCTTCAAGCCCATAGCCAAAGGATGTCAACAACATTTGCTTCCAAATGCATTATAATGCTCTTTTTCAAGATGTAAGCTTACCAAGCATGCCATCTTGGTAAGCAACTCTTCTACATTTGGGCTGTTTTTCATGGAAAATATGATGCGCTGAAGAATGAAACACTGTTTTGAATGGAAAATATAGTATCAAGTAGAATGTAACGAATGTTTCCCCCTACATTCAGCAGGTAGTATCTGTATTTTATTTGCTGCTTGGAATGTGCTTGAATGTTGAAGTCTGAATGATGATCTTGAACTATTACATTTTTTTAAAATGAGAAATCCTATATAATAATGGCAGATAATTATTAACAATATAGTTACCTCAATAGTATAGTCGTTTCCTTCACTTAAAGTAGAACTTCTATGGCTAAAATGTTTTGTATCTTTCTAAGTATGGAACCATAACTACTTTATCATCTGCTAGACTATTTGCAAATTGAGCACTGTTAAACTTTTGAGGAGAAAGTGTTGAGCAGTTCTGCCTTTTCTCTATCCCTTTTTAGCATTTTGTCATCATCTAGACATAGACGCCTTATTGCTTCCTTGCCCTTCCTTTTGCAACGGGCATAACCCTTTTCATGTTTTTAACCTCTATATCAAACCTGAGATTATTTTGGCTTTTCTAACTTTATCCCTACACATGCTGGCAATGTCTTTGAATTTCTCTTTGGTGAGTTTTTCTTTTCCCCATTTCCTGTGCATGTCCCTTTTAAATCTGAACTCAATTGAAAATTCCTTAGGCATCCATTCTGATTTCTTTAGATGTCTCCTCATTGGAACTGTTTGAAATTGTGTGTTCAATATCTCACTTTTCAGAAATGCCCATTCATCATGAGCAACTTTCTCTTTTAGTATTCCTAACCATGGGGCTATATTCAGTCTTTCCCTCAGTGTAGTGATCTCAGTTTTCTACAAGTCTAGAATGCATGTCTGGTTATGCTTGACTTATTTATTTCATTTTTACCCCATTCTATCTCACCCCAAGGGGGACTCAGAGTGCCTGTCAATTTTGACAAACATTCAATGTCATGAGTATACAAATATTGAGTCTGCCTTGAGTCCCTCTCGGGGTAGAAAAAAGGCGTGATATAAATATTGCAAATAAACAAATAAATAAATAAATAAATAAATAAAGATTGAATAAAACATACACAATTAATGATTAAAATAAATTAAAATACAAATTAAAACCAATTAAAACATGTAAAGTATATAAACTATAACACCGATCCTGAAATCGTTGTCCAGGTTTCTTCTTATGTTGGTCCGTTTAAGTCTATTTCCCTTTAATTTCTACTCGCCAAACACCTGCTTCCATAGCCAGGATTTCATTTTTTCTGAAAGACCAGGAAGGAGGAGGCCAATCCGATGTCACTGGGGAGGGAATTCCACAGCTGAGGGGCCACCACAGAGAAGGCCCTGCCTCTTGTCACCACTAGTCACGCCTATGAAGGGGGTGGGATTAAGAGCAGGGCCTCCCCTGCAGGTCTTAACGCTTGGACTGGGTCATAGAGGGAGATACATTTGGACAGGTAAGCTGGGCTTCCCCTTTTCACTGTATAACAATCTCTGGAAGAACATGGTCAGTCTTGCCTAGTGAACCCACTACTTCCATCCCATTTACCAGGTCATCACTGTTATTTAGGATGGGATCTAAACTAACTGATGCTCGTATTGCCTCTTCTACCTTCTGGACCATGAAATTGTCTCATAAAGAGCATCACACACACAATAAAATATAATGAAAGAAAATCCAAATATATACCTAATTCCAATAATTTAGGAAAGACTAACTATAGATCTAATTAATATTCAGCTGCTGGACTATACAACATACAGCCCATTCCTAAAATGTCCTTTTATAGGATTGCCTCTCAACCTGTGGGTCCCCAGGTGTTTTGGTTTACAACTCCCAGAAATCCCAGTCAGTTTACCAGCTGTTACGATTTATGGGAGTAGAAGGCCAAAACATCTGGGGACCCACAGGTTGAGAACCACTGTTCTATAGATAGAGGAGGGTAAATGTAGGAGTCTGGAGGCACTTTTACTCACTGTGATCATACAATGTCTCTAAACTTGAATCAGAATAATTGTAATGTTGTAAATCAGACTTACATCATAATTACTGAGCTGGAAGCCCACCTTTATTTACTAATTATGGACCTTTGTACCAACATCCAAATAAATTTGCATAGGAGTGCGCCTTGATTCCCCTGCAAATTTTATT
Organism: Anolis carolinensis; assembly: GCF_035594765.1. NCBI lineage: Eukaryota > Metazoa > Chordata > Lepidosauria > Squamata > Anolidae > Anolis > Anolis carolinensis. The sequence continues at coordinate 186,442,859 of NC_085843.1, forward strand.
GCACCACAAATCCCAGCACTCACCAGCATGGGCAGTTCAACACCATCTGCAGGGCCACATGATCCCTCACCCTGTGTTATTTTGTCTCACATTGCTCAGCTTTTATAGTGACTCAAACGTCCCCCAGAAGTTCTTCTCTTGGGATGTTAAACAAGAGTCTGTGGATGTGCAGTCAGGGTTGAGCAGGCAGGCATATAAAGTCAGATCCTTTGTAGGTGCCTGCACTGTCCCTAATTACAAATCAAGTATAATTTCCTCCAGAAGCTCTTCTAGCTTCCAGGGTCAAACAGAAGTACTTTCATATTAACACAAAAGGAGGGGATCAAATACTGGTGTGAAGAGGGATGGGGAAACAAAACAAAAAGAAACCTTCTATAGTGCTGTTTCCCAACACATTTTAAAAATGGCAACATGCAGTGTATTTAAAAAGACATTTAATAGAACCATACCGTATAACCATAGCTCACATTGGAAGTGCCACATCTTAAAACAAGTTGGATTTGTATTTTTGATAATAAGTTGTAAATAAATATTGAAGTATTTTGTAATCTGCCTAAAGATGTGTTCTTTCTCTTGAGTGTTTTCTGTAAATCATTAATGGTTATACACTGTGAATTAATGCAAAGATATTTCCTTTGAAAAGTACGTTTAAAAAATTGTTTATGTCAGTTTTGTACTTTCTATAGAACGTACTGATAGCAGTGAACCATGTTACCTGACCATTTGATCCTGCTGCCTCTTTGTACCTTTTTCTTTTGGTATTGGATCAGTTTTTGCCACTGTTTTTTGATCAGTTTTGTTTTGAGCCTCAGTCCTGAGAAAAAAGTGAAGTACAAAACAATGTAATCACTATGTCGGCATTGCCTAGGTCTAAAACCTTTACTTGGTCCTGAGTGTTTTCATTGGCATACTAGGCTGAATTCCAGCTCAGAGATGTGGGAGTCTAGAGCCATGGCATGTGAAACCAAGCAATCTTTCTCAGGGATCATGAGTGATCTATGCACCTATGGCATCACTGCCCCAAAAATGTTTGCAAATAAAGTTCATAAATACTAAGTCAGTTCCAGACCGAGCTGAAAGTTTTCACTCACCAGCAGTCTAGCTATCTTTTGTCAACAGCTCACCTGGGGTGCGATGAAGAATGCCAGGTTTTCTAAATACTAATAACAGACAATCAATTTTCATGACTCATAGTATAGACATTCAAGAAGCAGCTATTAAAGCTGTTCTGCCTTAATACAAAATAAAAGTTAACTTTATCATGTGTTTCTCTGTAAAATTAACATTGCTCATATTATCAGAAACATAAATTATGTGATTCCAAACATCTGTTTTTATGAAAATTTAGTTTGAACATGTATTAAAACTCACAACAGCATTTTGAATATATATATGTGAGGGTCTAACTACTTTCTGCACAAGTATTTTAGTAGCTGCTGCTATAGCTTAGTATCTGTTGTTTTGGAGAGCTCCAGGATCAAATGCTTTTTCAGTTTTATACTCCACAAATGAAGTGATGAAAGCAATAGATTTTTTTAACTGAGATTCATCTTACTATGAATTTTAGGCCAAGCATTTTTATATGATTAAACCGGATTCAGTCTTATATATATATATGATTTCAAACATCGTGTGTGTGTGTGTGTGTATATATATATATTCAAAGTGCTGTTGTGAGTTTTAATACATGTTCAAACTAAATTTTCATAAAAACAGATGTTTGAAATCATATATATATATATATATATATATATATATATATATGAGAGAGACTGAATCCGGTTTAAACATATAAAAATGCTTAGCTTAAAATTCATAGTAAGATGAATCTCAGTTAAATTTACTGAAAATCTGTTCCTTTCATCACTTCATTTGTGGAGTATAAAATTGAAAAAGCATTTGATCCTGGAGTTCTCCAAAACAACAGCTACTAAGCTACAGCAGCAGCTACACTAAAATACTTCAGCTTGTGAAGAAAGTAGTTAGACCCTCACATGTTTTCCCCACTTCTCAGCAACTTTCTGAATGATGCAATAGTCTATTTAGGCTGGAGTGGCAGACTGTAACACAAAATGGGGCATAGCACAGCTACAGATTCCTGCTCTGGCAAAGGGTGAATTAAGAGGATGAAATTGATTTACAACATTTAACCAACATGATAAAATTATTTTGTTCAGGTCCTCGTAAAGTTTATGTGATCACCATGAGTCAGCTGCGGACACCTAGCTCTACTGATCTCATAGGGCTGTTGCTTAGATCAAGAAAGGTTAATTTGTTGAGGTTTAGGACTATATTATCAATTCCTCAGGGCAACTCTGATGCAACTTGATGTCTCTGAGTGTGAATTTCAATGGCTGAAGCTTTCTGTCACTAGTTCCTCATTGGTGCTAGCACCACATTAGCTTTGAATCTTTTTCTACAACATACAGTAGAGTCTCACTTATCCAACATAAACGGGCCGGCAGAACATTGGATAAGTGAATATGTTGGATAATAAGGAGAGATTAAGAAAAAGCCTATTAAACATCAAAATAGGTTATGATTTTACAAATTAAGCACCAAAACATCATGTTATACAACACATTTGACAGAAAAAGTAGTTCATTACACATTAATGCTATGTAGTAATTACTGTATTTACGAAATTAGCACCAAAATATCACAATGCATTGAAAACATTGACTACAAAAATGCATTGGATAATCCAGAACGTTGGATAAGTGAGATTCTACTGTATTAGATAAACTTCCTCACTGTTGTTCTTTATATGTTGCTTTTTTGTCAGAATCCTGTATATGGATTGCACATCACATTTATCAGAAATTATTCAAATATCTTCAGCAATCTGGACCTCAGAAGCCAGTGAAAGAAAGCCAAACATCTTGTTCTGTAAACACACAAAAACTCCAGATAAGGACACCGCTAGGCTGGGGGCGATGGACTGTGCTCATGAACAGCACTAGCTTCAAATTAGAAATAACAATCTCATTAGCACTATTAGCACTTTTGAAGAATATTTGGTTAACTTGAAGAAAGGAGAATTGGAAAAGAGTCTTGAGTGCCAGGAAACCCTGAGACGAAGGGCCCTGTCTAAAGCCTCAGTTCCTGGCCTGACTTATCAAATACCTGTAGGCACTTTGCGAGGAGCCTCCGGTGGCCTAGGGGATAAAAGCCTTGTGACTTGAAGGTTGGGTGCCAGGTTCGAATCCCACCTGGGGAGAGCGCAGATGAGCTCCCTCTATCAGCTCCAGCTCCATGCGGGGACATGAGAGAAGCCTCCCACAAGGATGGTAAAACATCAAAACATCCGGGCGTCCCCTGGGCAACGTCCTTGCAGACGGCCAATTCTCTCACTCCAGAAGCAACTCCGGTTGCTCCTGACCAAAAAAAAAAGCCACTTTGCGGGGCAGTGAGGCAGCAAGAAAGTGCTATCTTCCCTCTCCACCTTTTGTCTCTTTGCCTGAAGTCCATGAACTGGAGCATGGAGGAGGCCTGTGTTGTGAATGTATGAGCTCCTGTTAAAAACCCTATAGAAGCTGGAAAAAAACTACGAAAACCAAAGATATGGAATGCATGATAAAATGTTGGTAAAAAGCGAAATCATTCTTTCTTGATGCACAAAATGAGGAAAAGTCTGAATCTGCTGGCTTCACTGTTCCAGAGAATTCACTATCTCCTGACGCCTCACTGTGGGAACAGTGTAAGGGGTCGAAGAGATAAGCAATTTGTGATTACTATGCAAACAACGACTATAAGTAGCAGAGATTTTCCACAGCTAAAGTGTGCTTCAGACAGCCACTGCAACTGGGCTCCTGTTACCCTTGCAGTATGACTGATCACCTGCAGAGAAGGGTCATGTATGTGTGTATTGAATGAATGAAGTGTGTTTGAGGCCTCTTGATGTACTCGATTGTATTGTCTTAATAAAGGTTACACGCATAGTGCTGAAACCCAGATCTGGTGTCTATTGAGCTCTTATTTAGGTATTACTAAAGCTGGGACACTTATTTGCTCCGGATAATTTAAAAGAACCAGTTACCCAGGCAAAGGCCACTTTTGGTAACAGCTGTTTTTCTACTCTGGGGCTAAAATTGTAGGCTTCATGCAGGTTCACCTGGGGGTGATATTAGGTGCTTGCCTTATATGTAATCCACTACGAGCCACGAGGAGAGCCTAATAAGAAATAAAATAATAAGAATAAGAATTACTATCTGGCATTAAGAAGAGCAGCAAGTTGGCAGGAGCAGTGTGGGGAATTTATTTATTTATTTACAGTATTTAAATTCCGCCCTTCTCACCCCAAAAGGGACTCAGGGCGGATCACAATGTACATATATGGCAAACATACAATGCCATTAGACAAACAACACACACACAGACAGACACAGAGGCTATTTAACTTCCCAGCTTCTGGCTTTGTGAGAGTATGCTCGATTCCGACCACAGGAGGAGCTGCTGCTTCATCATCCACTGTGACGCCGAGTCTTTTTTTGATGGAGTACTTCCTCATCCGGTGTTGTAAATCAGTTAAATTAGCCTTCCTGCATAAGCGGTCCCTAAATTTTCCTACTTGACAGATGCAATTTTCGGGTTGCTTAGGTCAACAACGAGCAGGACTATTTTTTTTATTTTAATTGTCGGGTGCTCACTCTGACACGAGCTGGCCTCGAACTCATGACCTCTTTGTCATAGTGATTTATTGCAGTTGGCTACTAACCAGCCTGCGCCACAGCCCGGCGAAGTTGGAGGATACATCCTGAACTGTGAAGATATCTTTGGAAATGGCAGTTTTCAAATACTTTCTCTCCGCAGGGAGCAAACCGAACAATTAACACTATGTAACAAAATCTGAAAAATGTTCTGTTCCTAGTTTGAAAGTGTTATTCCTGTTTCGTTGTGTGGTACCTACTTTGAAAAACTATAGCAAAATGTGCTGCAGGATGTCCCGCAAAAACAAAATTTTGCACTTTAATAAACATTTCCCGTGTTTTTATGATAGACCCAATTAGGAAATGACATTTATAATCCAGGAACAAAAATTGTGTTACGTAGTGTAATTAATTGTCCCTTGGCAGAATGAAATGAATGAAGAGGTATATTTCTATATTAACATAAACATAAAAAGTTTCTCAAACAAACAAACGAAAGCCCTGGAACTACCTGTCTGCATTCCATTTTGATAGAGACAATCCCTTGTGAAGGGGCTATCACAACTCCAGATTTTGTGTGTGTGAAAAACAGAGATGAGGAGATTTTATGATTCTGTGGTCCTTTTTTCCTAATTTAAATTCAAGTTTGCCTCTGAATTGAATCGATCTCCAATCTAAAATGACAAATTCGGTCTTCATCTGACTTGACATGAGGGTAAGGGCTTAAATAGCCATAATGGGCTCTATGTTATTTTAGTTGCTATGAGAATATTGGTGGAAGCACTGACTCAGAGTTTCTGTTCTTTTGTGTTTGCTGTCTAATTATGTTGCTACTGGACAAAGTAAGTTAGCCACCGACCAATGAATAAGAAATGGTTATGATGGGGTAATGAAAACAAGCTGCAGTTTGATCCATTCATTATTTCTTGTTTTGAAAGAAATGAACATGAATCAAATGCTTCCACCTTGGTTCTTTTTAAAAATCCCACATAAAATTAATTCATACCTTCCCTTAAGAGAATTTTTTCCAACTTTCCTGTTATTTTCTCTACATATAATAGACGCCAGCACTGTTTTCTCAGGTTGAGCAAATTAGTCTTTAATTTTAGCTATGGCTTAAAGGACAACATTTTTGTCTTTTTGTCCTTTTGTGTTTCCTATTTTTGTTATAGTGCTAATGGAAGTTCCAATACAATAATATTAAAAATGCAAAACAACTAATCTTAAAGAGCAACCACAAATGCGGTCTGGCCAGTTATTAGAACAGCACACAAATTACTGGGAGAAAGTGTCATAATTACATTTTTGGGCAATCATCAGTAAAGAGTATATGAACTAGATAAAATGTGCATTTAAGCTTTTAAGCAGAGGCTGGAGGCTTTTAAGCAGAGGCTGGATGGCCATCTGTCGGGGGTGCTTTGAATGGCCCATGTGGTCTCTTCCAACTCTACTATTCTATGATTCTATGACTCTATGATCATACAAGAAAGCTGAGAAAGTTGAATTGGTGACATGTTTTGTTTACCTGTTTGTTTGTTAAAGGTAAAGGTTTCCCCTGACGTTAAGTCCAGTCGTGTCCGACTGTGGGGGTTGGTGCTCATCTCCATTTCTAAGCTGAAGAGCCGACATTGTCCGTAGACACCTTCAAGGTCATGTGGCTGGCATGACTGCATGGAACACTGTTACCTTCCCGCCAGAGCGGTACCTATTGATCTACTCACATTTGCATGTTTTCGAACTGCTAGGTTGGCAGAAGCTGGAGCTAACAGCGGGTACTCACTCCGCTCCCCGGATTTGAACCTGGGACCTTTCGGTCTGCAAGCACTTTAACACACTGAGCTACTAATTTTGGTAGAAGCTGCAGATTGGCATAAATGCTTGAAATCTCTTTAGGAATCTTTGACAGGGTAATCTTAAGAGCATTTTGCTTTAAAGAGGCTTAATTTCATCATATTGGTAAGATAGTATAGGATTGTCACCTATTCTTCCTGCTGAAAATGCCACTGAGTAGATGAGCACCTAATCCATACTTGTTCAGAAATTAGATTGTGTGATGACCCATGGGCCTTGTAGTCCTGCTCAGGACATTGTAATTCCTGATGAAGATGAAAACTTGGGTTTTTTACCTTCCCAGTCTGAACTGGATTCCTCTCAGCCAGATCTTTCCCAGGCAGATCTGGGAACCTTGCACCTGCAAGAAAGTTGTCTCCCAGAAGTATGTCAAACAAGCCCAGAGCCTACTTCTCCCGTATTCTTGCGCCGGGAGTTTTGTAAACAACAGAGAAGTTTGGATTCAGCTTCGCGCAGGAGTGCGAGGATTGCAGCTAAGAATGTGGCCAATTAAGACTGCTTCTCGTGAGAATCTTTGGGGAGTCTCACATCTGGTCTCAGAGTTAGCTTTCGGTTCTGATTCCCAGAGAACTGCTTCGGCGGGAAAGCTAGACTCTATTTAGGTGTTTTACCCGCGTAGTAACTTCGCGGAGTCAATTCGTCAGCCTACGGAGCGAGTTGTGTCTGGACAGCGCGCTCCGGTTCAAGCCTCGCTCCTGCTCAAGCCTTGCCTTGCTATCCAGCCTTCGCCTTGCTTCCCAGCCTTTGTTTATCTACGGACTTTGCCTTGTTTCCCAGGATCAATCCTTGCCTTGTTCCACGGATTTATCAAGTTATTCCACGGACCTTGTTCTTGTTCTTAGTTACCTTGTTCCACGTTCAAGCCTTGTTTCAAGTATCAAGTTATTTCCTAGCCTCGCTCAAGTTTCATGGACTAAAGGACCTTGTCATCTCCCCTCACTTTGCTTGGCAAAGTGAGTGTTTCGGTTATTGGATTACAACTTTGGACCTTAATATTTCTTATTGGACATTGCTTTTTTGGACTAATTCTGACCTTTCCTGAAAGGTCTAATTCTGGACTATTTTCTACACTTGTTTTTATTAACTTTATATATTCCTACAATAAAGATATTAGATAGATTCTGGCCTCTGTGTATGGTTATTGGTGCTCTGCAGCCTGGGTCGTGACAGTTTGACTCCGCCACCCTAAGCACCAATTAACCTCGGCCAGAATGTCTACCGGAGTCGTACCTGGGCCGAGCGGCCAGCCGATTACCTACACCATCGACAAGGAAGAGGTGGACCGAATCCGTGATAAGCTCAATGCACAGGATGGAGAAATAAGGGGTTTGAAGGAACACGGAGTTCGTCTTCCGGCCATGGCGTTGCCAACCAAGTTTACTGGAGAAGCTTCTAAGGTTCATGTCTTCCGTCGCCAATGTCAAGCTTATCTGGAGGCCCGTGCTGCCGAGTTTCCCCAAGAAGACATCAAAGTGGCATGGGTTTACAGTCTTCTAGACGGGCCAGCGGCCAGCTGGGCGACGGCACTGTTCGACCAAGCCTCTCCACACCTAAGATCAGCGCAACACTTCTTGGACCACCTCAAGGAGACTTGGGGAATCGAGGACAATTTGGAGGCAGCCGGTCACAAACTCCGTCGCCTTTTCCAAGGAGACAGACCTATGTCTCAGTATATAGCCGAGTTCCGAGTGCTGGCCCACAACACCGGCTGGAACGATGTAGCCCTCAGGGGACAATTCCGGGAGGGTCTCAACATTGAAATGCTGGAAGAAATCTCCAAGGTGGATCCTCCCCAGACCCTCGAGGCACTCATTGATCAATGTTTACGGGCTGAAGTCATGATTGCCAACAGGAAACAGTGGGTTCGAGGCCAGGGCAGTAGAGCCGGGGCAAAACCCCCCGCTCCCGCCAGCGTTCAGCCACGTCCGGTGTGGAGACCCCCACCGCCAACCCCATACCCCAGAGGAGGCGAGGAGGTGCCGATGCAGTTGGGCAATGTGCGTCCCAGACTAGATGCCGCCGAGAAGGCCCGTCGTCAACGCTTAAACCTCTGCTGGTACTGCGGGAACGGGGGCCACTTCGCCAGAGAGTGCCCAGCCAAAGGGAAGCCTGCCGCCCATCTTGCGGCGGCGTCCTCCACGGAGACGAAGGCGTCTGAGCCGACTGGCACACAGCCGGCGGGGGAAGCCAACGACCGGGTGTAGAGAGGCTCGCCAACCCGGTCAAAAAATCCATCCAAGAGCCGCCAACCGGGGTCCTGTTCCTTCTCGTGGTCACATTATGGTCAGCAAAAAGGGGACCCGTCATGATCCACGCCATGATAGACTCTGGAGCTACCAACAATTTCATCGATAGAGAGTATGCCGACTCTCTGGGATTACAATATCATGATTTCAAGAATGCCCGTGTGGTGCAAGCCATAGACGGCCGTCCCCTCAAGACGGGCCCCGTAAGTCAGTGGTCGGAACCCACCAGGATGTGGATAAGGGAACATATGGAAGAGATATCCTTCTTTGTTACCGAGGTCCCCCATTTCCCTGTGATTTTGGGAATTCCATGGCTGACTCTCCACGACCCTAACATCTCCTGGTCCAACAGAGAACTGCAGTTTGCTTCACCGTACTGCCAAAACCATTGCCTCGTAGCCAAGGTATGCCATGCCACAGACACCGAGCCCATCATCACCTTGCCAAAGAAGTACTCCGAGTATTGGGATGTATTCAATGAGAAAGAAGCCGAAAAATTACCCCCACATAGACCTTATGACTGTGCCATTGACTTGGTGGAGGGGGCCCCGATCCCGCGAGGGCATCTCTACTCCCTGACTGAACCAGAGCAAGAAGCTCTCAGGGAATTCCTAGAGACAAACCTTCGCAAGGGATTCATCAGACCCTCTCAATCCCCAGCCGCCTCCCCAGTGATGTTTGTGAAGAAGAAGTCAGGGGAACTACGCTTGGTGGTGGACTACAGAGCATTGAACAATATCACCAAGCGGAACAGCTATCCCCTGCCCTTAATCTCGGATCTACTGGATCGGCTTCGAGGAGCCAAGGTTTACACCAAGCTGGATCTTCGGGGGGCTTACAACTTAGTTCGCATCAGGGAAGGGGACGAGTGGAAGACCGCCTTCCAGACCAAATTCGGATTATTTGAGTCCCGAGTTATGAATTTCGGTTTATGCGGAGCCCCCGCAACGTTCCAGCATTTTGTCAATGACATTTTTCAGGACTATCTAGACAGGTTCTTGATAATCTACCTGGACGATTTTTTGGTGTTTTCCAGATCACAATCAGAACATGAGAACCACGTCAAAATGGTGTTACAACGATTGCGGGATCATGGACTTTATGCCAAGCTGGAAAAATGCGCTTTTGATCTACAAGAGGTAGATTTCCTTGGTTACCGCATCTCGCCTCTAGGGCTTTCCATGGATCCAGCCAAAGTTTCAGCAGTATTGGAATGGCGGGCGCCAACTAACAAGAAAGAGGTGCAGCGTTTCTTGGGGTTCGCGAACTACTACCGCAAGTTCATTCCAGATTTTGCCCGCTGGTCCGACCCCATCACTAGCTGCATCCGTGGAAAGCAGCCTTTCCGCTGGACTGATCAAGCAGAGAAAGGGTTCCAGCAACTAAAGAAACTATTCACCTCCCAGCCAATTCTACAGCACCCAAATCCTGGAACCCCTTTTGTGGTGCAAGCGGACGCCTCTGATGTGGCAATTGGGGCTGTACTCTTACAACCGGTGGGAGATCACCTCCACCCCTGTGCCTTTTATTCTCGTCAACTAACCACACCAGAGAGGAATTACACCATTTGGGAAAAAGAACTACTGGCCATAAAGGCAGCCTTTGAAACTTGGAGACATTGGCTAGAAGGGGCCAAATTTCCCATTGAAGTCCACACTGATCATCGTAATCTAGAACATCTAAGAACTGCCCGCAAACTAAATCAGAGGCAGCAACGTTGGGCTTTATTCTTTGAACGTTTCAACTTCCAGATCCATTATGTGACCCCAGCCCAAACCAAGCAAGCAGACGCCCTGTCACGTAAACCGGAATACGCTGCAGGACGCAAGGAGACCTTTGAATCCCAACTGCTACAACCTGAGAACTTTGCCACGCTCACGGTGGGGAACACCAAATCCATTCCCATTGGTTCAACTTCCCCTACTCCAGGACCCATCTGTGCTCAAGAAATCAGGGCTAGTCAGCAAGCAGATGCCTGGGCGCAGGACCAACTTCGCCAAGGTCTGCATTTCCCCTTTTCGCTTAAAGATGGGCTGCTCTGCTATAGAAATCATGTTTATATCCCACCCGGACCGGGCAGGGAAAAAGCGCTTCGTCTGTGTCATGACTGCAAACCAGCAGGACACTTCGGACTATTTAAAACTATGCATTTGATCCTAAGGGATTTTTGGTGGCCCAAGATCCGCAAGGATGTGGAAAAATATGTCAACACCTGCCCAGTATGCCAGCGCTCCAAGATACGAAGGGAGAAGCCCTCAGGGCTTTTACACCCCCTTCCTACCCCATCTCGCCCATGGGAAATAATTTCCGCGGATTTCATCACTGACCTACCACCTTCCTGTGGATTCACCACGATCTTAGTGGTGGTGGACCTATTCACCAAGTTAGCCCATTTCATTCCCTGCGAAGGCCTCCCCACGGCCAAGGAAACTGCGGATCTATTTCTTCAACATGTTTTCAGACTACATGGATTGCCCAAGAGTTTAGTCACAGACCGTGGATCTCAATTCACCTCTCGTTTTTGGAAGGCACTACAAAAACTATTGGGCATAGACTCTCGCTTATCTTCAGCTCATCATCCCCAAACAGATGGGCAAACGGAGCGCACCAATGCCACTTTGGAGCAGTATCTTCGCTGTTATGTAAACTATCAACAGGACAATTGGGCTTCTCTGTTACCACTGTCTGAGTTTGCCTACAACAATGGAGTTCAAGCTTCTACAAAAGAAACGCCGTTCTTTGCAAACTACGGCTTCCATCCACGTTTCTTTCCCCCTGTCATTGAAACTTCAGAGGTTCCCGCAGCAGAGGATTGGCTGCAGGAACTCACAGCGGTGCAACAACTTTTGCTCCAGCAACTGGACCAAGCCAAGGAGGACTATAAACGCCACGCTGACAAACATCGCCAGCCGGGCCCTGAAATCAAGGTAGGAGATCGGGTTTTCCTGTCCACTCGCTTTCTGCCCTCCCACCGCCCTTGCCGGAAGTTAGATGCCCGTTTCATTGGTCCCTATCCAGTGGTGGCGCAATTAAACCCCGTGACTTTCAAACTCCAACTTCCGCGTTCAATGCGCATTCACCCAGTGTTTCACCGTTCCCTGCTCCTTCCGGCGGATGGTGTGCGACCTGATACAGACCAACCGGCCCCCCCTCCTGTTTTGATGAATGGGGAGGAGGAGTTCGAGGTTGAGGACATTTTGGATTCTCGCTTTCACCGCCGCCGCCTACAATATCTCATTGACTGGGTGGGTTTTGGCCCTGAGGAACGCTCTTGGGAAGACGCCTCCACAGTCCATGCTCCTGATCTAACCCGTCGCTTTCATCAGACCTATCCCACCAAACCGCGACCTCGCGCCTCGGGGAGAGGGCCCCAGTTTGGGAGGGGCCTTGAGGAGGGGGATAGTGTGATGACCCATGGGCCTTGTAGTCCTGCTCAGGACATTGTAATTCCTGATGAAGATGAAAACTTGGGTTTTTTACCTTCCCAGTCTGAACTGGATTCCTCTCAGCCAGATCTTTCCCAGGCAGATCTGGGAACCTTGCACCTGCAAGAAAGTTGTCTCCCAGAAGTATGTCAAACAAGCCCAGAGCCTACTTCTCCCGTATTCTTGCGCCGGGAGTTTTGTAAACAACAGAGAAGTTTGGATTCAGCTTCGCGCAGGAGTGCGAGGATTGCAGCTAAGAATGTGGCCAATTAAGACTGCTTCTCGTGAGAATCTTTGGGGAGTCTCACATCTGGTCTCAGAGTTAGCTTTCGGTTCTGATTCCCAGAGAACTGCTTCGGCGGGAAAGCTAGACTCTATTTAGGTGTTTTACCCGCGTAGTAACTTCGCGGAGTCAATTCGTCAGCCTACGGAGCGAGTTGTGTCTGGACAGCGCGCTCCGGTTCAAGCCTCGCTCCTGCTCAAGCCTTGCCTTGCTATCCAGCCTTCGCCTTGCTTCCCAGCCTTTGTTTATCTACGGACTTTGCCTTGTTTCCCAGGATCAATCCTTGCCTTGTTCCACGGATTTATCAAGTTATTCCACGGACCTTGTTCTTGTTCTTAGTTACCTTGTTCCACGTTCAAGCCTTGTTTCAAGTATCAAGTTATTTCCTAGCCTCGCTCAAGTTTCATGGACTAAAGGACCTTGTCATCTCCCCTCACTTTGCTTGGCAAAGTGAGTGTTTCGGTTATTGGATTACAACTTTGGACCTTAATATTTCTTATTGGACATTGCTTTTTTGGACTAATTCTGACCTTTCCTGAAAGGTCTAATTCTGGACTATTTTCTACACTTGTTTTTATTAACTTTATATATTCCTACAATAAAGATATTAGATAGATTCTGGCCTCTGTGTATGGTTATTGGTGCTCTGCAGCCTGGGTCGTGACAGATTATTTCATTGGAAAATAATTTGGTCATGCATTATGCCGGTCAAAGGTTCCTAGGTGGCATTTTGGAAACAGCCCAATGAGTTTTAAGCGATATACTCTTACAAGTGAGAATAACCAGGCCTGATAATTCACTGGATGGAATTTGGAAATTGGGAAGAAAGTTTGAAAGGAACTTGTAAGTAGAGTTGTGTGCGGAACCCGTTTTCCTTAGTTACATTCATACTTTCGTTATCTTCAGGAGCACGTAATGTCCTGTTTTGTTTTGCAAGAACAGCCTAAAGACACTGTGGTAAGTAAACGAAAACTGCTTTACTTCAGAAAAACATAAAGTACAGCACACTCAGTGGAATAGTGAAAAAGAAAGCAAGGAAGTATTAGGGCAAATGCAGTCTCTGATACAGTCTCAAATCAAATAGCAGTCTTACTTCAGACAAAGAAACAGCAATAAATCCAGATGCAGACTCGGAGCAGGCACACGGGGAGCGAAGGCATTAGAGTCAGTTTGTTACCAGCAAGAGCTGGCTGCACCTGCTTCTGCTTTATAGCCCTGGGTCCCCTCACAGCTGCTAGGACAGTTCCTACTTACTCAGCTGCATTTCTGGCAGCTAACCTACTGAACGGCATCTCTGCTCTGTTTCCTTTCGCCTCTCCTGAAATATAGGTACTTGCAAAATCTCCTTCTCAGATTCCAACTCACCCTCAGATTCATGAACAAGGAAGGAGGCTCTTCCTTGGAGGCTTTTAAACAGAGGCTGGATGGCAATCTGTCGGGGGTGCTTTGAATGTGATTTCCTGCTTCTTGGCAGGGGGTTGGACTGGATGGCCCATGAGGTCTCTTCCAACTCTACTATTCTATGATTCTATGATTCTATGTATGGAGTGCAGCCTGCCTGCAGCTGAGTACCTCTCCTCTAGAGTAGAGAAACAGGCAAGAGAGGCCTCTTTGAAGTGTGCACAAGTGCCTGAAGCTGAGTGCCTCCTCTAGAGTAAGAAATATAACTTGCTTGTTGCCACCTTGCCTTGGAGAGAATGTGTGTGGTGTGCAAGCCCAGAAAGCACTGCCTGAAGCCGAGCACCTTCTCTAGAGTAAGAAATAGAACTTGCCTCCTTGCCTTGGGGAGTGTTTGTGTGGCATGCAGCCTGCCTGCAGCTGAGCGCCTCTCCTCTAGAGTAGAGAAACAGGCAAGAGAAGCCTTCTTAAAGTGTGTGCCTGCCTGCAGCTGAGTGCCTCTCCTCTAGAGTAGAAACAGCTTAAATGCCTATGATGGGAAGGGGAGCCTGGGAAGCCCCACCCATAATGGGCTGATAGATCTTTCGGCACCCCAGCGCAAAAACAGATATCAGCCCTCTGGTTTTTGGGTGGCTCCCAAAAAATGGAACAGGGCCTGCCACCGAAAGCCAGGACACTAAACGGGTCAAGGTTTACCCCAAAAGCACAACTCTGCTTGTATGACGAGTTCATGATATAAAGAAAGAATTGAGCATCCTGCTGTAGGATATGGCTCTAAATCCAAAGCTGGGATCCCATTCTAGAGACTCACATTACTTCCCTCAGACAGTTTGCATGAAAAACGAAGCACACAAGTTGTATAATCTTGGGCAAATCCCATAGATAAAGAGATAAAATCAATTTGGCTGCAGGGTAAATTATACACCAGATACAAAGAACTCAGAAATTGCAAGTGTGGTAAAAGATCGCAGTATTTATGGCTGTAACCTTGGTCATTGGTTTTCCGGTTATCCAGGACCGATATTCTGCAACCTTAACCCACGGACAGGAGGAAAGCGGGGGAGAGCTTCTTTAATAGTGGGGGTGGGACCCTGGCAAGATACGTCTTCAAGGATGACCAGCTATCCCATGACATTTCCTCGCTTTTCTCCACTTCTTTCTGATACCTTCAATCAGTAGTCATGGGAACACCCGGAGCCCCCAGTAGCGCAATGGGTTAAACCTTTGTGCCAGCAGGACTGCTGACCAAAAGGTTGGTGGTTCGAATACGGGGAGTGGGGTGAGCTCCCATCTGTCAGCTCCAGCTTCCCTTATGGGGACATGCGAGAAGCCTCCCACAGGATGGAAAAACATCCAGGCATCCCCTGGGCAATGAACTTTCAGACGGCCAAGTTTCTCACACCAGAAGTGACTTGCAGTTTTGCAAGTCGCTCGTGACACGAAAAAAGGGGGTAGAACACCCGACTCCTGAAAATGGACTTTTCTCTCTGTCTTCCCACACTGATATGACGGAAGACCTCTGGGAGAAGGCAGTGAGAAAACGAAGAATGTATGGGATGAGGTCCCTGGCAATGAATGGTCAGCAGCTACAATTTTTATTCTCACCCTTGATTGGGTTTCTTTTTAATTCTAGGGCATATCAGAAAGAAAATTTCCCTTCTTTTCCTTCTTTTTAAATATATTTAAAGTGCTATAATGCTACAGTGAATCAGTGAAATGGCAGATTTGCGTTATAGCTCTATAAATCTACAGCTCAGTAAACCTCCTAATTAAAAAGAAGAATATGACATACTTTTGCAGTTAAGATATTCCTATGAACAGCCACCTAAAAGGAATGAAAGGATGTTGAGCTGACAACTTGGAAACCCAAGGAGCCATACTGTGAGAATCCTGAAAAAGCCCTATAAGTCAATCATACTGGGGTAGCAGAAGTGATCCCATGTGTTTGACAGCCAGTGTTGCTTGTTATTCACTCTCCCAAATAAGACCAGCATTCCTCTTGAAAGCAGGATTGGCCATAAAAAGCCTATTGCCTTCTTTATGGCCTTCTCAGTACCAGGTGAAACTTGATTTTATTTGCCGAGGGACCCATTCTGGCTTAAAAATAAATAAATCTGTGATCTTCTGGGTTCTTGGTATCTGGCACACAACTGATCATGGGAATGAACTAGTTTTAGTCTTTGAAAAAGTGTGTATGTTGAAATGCCACTCATTTATTTTATTACTATACTTACAGTATTTGGGAAATGTATTTTATAGCATGTACTTCTGGGCAGCCTATATAAATATCTATATAAATAATAAAAGTGAAAATGTGTATGGGTGTATGTGGTTGGGGTTTCCACTTACACAGACAAGCTCCCACTTCCACAAATAGCTACAGTTCTCACTACACAGGAGACACCAATGGCCCTCCCTCCAATAACACTACATGTTATAGTGAATGCCATGAACAGGTCCAAGAACCCGGTCAATGTCCTCCACGCAAGTGAAGGATTTCATATGGGGACAATTTCATACCAGATTTTCTATTTTTCCTCCACCAAAGACATCCCAGTGTTCCTTACTCTTTCAATTGGTGTGGAATTTGCATAATCCCTCCTACTGCCTCTCCCATAACCCTTTCCTACTCTTTTCTATAGTGCACAGCAAACAGAGTAGAATTGATCAGCAACTGAACATATTGGAAGGGTTTGGGGGACTGACTCAACCTGATGGACGCTGAGTTGTTGTATGTTTTCCGGGCTGTATGGCCATGTTCTAGAAGTATTCTCTCCTGATGTTTTGCCCACATCTATGGCAGGCATCCTCAGAGGTTGTGAGGTATGGAGAAACTCTAGAACATGGCCATACAGCCCGGAAAACATACAACAACTCTGTGATCCCGGCCATGAAAGCCTTCCACAACACACTGATGGACGTTGTAATTCACCCTGCATTAAGACAGAGTACTGTGACCCCCACCTACAATGGACCTGGACCACATTTGGCACACAGAACCTCCATGACCAACAAAAAATACTGGAGAGGTTTGGAGGAAATTGACATTGGTTTAGAGCAGGAGTCCCCAAACTAAGGCCCGGGGGCCGGATGCGGCCCATCAAAGCTATTTATCCGCCCCCCACGGCACAAGGGCAGAAGTGGGTTGGGCTAAATGACCCAAGGGGTCTCTTCTTCTCTTACAACCCTTATTATTATTATTATTATTATTATTATTATTATTATTATTATTATTATTATTAACATTGAGGCTGGGTGGCCATCTGTCAGAGGTGCTTTGCTTGTGCTTTTGGTGCAGAGAGGCAGAAGGGGATTGGACTCAATGGCCCAAAGGGTCTCTTCCAACCCTCTTTGTTGTTGTTGTTGTTGTTATTATTAATTATTATTAATTATTATTGTTTGGCGGCCAACTATAGTCCGGCCCTCCAACGGTCTAAATGATCGTGAACTAGCCCCCTGTTTTAAAAGTTTGGGGACCCCTGGTTTAGAGGAATTGCAGCTCACATCCAGAGAGCACTGTGAACCCAAAGAACAATGGATCTGGATTAAACTTGGCATGTATACCTGATATGCCCAAATTTGAGGTTTTTGGGGGTTATTGTCCTTGACATTTGGGAGTTGTACGTACTGGGATTTAAAGTTCACCTGCAATCAAAGATCACTCTAAACCCCACCAAAGATGGACCTGGACCTAACTTAGCACATGGAACCCTCATGTCCAACAGCAAATACTGGAGGACTCTGGGGGGGGGGGGGAATTCACCTTGATTTGGGGGATTTGTAGTTCACCTACATCCAGAGAGCACCGTGAACTCAAATGATAATGCACACGTGCCTGATACGCCCAAATTTGAATACTGTAGGGTTTTGGAGGGATAGATCTCAATTTCTGGGAATTGTAGTTCACCTACAACCAGATAAACTCTGAACCCCACCAATGATTGACTTGGCACACAGAACCACCATTACCAACAGAATATACTGGGGGTGGGGGAACCAACCTTTATTTTTGGGAGTTGTAGTTCACTGACATCAAGAGACACTGTGCCCATCACTGATGATGAATCTAGACCAAACCTGGCACACAGGACCCCCATGATCAACTGAGCCTACTGGAGAGAATTGAGCGGGACTGACCCACCAAGCTGTGGTTCATCCTGCAGCCAGAGAGGACACTGAAACTCACAAATGATGCATCTTGAGCAAACTTGCCCAACATAACAAACTTTAGGTACTGATGGAATTTCTCAGTGTTAACCTTGCATGATGTTGCATTTTGTACAATTAAAAAACTGACTTTTTCAAATAACTCAGGCAACACAAATAAAGTAAAATAAAATATCTTAATTTCAGAAAGAAAGGAAAATAATGTAGTTAAAAAAACAAACGAACAAAAATCCAACTCAGCTCCCAAATAAATAAATATCAGAATAAGAAAAAGGAAAATCAAAGTACAAAATGCACAACCCAATCTTCTCCTCCAGGCAGCTCTCCCTTATCCAGCTCTGAGCATCCACAAAGAGAAAGAAAGCTAGGCTCATCAATTTTAACAATGTCCCTATCACTTCCTCAAAGCACAACAGTTGGAAAAGCCCCCATAAAATGTTTCCCAGGATGGAGCTGTCACTCACCCAATCCCTACCACAGCCTTAGTGTTTTATTGGAACAAAACCTAAAAGACACGATATTTTGGCACTAGAGTCTCTGCATTTCTAAAAGTGAAGCTCCAACAGGACTTCAATTGGCTTTGGATTTGGTTTTGCTAGTTTCAGAGGGAAGCTCTCTTTGGCTCCGGTTTCATTTATACAGTCCTATAATACAGTCTGAAGCTGCATTATATGATCTGTGTAGACTCTATAATATAGTTCAATGTAGTTAAACATGAGTCTGCACTGACCATATAATGCAGTTTCATAATAATAATAATAATAATAATAATAATAATAATAATAATAATAATAATAATAATAATGCATTATCTAGCAGTATAGATGAGGCCTCTGAAAACAATTTAACCTGTCTGAAGGTAATGCTTCTGCTTTGACTTCAGAATTCAGCCAAATTTGAGTGCATTCTACCTCTGTAGATTGAGACAGCTCTGTTGGGATGCCATCTGTACCTGATGATTTATTACTCCTAGTGCCTTGAGTATAGCTTCCATTTCAATGTTCTGAAATTTTGATTAATCTTCATATTGTTCTCATTGAATTAATGCATCAAACTTTCATTTTTTATATTAATAGTTTATAGTTTGTGCCATAATCTGCTCCTAGTCTTGTTTTTGTGGAGATAATGGAGCTTCTCTATCTTCTACTTCCGACTATATAATCTTTTATTTTTCTCTTGACCATAAGGTGAAATCCATATATGTAATCACCTCTTGGGTTGCCTGAAGAATGTGTTTGCAATGAATAGACTGTTGGCTTCAAATATTCAATCAGCCACTCCCCTTCTTCATTTCTTGATTCCAGGTCAAATTTTCCTACAATCTTTGATTCTACTATGTTTCATACTTTTGCATTCTAATTGCCTATGATTAATAAGAAGTCCTGTTTTCAGTTTTGATCAATTTTCTCCTGGAATCCAGCATAAATTATTTCAATTTAATTCTTTTTGGCCTCTGTAGTTAGAGCATAAACTTGAATTCAAACTGAAATCTTATTGATATTATTTGGTCAGACTTTGACTTATATCCACTGATTGCTTTTGCTGCCTCTCTCTTCTCTATTAATGCCACCTCATTTTTCATTTAAATTTCATTTACTGAGTAAAACACCGCATAATTATCTGACTGAAAACGTCACATTCCTGTCCACTTTACTGAAATATATGGAGTTGCATTTTCTTGGCAAAAGGATTCAGAATGCATGGCTCTTTAGGGGTTGCAGAACTGCACTTTCTTTTATCCCTCACCATTGGCTATGACTGTTATCACAGTCCAACAACATCCCTCTGTGTATGGCGCAATGGGTTAAACCCTTGTGCCACTGAACTGCTGACCTGAAGGTTGTTTCAGCTGCTGACCAGAAGGTTGGCAGTTCAAATCCGTGAGATGGGGTGAGCTCCCATTAGTCAAGCTCTAGCTCCTGCCAACCTAGTTGTTTGAAAACATGCAAATCTGAGTAAATAAATAGGTACAACTTCGGCAGGAAAAGGCAAAGAGACGCTCTAAGCAATCTTGCCGGCCACATGACCAGGAGGTGACAACGCAGGCTCCTCGGCTTGAAAATGGGGAAAAGAACCTCCCCAGAGCCAGAGATGACCACCGCCTCCAGAAGCTGGAAATGAAAGGAGAAGCCTTTGCCTTTGTTTGTATGTCTCATTTGTATTTGACTGAAAAGGCATTGAATATTTGCCTAGCTAAATGCTGTAATCTGCTCTGAGTCACCTCGGGGAGAAGGGCAGAATATAAATAAAGTGTATTATTATTATTATTATTATTATTATTATTATTATTATTATTATTATTATGCCCAGCTCAGTCTTATACTGGAGATGAGTTAATGGGAAGAAGAACACATGCAAGAAGAGGCTACAGTAGTGCCAGGTAATGTGTATGGAAAGCCAAAAAATGACAACAATAATTAATAACGAAAACTAGGCAAAAAGATACAACATCTACAGTGTATAGTATCTATATGCTGCCTCACAGAGCATGGGAAACAAAGATAATGACGTTGAGTCAAGTACAATTTGACAGTTATCAGAAATTTGGTGGCATGAGACGATTGGAAATAGTGACAGAACGCTACTTTGTTCTAGTAGAGAAAGAGAGAGGAAGTAGACTTATATGGAAGTAAGGCAAATTAATGAATCTAATAATGGAAACCCTTCCAAAAACACAAGGAAAGGACAGAAAAAGAGAAAAAAATGATTCACTTCTTAAGAGATGGCTCAGCCAGCTGAAATGAATTGATAAGTTGCTTTGTGAAATTTTCATTGCAGAAACCTTTTGTAGAGGGAAAATTTGGGAGATTCAATTGTATAATGCCTGAATCTAATCTGTTTTGAGTCTGGTGTACTTTGCAATTAAACACGTTTTATGATAATAATCTTCCTATATATTTGGATGTGCTCTCTTTTCAGATGCCAATTATGTTGTGTATAGGTACTAGGCTTGCCTAAGTCACATAACAACCAATCTATCTAATAGTCTGCACAGTGGACCAGAGAATTATTGGGCACAGCTTAGGGAACAGAGCCCAAATGTGAGGCTTTGGTATTTCCTCCAAAGTCTCACAGCTTTCTTTTTTAATTTTTGGCAATCTTGCTCCCTGCAGCTCAATGTCAAGTATTTAACAGCACAAGCAGAAGGCAGAAAGTTGCTATGTTGCCAACAGATGTTCTAGGGAGAGTTTTACTTTTCTTCAAAATGCATTGCCTGATCCTTAACCTGCTTGAGGACACAGATCCCTTTGAGAAACTGGTGAAAATTACAGAGCAAGTTTCACCAGAGTAATTTTCACCACTACCACCACCACAATATATTACTTGACTATGAACACTCTCACCTTTGCAATAGTTTGTAGTTAAACTGGACTTTGTTCAGTACTATTTCACACACAAAATCCCTCCACCAGTAATTTTCAAAGTAACAATTTTTTTTCATCTAGTACACAACTCCCTGAAGCTCATCTATGCTTGGTGGGCCACAGCTTTAGAAACCCTGCCATAGGGGTTATGAAATACATCTCTTAGTTTTGGCACAGGTCCTTTCACCCGAGTGTGTTTCTGTGCTCATATGAGAGAGTTGATAATTGTGAGCGCTCCCTAAGAGAATCTGTGGGGCCATGGGATACAATAGGCAAGGTTTGAGGGTCTGAAACTGTAGACTTTAATAAAGCCACTGACAGCAAATAAGAGTCTGACATGTGACTCAGATTACCGACAACAAGGGCTGCTTTGTAGCTCCATCTGCACCCTGATCTGGTCCCATACAGTAGCTGAAAGAACAGAACAAACTGCGACTGCCTTCAGTAAATACAAGAAGACTGACACAAAGGCAACTGAACAGACCAACTTTGTGCAGCTCTGGTACAGCTGAGCTGCCCTCCCACCTTCCCTTGCCCTCACTCATTCTTCTGCTCTGCCTTCAAAGCTTTCTTCCCACTGGGAATAAGGTGCTACCTAAAGTTAGCATGCAGACCTGTAAAAGAAAGCCTGATCGTTTTCTCTTTTGCCTCAGAGTTGCCAAGGAGAGGGCATAATTTGAAGCTGTAAAGTTATAAGTGCTTAAGGCTTTGAGCTTTCCAACTTGAAGGAACTCCAAGAAATCATTTGCAGGATTCCAGGCATGCTGGCTGACACACATGCAGGTAAATTCCTTTCCATGGAGGGGAAGTGTCATTTCTTCAGTCCAAACTGACCACTGCTTTCCAGAAAGAAGTATACTATTGGGCTGCCGTGTTCTCTTTAACTGTAGTTATGATTTTTTTAAAAATCCAGAACAGTCTAATACATACAGGTAAAGGTAAAGGTTTCCCCTGACGTTAAGTCCAGTCATGTCTGACTCGGGTGTGGTGCTCATCTCCATTTCTAAGCCGAAGAGACGGCGTTATCCGTAGACACCTCCAAGGTCATGTGGCCGGCATGACTGCATGGAGCGCCGTTACCTTCCTGCTGGAGCAGTACCTATTGATCTACTCACATTGGCATGTTTTCAAACTGCTAGGTTGGAAGAAGCTGGAGCTAACAGCGGGCGCTCACTCCACTCCCGGGATTTGAACCTGGGACCTTTTGGTCTGGTAGTTCAGCAGCTCAGTGCTTTAATACACTTCACCACCGGGACTCCATATACATACAAACACTATGTTAAAACCATTTTTGGAAAAGTGCCCTCTCTGCACAAAAGAGCAATACAGTTGAAGGCACAGTAGCTTGCATTTCTTAGGGTGAGTCTATACTGGCTGCTAAAGCTGGGGCCCTGGAGGTGTCCAGATACACTCAATAGAACCCATTGCAACACCATGTTGCCATCTGGATGACCCAAGCAGGCTGAGCCTTCACTGGTCACACTGGATTGTCACCTCATACTCTCTTTCACTGCTGCTCCTATCAAATTACAGAGCTTCCCTTGAGATCCTGGCTACTGTAGGCATCTCTGCTGATGTCAGAATGGGGCTTCTGCAAGATGAGCAAGAAGGGAGATCATTTCCCTTTCTCCTTACTGATCACACGGGCATCCCATTCTGATATCAGCAGAGGTGCCTGTGACAGTCAGGAGCTCTGATAGAACTTCATAGCCATCTGTAAGTGGTGGCAGTGACATGAGCCGTATAGAGTTGTGTACGGATACCGTTTCCGTCAGTACCTCTGTTTCCTATGGTACTTTTGGGAGCACATAATGGGAAGGGTCCTCCCAGTAAGAAAATCTGCTCAACACTAAAGCAAGCGAGAGCTGATCATCGGTTCCCTTCTGCTTTCGGGAACACGTGGTGCTCCTCACGCAGCACGCAGAGAACTGCCACGTGTTCTTCATGTGGGCCAGTTCTTCAATTGGGCCAATTGGAGAAGAATGCTATGATGTGGCTCACGCAAGCTCCATCTATTTAATGGGGCAACCACCTCCATTGCTCTCAGCTGTGTTGCGCCTCGCCTTCTGCCTGCTTTGCTCACCGCTCCTCATTTTAGCTCTGCTGCTGTGCTGCTCTCAGTCTCCGCTTGATTTCCTTTTATTTTTGGCTTGGCTTCCTTTTTATTTTATTCTTTTTATTTAAATGGAATAGTAGGAGGGAGTTGAGAACGGGTGGGTGCTGAAAGTGATGGAGCTGTTTCTATCTAGACCATAGGTCCATATCAAACCCAATCCAGTTGTCCGGGCTGCCACACAGTCCCAGGATACTCTGGCATCTCCAGCAAGCACCAGTGTTGTCTCAGGAAGTTACTCATCATAGTTTATGCTCTGCCACCATTTCAAAAAAGGCCGGAAACAGTGGTAGGGCAGGGAGAGTAGAGAGGAGCCAATGCTTCTTTTAGGTTCTCCCAGGATGGACTAAGCTCTTGTTTTTTGGCACTCTATGCAGAGAAGGGGATGGTTCCTTCTTTGGAAAGAGTTAAGTTATAGTACTGACAGTGATCTGTGAATAACTTAACCCAGCATTTAAGGGGTAAAGGAGCCGCAGTAGCACAGTGGGATAAACCACTAAGTTACAGAAATTGCTGATCAGAAGGTCAGCAGTTCGAATCCGCTGATGGAGTGAGCTCCTGTTGTTAGCCCCAGCTTCTGCCAACCTAGCAGTTCAAAAACAAGCAAATGTGAGTAGATCAATAGGTACCACTTTGGCAGTAAGGTAACAGAGCTCCATGCAGTCATGCCGGCTACGTGACCTAGGAGGCATCTATGGACAACACTGGATCTTCGGCTTAGAAATGGAGATGAGCACCAACCCCCAGAGTTGGTCACAACAAGACTTAATGTTAAGGAGAAAACTTTACCTTTTTTAATTTAAGGGTTGTTTTTTGACCAGCATTTTCAGACTTGTCCATTGTCAGGGGAAAACCTTTACCTTTTTTGCATTAGTATATAAAGTAATAATGTAATGCCAGAATTAATGCTAAAATTATAACTTAACTAAATAACTTGTGTAAAATTAAGTGGCTTGTTATATTAAAAAAACACCCAATTAAATTGATGACTTAACTGACTTAACTGATTACTTTCAATCTGTTCCTAATGCTCTGCTCATTTCTGCAGTTATATCATTGCTGGAAGTAGAGTGGATAGGCATGAATGGCAGGGACTTTCTGGTAAGACTCAAAGCACTGAAATATGGTGCACAAAGAAGTTTATCTGGTTCTATTGTGGCACTCCTGATGACAAGCAGCTAAGATCTCTGTCCCCCAGCACTTATTTTTAGGCACAAGTTTTTGTAATGGTTTTCCCCGCTACTGTTTATATTTTGTTTGGAACTGTTCTACAATTTAGTTGTGTTATAACAATGTTTCTTATGTTTCAATTGTGATAAAGGCACTTTGGGTATATTTTTTGGATAGAGAAGTGGATCTAAATGCTGTACAAATGCTCTTCCTTTTTGAGGACCTTTGGGGGATATTTTCTATTTACTCTCCTTTGACTACTTTAGATTTTTTTTTTGCTTCTGCAGTGAGAGAATTGGCCGTCCGCAAGGACGTTGCCCAGGGGACGCCCGGATGTTTTGATGTTTTACCATCCTTGTGGGAGGCTTCTCCCATGTCCCTGCATGGAGCTGGAGCTGAAAGAGGGAGCTCATCCGCGCTTTCCCCGGGTGGGATTCGAACCTGGCAGCTTTCAGGTCGTCAACCCAACCTTCAAGTCACAAGGCTTTTATCCCCTAGGCCATCGGAGGCTCCTACTACTTTAGATATCAGTCAGTCTTCATTATATCTATTTTTCATGGAATTTAAATACAGGTGATCATTTAAAACAGGATAAAAAAATCCTATCAAGATAAACTGTTCTCCTTGTGGCAGGATCATGTTAACCATGAGCTCCTGTCCCTACTTCTTCTCTTTTAAGTTCTTTGCTGCATGCAGCACCTTCTGAAAGGGGATTGTGCCTTGATCCTGTGTTTGAAAAGTTCCAACCCCTTTCTTTGTAGCAGGATGTAAAAAGATATCACTATTTGTTGCAAAGTAAAGATGTCTGTTCATATCATTTTTTCTTTGACTTGAAAAAAATAAGTTCCTGTTTAATGAACTGGCAACTTTGGTAGTCTTGCTATCACTTTTTTTCTGACTTTTCTCAAATTCTTAGTGTTAAAGTGGGCAATGAGCTGAGCCTTGGGAGATTTCCAGAGATGGAAGCAAAAAGGCAGAAAATCAGGCTTAACCGAATAGGCATCTCCGCCAGTTTTGCACCCAGCAGCCCACTTTGGGCCTTTGCTCTGCCATGGAGTGGCACTGGAGTTTGGAGCTGTCATTGGAAAAGAGAGCAAATGGTGTGTATTCCAGACAAGGAGTCTCAGACACGGTGATCTTCAGGTAGGGAAAAAGTGGTGCCCCTGGAGGCGCTCAGATCTCACATGAGAATCTGTTTGCATCTTTTAGGCACTGAATGAAGGGGAAAAGAACCACCGATAACACCAATCAAAAGCAATTTCCCTGCTGAAAGGTGGCCTATCGAAGGCGGAGCAGTCAGAAGCAGCTGCATGCCACTGTCGTCGGAGTTGGCCAGGTCTGTCAATTAAGAGAACACAGAGCAATCTGTGAGTGCTGAAAGGGATCCCTTCAACCTGCTTGGCGGCTGAGAGACAGGCCTTTTGTCTGCCTGCATGTCTCAAATAGTTTCAGGGTGCTGATAAGAAGGCATCCTATAAAAACTGGCCTTATATGGGAGCTCCGGCATACCTCAGCCAGGGCAGAGGAGGTGGGTGGTAGAGGAGGTAACAGTGCACCTTGGTGCAGTTGGGAGCAAGCTAGTGACAGATGCCTGATTTGGTGGTCCTGACATAAAACCTGCTGTCACAAACTCTTGTTGATAGATCGAGTAATTTATCCTCCCATCTCAGTGAAGTTTCATAATGGGCTGGGGAGTTATGATAGCACTGAACAGAGGGGCTGATGGCTTGCTGTCAACAGGTAGCCATGCTGGTGCTGAAAGCCGCTTTTAGTGGGAAGCTGGACAGACCACCAGTGTTCCTTTGAGCAGTGTATAGGTCAGGACTTGAACCCAGAACAGGCAGGGGACAGGGAGCAGTCAGCACCAAGGAGTTCCTGGAGCAGGATGCTTTCTGGCTGAACTAGGTGAATATTGGCTTGTCTATAGTCATTTAAAAGGAGTGCCCGGTGTTAAAGCGCTGAGCTGCTGAACTTGCAGATCGAAAGGTCGCAAGTTCGAATCCGGGGAGAGGAGTGAGCGCCCGCTGTTAGCTTTAGCTTCTGCCAATTTAGCAGTTCGAAAACAAGCAAATGTGAATAGATCAATAGGCATCGCTCTGGCAGGAAGGTAACAGCGCTCCATGCAGTCATGCCGGCCACATGATCTTGGAGGTGTCTACGGATAACGCCGGCTCTTCGGTTTAGAAATAGAGATGAGCACCAACCCCCAGAGTTGGACATGACTGGACTTAACATCAGGGGAAACCTTTACCTTTACTTATAGACATTTACAACCAAGGTGTCAAGAAAAAATAATACAAATCCTTCCAAATTCTTACATTTTGGTGATTATTCATTAGATATACACATAGTATCTTCGGGAATCAACAGACTTGCCAGTTTTTATGATGTTATATGTGTATATCCATGCGTAGAACAAAAGTTTGTGTTTCTCTAGCCCAGTGGTTCTCAACTTGGGGTCCCCAGATGTTTTTGGCCTACAACTCCCAGAAATCCCAGCCAGTTTATCAGCTGTTAATATTTCTGGGAGTTGAAGGCCAAAAACATCTTGGGAATCACAGTTTGAGAACTACTGCTCCAGCCCTTCATTTATACCCCTCCTTTTCCAAATAAAGGAGACATGTTAAAAAGTATGTTAAAAGTATAGAGATTAAAATTATACAAAAGCATCAAAGGTATAGATATAAAAGTTATTATAAATAAACCATATACCGTATATACTCGAGTATAAGCCGACCCAAATATAAACCAAAGCACCTAATTTTACCACAAAAACTGGGAAAACTTATTGACTCGAGTATATGACAAGGTGGGAAATGCAGCAGCTACGGGGCAATTTCAAAAATAAAAATAGATATTAATAAAATTGCATTATTTGAGGCATCAGTAGGTTAAATGTTTTTGAATATTTATATAAAACTGTAATTAAAGATAATAATAAGACTTTAATAAGATAAGACTGTTCAACTCTGAATACCTTTATACTCGAGTATAAGCCGACCTGAATAGAAAACGGCCAGGACCCTCACTCGAGTATAAGCGGAGGGGAGCTTTTTCAGCCCTAAAAAAGAGCTGAAAAACTAGACTTATACTCGAGTATATACAGTACATTGTCACGGTCAGAATCACTGCAGTGTTGTGTGGTTTCTGGGTTGTATGGCCATGTCCTACAAGCAGGATCCTCTGAAGATGCCAGCCACGGATGCAGTAGAAAATGCTGCTAGAACATGGCCATACAGCCTGGAAACCACAAAACTCTCCAAACTATATACATTTATAAATTTAAAACATTACACATCAAAATATTAAAATTCATTTTAAAAAACTATAGGCAAACCTTCAAAACAGCATTGCACAGCATTAGAACTCTATCCCAGTCAGTTACTAAAAGATTGAGAGCATAATAATGTTTTGACTTGCTGATGAAGAATATCAATGGGAGAAACATCCTGGCCTACCTAGAGAGGGAGGCTTTTTTCCTTCTTCCCACCAGACAAGCCCAAGAAGATCATGGGACAGAGAGAAAGGAATCTCTAGAACATCTTAGAGCTCTGATGGGCTCATAGTAAAGGTAAAGGTTTCCCCTGACATTAAGTCCAGTCATGTCTGACTCTGGGGGTTGGTGCTCATCTCCATTTCTAAGCCAAAGAGCTGGCATTGTCTGTAGACACCTCCAAGGTCATGACTGCATGGAGCTTCGTTACCTTCCCTCCAGAGCGGTAACTATTGATCTACTCACACTGGCATGTTTTTGAACTGCTAGGTTGGCAGAAGCTGGAGCAACAGCGGGCACTCACTCCGCTCCCCGGATTTGAACCTGGGACCTTTCTGTCTGCAAGTTCAGCAGCTCAGTGCTTTAACACACTTTGCCACCGGGGCTCATAGAGGAAGATAATTATGGAGCCAAATTGTATAGAGTTTTATAGATCAAAACCAGCACTTTGGATTGTCTCTGGAAACAAACTGGCAGCCAATGGAACTGTTGCAACAGGAAGGTTTTGTGCGGCTGCAGCTCTTTGGGCCAGCTGACGTTTCTCAGTGCTTTTCAAAAGCAGCCTCATGTACAGCACATTACAGTAATTGAAATGGGATGTAACCAAGGCATGTGTTACTTATGCCCTCATATGGGGGCGAATTCAGGGGCATGCCCCAGTTCGCCTATCCATTTACGATGGAGCCCACCGACTCCCATCCAATGATGCATTGCAACTTCAGTCGTGAAGTTGCAATATATAGAAATTGGAAATACAATAGCATGGATAATTTAGACTTTGGTATTCCAATAAATAGCATTATATTTGATGAGTGGCTAAGCCAAAATATAGGAAAATGTTGACTATATCAATGTCTTCATTGTCCCCTTTAAAGTTAATGTAAATGATATCCAGCCAAGCAATTGCATTACCTTTCCGCAGTTGTGAGATTGCATGCCCCTGTAAGGCAAGAGCCTTTGACAGTAGTAGTGCTGCTGGGGTCTCCTATGTCAGACAGGTTTTTGCTGAGGAGCCAGGCTAAAGATGCCAAATAGGTACTGGGCAGAAGCTGGCAGAGGATCTCTCAGAGACAATTGCAGTGGCATCATAGCTAACACTTGCTAATACTGTGCAGAAGAAGGCAATGGGAAACTACTTCTAAAACCTTGAAAACCTTATGATGAGACAATCCAGTCCATTACAGCTGCCAAATTTTTGTAACCTTGTATTATTTGGGATCATAAAAGTGCTACTCTTTGCAATGTGCAGACAAATATAGAAGTTGTAAAGCTGGAACAAAATTTTAGAAAACTTCAGCATTTTGAGCTGACCTTTCAAGTGATAAAAAGATCTACAACCACAGTAAATGGAAACACCATTGTGTGTCGTTTAGCCCTGAAAAGCCTTTGTCTTCATTTGATTAAAACTGTCTGTTTGTTTTGAATCACATAAAGGGGAAACTATTAAATACAGTCAAACTGATAAATGACTTCCATACAGTTGTTATAAAGAATTTATTCTAAAAGACAGTGTCCCCTGAAAGTGGAAGCAATTCTGGAATACACACACACACACACACACACACACACACACACATATGTATATACATATATACATACCCTGTTTCCCCGAAAATAAGACATCCCCTGAAAATAAGACCTAAGAGAGGTTTTTCTGAATTGCTAAATAAAAGGCCTCCCCTGAAAGTAAGACCTAGCAAAGTTTTTGTATTGAAGCATGCCCGCCAAACAACACAAGAGAATGCAGGATTGGTAAATGTACATGGAAATAATGGCAGTAACAAGAAATTCTTGATAGGATTCATAGTTTGTCCGGTTATGCTGGTTTGTGATGACAACTACCGTACAGTATATAATAAATGTTCATTTTTTTTGTTCAACAATAAATGTGAATTCTTAAGGGAGATGGAAAATGTTGGAAATGCGGCAAACACATAGGAGATTTTATACACATGTGGTGGGCGTGTAAGAAGATTAAAAAAATTGGCAGGACATCCATAAGGAAATTGAGAAAATATTCCAAATAAAATTTGATCTAAAACCGGAGTACTTTCTGTTAGGAATAACAGATTTTCAGATGGATTGTAATACGGAGAAGCTTTTTCACATACATGGTTACGGCTGCCAGGATATGTATAGCAAAACTATGGAAAACACAAGACACTCCGTCAATAGAAAAATGGATGCTGAGACTACTAGATATTAGAAATATGGATTTATTAACACAAATAATATCGCAGAACACACCACCAAGGAAAAAAACAGATTGGGATAAACTGAAACAGTATTTGACAAACGAAAAAATAGAAACTAAGTAATCCTTAGGCTCTAGGTCGCAGACAGACTGGTGCAGGCACTCTTTTTGATGTAAAGAAGATGTACTCGGCAATGCAGAAGACCTGGAAGGGAACTCAATTTTTGGTTGGGTTTTCTTCCCCCCCCCCCCCTTTTTTTTTTCCTTTTTTCCCCACCTACCCATCCCCTGTTTCTTTCTTTCTTACTTTCTATCTTCTATACATTGTTCTATCACTTTTTATGTATATTGAAAATCATAAATAAAATAATTAAAATAAATAAATAAATGTGAATTCTTCTTCATGGAAAAATAAGACATCCCCTGAAAATAAGACCTAGTGCATCTTTGGGAGCAAAAATTAATATAAGACACCGTCTTATTTTCAGGGAAACGCGGTATACATATATACAGATAGATAGATAGATAGATAAATATGTAAAAGGTGAGGTCAAAACGAAATGGTAATAGATAAGCAGGGTAACATGGGGTATGCATGTGCTTCCCAGGGATTTGCTGGTCACATGTGGCCCATGGTTGCCCATTTAAGCTCTAAGTGCACTTCTGTTTAAAAAGCCACTGGCTTAAGTTACTACTCTTGTGTTATCCTTATTCTTGTGCTCCTTTTAGTGGGAAAAATCTTTGGGGCAAACTAATCTTGAGAAATTGAAGACTCGTGATGTGCTCTGTTCCTTTCCTTTGCTTAAAAGCAACTGCAGTGACTAGATTCTTCTCAAATCTCAGTGATAGGCAGGGAAGGTAGCACTTCTTCAGTGTTTACCCCTTTTTAAACCTCTTTAGCTAATAGCAACTGGGTGAAATGATGTAGAAAGGAAGCATTAACTCTCATGCCCTCAGAATCATTCTCAATCCAGTTCCAAGGTCCAGGACTGCTTTTAAAAATGAACGATAGGTTCAGAAATGGAGACATAGATCTCCAACTCCATTGGGCTCTTTGTATTACCTGCACAGGGTAAGTTGCATTGGGGTCTACAGCAGGCATGGGCAAACTTCAGCCCTCCAGATATTTTGGACTTCAACTTCCATAATTCCTAACAGCCAGTAGGCTTATTGATTTATCATGTCAGAAGCAAGTTGAGGGTACAGTTGTAATGTATTTAAAAACACAAAAAAGTTAAGAACTTGGCATTATGCTAAATGTCCTTTGACCAGAAGCTGGCCACTTGGAGTGTCTCTGGCGTTGCTGTAAGAAGGTCCTCCATTTTGCATGTGGCAGGGCTCATGTTGCATTGTAGTAGGTGGTCTGTGGTTTGCTTGCATGTCGTGGACTCCACTTTGTGGCCCCATTTCTTAAGGTTAGCTCTGCATCTCGTGGTGCCGGAGCACAGCATGTTCAGCACTTTCCAGGTTGCCCAGTTTTCTGTGTGCCCAGGAGAGAGTCTCTCATTTGGTAACAACCACTGATTGAGGTTCTGGGTTTTAGCCTGCCACTTTTGGACTCTTGCTTGCTGAGGTGGTCCTGAGAGTATCTCTGTAGATCTTAGAAAGCTATTTCTTGATTTAAGGCATTGGCAAGCTGGCTGGTATCAGAACAGAGGATGGGATGGAGATGTCAATGCCTTGGTCCTTTCATTATCGGCTGCTACTTCCCAACATATGCTAGGTGGTGGAATACCAGCTAATCAACCTCTGTACATGGCATTCATTGACCTTGCAAAGGCATTCGACACAGTTAATCACAGCGTTCTCTGGACCATCCTCCAAAAAATCGGGTGCCCTGACAAATTTGTGAACATCCTGCGGCTCCTCCATGATGACACGATGGCAACTGTCTTGGACAGCAACGGCTCCCAAAGTGACCCATTTAAGGTGGAATCAGGTGTCAAGCAGGGATGTGTTATTGCCCCCAGCTTATTTTCCATCTTCATCACTATGATACTTCACCTTGGTGATGGGAAGCTTCCCACCGCTGTGGAAATCATCTATCGGACAGATGGCAAGCTATTTAACCTCAGCAGACTGAAAGCCAAAACCAAGGTCACCACAACATGTTATAGAACTGTAATATGCCGATGACAACGTAGTCTGTGCACATTCAGAAGAAGACCTACAAACGACTCTAAACACCTTCGCAGAAGCATATGAGAAGCTCGGCCTCTCACTGAACATCGAGAAAACCAAAGTGCTCTTCCAACAGGCACCAGCTAATCCCTCTGCAATGCCAGGAATACAGCTTAATGGTGTAACATTAGAAAATGTTGACCATTTCCGCTACCTTGGCAGCCACCTCTCCACAAAAGTCAACATCGACACTGAAATGCAACACCACCTGAGCTCTGCGAGTGCAGCATTTTTCAGAATGAAGCAGAGAGTGTTTGATGACTGGGACATCCGTAGAGAGACCAAGGTGCTTGTTTATAAAGCCATTGTCCTCCCAACCCTGCTCTATGCCTGCGAAATGTGGGCGGTCTAAACGTGGGCGGTCTACAGACATCACACCTAATTCCTGGAGCATTTCCATCAGTGTTGTATCAGAAAAATCCTGCAAATCTCTTGGGAAGACAGGCGGACAAATGTCAGCGTGCTTGAGGAAGCAAAGACCACCAGCATTGAAGCGATGCTCCTATGCCATCAACTTCGCTGGACTGGCCACGTTGTCCGAATGCCCGATCACCGTCTCCCAAAGCAGCTACTCTTCTCTGAACTCAAGAATGGGAAAAGGAATGTTGGTGGGCAAGAAAAGAGATTTAAAGATGGGCTTAAAGCCAACCTTAAAAACTGTGGCATAGACACTGAGAACTTCGAAGCCCTGGCCCATGAGCGCTCTAATTGGAGGTCAGCTGTGACCAGCAGTGCTGCAGAGTTCGAAGAGGCACGAATGGAGGGCTTAAGGGAGAAACGTGCCAAGAGGAAGGCCCGTCAAGACAACCCTGACCGAGACCACCTTCCACCTGGAAACCGATGTCCTCACTGCGGGAGAACATGCAGATCAAGAATAGGTCTCTTCAGCCATCTACGGATCCATCCCCAAAATAGTGAAGATGGAGGACCATAACTACGAGGGATCGCCTAAGTAAGTAAAGTAAGTACCAGCTAAGCCAGTGGTTCTCAACCTGTGGGTGCCCAGATGTTTTGGCCGGCAACTCCCAGAAATCCCAGCTAGTTTACCAGTGGTTAGGATTTCTGGGAGTTGAATGCCAAAATATCTGGGGACCCATAGGTTGAGAACCACTGGGCTAAGCAGTATAATTTTTCCAATGGTGTAGGCCTTAGACATCCTGTGATAATGTGGCATGCCTCATTAAGACCCACATCCACTGTTTTAATGTGGTGAGATGTATTCCACACTGGGCTTGCGTACTCAGCAGCAGAGAAGCAAAGAGTAAGGGCAAGTGTCTTCATTGTGTCTGGATGTGATCCATACCTTGTGCCAGGAAAGGAAAAAATCTTCTTCCAGTAGCAAATACTGGATGTAAAATTACTAATTTGCCTATTGGTGGCTAATTCCATCTGTATACTGTTGATAAACAAGCTTGTTCGGATGTATCCTTGGTTAATCCCTTGCAACTCCAATGACTGATTCCTCCCCTCCCTCCCCGCATGCTCACATTGGCAAGGAAAGAATTGTGCTCCTTTGCCATTCTTAATGACTTTGCACACCACCTTTTATCTCCAAAGCTCCTGACCAGCAAGGTAACTCAAATCACCACCAAACCATTTGTGTCTCCATTATTTTCCCTGGTTGTCTCCCTCCTTGCAAACAGCCGGAATTTCATGAGAGAAAAAGAGACAGAGGGAAGAAGAGAGAAAATAAGAGATGAAAAGAGAGAAAAGGAGAACAGGAGAGGCACTAAAAGCTCATTTTCCTGGTAATTTACTCTTCTCTTCAGTTGGGTCCTGCTGCTCAGAAGCCTATTCCTGTTACAATATTAGATATAAACAAGTAAACTGTGTAATGGATCACATTAAGCAGCCCCTGCATCTTGAGGCAGGATTTAATTTGCATGGCAGATTATCTTGTCTGCAGTAGGAGAGACGCCCTGGGGCACTGCCTGCATTAATAGGATCTAGTGTCTTAAAATCCATTAAGTCAATTGAGTGGACCAGTCTATAATCTCATTTCAAATACAGCGTGAAAATGCTTAAACACTGGCCTGGTGACATTGACAGCAGCGGAGAAGTGGCTGAAGGGATGCTGGAAACCTCACTGTACCATATTGCCTGCCTGCCTGCCTGCCTGCGGCAAGGGGGAGGGCGAGGGGAGGGGAGGGAAGGGAAGGGGATGCTCTTTTAGCTAACTCCATTTCAAAAGAGCCTGCGAGCAGGAAGAAGTGGCCCAGAATGGGACGCAAGGACTGTGGAGGAAGCACAGCCGGGCTACGGTCCAAGTCATGGAGAGCTCTTGGAACCAAAGCACATGGCTACACAGAGATCCTACGCCTAGCAAAAGACACAGGAGTGACAACTTTATTATGAAGCAGACCACATTTTCTCTTTTTACATAGTGCCAGTTTCTGTTATACGATTATTTTCAGGTATATAGTTTCAAAATCATTTTGCCGAGCTTGTCATAGGTTCTTACCTCCCATGTATCTTTTTAAGAACCCACAAGACCAATCTTGATCTGAGAGAGAGAGCAGGCATGTGGAAAGCCGTTTATATACCCATGTAATTATTTATTTTAGGTACAATGTAATTACTATAGGTAAAGTTTACCCCTGACGTTAAGTCCAGTCATGTCTGACTCTGGGGGTTGGTGTTCATCTCCATTTCTAAGCCAAAGAGCCGGCATTGTCCGTAGACACCTCCAAGGTCATGTGATCGGCATGACTGCATGGAGCGCCGTTACCTTCCCACCGGAGCAGTACCTATTGATCTACCCATATTGGCATGTTTTCGAACTCCTAGGTTGGCAGGAGCTGGAGTTAACAACGGCTGCTCACGCCGCTCCCGGGGTTTGTACCTGGGACCTTTCGGTCTGCAAGTTCAGC
Source organism: Anolis carolinensis (assembly GCF_035594765.1). Lineage (NCBI taxonomy): Eukaryota > Metazoa > Chordata > Lepidosauria > Squamata > Anolidae > Anolis > Anolis carolinensis. The sequence continues at coordinate 186,478,264 of NC_085843.1, forward strand.
AGCTCAGTGCTTTAACACACTTTGCCACCGGGGCTCAGTAATTACTTTAACGTTTAAAGTATAGTAGAGTAATTACTATACATATATACATATCCCTGCTTGGTCATGGAAAATGCATGGAATGACTGTGGGAAAGTCACATTCTCTTAGCCTCAGAGGAAAGCAAAAGGAAACACCCTCTAAACCAGTGGTTCTCAACCTGGGGTACTCAGATGTTCTTGGCCTTCAAATCCCAGAAATCCTAACAGCAGGTAAACTAGATGGGATATCTGGGAATTGTAGGCCAAAAACATCTGTTGATCAACTATTGATCGTATCCTCAGCTGCTGTAAGAAAATCGCACAGACTGACTACAAACAGAGGCACAACAACAACAACATGTGGCCCAAATGATTCTTTGGAACTTATGTCACAAGTACCACCTCCCAGCAATAAAGAACTGGTGAGATCACAAACCTGCAAAGGTAATGGAAAATGACCACGCAAAAATACTGTGGGACTTCCGAATTCAGACTGACAAAGTTTTGGAACACAACACACCAGACCTCACGGTTGTGGGAAAGAAAAGGTTTAGATTATTGATGTTACCATACCAAGTGACAGTCAAATTGATGAAAAACAACAGGACCTCAAGATCGAACTGCAAAGACTCTGGCATAAACCAGTACAGGTGGTCCCGGTGGTAATCGGCACACTGGGTGACAAAATTACGATCTGTCAACTGCAAAAGGCCATCTTACTGGGATCTGCACACATCATCTGAAATACATCACACAGTCCTAAACACTTGGGAAGTGTTCGACTTGTGATTTTGTGATACGAAATCTAGCATATCTATCTTGTTTGCTGTGTCATACAATGTCGTTGTGTCAATAATATTAATAATAGTAATCCTAATAATAATAATAATAATAATAATAATAATAATAATAACCCTAATAATATCCTTTATTTATACTCTACTTTATCTCCCCGGAGGTACTCAGAGCGGATTACAGTACACATATAAGGCAAACATTCAATGCCTTTTACACTGTGAACACAGCAATATACGATACACAGACAAAAGTAAAGGCCTTTCCCTTTTTCATCTCCAGTGTCTGGAGGTGATCCTTGTTCCATTTTTCCATGCTGAGGAGCTTGTTGTCTGTAGACATCTCTGATCGGTTGCAGGCATGTCTGAGGTCTGCATGAGGCACTCCTTTTACCTTCCCGCTGAGGCAATACCTACTGATCTACTTTCATTGCATGCTTTCAAACTGCTATATTGACAGAAGTTGGGGCTAACAGTGGGAGCTCACCCTGACTCGCAGCTTCAAACTGCTAACCCTCTGGGCAGCAGATTTCCTGCAGCTAGCGGTTTAATCTGCTGCGCTACTGTGGCCCCACAGGGTCAACATTAATCAGAAACAAACAGGCACACAACAACAACAGCACCAGCAACAACAACATCATCTATATTGATATAGCTATTTAACTTTTTTAATAAACTAAAAGCCACAGAAGCAACAGCAGATTCAAAGACTGAGAAGAATATGTGCCTGATGCTTAAAGGACAGCAAGGTAGGTGCTCGGTGTTCCTCATTGAGGACAATATTCCACAGTTGGAAACTACCATTAAAAAGGTCCTATGTCTGGTAGATATTTACTTCACCTCATATGCTGGATGCTGGAATAGTGCAATTATGAATAGGAAATGTGGGGAAAGAAGTCCATGTATAGGTTAAGGATCTTATCACACATATAGCAGAAAGTGGCTTTTCAGAAGACAACCTGTGGTTTAAAAAGGCAAGATGAGGACAGGATACATACTGAAGCTATACCCACCCCATCACACTGGATATTCCCTTTCTGTATCTAATGAAATAATGTGCAGAGGGATAACTCCTCCCTATCTATCAGATGTTTCCCCTTGTCACTGTCTTCCCTTGGGGTGGTGGTGGTGGCGGCGAGATTCTCCAAATGAAAAAACACAAACACCGCTTTTTAGTCCTTCTGAGCTATACAGTTCTGATTTCTTTAGTAAAAAAAAGAAAAGAAAACAATCATGGGGAAGTGGATTAAAATGTGGTATTATAGTATTTAGGACTTCATCTGATAGTCTTCAGGCTCAGTTTCCATATGCTTGTTGCACCTCAGCAGGAGTTCACCCTGCTCACAGCACCCACCAAGAATCCAAACGTGATAGTAAAACATTTTATTGATAAAAACACATATAAAAAGGGGAAAACACCATAAGAAATTGGAAGGCTAAAATCCAAGAGTTAATAAAGGAAGCAAGTCACACAGGCAACAAGCCAAACCAAACTGGTAATAGGAAAACAATCCAAAGGCAATAATCCAAACAGCTCAAAGCTGTTTCAGTGACAAAGAACAGCAATCCCAGAATCCAACATGAGGGTAAATCCAGGAAACAAGGCTTAAAACATGAACATGAATCCCAAAATAAATCTATAAAACAAGGAGTAACACATGAGCATGAATCCAAAGGTATATCCATAAAGCCAGCATCAAAACATGACATGACTCTTGAGTCTTGAACTAAGGCCTGGACTGGGAATGAGAGAGGAGTTCTTCACATAGATAGCGACGTTGCCTGATTTAAAATCCCAACTGAACTCTCTCTGATTTAAGGACTACAAAACATGAACACATTTCTTTGACCTTGAGGGGCCTGCTTCTGCCTTTCTTTCTCCCATATTCTTTCTGATTCTTGCACCTGAATTTCTGCCACCTCAGGTATCTCTAAGCCAGCTATTCTCTCGGATGAGCTGATATTATCATAGGTTGCTAAACTCCTTGTGGGTGAAAGGCTTTCTCTGCTTGTTGGATTCCAAAACAGTTCCACTTTCCTACTCTGTCTCAGAGACAACATCTTGCTTCAAATCCCCCTTCTTTTCCTCATCTACAAAACCATCTAGTACTCTCCCAGGCCCTGAAACCCCAATCTCCAATATCCTGGTTGAACCACAACAGCGCTTAAGAAACGGAGCCTCAAAGGAATCACAGGGCACTTTCGGTGAGACTCCAGAACTGGAGAAACTAGGGTGATGTTGGGGAAAGGTGCAGAAAGGACATAGGATGGCTAGCCATCTCAGAAGACAGAGAATAACAGTAGAGAACAGGATAAGATGGTTCCCTCTGCTTTCCCCTGTCCCGTTTGATGAAGTCCTTAAAATTTAACATAGTAACAAGAAGAAACAGGAAACACAGTAAATCTAGAGAAATGAAACACCTATGGTATTTAAACCACTTCTTTCAATGGAAATCCCACAACCTGTTAAACCAGTTATTTCAATGGGAAACCACACAATCTGTTAAATGTGACAATGATTATGCAGTCACTGGCAGAGAGGGCCAGCTTGAAATGACTTGCAAAAACTGCACCTCTGACATGCGAGAAAAAAAATATTTGAAGTACAGGTGTATATAATTTTTGGCATTTAACGTTCTCAAACTGCCCCACGTCTCCAAGCAGCGGTGGCATGATTTAGATCTAGGGGTACTGCTGCAGCAGCCCTCCGACTTCAAGGGATCCTGAAGTGGCTTATCAGGCAGGGAAGCTATGGGCATGGTTTTTTTTTCTTCAAAAAAATAAGAGCTAAGAAAAATGGTGTCATTTATCATTAAAAACATCTGACAAAGTGAGGGCTGGAGGTTAGCCTGCAAAACTCATGTCTTTTTACAAAGGTGTTAAGGGCAATCATGGGAATTACAGGTCTCAATGAGCCTCACACCTGGACCAAGAAAAATAGCTGAGTAAATCATTAAAGGCAGAGTTATAAATGTCGACTGAAAAAGAACAAAGATAATCAAGTCAGCGGAGCCAGTTCTGCTTCTGGTTGGTGGCTCTAAATCTTGATCTTCAAAGAAAAACAGAAACAGAAAAGCAGGATACTGGGATGTTAAAATCCTTCCCAATTCAGACTGAGAGTATCCTAATTTGATATCCCTCATTCACCCACCATCAGAATTAGATGTGGCTTGCCTCTCTAATACGGCCTCATCATAGGGGCCAATTTGCCCGCCGTACACCCCTTGCTCTCCCTTTTTGCCACACAGCTCAGTGCATGATATACATCTCCTTCTGGTGGGGCTTCGTGGCAAAAGGAGCGAGCAAGTGGGATGCACTGCTGCAGCAGCAACATGAGAGGCTTCCTGTGTTGCCTTTGCAATAATGTGGGGAAGCTGGATGGTGGACACTTTCCCCTGTGGGATGAGGCCAGTGGTAAGTCAGCCGATGGCGGATGTGGAGTGACAACTTCTCCATGTCCCTTCCCAAGACCCCATAGATTCATCACGATGCGTGGTGAATCATGACCTTAATGTCATAAGGTCCTTAGAAATGTTACAGAAATACGTTGGGAGAAGGTTCCTGTAATACAACAACCACTGTCCTCTTTCCATAGGGACTTGAAGATCCGGCTGTTCAAACAAGCTTTTGAGAACGCCTAGTCCCTAGTTGATCTATGCAATTTTTATGCAGCCTTGCACTTTATCCCATGCCCTTGTCCCATGGTTACAGGTTTGCACTTATCCCATTTCCTGTCCAATTGTTTACAGCCTAGCCATGTTTACAGTAGCTTACCGCCATTGGCAGATGAGCGCTTTTTCAATTGAGTTTAAGTTGTTGTTTTATATGCCTATATGCTTTTTTAAAATTGTAATTTAAATTGTGGTTGATTTTATGTTCTGTTATTAGGCACCTTGTGTTGTGTGTAAGCCGCCCAGAGTCCCTTCAGAGAGATGGTGGCAGGATACAATAAAGTAGTAGTAGTAATAATAATAATAATAATTATTATCATTATTATCATTATCATTATTAACCATGAGGTTTTGTAATGCAAAACAGAGGCATTCAATTTCTCTTGAGCAAGATGAAACAGGCTGAGTGGACAATGGGATACACACGATAGAGCTAGATATATTTCAGAGTTTGCAAAGGGTATGAGATAAATTTGGAGCCTCTGATGGCTCAGTGTGTTAAAGCGCTGAGCTGCTGAACTTGCAGACCGAAAGGTCCCAGGTTCAATTCCGGCTTCTGCCAACCTAGCAGTTCGAAAACATGCAAATATGAGTAGATCAATAGGCACTGCTCCGGCGGGAAAGTAAAGGCGTTCCATGCAGTCATGCTGGCCACATGATCTTGGAGGTGTCTACGGACAACGCTGGCATTGCATTGTTGTTTTCCATTACCCCCTCCCTGTAAGAAATATCTGTTTCCTTTAAAAGTGATTTACAGTGTCCCAGTTAATCTCTTTATTTACAGATGTTTAGTAAAAACTGGAACTGGGTAGAGTGTCTAATTGTGCTAAAATGCAGCTTTAAACAAACAAATATTTTCTTAATTCTTCCTTAGCAACTCTCTCAGATAAGGCAAGTTAAATTTATCTCATAGGTAAAGGTAAAGGTTTCCCCTGATGCTAAGTCCAGTCGTGTCCGATTCTGGGGCTTAGAAATGGAGATGAGCACCAACCCATAATCCTAACAAGGTCAAGGCTCACCTTTGTGCATGGTCTTGAGTCAAAGTGTTCAGAGTAAACATCCAGCAAGTGTTATTCTATGTCTCTCCTTCCCTCCCCCAGCAGCTTTTGAACCACATCGGTGTTCACTGGTCAGAAGTGACCAGGGAGTGCTTAGCTGCACTTTTGCAGACAGAGGAAGGGAAATTAGGTAATTCTCCCTGATCACTAGTGATTTACTTGAAATCCAGGAGATGGGTTTCATTTCTCTTAGCTGTAGAACTGCATCTGGAATACGCTATGCCTGATCACCTTCCCCTTTCTTGCCTGGCACATAAATGGCCATGGCAACATCCCTGGGGTTTGCAGGCAAGAGCAACTGGATGTTATGTGACGATATGAATACTTTTCTGCACAATATCTAAAACCAGACATACTGTACATGGAGATAATCCCCAGTTCTGCCTTCCTATGTCAATAACAGGATGCCAATAACAGGATACCAAAGCAAATACAAAAAAAATAAACATGTTAACTGGGAGAAAGTTATATTTTCATCAGACTAAAATGTGCTTGGACCAGGTTGCAAAATGCTTTATTTTCTTTAAATATAATTACCTTATGCAAACAAAAAAGGTGGATAGTGAAGTGGGAAGGAAATGAACAAATAAAAACAAAAAATGGAGAGAAATTATTGTGCAGCCAAGTGATTCCCAACCTTTTTTTGACCAGGGACCACTCTCCAACATTAGTACCAAAATTGTTATGAATTAGTTTTTGGTCAACTTTAGATTCAGTTTGTTTATTTGGGGGCACTGATTTAGAAAATTGCATTGGATAGACCACATCAGTTCTAGTATCTAAAACAGAACATATCTCACCCAGTAGTCGCCATCTGCTTACCCACAGAAAACCATATTTAATAATGTAGAGCTGATGTGGTCTATCCAATGCAATGGTCAGCTCTGTGGAAAGGAGCGGAAATAAAATAAGTAAAATAAATAAAGAGGAAGGAGGTCCGCGGACCAGATTTTTGTTCTCACGGCCCACTGCTAGGCCACAGCCCACAGGTTGAGAACCACTGACCTAAACATTAGGAAGATCTTCATGAGAGGAAGGTCTGTTCCATAGTGGAATATGCTGCCTCAGAATGTGGAATTTCCTTTATGGGAGTTTTTAAAGCAGAGGCTGGGTGGCCATCTGTGACAAATGCTTTAATTGTATTTTCCTGCATGGCAGGGGGTTGGACTGGATGGCCCTTGTAGTCTTGATTCTGTGATTTAGGGTTTTGAAAATTATCTGTGGAATACATTCCTTAATTAGGAATATATAGTTTGCTCTTCTATTTCCCCTGAACTAATTTGTGGACTTTGTTGGGTTATGGATATAAGTGAAATATTTGTTACACCTCTATAAAGCCCAATCAGTCTTTCAGGATTCGGAGAAACGATGTAACCACATCCTCCTCCCGCTAAGAATAGTGATGTTTTGCAAGCATTTAGTACAGAGAGGAGAAAAGGGACTTTGAATTCCATGAGAAGCTTCTCCTCTTGGTTGAGATATCCCACCCAGTTCCTTCCATTATGCTGGAGGTAATGTTTTCTTCCTCTGCTTCTCTCTCATTGCTAAGCAGGCAGATGGAGAAAGAGGAAAGAAGGGCAAAAGGAGATGCAGAGAGTGAGGGGCTGACTGCTGTGCTGTGAGCCTTGTGTGTGGCAGAGATTTGTGTGTGTTTGTGTGGAACAGGCACTGTTTAGATAAACAGATGGCAACAAATGGCATAAAATTATATACCCATAATGTCAGTTCATAACATTTTGTTCGACATACTTGATTTAATCGCCTAGCTGACGATTTTGCTTTTGGGCCCATATGGTGGCAAATGGCAAATGAACACTTTTACACAGCAACTCCAATCTGGTACTTTTATCACGGAGACTTGGGGAAGAATCCAGGAAAGGAGATGCAGATGGAGGCTAGATGAGCAAATGCAGTGTGTGTGTGTGTGTGTTGGCGGGGAGCAACAGCGAAGGAGGGCAGAGGGAAGGAGACATTGAGAGAAGGGAGACCAGGAATACCTTCTGAATTATGGCAAGCAAATTATGGTAGTGACCTCTAAAGATTGGCTCGGCAAGGTTTTGCAAAACTAAAGAGAAAGTGAGTAAACACAGAAGAAGTCAGCTGACAGCAGGTGAAAACTGGAGATATTTCAGGGGTGGGCAGGCAGCCACTCAATGGGTGGACTGGAAAAACTATGTGCTCAACTGGGTAGTGAAATATTCTGGGAACAGATAAGTCAAAAACCCTTTGACAAAGCAGGCATGTAATATGATTTGTCAATTCTTTGAAGAAGAAATTGCTTAAAAGCTGGAAGAATGATGGATAGGCAAAGAGAGCAGGACTGCTCATTCCAATTGTGAAATTTCAGCATTCCTTTGCATTCCCACCTAAACCAAAATGGTCATTTAAGTTCAAAGTATAGGGAAAGCGACTCACAAATTCAGACCGGATTTTTAAAATCTCATGCACTAAATCTGGTGTTGAGCAAAGGCATCTGAAAATCTAATTGGGAATGAGCACCAACATGTTGTCCAGAATATCGAAATGAGATTTGTCTGTAATACAGACTGTTCCAGAGGATTAGCTACTGTTGATTTTTATGGGACCTCCCAGAAACATTTGCAAGGGCTTTGCAAATTTTTAACTTAGACATCCCCTTTACCCTGCAAATAACTCTGTTGGCACTAACTCCTTGCAGGGTAAGGACTTGGCAGGCATGGCAGAGGTAGGAACTAGGCTTGTGCGTTTTGACTAAACCTCGATCCGTTTCTGCTAGCCGGATACCGGTAAACCCCCATATCCCTTTTTGTGCGCTAAATACTGCTACATCTGGCCCATTGGTGGGAATGGGGGGCGGGCTCCCTGGGTTCCCTTCCTGGCATAGTTTGTCCTTATATCCTTTACTAAGACCTGGATTTAAAAGCATCAGAGTTAAGGTACCTGCAATCCTTTTCCTTTGGTCTGCAGAGGAGGACTGGGTTTGATGCTTTATTAAAGCTATTTCTACTCTAGAGGAGACAGACGGCAGCTTGAGGGCTTTCTTCCTGCAAGCAGCTTCCCATCAAGCCATTTTAAGGAGGCTTCCCACTTCCCAAGTAGGGGAAGAGGAGTCGTGATCAGCTGTCACGTGGTCCCGTTACTGCCTCCAAATCAACATGTGAGAGCTGAAGTGCTTATTTTGAAAATATAGCATTGGGGGTATTCCTGTGGCTAACACTTATACAGTATGGATCCCTGTGTATACAGATTATCAGTGTGTACACTTCTACAGTTAATCGCACATATCTTACATCTGTGTGAGCTGTACACAGATAGTGGATATATACATGTGCAAAATGTATTCACATGCAATATAAATGTACTTCCACGGGGGCTCCTGAATGTAAGCCAGAAACCCCTGTACAGTGTTCCCTTACTACTTCACGGTTCACTTTTCACGGATTCGCTGTTTTGCGGTTTTTCAATAAACTCTAAAATACTATTATAAATAATAAAAAATTACCATTTACAGCCTAAGGAAGGGAGGAAGGAGAAGCCAAAGGGAGAGAAAAGGAGCCCAAGCGGCAACGGGAGGAGAAGGAGGCGATTTATCAACACATGATTGGTTGATAAAGACTTAAAATAGTGTATAACTACTAAAATAATGTATAAATATAAAAATAAATATAGTGTTCCTACTTCGCAGATTTTCACTTATTGCGGGTGGTCCTGGAACCTAACCCACTTATTGCGGGTGGTCCTGGAACCTAACCCACGCCCGGGATCTATGAATTAGTCTCCAGTTTTTAACATTGTATGTTTCATGTTGATTTTAATTATTGTTTTTTACTGATGTTGATGTTTTTATTGGGATAATTGTGTTATTGCTTTGTTATTGATATTTGATTGTTGTATCAGGCAAGGCCCCATGTAAGCCGCCCCAAGTCCCTTCGGGGAGATGGGGCAGGGTATAAAAATAAAGTTGTTGTTGTTGTTATTATTTTTATTTTTATTATTAAGTGAGGGAACACTGTACACACGTAAATATCCTTTTGTCCTTTCACAGGCATTTCTACACATAGAAGAAGATGAGACAGATTAGTGTACCCCTAATATTGCAATATTCACGTTTTTCCAATAAAAAAAATAGAAATAAGTATTTTAGGTCTTTCATAAATGAATTACTTTTTACTGGGAAAGTTACTAATACTAGGAACATTACTAATTTTGTTTAAATTTGTCATGAATGAAAATTTTAAAACTTGCATCTTATGTTTAATCTCTATGTTGAGTATTTTAATATGTATCTTGTGGAATATGTTTTAATATGTTTATTTTAAGGAATGTTTTTAGGTGAATGTGTGTTTTATAAAGTTGTAACTCACCTCGAGCTGTGAGGAGAGGTGGACAAGAAATAAAATGTATTATTATTATTATATAATTATAGGTAGTTCAATTATGTATAGCATTTTTTAAAATAACTTACCTACCAAAAGCACTTTTATGAAACTTGGAAAAGAAGAATAAACATTTCTGACAAGAGAAAAAAATGTTCATTTGCTATGAATGTTGTTGATAGTTTTAATAGCGAGGTTGAGGAGGTGCTGTTCAAAGGTCTAATGTTTGAGCTGGAGCTCAGCAGTGCCCAGCAGCTTCCTCAGCCAAGCTTGGAAGAAGAGCCTATGGAGGAAGCTACCATTTCTCAGCCCGAAGAGCATGTGCAGGCAGTCCCCAAGTTACAAACATCCAACTTATAAATGGCTCATAGTTAAGAACGGGGGTTAGACAATGGGAAGTGAGAGAAATCTACCCTTGGAAGGGAAATTCACTCCTGGAAGAGTTATCATGGGGAAAAGGTGTCTCACTGAAGCTTTATCACCGATCCTTGTTTCCACAACAAGCCAATTTTCAAAATCCAATTCTCACAGAGACAGCAAGTGCGGTGAAATCTTCTGAACAGGAGCACAAACACCACAGGGGTGTTAACACTTCCCTATGCTATCCAAAGATCATTCATCAGACGGATGGTTAAGTGTTCTGGCTCTTTTAGAAAAGTCTCAACTTCGCAGGTCCTCCAGGTTAGCAGAGAAATGAGTTATCAATAGGCAACACCTGAGACGCTAACATAAAAGATGCTCAAAGTGGCACCTTGTTGCTGGCAGCAACTTCAGTGTTTGGAATTGGTGCCCATTGGCTGGATTCTGTGGTTTGGACCTCGACTGTTTGTTAACCTCCTGTTTGGAAACGGGGTCTTGGCTTTATGACAATGAGAGCGAAAAGAGGACAGAAGCAAGAGGAACAATTAATAAAGACCTATAATTTAGCTCTCTAAACAAAACAAAATAACCACCTCTGATCCCAAGAATTGTCGATAAGGGATACCCAAGCTGTAATGCCCTTTCACATTTCAAAGTGTGATGGCTACTACCTCCAGGATCCAGAAATTAGTTACTTTGATTAAGGTAAGGTTTTCCCCTGATATTAAGTCCAGTCATGTCTGACTCTGGGGGTTGGTGCTCATCTCAATTTCTAAGCCGAAGAGCCGCCGTTGTCCGTAGACACCTCCAAGGTCATGTGGCCGGCATGACTGCATGGAACGCCATTACCTTCCCGCCGGAGTGGTACCTATTGATCTACTCACATTGGCATGTTTTCGAACTGCTAGGTTGGCAGAAGCTGGAGCGGGCGCTCACTCCGCTCCCGGGATTTGAACCTAGGACCTGCAAGTTCAGCAGCTCAGTGCTTTAACACACTTCGCCACTGGGGGCTCCCAATAGTTACTTTGATTAGAGCCACAATATTTATGATTTTACGTACAGTTGTGAAAGCTGTATAATGAAGAAAAAAATAGTTAATTTAAAATGTAATACCGGAAGTGAGTCTTGTAGATATTATTGATAGCCAAAAAGGTAGATAAATCATTTCAAAGAATAGATCAAGGCAGAGGTCTTCCTAGAAGTCAAAATGACTACCCTGAAGCTGTTGTACCTGGCAAAGACCCGTTTCAATGAAAAAGACAAATGCCCAGTAAAATTGAAGGTATTTGCAAAAGAGAATTACTGTATTACCGATTAATTGATTCAGTCAAGAGGCCCTCTGCCTTGAGTATGCAAAATCTGAATAGGGATGGGTAATATCAGGGTCTCTTGGAAGCTCCTAATTCCTGGTGTCATCATAAGTGATAGTTTGAAATTAGGAATGAATATTTTTATTTTTGGACGAGAACAGTGGTTGTCAACCTGTGGGTCCCGAGATGTTTTGGCCTTCAACTCCCAGAAATCCCAACAGCTGGTAAACTGGCTGGGATTTCTGAGAGTTGTAGGCCAAAACACCTGGGGACCCACAGGTTGAGAACCACTGGACTAGAAACTGCTATATTCAAAATGTACGGATACAACATTCCACTGGGTTTAACAGTAGAAAAAGAAGAGTTTCCCTAAAAGGCTTATTTCCTTCCCCGCCCCCCCCCCTTTCCCTCTCCTTCCCTTTGGAGAGATTTCAGTTCCATCTCCCTTCCAGTGGGGTATCAGGGAGTGATGCTGCATACAAGAGGAGGGTGGCAGCATGGAGCTGTAAAAGTTTTGGATTGTGTTGGTGGTGGTTTCCTTAAGTTAGGGGAAACATTGGTCCGAGGTTTGGGGTTGTTTCCTATTCTCTCTGCTTTTTCCTTTTCCTATTTGAAGGAAAATCAAAAAGACCTGGATGTATTGACATTGTGACTAGATCAAGTATTTTCCACATGGAACAATCATTTTTATCATGCTGTTATTGAAAAAGTACTTAGGATACCAACTTCTACAACATCCTTTAACTCATGGAAGGGTGAACAAAACCAAAACCATGGAAAAAGCAGGTGCATCAATACTCCAGCAAAACCACCAGCTGTTCTAGCCACAGAGAGCGAGTAGACTGGAAACTAAAGGAGCAGCACTGCTGTGGTGACAGGATCACTGCAGATGCTTTCTCAGGCCCAGATGTTGGAATGGACAGGGGGAAACCTGATTGGAAGCCTGAAAACTCACAAGGAGGAATCACAGAGTGCCACAGATCTGTCTTTTTCAAAGGAAGAACAAATACCAAAATGAGAAACCAAGTAGCTGTCATATCCTTGTAAAATAATATTTTTCTTACCCGTTTTGATGTTCTTACATTGAAATAAAAAATGGTTCTAGAACTATCAAATCAAATCTTTATTTACAGTCAGCGTCCAGTATAGGATTCCATCTTACACTCATCCATCCACATTAATGTTTACATTAGGTTAGGATATACATTAAAATTTAACACCATTAAATTAGAGCATGAAGAACTAGAATGGTAATGAGGATTCTCATCCAAGGAATCGTGGAAAACAGTCACAAGAGTCAGTCCCTACAAGCCCAACAACGGGAAAGACCTGGACCTTGCAGTAAGGTCTGGATCTTTGCAGGTGTTTTTTTAACCTGGGATATCTGTTTACACTGGATTAATCCAGATTGACTTGAGGTCTAGTTTTGACACCTCAGATTAACCTGTAACTCATCACGAGTTGTGGGCCTGTGTGGAAGGGCCCTTAGTATGCATTATTTTGGGGCAGTGTTACAGACACAATGTCCTGGAGCCAATCTGGAGTGTTTTACCGCCAATACAATTCACCAGGAAATTCTCTAGTCTCATTGTTATTGTATTACTACTTTATAAATGTACATGGAGCCCCCAGTGGCGCAGTGGATTAAACCACTGAGCTGCTGAACTTGCTGACTGAAAGGTCAGTGGTTTGAATCCAGGGAGCGGGGTGAGCTCCCACTGTTAGCCCCAGCTTCTGCCAGTCTAGCTGTTTCGAAACATGCAAATTTGAGTAGATCAATAGGTACTGCTCCAGCAGGAAGGTAATGGCACTCCATGAAGTCATGTTGGCCGCATGACCCTGGAGGTGTCTACTGGCTCTTTGGCTTAGAAATGGAGATGAGCACTAACCCCCAGAGTCATACATGATTAGAATTAATGTCAGGGGAAAACCTTTGCCTACCATTACCTATCAATGTACATACTTCCAGCTGTGCATAAACTCGGCTGAAATGAATGGAAGGATTGGGATGGTTTGGATAAACCTTTTCTAGCAATAATCCAGAGCAGAACATTTGTTCCCTTTTCTCTTTTGACCATGTGATTCAGATTTCAAGAGTTGTTGTTAGAGATGTTGCCCCTTCATAGAATATATGAGGTTACCAAAGAAACCTGCTTACAGGTGTATATATGGGATACATACACACATGTATGTAAATTAGGTTTAGATGTGCTGCTAAAAGAGACAGCTTGCCTTTGGCAGCAGAATTAGATACTACTAATCTCTGAAATGCATTTCTCTAAGGTCCATATTCTGTCTGATCCCTTCCTTTGCTGAGGCCAGTCAGAGCAGCTGCCCAGTCATTGCTGATTCAGCTGTCCACTCATGTAGCCTGCTGGTGCTTTTGATCTGATACAGAAATGATTGTTAGAAGCTCTGTGGCTGGAATCGCAGCCAAAGATATCCCTCAAAGGTCCTGTTTGTCATTTCCGTTCTCTACCTGTATCACCCCAGTAGAGGAGGGAAGGGATTCTAGTGACACAGTAATGATGGTGAGCTCATAATAGGGTTCTTGCCCCCTCCGCCTCGGATTCAGCCGCTGGCCCTGGAACCAACCCCCCTCCCTTTCTCTCATTTCACGCTGTATCTGGCAGTTGGCAACAGGGATTGCTGGAGAAGCTCCCTGGTGTCTCTTTTAATTGCCATTTAGTTAAATGAGAACAGAGACCTACAAATAAATGCCCCCCTCCCCATTTGCCTTCTCCCTACTGCCAGAAGCACTGCATTTCAGTCAAGTGCTCACTGGAGAATTTGCCCATTTACTCTTGTTATTTGCATGATAAAGGCAGCTGTGGCAATGCTGTGCTCAACTTGAAAACCTGCTGAAGTTGTAGTGAGCAAGGAAGGCAGGGAGACTTTGTGGTGAAGGCAATTTAAAGTTGTTGGGATTTTTTTTTTTTTTGCATCCTTTGACTCTACTCAAAAACTATCTCCAAATGTTAGTCACCTATCAATCTTTCATCTATTTTTCTTCCTGGTCCTCCTGGAGGAAGCCTGCGTTAAACATCTCCCCTCCATCCTGTTGAGTCTCCAAGGAACGATTTGGACCCTTGGCCTCAGGACAAAGGAGGTGTCTGAAATGTAACTCTATCATCTCCGTAGAAGCTCCAAGCCAAATCAATGAAGGCTGGCTAAAATCCTTTTCAATACTCCTTCAAACAACTTGCAACATTTGTTGTAGGAATCACACGCCATACATCAATCAACTCAGTGTGAGAGAGATGTGGGTTTAAAAAGAATGTTCAAAGATACTTGTAATGACTATAAGTCCCATATGTTTTGATTGACCTAAGTTGCAAAAGGCCTATGTTTGAGAAAAGGCCTGCGCTTGAGAGAAAATGCTGATGTTTGGGGAAAGAGTTGTTCCAGAGAAAAGAAGTTACTTTCAAATAATAACAATACATCAAGTCAGAACTGGTTCCCATAGGATTTCGAGGGTATACTTGCAACAAGTCAGGGTCAGTAACATGAAAGCACCATTGTCTAAAGAATCACATGTTGTTACAGCATAGAAAACCAATGGGATTGCATGATGGTTAAGATGCTTGTGACGTAGACAACATTAGACAAATGGGGTAAATTATCTTTGCAAGCCAATAAGGATATGCTTGCTAATTTCTGTGAAGGTGATAAAACCCTTACAACCATTTTGGAAATTCGGACAAATCCTTTGATTGCATGTATGCATGTTTTTGTCTCATTGCTATGGCCACACAATAAATAGTTCTCTTGCAGTTTGAAGATCCAACTTTTTGTGGTGTTTTTCCTCGCCCTCTTCACAGAAAAGGGGCCTTCTGCTTTTGAGGAGTAATTTTTACATCTTTTACATCCTTGCCCCTTCAAGTGTAGTTTGCTGAGTTCACTTATTTACAACTAGCTTGGGGACCCGGCGATGACCGGGTTATTTGAAAAAGGCATTCTTTGTTTTTGGATGTTAGGTATTCTCAGTTTAGTGTGGGTGAACTACAGTTCCCAGGTTTCTCTGGATACAGGTGAACTACAACTCCCCAAATGAAGATCAATTCCCCCCAAAATTGTGCAGTATATTCATTTGGTCACGGGGGTTTCTTTGTGCCAAGTTTGGTCCCGGTCCATCATCGGTGGGGTTCGAAGTGCTCTTTGACTGCAGGTGAGCTATACATCCCAGTACCTACAACTCCAAAATGTCCAGGCCAATCCCCTTCAAAACCCACCAGTATTCAAACTTGGGCATATTGGGTATGCATGCTGTAGTGCAGGGGTCCCCAAACTTTTTAAACAGGGGGCCAGTTCACAGTCCCTCAGACCGTTGGAGGGCCGGACTATAGTTGAAAAAAACAACAACCTATGAACAAATTCCTATGAACACTGCACATACCTTATTTTGAAGTAAAAACAAAAACAAACGGGAACAAATACAGCCTCAATGTTAATAATCATAATAAAAATAATAAAGAGAGTTGGAAGAGACTCCTTGGGCCATTTAGTTCAACCCCCTTCTGCCTTTGTGCGCCAAAAGCACAAGCAAAGCACCCCTGACAGATGGCCACACAGCCTCAATGTTGTTAATAATAATACTGTAATCATCATCATCATCATCATACATCACACAGTCCTAAACACTGGGGAAGTGTTCAACTTGTGATTTTGTGATACGAAATCCAGCACATACCGTGTTTCCCCGAAAATAAGACAGTGTCTTATATTAATTTTTGCTCCCAAAGATGCTCTAGGTCTTATTTTCAGGGGATGTCTTATTTTTCCATGGAGAAGAATTCACATTTATTGTTGAACAAAAAAATGAACATTTATTATATATTGTACAGTAGTTGTCATCACAAACCAGGATAACCAGACAAACTCTGAATCCTATCATGAATTTCTTGTTACTACCATTATTTCCATGTACAACACTTTATGGTACGTATATTTACCGATCCCGCATGCTCTGGTGTTCTGTTCGGCAGGCATGCTTCCAAACAAAAACTTTGCTAGGTCTTACTTTTGGGGGAGGCCTTATATTTAGCAATTCAGCAAAACTTCTACTAGGTCTTATTTTCTGGGGATGTCTTATTTTAGGGGAAACAGGGTGTGTGTGTGTGTGTGTGTGTGTGTGTGTGTGTGTGTGTGTGTGTGTGTATATCGTTTGCTGTGTTATACTGTGTCTTTGTGTGAATAATAATAACAAAGAGGATTGGAAAAGACTCCTTGGGCCATTTAGTCCAACCTCCTTCTGCCTTTGTGCACCAAAAGCACTATTAAAGAACCCCTTAATAATTAATTATTAATTAAATAATAATTAAAATACCATTAAAATAACCATTATAAACAAGCAAAGCTTTGGAAGCCACGCACCAGGTGAACGAGGAGGCAGGAAAGGCATGGAGGAGGAGGGAGCCGCCGCTGCGGGGACCGGATAAATGGCTTCAATGGTCCACATGTGGCCCCCGGACCTTAGTTTGGGGACCCCTGCTGTAGTGAATCTTACCTGGTAGGCCGGAAAGGGAGCCTGGATAACAGTATGGCAGGCCTCCATGTTGGGAGAGAATGTCAGGGAGGCAGCCATCTTGAGTGAGGAAGGTTGGAAAAGGGGAGGAGTTAGGAGACTCCTAGGATTGGTCAGAGGAGTGGGGAGGGGCCAAGAGAAAGAAGAGGAGAAGGTGGGAAGTGGAGAAGTCTGAGAGAGCTGGTGTGTGAAGGTGTAGGGTTTAAAAACCTAGGTTCACAGGGAGAGAGTGGAGTGCTGTGAGTTGATAGGAAAAGGTCAGACCGCAGTCTGATTTCTTTCTTTCTTTTTTAAAATAAATTTTATTAAAATTTCAAATAAAATTCACAGTGAAAGTGTGAGAACAAGTGTGTTTTTAGGAAAGAGGGGTGAAGGAGATAGGTGAAAGGGGAAGAGAAATAAGGGAGAAAGGGAATAAAAAGGAAAAATAAATAAAATGAAAATGAAAATTACTAGATACACACAACAAAAATGGGGAGAAAACAAAACACACACACACACACACATATACACACACACACATTGACTTCCATCTCTTACACAGTTACTTTAAAAAAAATGATTTCTTTTTCTTGTTTCTTTTTCTCTTAATTTATTTATTTATTTACAGTATTTATATTTCGCCCTTCTCACCCCGAAGTGGACTCAGGGCGGATTACAATGAACACATATATGGCAAATATTCAATGCCAACAGACAAACAACATATATAGACAGACACAGAGGCATTTAACATTTTTTTCCAGCTTCACGATTCCGGCCACAGGCGGAGCTGTTGCTTCACTGTCCAGTAGTGGCTGTACTTCCTCATTCCATTCCTCTTGTTTTGCTGGCAGTTTTATGATGTTGTAAATTAGTTAAATTAGCCTCCCGCATAAAGCGTACCTAAATTTCCCTACTTGACAGATGCAACTGTCTTTCGGGGCTGCATAGGTCAACAGCAAGCCGGGCTATTTAATGGTCGGGGGCTTAACCCGACCCGGGCTTCGAACTCATGACCTCTCGGTCAGTAGTGATTTATTGCAGCTGGTTACTAGCCAGCTGCGCCACAGCCCGGCCCTCAGCATCTTCTTGCATTCAATCTATAGTGTCAGTATCTTCTTGCATTCAATCTATATCAACAAAACATCTATTTAAATTAACACCTTCATTTGCTCTTCTCTCAAATAATTTTTTATCAAATCCCAGTTTGTTTGCTTTTTCGGTATACCGTGATTATTTTTTAATAAATATGTCAGTTTGTCCATATTCATTATTTCCAACACCTTATTTAACCAGCAGCTTAACTCGGGGGTTTCTTTCTTTTTCCAATATTTGGCGTATAACATTCTTGCCGCCGTAGTAAGATAGTTAAAAAGAATTTCTTTATTTTTATCTTTTTTCAATGTTAAGCATCCCCAGAAGAAAATATTTTTGGTCCAGCTATATTTTAATTTGCAACATCTTTTGTATTTTTTGGTGGATATCCTTCCAATAATTCCTCGCTTTTTTGCAGGTCCACCAACAGTGGAAAAAAAGTTCCCACTTAGTCATCACATTTCCAGCATTTATTTGAAGTTTTTTTGTAATAATTTGATAATTTTGGGGGGTCAAATACCAGCGATAAAACATTTTAATCCAATTCTCTTTCAGTTCTATTGCGTAGGTAGTTTTTAACCTGGAGTTCCAGGCCTTTTTCCATTCTTCTAGATAAATTTTTTCACCTAAATTTTTAGCCCATTTAATCATACTTTCTTTTATTATTTCCGTCTCCGTCTCCCATTCAATTAGTTTGGCATAAATTATTGATATTTGTTTTTCCCCCAATTTCATTACCTTATCCCAGAAACTCTTTCTCTTCAAATCCCAGATTTTTGTCTTTGTTATAATACTCTTTTAGCTGCATCCAGATTAACTTTTGCATGAATCAAGCCTATTTTCTTTTTTAAAAAACAAGTTTTTCTCACATCTGCTTCCAAATATTCCTCAAGTGGCAGTTTTGTGGGGCTAGGTGCAAGCCCCCTTTTGCATCTTTGCTTCCAAATGTCCTTGCTAGTATTTGAACAGAGAAATACTTTAAATAAATAAATAAAACACTTTAGTGCTATATTGATAGACTAACAATAGGGATAGAGAGTGCAAAAAAAAAAAAAAACTGCAGTGCTTTAGTGTAAGAGAAATACTTTTTAAAGTTTTCAGACAGTCCAGAACTATCATGCTAGACTAAAAGTGTGAAAATAAAATAAAGAGAAAGGGGAAAGATTAGGGTTAGGATTCAGGTTAGGGTTATAGCAGGTAAAAAATGGGACATTTGCAATCTTCTTCAAGCCTCCACTAGTAATTTGTTTGCATATGATTCTGTTTGCTTACTGTATTGCATATGTATGTTTTGATATGCAGCTTTTTTTTTACTCTATGTTTCTTGAGGTTGTGAGAGGGGCTGCAGACCACATGATTGGATCTGGGACTGCTGGAATCTCAGACCCAAGCAACACAGTACCTGAAGCTGTGCATTCAAACAAGATCTTATATCTCATTGTCATGCTAAAGTCTTTGTTCCCACAAATCATCCTCAGGCTTCTGCCAGCCAAACAGTGTCATAATAAACTGTCAGGTTGGGAAATCCTAACCATTTTCCCCTACATCTTCTGCTTGGCATATTTTATTAAATGACTCCCTTACAATCTTAACAGCACATAAACATTTATTGATTTCTTTTATAACTGAGAATTCTAACAAGTAACCAGGCAGAATTCTAATGACTGGATGACTGGGCGGAGAGCTAGATGAGAGGTGAAAGAGGCCTGCACTCTAGAAAAAGAATAAAATCACGTTGTTATAGATGTGGATACTTGGACCATGTTTAGTTGCTAACACATACAGTAGTTTAAGCCAAATAATGTCACTGGACTTTATCAGGGTGGAGTTGCAACTTTCAGTTCTGTTGAGGAAAGGTATCAAATGTATAGGGTAATGGTTCTATAGCCTTTTTTTGCAAGGGTTGGCAGGGATCATTTTACTACCCAAAGCACAATTTTAAAAATTGACTCATATGGAGATTAAGGGTGAGTCTAAAGGTAAAGGTTTCTCCCTGACATTAAGTCTAGTCATGCCTGACTGGGGATTGGTGCTCATCTCCATTTCTAAGCCGAAGAGCTGGCATTGTCTGTAGACGTCTCCATGCAGTCATGCAGTCATGTGGCCAGCATGACTGCATGGAGCACCGTTACATTCCTGCTGGAGCGAAACCTATTATCTAATCACATTTGCCTGTTTTCGAACTGCTAGGTTGGCAGAAGCTGGGGCTAATAGCGGGAGCTCACCCCACTCCTCGAGTTCGAATCAGCGATCTTTCAGTCAGCAAGTTCAGCAGCTCAGCAACTTAACCTGCTGCACCCTCAGGGGCACCAGTGCGAGTCTACATGGACAAAAAAACTGGACTCAACTCAGATCCAGATCTGGTTTTCTCCATTCTTTTTTCTCCCCATGCCCCAATTTTGTCTGCTTTAAGCTAAGTCTGGGGATACTCCAGATTTTGCAGCATGTACCTGTGGGCTGGGGGCAAACACTGCTGCGACCACCCTGATCGGCACAGGGAAAGGGAATGCCTCATGCCTTGTTGCTTCCACCACTTTCTGCCACCCATGGCATTCATTGTAAGTGTCTTTCCATCTGCTGTCATATCTGCTGATGTCAGAAATGGGCATCTGTGCAACAAACAAGGAGGCAGAAACACCCCCTCCTCTTTTTGTGCTGGCACTGTCAGTGCTCAGATCTGACATCAGCAGATGCAACAGATGTTGGCCACAAACACACAGTGAACTCCATGGCTGGTGTTGAGCGGCAAATGCAACACAAGGCACGAAGTGATGGTGCAGCAGGACCGGTCTAGTTTTGGCCTAGCAGGGTCAGCTGGATGCCATCACAGTTGACCAGGGTGAGTCTGGACTAGCCATGGGTTCAGCAGCTACTATAAACCTAGGCTAGGACTATATCTGTACTGCAGAATTATAGCAGTTAGACACCATATAAACTGCCTTGACTCAATGCTATGGAATTCTACCACAATACCACAACAACTACAAATCCCAAGATTCCATAGGATGGAGCCAGGTTAGTTAATGTGGTATTGAACTGCAATACTTTTGCGGTATAAATGGCTTGTAAAAATAGAGCTAAACAGTGTTCCCTCACTTATCGCTGGGGTTAGGTTCCTGGACCACCCGCAAAAAATGAAAATCCACGAACTAGGGACGCTATTATAATTTTTAATATTAATATTTTTAATAGCTATGCACTATTTTAAGTCTTTATCAACCAATCGTGTGTTGATAAATCTCCTCCTCCCGTTGCCACTTGGGCTCCTTTGCTCTCCCTTTGGCTTCTCCTTCCTCCTTTCCTTAGGCTGTAAATTGTAATTTTTTATGATTTATAATAGTCTTTTAGAGTTTATTGAAAAACCACGAAACAGCGAATCTGCAAAAAGTGAACCACGAAGTAGTGAGGGAACACTGTAATAATAACCATGCAATCCTATTCATGCTTATATAAAATTAAGTTCTCATGCATTCAGTTAGGATTACTTTCTAATAACTCTTTTTGATGTTATCATTTAAATAGGTGAATCCATAATTTTGATCAGAGTCAAGTAAATGCCTAGTCTTTTACTTCTTTCATTCAAAAATCTCCCTCCCTGCATAATCTTAAAATGAAATACAGTAGAGTCTCACTTATCCAAGCCTCGCTTATCCAAGTTTCTGGATTATCCAAGCCATTTTTTAGTCAATGTTTTCAATATATCATGATATTTTGGTGCTATATTCGTAAATACAGTAATTACAACATAACATTACTAGCGTATTGAACTACTTTTCTGTCAAATGTGTTGTATAACATGATGTTTTGGTGCTTAATTTGTAAAATCATAACCTATTTTGATGTTTAATAGGCTTTTCTTTAATCCCTCCTTATTATCCAAGATATTTGCTAATCCAAGCTTCTGCCGCCCTGTTTAGCTTGGATAAGTGAGACTCTACTGTATTATTCTAGGAAGGCCTGTGTTTTGATTCTGCTAACTGTTGGTGCTATCCCTCTTGTCTTCCATTTATTTCAAGCAAACAAAAGAGGGTGTATGAGCAGTGTCTGCAAGTGTGCAGACGATGAAGTGGAGGGATGCAGATTTTATGTGGGTGGCAGATGGCAGCCTGGCAAGATCTGCTGCTTTCTTGGAACCAGATTCAAAATACCATCACACATACACATATTAATGTAATATTATAATTGTCATTGTTGTTATTTGTCATCAAGTCAACTTTAACTAATGGCAACCTGATTAATGAGAAACTTCCAAGACATCATTTGAGTTTAGGTCTTAGACTCAGAATCATGACTCGCTCCCCTCTTTTTTAGCTTCTTTCACATTATTATTATTATTATTATTATTATTATTATTATTATGTTATTTATTCATTATGTCAGAAGTGAATTGAAAATACAGTTATAATTTATAGAAATACCACACACAAAGTTAAAAACTTGGCATTGTACTAAATTTCCTTTGACTAGAAGCTGGCCACTTTGAGTGACCCCGGTGTCGCTGTAAGAAGGTCCTCCATTGTGCATGTGGCAGGACTCAGACTGCATTGTAATAAGTGGTCTGTAGTTTGCTCTTCCCTGCATGTCACGGACTCCACTTTGTAGTCCCATTTCTGAAGATTGGCTCTGCATCTTGTGGTGCCAAAGCACAGTCTGTTCAGTGCTTTCTATATGTTTTAAAACGGCAATACAGTAGAGTGTCGCTTATCCAACATAAACTGGCCAGAGGAATGTTGGATAAGCGAAAATGTTGGATAATAAGGGAAAAGATCTATGAAACACAGGATGTACCTTAAGGGACGGAGGTAAACGTAGGTGAAAAGCTACAGCCGAACTCTTCTTTAGAATAGGATATGGCCCTAAGAACCGCGCTGCAAATTTACTACCAGAGGGCTGTAAATTCTTAGAAGATAACCAAACCAAATCCCCCTCATATAAATCCTCCCCAGCCTGTCGCAGTCTATCAGCCTGTTTCTTTTGAAAAGCCTTGGCCTCTAACAAAATTCTTCTGGCTACATCATGCAAAGCTTGGAACTCGTTGGCATGATAAACGACATCAGTTGTTACCACATCCTTCGACAGTGCTGGACCCCAACGTGGATGAAACCCATATGTTAATTCGAACGGCGAGTGATGGCTGGCACTATGGGTTGCGTTGTTGTACGCAAACTCTGCTATTGGCAACTACCACTTTGTAGTAAGTGGTCTGTGGTTTGCTCTTTTCCACACTCACATGTTGTGGGTTCCACTTTGTAGCCTCATTTCTTAAGGTTGGCTCTGCATCTCGTGGTGCCAGAGAGCAGTCTGTTCAGTGCCTTCCAAATCACCCAGTCTTTTGTCTGCCCAGGAGGGAGTTTCTCATCTGGTATCAGCCACTGATTGAGGTTCCGGGTTTTAGCCTGCCACTTTTGGACTCTCACTTGCTGAGGTGTTCCTGTAAGCATCTCTATAGATCTTAGGAAGCTATTTCTTGCTTTTAGGCATTGGCTTTCTGGTTGATATCCGAACAGAGGATGGTCTGGAGATGTCAATGCCTTGGTCCTTTCATATCCTGCTTTTGATGTTGAAGCTATCTATGTGATCTCAGTCTTAAGCTGGACTGAAAGTGTGAGACACTTCAGACATTAAAATTAGGCTCTATGTGATTTCAGGTTGTGTCAGGTTAAGTTTTTATTGGAATAGCTCTTGAGAAGGACCACATATCTGATCCCCAGAATCTAAAACTTGAAATTGCTTTTAACTTTAGATAAGATAATCATAGGACTGTAAGGGGCCGGGCTGTGGCGCAGCTAGCTAGTAACCAGCTGCTATAAATCACTACTGACCGAGAGGTCATGAGTTCGAAGCCCGGGTCGGGTTAAGCCTCCGACCATAAAAAAAGAAAAGAAATAGCCCCGGCTTGCTGTTGACCTAGCAGCCCCAAAAGACAGTTGCATCTGTCAAGTAGGGAAAATTTAGGGACGCTTTATGCGGGAGGCTAATTTAACTAATCTACAACACCATAAAACTGCTCACGAGGAAAAGAAGAGGAAGAACAGCCACCAATGGACGGTGAAGCAACAGCTCCCCCTGTGGCCGGAATCGTGAAGCTGGAAAGATGTTAAAAATGCCTCTGTGTCTGTCTAAAACTGAATGTTGTTTGTCTGTTGGCATTGAATGTTTGCCATATATGTGTTCATTGTAATCTGCCCTGAGTCCCCTTCGGGGTGAGAAGGGCGGAATATAAATACTGTAAATAAATAAAATAAAATAAGGGGCCTATAGGCTATCAAGTAAAAGCATCTGCCCAATGCAGGAAATCAGGCTTGAGGTCCAGATTTGGCGCATTCTACGTAGGACTGGTTCAAGTTAATGTAATCAATTTCTTGGTGTCGAATCTGTTCCAAAAATAGCAATCTAATCATATGTACAGTGAATCCAGTATCTGCCAAACTAGTTCTGAATCGGCCGAAGTGGTCAGTATAGATGAGCCCATTGTCAGCCAGTTAGAAATGATAGTGCAATCATGTCATCCTTCAAATGATCAAAGTAATCATATCATGGGGAATTTTATCAAATAAATGCCTTGTTGAAATCTGGATGAACAGCACCCATCTACTAAACTAGGGCCTAGTTACAAAAAGGAAAAAAAGATTAATTTGGCAGTATTTGTCCTTGACAAAAAATAAATCATAAAATCATAGAGTCATTAAAGGCGATAAAGAAGTAATTTCAGCACTTTGAAAAAAAGTATATGCTTTGTGTGTCATTCCACCCCTGCCCATTCAATGGAGGCATTTTTTCCAAGTTTTTTTTTATATGAAAAGGACATGGTAGGCAATACATGGTCTGTCCCAGAAGTTATTGGAATGATTTTTTTGGGTTGTGCAGAAGGGCCAGGAAAGGAAAGTGAGGGTTGAGGAACATAGAGGGAGAACCCAGGCATACAGTTTGACCTTTCTCAGTTGAGTTTGTGCCTTTGTAGTAGTCCGTGTGTTAACAAAGTGCTTAGTAGTGTTTGTGTCTTGTCATGGGCTAAAAGGCACAGTAGTCTGGAGCAGTATTTTTCAGCTTCAAGAAGTAAGAACAATATGGCTTGTGTGAAGGCTGTTCTAAATGTTTCTCTACCACTCTATTGCCCTGACTTGGCTCTGTGTGATTTCTTTCCCCAAACTCAAAACCTATCTCAAAGGACATCACTTTGGGACAGTTGAAAATGTCCAGGCAGTTATGATGAAGGCTTTGATCATCTCAAGACCTTCTCCACTGCTATGAAGTGTGGCAGCAAATCGCTGTATTCAATCACAAGGAGCCTATTTTGAAAGGGATAAACTGTAATTGCATTTATGTTCAATAATGCTTTAAAATAATTCTCATTAATTTTGGACCAGGCATATACTTCGAAACTTTCAATGTGACAATGTCTCCCTTGGTTCTAGTTCTTCCTATTTCTACATGACACTGGCATATCAACATGTTAGTAAACCTTCCGTAATATTGAAAACTATTTAAAACATATCCATTAAAAATAAATAGCAATACAACACACCATTATTTTTAAAAGGAGACAGTTCCTTAAAGTTTATAAGATGATGATGATGATGATGATGATGATGATGATGATGATGATAGATGATATGATAACTTCTTGTTTTGTAATTAGGAAACTATCCTTAGTTATTTCTAACTCTGATAGGGTTGTGCACTCTCTGATAATTGTTTTGGGGTGGTGACAATAATTCCATTTTCTGTATGCATTATAATCTGTTTTCAATTAGGACAGTGGTTCGCAACCTGTAGGTCCCCAGATGTTTTGGCCTTCAACTCCAGATATCCTAACAGCTGGTAAACTGGCTGGGAATTCTGGGAGTTGTAGGCCAAAACAACTGGGGACCCATAGGTTGAGAACCACCGAATTAGGATAAAAGATATAGCTGATGGCCTCTCAGATTTCCAGGCGGAACATTTTCAAAATCCTTCAGCATGTAATCTGCATGAGGACAGCCTTATGGGTGTTTTGAAACGATGATGATGTAAAACTCTGCAAGTGACAGGCGTGTCCAATGTCCATATACTCCAGCATTAAGGCAATCTACTCCTTGTCCCAGTATGATATCTAGCTTGTTAACAACAACAGATACTGTCAACAACTATTAGATTTGTTGTCGAAGGGTTTCATGGCCGGGATCACAGGGTTGTTGTATGTCTTTCGGGCTGTGTGGCCATGTTCCAGAAGTATTCTCTCCTGACGTTTCGCCACATCTATGGCAGGCATCCTCAGAGAAGGAAGGTCTATTAGATTGTTCAGTTCTCTCTATTGACTTGTTACAAAATGTTTAGGGCTTCATTTGAGGAATAAGAGCACCATCCCCTTTTTGTACATCTCATATTTTTGGCATTTTGTGACCAAGGATGGCCATATTGACCATACCAGGGAGTGTGTTGGAGGCTCCTTCTTTGGAGGCTTTTAAGCAGAGGCTGGATGGCCATCTGTCAGGGGTGCTTTGAATGAGATTTTCCTGCTTCTTGCAGGGGGTTGGACTGGATGGCCCGTGAGGTCTCTTCCAACTCTACGATTCTATGATTCTAAGGATCTATATAGTTATTGAGTTGAATAAGTAAGCTCCTAAGACAGCTGATGCAACATATCTTCTCTTTTTTTATTTAATAAGAGTTGGGCTTAAATGTTTCAGGCAGATATATTCTTAAGCACTTCTCTGCTTGAGGCAGCTTTCTTAACAGCCTTCTTTGGACTTTCTGAATTGAATCAAATATAGACATAGAGCCTTAGCTGATGGAGATATTTCATTTCATGATGAAGAGGAGGTTGTTCAGTCTGTGACGTGTTTCATTATGAATCAGTGCTGTACTTGGGAATGGGTACTTTTGCTTCGGGTACTTTTGCTATGGTTGTGTGTCCTGTTCTGTGTGGGTTTTGCAATATTATTTGATGAGTCAGAGGAAGTGATTCAGTGCCTTTCTTCAGGCATAGTGATGCTTTATCACCATCTGTCAGTTTTTAGCTGTGACTAAATGGACCAATGTCACTGAAAGCCATTCTCCCAAAGTTCTGATAAACATCCTTTTATAATACAGCTGCATCAATTGTTACAAGACTGGATTTTTAGCATTCATGAGATTCGTAAGATTCAGAGTGGTCTTATGCTTGTTGATATTCCAGTTAGCAACATCTGGGTCGAGGTTTACATCTGTTTTTGCAAAAGATGCAAGTGATGTTTTTCTTTTTGCAATCACTTGCTTCTGTTCCTTGTAGCACCTTAACTTTCTTCTTGTTTACAAGTTTCACTCAGTGCACTTTGCCCAGCTCATTTTATGTTTTTATTGCTGTGTTATCAGGGCCTCCTGCCTCAACAGATGAAACTGTATTATTAAATGTATGGTTATGTATATGGCATAAGGGACTGGCATCTGTACAAGTTAGAGTCTTTATGAAATGTCTGTGCACTGCCCAAATAGGCATTATGGAAAATAGGAAAGAACCTGATGATGATGAAAATGGATGGATGTTTAAGTTGTATTGTTAGGCTGCTAATGCTACTCTAAGCTTGAGCCATGGGGTGCTGTGTAGTGTTTTATGTATTGTAATAGTTTATGGTATTATTTTGTTTTAACTATAGATTTTTAATAATCCTATGTTTAATTCTATATTAGTATATATGTTTTTTAAATTGTATATTGTATTGCTTTTAGTTTTGTTAGCCACTATAAGAGAGAAAAAGCGGGATATAAATAATAACAACAGCAATAACAACACTAACACTCTATGTCAATGGTTCTCAACTTGGGGTCCCCAGATGTTTTTGGCCTACAATTCTCAGAAATCTCAGAAAATAATACAAATTCTTCCAAAGTCCTACATATTGGTGATTATCCATTAGATATACACATGGTATCTTCGGGAATCAACAGACTTGCCAGTTTTTGGATGTTATATGTGTTAACATCCGTGCATAGTAGAAATGTTTGTGTTTCTCTAGCCCAGTGGTTCTCAACCTGGTGTCCCCAGATGTTTTTGGCCTACAACTCCCAGAAATTCCAGCCAGTTTACCAACTGTTGGGATTTCTGGGAGTTGAAGGCCAAAAACATCTGGGGACCCACAGATTGAGAACCACTGCTTTAGGTATTAATTATTGAAAGAGATACAGGGAGGTAATGGTTCAGTCCCTATGAAAGTTTAACATCCTAATGAACATATGATATCATGTCATGAATGTATGATGCCTTATCTGTAATGTAATGTGATGAAGCTCAGCATCCAGACCTATTTCCATAAGGTGAATGAATATATATATATATATATATATATATATATATATATATATATAGGTAAAGGTTTCCCCTGACGTTAAGTCCAGTCATGTCTGACTCTGGGGGTTGGTGCTCATCTCCATTTCTAAGCCGAAGAGCCGGCGTTGTCCATAGACACCTCCAAAGTCATGTGGCCGGCATGGAGCACCGTTACCATCTTGCCGGAGCGGTACCTATTGATCTACTCAGTAATTATATGGATTCCATGTTTTTTATTTTTTGTTTTAAAGCATTTATATTCTGCCCTTTCTTCTGCCATTTATTGTTATAATGTATTTTAATGATGTATTTTTATAGTTTTAATTGATTATATGTACTCTTTTTGTTTTATTATTATGTTCTTAGCATTAAATGTTGCCAACTGTTGTAAGCAGCCCTGAGTCCCCCCAGGTGAGAAGGGCGGGGTATAAATGCTGGAAATAAATAAATAAAATAATACTCACATTTGCATGTTTTCGAACTGCTAGGTTGGCAGAAGCTGGAGCTAACAGCAGGCACTCACTCCGCTTCCAGGATTTGAACCTGGGACTTTTCGGTCTGCAAGTTCAGCAGCTCAGCGCTTTAACACACTTCGCCACCTGGGCTCCATACACACACACACACACACACACACACATATACACACACTCAATAGCCAAAAAGATGATAGAGAATATGCTCATTTACCTGTAAATATCCCGAGATTCCAATGCATCTGGTTAGGTTGCCATTATTATACTGCACTTTATTGTCCATTTCAACTGTGAAAATACCTTTCCCCATTTCGGAACATTCTGCACTTTGCCCGGGATCTATGAATTAGTCTCCTGTTTTTAACATTGTATGATGCATGTTGATTTTAATGATTGTTTTTTTACTGATGCTGATATTTTTATTGGGATACTTGTTTTATTGCTCTGTTTTTGTTATTTGATTGTTGTATCGGGCAAGGCCCCATGTAAGCCGCCCCGAGTCCCTTCGGGGAGATGGGGCGGGGTATAAAAATAAAGTTGTTGTTGTTGTTGTTATTATTATTATTATTATTATTATTATTATTATTATTATTATTATTGAAGGAGATAGTATTACAAGTGTATTAAAAGTGTGAAGGTATTGATGCACAGGTCACAAGCCTGAAGCATCAGTACTTTTACACTTGTAATCTGGACACAGCTTCAGATGTACAATGCATTGAGATTCCACAGTAAGGGTCTTTATTATGCTTACTTCAGAAAGAGAGTCAAAAGTGTGGAATATAATTGGAGGGTGCTGGTTCTCGTTCTACAGGCCACGGTGCTCAAAATACAACAATTAAATTGCTGGTGTATAAGTGAGAATGAATATATGGAAGGGAATGGGACTAGTATCTAGATAAGGGGAGTGTATTTTAGTAGCATAAAGACTGCTTATATCTTCTGAATCAGAGGACTTAAAGCCTTGTTAAAAGCAGCAGCGCAGCACTCTAACCGGAGGGGTTGAGTTTTCATACAAATGAGATAAGTTTATTTTCTGAGTTGTGCCATTTGTTTTGACAGGCAGGGTGGCTGTAAAAGCTGGAAACAGAACAGCAGGGGAGCCAGCACCATGCACAGTGAGAATCGGAGAAGAGAAGAGGCAGAACTGCACGAGATCTTGGACCCGACCCAAGTGCCTGCCTCAGCCTTCTGTTGCAGCAGCTTTGGAAAGCAGGAGAAAAGAAACAGCCGGCTGTAATACTGTGGAACAAATGCATTCAGCTGAGAAGCACCTGGCCGCCTTTCAAGCTTGCCCCATGTGTGCCTTGGGAGGGTTACTCATTCAGCATCTAGCCTGGGATCTGTAGGGAATACTAGGCACATGAGGTCAGAATCTGCTCCCAGGTGAGCATTTTCCTCACCTCCCAATGCTATGAAATGAAAGGATGCAGGTCATATTTTGATGGCTTTTAATTTCACCTTCTCAGGTTTCTTCATATATAGCCCGAAAAGTATAACTTGTCATGTCACTGGGGCATCACCCTGCTTTTCTTATGACATGATAACTTGGGGATAGTACATCCAGTGAACTGGTTATCAGTAGACACGAGAAATTCATATTACTGACTTACTGAATTCACTACTATAAGATCTTTTCATGTTTCATGAAAACATCTGATTATAGTTTTGGGGAGGAAAATAAGCTGAACAGGTCCAGGAGGGCCTATTTTCTCAAGTAATTTGGGGGGGGGGGGGTTGTCAAGACATACATATAAATATAGACAAATCAAAGATATGGTTTTGTTTACTATTTGTTTACTAATATGTAAATGAAGAAAAATTCTCCCAAAATAATGTACCCTCATTTTCCCCATGGAGTCTCCTTTTTTGTTTTGTATTAATTTGCTGGGATTTAGAAATATTTGGAGGGCATATTAATTTGAAGTGATGTAGCCACTGCTATTTTCCCTGTGACAGGGCTTGTGATATGTTTTGAAATCATGTACAACCCTAACACTCTCTATTATGCTGCATCACCATATTCTTTTCTGCAATGCTTTGCTTCTATTATGAATTTCCTGAAGCTGAAATTGTAGCAAGTCCATGGAAAGTTTGTTTTGTATGGCCCTCTTGTATGTGTTGTTTGTACCCTCTTTAGGTGTGCACAGAGCTTTTAAGACTTCAGTATCATGAACTCTCATACCTTTGATTTGTATAATCTCAAAAATTTGTGCATTTTTGGCCAATTCTAAAAATGAATGGATATAGTAATTTTTCCTAGGAATAGGCATAGCATAGTTTGTTATGTTTGTGTGGGTTAAATATTCTGAATTCATTCACTCTTCAGTTATAGTGAATAGGAGGTACAGTAGAGTCTCACTTATCCAAGATTCGCTTATCCAAGGTTCTGGATTATCCAAGGCATTTTTGTAGTCAATGTTTTCAATGTATCATGATATTTTGGTGCTAAATACAGTAATTACAACATAACATTACTGCGTATTGAGCTACTTTTTCTGTCAAATTTGTTGCATAACATGATGTTTTGGTGCTTAATTTGTAAAATCATAACCCAATTTGATGTTTAATAGGCTTTTCCTTAATCCCTCCTTATTATCCAAAATATTTGCTTATCCAAGGTTCTGCCAGCCTGTTTAGCTTGGATAAGTGAGACTCTACTGTATAAGAGATTTGGCCCTAAGTACTGCAGGTGGTGAGGAACCCCGGTGGCAAAGTGTGTTAATGCGCTGAGTTGCTGAACTTGCAGACTGAAAGGTCCCGGGTTCAAACCCCGGGAGCAGCGTGAGCGGCCGCTGTTAGCTCCAGCTTCTGCCAACCTAGCAGTTCGAAAACATGCCAATGTGAGTAGATCAATAGGTACTGCTCCGGTGGGAAGATAACGGTGCTCCATGCAGTCATGCCAGCCACATGACCTTGGAGGTGTCTATGGACAACGCCGGCTCTTCGGCTTAGAAATGGAGATGAGCACCAACCCCCAGAGTCAGACATGACTACACTTAACATCAGGGGAAACCTTTACCTTTTGTTTTTTTATTGCAGGTGATATCCAAATTAATCCTATGGAAATCAGGATGTTTTCTAAATTATCAGGACAGGATCTGAACCAAATCTTGTTAATAATAATAATAATAATAATAAATTTTATTTGTTACTTGAATCTACTCACTGCTCGAGGTGTAATACAACACACAGGCAAAGCACTTTGTACTTTGCCAAGAAAATAATTGGCAGCCTGTGGAGTGATTATAGTTTAAGTGTAATATGCTCACTCCTATATGTTCCTGTAATCCAGTATTTCTCAACCTGTGGGTCCCCAGGTGTTTTGGCCAACAACTCCCAGAAATCCCAGCCAGTTGACCAGCTGTTAGGATTTCTGGAAGTTGAAGGCCAAAACATATGGGGACCCACAGGATGAAAACCACTGCCGTAATAAATCTGGCTGCCATGGTTTGAACTAACCCGTTTCCAAACTTGACACAGAGGTAGCCCAACGTACAGCACATTGCAGAAGTCCAACTTTGAGGTTACCAGCGTGTGCACTATCAATTTTAAGTCTTTTGATCCGAGGAAGGGTGCAGCTTGTATATTAGTCGAGGCTGGTAACAAGCACTCATGACCATCATATCTAATTGGGCTAACATTTGGAGAGACGGATCCAGGAGCATTCCTAAACTGTGAATGCAGTTTTTCAGGGGGAGCGTAATCCACTCCAGAATTGGTTGACACACATACAACCATAGATTAGGACCCTTAATGGCAAGCACCTCTGTCTTATCAGGATTCGGTTTCAATTTGTTTTTACCCATCCATATATTGCCTTCTCCAGGCATTCATTTAGAAACATGCTA
The DNA here is from genome assembly GCF_035594765.1 of Anolis carolinensis. NCBI lineage: Eukaryota > Metazoa > Chordata > Lepidosauria > Squamata > Anolidae > Anolis > Anolis carolinensis. The sequence continues at coordinate 186,511,042 of NC_085843.1, forward strand.
TTATTAGCTAAGCCTATCTCCCACATACATTTTAAATTTTTTTAAAATTGCCATGTAGCAGAGTGATCAGTTAAAGTAAGAACATCAGTTTAAAGGAAAAAAGTTTAAAACCTGTTTAGTAGACGGAATAGTCCCCTTGAGAGTTGTTTCATGAAATGTTATCAATGTAACCATTAAAGAAATGTACCTCTAAGAGTGAAGAAACATTGAAACCGTTAAGCTTCTGTACATCAATAAACTTATTACAGTTTTCTTACATCCAAGCCTCTGTTACATATATTTTTAAATCAAGCTACGCTACACATCAAAAGAAAAGTAAACTTTTCACAGCAACCTGGTGGCATGTTACAGTTAAGTTTATTCGTATCATGATCTGATCACTATGCTCAAGATATCCCATATGCATGGGGGGTATTGGGATAACGATACAAAAGGTTTGTTAGGGCAGATCCTCTCTCACTCAGACTCAGCCCCCCCCCCCCGAACCAAAATCCCAGCCCCTCCCGAAACAAAATTTCTGGTAAAAGACATAGACCTGACAATATGGGTCCTCCTCCCATTTCAGATGCTGTGCGTAATACCTGCCCACTTCCAGAAACTCACTATCTGAAATTTGGGAATATTTATATACCAGCCTGAAAATGTTACTCGATTCTGCCAAACCAAGTCTTCATCATGTATTTGTGGAAGTATAATATCACAACCTCCGAGGGTGCCCGCCATAGATGTGGGCGAAACATCAGGAGAGAATGCTTCTGAAACATGGCCATGCAGACCGGAAAACTCACAGCAACCTATACAGTAGAGTCTCACTTATCCAACATTCGCTTATCCAATGTTCTGGATTATCCAATGCAGTCTGCCTTTTAGTAGTCAATATTTTTGTGGTCAATCTTTTCAATACATCGTGATGTTTTGGTGCTAAATTCATAAATACAGTAATTACTACATATCATTGCTGTGTATTGAATTGCTTTTTCTGTCAAATTTGTTGTAAAACATGACATTTTGGTGCTTAATTTGTAAAATCATAATGTAATTTGATGTTTAATAAGCTTTTCCTTAATCCATCCTTATTATCCAACATATTCGCTTATGCAACATTCTGCCGGCCTGTTTATGTTGGATAAGGGAGACTCTACTGTATTATAATCTACTAGCTGTGCCCGGCCACGCGTTGCTGTGGCGAAGTCTGGTGGTATGGGAAATAAAGTACTGAGGAATTGGTGGTAGTTAAGGTAAAGGGTAAAGGTTTTCTCCTGATGTTAAGTCCAGTTGTGTCCACATGCACACTGAAGTGGATTATATGGCAGTGTGGAGTCAAGATAATCCAGTTCAAAGCAGATAATATAAGATTATAAATGGGTTATATAGCTGTGTGGAAGGGCCTTGAGTCTACACTGCCATATAATCCAGTTCAAATCTGATAATCTGTATTTGATAGGCAGTGTGGAAAAGGCCTAAGTGAAGCCTAACTCTGCCTGTCCCCTGGGCTGAGTGGGTTGCTAGGAGATCAAGTGGGCGGAGCTTAGCCTTTTAACTGGCATCAATTGGATAAAAACAGTTATTCCTTTCCCTCTAATTAGGACTTTATTTTTCTTTTCTTTTTGTTGTATGAATGTAGAGGCATGGATGAGGGGTTGTGCTGCCAAGTTTAGTGTTTCTGGGATGTGTAGTTTTGTTGTTTTGTCCTAGGCCGAAATTTCATTACCCTTTTATATATAAAGATTAAAACTCATGTTAAAGAAAACTTTGTCTTAAAGGTGTCAGAACATTCCTGTTTATCCCCACAGCTATCTTTTGAATCATTCCCAAGAGGTGAATTTTTCCCACACACATCTAATAAACAACAAACAAACAAATCAATACATAAAATGGCACCTAAGAGCTCTAATTTTAGGCATTGATAAATGGTGTTGTGCATTAGCACCTTCTATGCCATTTGATATTTGGAGCCTAGACTTGAGGAAAGAGGCGAAACCAAATTTAATTTACAGTGGTCATAAAACCGTAAATCCTCCCATGGTGTGTGGGACAGGCCAACATGGGGTCTGCTTGGTGCAAGTTGCCCAGCCTGACCTCTAACCCCATCAAGCAAGTGGGAGGTGGTGGTAGTTAGAAACAGCTGCTTTCACCAACATCTTCTGTTTTTGTTTACACACTTTTCAGAAAGGTGAATAAGGACAGAAATATCACACACATTTCCAAATGAGGAGAAAACACAGGACTCAAAAGATCCTGGAATATACAGGCAGTTCCTAAGTTACAGACAAGATAGGTTCTGTAGGTTTGTTCTTAAATAGAATTTATATGTAAGTTGGAACAGGTACATTTCTAAATATCTGTCGATCTCTCTGTCTGTCTTTGGACAGCACAGGGAAGGGTATTTGTTTTTATGTCTATGCCCCTGTTCAGAAGATTTCACCTCACTTCTGTCTCTGTGAAAATCAGATTTTGAAAAAAATGACTTATTGTGGAAACAACAACTAGTGATAAAGCTTCATTTGTAAGTCAGATGTTTGCAACTCGAGGGTATTTATTTATTTGTTTACAGTATTTATATTCCACCCTTCTCACCCCGAAAGGGACTCAGGGCGGATCACATTATACACACATAGGGCAAACATTCAATGCCCATAAATACATCAAACAGAGACCGAGACAGACAGACGCAGAGGCAATTTAACCTTCTCCTGAGGGGATGTTCGAGTCTGGCCACAGGGGGGAGCAGCTGCTTCATCATCCACTCTGATGGCACTTCCTCATTCCAAGTCATAAATTAGTTAAACTTGCCTCCCCACTTTTATAAGTGGTACCTTATTTCCTACTTGATAGATGCAACTATCTTTCGGGTTGCTAGGTCAGCAACGAGCAGGGGCTATTTTTTATTTTTTAATTGACAGGTGCTCACCCCGCCACAGGCTGGACTCGAACTCATGACCTCATGGTCAGAGTGATTTATTGCAGCTGCTCAATAGCCTGCGCCACAGCCCGGCTGTGTGTCAGGAGCAACTTGAGAAACTGGTGTCACTTCTGGTGTGAGAGAATTGGCCATCTGCAAGGATGTTGCCCAGGGGATGCCTGGATGTTTTACCATCCTGTGGGAGGCTTCTCTCATGTTCCCGCATGGAATGCTGGAGCTGACAGACTGGAGCTCACCCTGCTTCCTGGATTCTTACTACTGATCTTTAGGTCAGCAGGTCAGCCACCCAGGGGCGCCACAACTCAGGGACTGAAATCTCGGGTTTGCAGATTGGGAGTAAGCAGTCTGTATGATCACGTTTCAGTGGTGGTCAGAAGTGGGTTTCCACACATAAAACCAGTGCACCAGCTGCAACCATTCCTAGAGATGTCATATCTGACCATGGTGACAATCCTGTTTAGGTTATTTTACTGTAAAACTTTCCAAGCATTTCATGTTGGTGACACACTTTTTAGACTAAGCTTCATTTTGGGACACAGTAATTCAGTTTTACTAATACACTGGAGGTCAAACCAACCTCTCATAAGAGATAAATTGTAATAATGAAATGTATGCGGATACAACATATCCCATGAAAACTTTTCATTTCTATTTTTAAAATATGTTATCTGTAAAATAATAACAAACACTACCATGAATTTATCATTTACGGGTAACAATATGTAAATACTGTATGTGCAAGAATTAAAAGAATTCCGGGCTGTGGCGCAGGCTGTTGAGCAGCTGCAATAAATCACTCTGACCATGAGGTCATGAGTTCGAGGCCAGCCCGTGGTGGGGTGAGCACCCGTCAAAAATAAAAAATAGCCCCTGCTCGTTGCTGACCTAGCAACCCGAAAGATAGTTGCATCTATCAAGTAGGAAATAAGGTACCACTTATAAAAAGTGGGGAGGCAAGTTTAACTAATTTACGACTTGGAATGAGGAAGTGCCATCAGAGTGGATGATGAAGCAGCTGCTCCCCCCTGTGGCCAGAATCGAACATCCCCTCAGGAGAAGGTTAAATTGTCTCTGCGTCTGTCTGTCTTGGTCTCTGTTTGATGTGTTTATGGGCATTGAATGTTTGCCCTATGTGTGTATAATGTGATCCGCCCTGAGTCCCCTTCAGGGTGAGAAGGGCGGAATATAAATACTGTAAATAAATAAACTGTAAATAAATATGTTTGAGTGGCACACCTACACATTGCAGCCGACACACTAACACCCAGTTCGGAAAACTCTCTTTTATTGTATTCCACATGGAGCTGGCTTTGGAAAATGTTCAGAAGCTGTTCTGAGCCCAAAATGCTGCAGCCAGAATGCTGATCAGATTACGTGGAACTCATAACTCTCACATTGCAACAACTTCATTGGCAATTGGTCCATTTCCTGGCACAATTTAATGTGCTGGCTGTAACTTTTAAATCCCTATAGTGTATTGCTTTCATGTTTAAAAGACTTCATGGCCTATGGTGTATGTGGCTCTCAGGCATTTGCCCAACATGAAAAGTGCCTTCCAGAAGTAGTCCAGACCATCTTTATGAACACAAACAATTGTTTTGTGTATCTGTCATCATACAAGTCACAAAGGCAGTCATGCAGCAGCATGGCAATATCACATGTTTAAACTCATTAATGAAATACTCTGATAGGTCTTGTTTACATTTATTAAAGGAATTACAGCACATTGTTTTGAATGGTACAGGGAAGAATTTCCTTTATAAGGCAGCTTAGGTATGGCCAGTTAGCAAATATTAATGGTGCAAGGAGGGCCTGAGCTAAGTCAAAGGAGTCTGCAAAAGAAAACTTGCTCTAGTGTGTGGGAACTTTCCCATTTGTTGGGGACTGCAGGGCTACATCCTCTAATATGTCATCTGGGGTGACAGCTGTGTCCAGGCTTCACCTAATGGGTGAATAGGCATTCAGAGCAGTTTGGAAACATTCCCCCTTTGGGTTGCTGTGAATCTTTCAGGCTGTATGACCATGTTTCAGAAGTTTTCTCTCCTGACATTTCGCACACATCTGTGGCAGGCATCCTCAACAAAGCTGGTATTGCCCTTTATACTACTATGATGTATTCCCACCCAATCTAACAATTTCCCACTGCCCTTTGGAGTAGTTGCCTATGAGCATTCACACACTGCCTATTTCATTTACTCAAGAGCATTTGTGGATATTCTATTCGTTGTCAGTTATGTAATCAGGAGGCAGCAGTTTCCTGGCTATCATTAACACTACAAAAAACTTGTATCGGCCTTGATACTTTCCCTCCTCTGGGATATCTTAGCCTTAAATCCCACACAAAGTTTCCTTAGCAATTCTGTTGCCAACCCTCCCCCCCCCCCCCCCCCATTCATGGAATTATCTCCAAAAATAACAAGGCACGTTGTCGAAGGCTTTCATGGCCAGAATCAGTGAGTTGGTGTGAGTTTTCTCCTGATGTTTTACCTAAATCTATGGCAGGCATCTTCAGAGGTTGTGAGGTCTGTCATAGTTTGCAAAGGCACTGTGCTGTGTGTGTTAATTGGAAAATGAAGTGCATGAAGCTGATTGCCTGAGCCTGCAAAACCTGGGGATTGATTTGATACTGTGTTGTCGAAGGCTTTCATGGCTACCTGGGAGGAATTAGCTGGCTCTGATTGAATCGTTTCCGGAATTGGGTTGTTGTATGTCTTTCGGGCTGTGTGGCCATGTTCCAGAAGTATTCCCTCCTGACGTTTCGCCCACCTCTATGGCAGGCATCCTCACAACCTCTGAGAATGCCTGCCATAGATGTGGGTGAAACGCCAGGAGAGACTACTTCTGGAAAATAGCCATACAGCCCGAGAAACACACAACAACCCTGATTTGATACTGTTCATTTATTTATTTATTTATTTATTTACAGTATTTATATTCCGCCCTTCTCACCCCGAAGGGGACTCATGGCGGATCACATTACACATATAAGGCAAACATTCAATGCCTTAACATAGAACAAAAACAGAAGACAAATGCAGGCTCCGAGCTGGCCTCGAACTCATGACCAGTGTGATTTGTTACAGCTGGCTGCAGCTGTTTCTGTTCTGCTACTGCAGAACCAGTTTGGACAAGTGTATTAGTGCTGAGTACTGCTGGTGAAAGGAGCTCTGTGTACTCAGAGAGGCCTTGCTATTTTGAGGCCTGTTTTGCTGCAGAGAAAAGAAGGAAAAGAACCAGGACTGTATTCTTCTCTGAAGCAAACTGTGGACCGAGAAAGGACTGTTTATGACTGTAGACTTCTGTAAGTGATCAGAGGGACTATTGTAAATACTACTGTATTTTTAATCTTTTGGAATTAGTAAAGTTCCTGTGTTTTTGTTCTACAAGCATGTGTTATTGTTCTGCAGGTGACTCTGGATCACGGGCACATGTAAGAGCTTCCATTTATCATCATCAATCCATAATAAGGTCTGTTGGAGACTAATCAAGTGGGGTTTATATATCTGTGGAATCTCTAGGGTGAGAGAAAGAACTCTTGTCTGCCTGAGGCAAATGTGAATGATGCAATTGGCCACCTTGATTAGCATTGAATAGCCTTGCAGCTTCAAAGCCTGGCTGCTTCCTGACTGGGAGAATCCCTTTTTTTGGGAGATATTAGCTGGCCCCGATTGTTTTCTGTCTGGAATTCCCCTATTGTTCTTTATTTACTGTCCGAATTTTTGAGTTGTTTTTAATACTGGCAGCCAGATATTGTTGATGTTCATGTTTCCCTCCTTTCTGTTGTAATTGTCCACATGCTTGTGGATTTCAGTGGCTTCTCTGTGTAGTCAGACATGGTGGTTGTTAGAGCAGTCCAGCATTTCTGTGTCCTCAAATAATATGCTGGTTGGTTCATCAAGTACTCTGCTATGACTGACTTTTCTGGTTGAATTAGTCTGCAGCGTCTTTCATATTCTTTGATTTATGTTTGGGCAATGCTGCTGTGTTTGGTGGTCCCTATGTAGACTTGTCCATAGCTGCATGGTTTGCAGTAGACTCCTGCAAAGGTGAGCGGATTCCTCTTGTCCTTCGCTGAATGTAGCATTTGTTGGATTTTCTTAATGGTTCTGTAGATTGTTTGTAGCTTGTTTCTTCATCAGCTTCCCTATGTGGGAAATGTCAGGAGAGAATACTTCTGGAACATGGCCATATACCCCAAAAAACTCACAGCAACCCAATAGCAAGGTAAGTTTTCTTGCTGTATTTCTTCAGAGAGTGGGGTGTTCTCCCTCCTATTGCATGCTGCATCTTCCATGATCTTTGCCATTTCTGTGTTAGATTCCATTTGGATTGTGGTTCCTAAATTATGGGTCTCTAAGTATTGTTGTACTACAGTATCTCAGATCACTGATCATGCCAAGTGGGGCTTCTGGATGTTGGAATCTGACAACATCTCGAGACACGTTCAAGAACCATTGTTCTAGAACTGGGCTGGGAACCACATGTCCCTCAAGCCCATTCTAGCATTGTCAATGGCAAGCCTGTACCTCTATAGGAGGGATTAATTTCTCCTCCCCTCTGTAGGTCTACTATCTACATCTGGGATGGGCGGACAGGGAGCAAAGGGACAAAACATGATGTGTTATGGGTACTACGATATCCTGTTAATGTGGGATTTGTGTATTGACAGTGTTTAAATGCAATTTGTGTCTTGCCTGTATTGCATACTGATTGCATCATCCAGAGTGTACTATAGTCTGGAAAGAGTTAATTACTAAGAAGCTGTGATGTCCTTGATGTGTGGCTGGAACTGGGGAGTGTCCAGACACAAGTGTGTATGCTTTACTGATTGCATCAGTTCTGTTCTCAGTTCTGAGAATGCTGTCTGCCTAGGTGTTAAGTCCTGTGTCCATTGTCTGCAAGCCTGTTTGTCTTGTACAGTAAAACTTTGTATATAGTTTTACCAAAGTCTCTGGGTGTCTCTTCGTTCAGCGTTCCACTGATTCCATCCAACTGCTGCTGCGCTGCGTAAATTACTCTGACATATCCAACCTGGCCTATTCAAGCTTTTTCAGTGAACATAGTCTTTGGGAACCACGAAAGGAGATATGATGGCACAAGTAATCACAAAAGTTGGTGTGTGTTTTGATTCTCAGTCACCTCATCTTCCCCTGCCTTCCTTAGGCAATGCAAAACTACCACCAAAAACAAGGAGAAAAGAAAACCTAAAAGGGTGAAGAAGGATTTTCATTATGAAGTTAATTAGCTTCTGAGCCAAGCTGCACCTTTTCAAGAGGAGGAATTAGAGAGATTTAATTGCTTTATCAGCCTTCTCTTTGATTTTCAGCAATCAGGCTGATTCCATTTAATTTAACTGCCACAGATGAGAAGAAAATTGATGCACTCACCTGCCTTGGAGCAGAAAAGAGAAAGAGAGATGGGGGGAGGGGGGAGGAAAGGAAGAAAGGAAAGTCAAGAAATTGGCAGATTAATGAAAACCAACAGCACTTGCTCCCAATTGGAAATGATGTGCCTTGCCCCGAGGTGTTGGGATCCATGTGTGTGTTGCTGCAGTGAGGTGCACAGTGATGCGAAACTCATCTTAATGGTGGGAATGGGGAAAAACAGAGGGTTTCTTTGCCCTTGGGAAGGAGGGAAATGTATTTTCTGGAAGGTCAGGGACCAATTAATGAATATAAACATGGATGGTGGTGGAGAACAGCAGTGCCTCTTGCTGACACATGAGCTACAAAGCCCTGCTTAAGTTTTGGCTGGTTCTTTGGTTGCTGGGTATTATCCTAAACTTCTAAATAGCAATGGAGCTCAGTTCAATGTCTCTTACATAACAGCTTTCATAGACTTTCGATTATTAAAACTGTCTTGCTTTGATTTATGTCTTCTCCACTGCAATGACTCATACATTTACTTCCAGTGTCATTCTGTGGGGAGGGTCCAATGACACAAAAATAGAAACACCCCAGTATGTCAAGGCAGGCCAGTATGCCAAACATCCCAGTATGTCAAGGCAGCCTTACCCCACAAACACAGAAATCCTCCACCCAGAACTATTCTCTCCCTCGATAAATAGACTTCTATCCTGATTAGTGTAAGAAATCTCATTTGGGAACACAAATACACACCCTCCTAATTACAGATATAAAGAATCTTTAATAAATAATATAAATTAGGTATGCCAATTATCTTCATCACATGGAGACTCCTAGGGGATAAAAGCCTTGTGACTTGAAGGTTGGGTTGCTGACCTGAAAGCTGCCAGGTTCGAATCCCACCCGGAGAGAGCGCGGATGAGCTCCCTCTATCAGCTCCAGCTCCATGCGGGGACATGAGAGAAGCCTCCCAAAAGGATGGTAAAACATAAAAAAAAAAAATCCAGGCGTCCCCTGGGCAACGTCCTTGCAGACGGCCAATTCTCTCACTCCAGAAGCAACTAGGGTTGCTCCTGACCTGAAAAAAAATCACATTAACCTCCTGCCCATCCCTCCTTCCCCCATCCCATGTGGGCATCGGGATGGGGAAAAAGGTGGCGACGTGTTGCCATGTTGCCCTTTCTCCCAACACATGAGCAGGAGCCCCCGGTGGCGCAGTGGGTTAAACCCTTGTGCCGGCAGGACTGATGACTTGAAAGTTGGGTTGCTGACCTGAAGGTTGCTGTTTTGAATCCAACCCGGGGAGAGCGTGGATGAGCTCCCTTTATCAGCCCCAGCTCCATGCAGGGACATGAGAGAAGCCTTCCACAAGGATGGTAGAAACATCAAAACATCTAGGTGTCCCCTGGGAAACATCCTTGCAAGCGGCCAATTCTCTCACACCAGAAGTGACTTGCAGTTTCTCAAGTTGCTCCTGACACACTCACAAAAAAAAATCACATGGGCAACAGGTACCGAAGGCTCAGACGGAGCTACCCAAAAGTCACTTACTTTCGAGCCGTTGGTGAGGAAGCGTCTTGCAATACTTCCTTGCTTCTTCAGGCATGAATTGGCACTGTTAGACAAGTGCTACTAGAGAAGTTCCTCCACCCCAAACCTGTGTAGGGACCCAATGCCTGAAAGTTCTTTTTCTAGGCATGTTTATCAAGCACTAGTGTGTATACCCAGTGTTGCCTGGGTTGGACATTTTGTAATGCTGTTTATTATAAATGCTCATTGCTCACTTTTCAATTTTATGAATGGCCCCATTGGAAAATTCATACCCATATGTCAGAACCCTGCTACTAGAGCCTGTATGTGGCTCTGAGTTTCAGGGTCACTGACATTGATAAGACACCTGCGTCTCAGGACTCGGAGAAGAAACGGCTGCTGGACTTGGCGGGGAATTTGCGCGGGGTTTTACTGAGCGGGAAGAGACTTTTCAAATGAGGGGGAGGGTATATAAAGGATGGTTGGCCGGAGTCTCCCATTCTTGGCTTTTCTGATGTTTATGTTTCCTGCAGTAAAGTTTCTGGTGATATCACAGAGAGTCTCGTGTGTTCATTCAGGAGCGGCTGTGGTGAGCTGACACTAAGCCAAGAATATAGACACCATCCCGCTGTAGCGGTGAGGTGTAACATGCAAGTGGAGGATGAAGAGCTCTTGGGCGCAGGAGGAGGAAGGTCGGGAAGGGCCACTCCCGAGCCGGACGCTGAGTTCCACCAGCTGGCGGCCCTGGCGTCATCCACCGCTTATGCCCAGCCAAATGGGGTAACCCAGAGGCGTGGAGTGGTGCGGGGAGATAGCACCGGAGGAGAGGAAGGTTCACCTTCCCCAGGCCCACAAAGGATGGTGTTTCTGGAGGAGAGGATGTCGGCGATGGAGACCACCCTGGCAGTGATGTCGAGGGCGATGGAGCGCCTGGCGTTTTTGGCGGAGCCAGAGAGAGGAAGGGAACTTCGGGCTGGCTCAATGTGGGACGTGAGCGTGGGAAGCCGCCAGGGCTTTGCAGACCTTCCAGCACCGAAGGGAAGGGAAATGCGAAAGGAGCCCGGCGCCCGGCCCAAGACCCAAACAAGCCTGACGCGGGTGGAGGAGAGTGACGACAAAGGGGAAAAGCCTCCGAGAATCCCGGCTACGCTCCCAGCTGAGACCCTAGTGCCCCTGGCGAATGCCGGGCGTGGCACAGGGCAAAGAGAAACAGCAGCGGGGCCCACTGGTCCGCAAGGGGGCTTGCGACGGGCGGAGAATTGGGGATTGCCACCACAGGGACCCCTACCGAGACGAGAGGAACTAAGGATCGAGTTTGGGGGAGAGTCCTCTGAACTGGATTTTTTCCTTACCACGGTGAGGGGCTATATGGAGGACAATGCTCACACTTTTAGAACGGAATCCAGCCGGATACGGGCCATTGGTGCAGTGTTGAAGAGGGGAGCGGCTAGCTGGTACGTTCAGCTGCACGCGCGGCGCGACCCATGTCTGGGGTCAGTCCGACGCTTTATGGGGGCCCTGGAGACCCGTTTCCGAGATCCATTGGAGCAGATCCGGGCGAGGGAGAAATTGAAGACCGTCTCCCAGGGGCAGAGGTCGGTATCTGAGTATGCGGAGGAGTTCCAATGCCTCGCCGAAAAGGTGCCGGAATGGTCTGCAGTGACAAAGATGGAACTCTTTAAAGAGGGGCTCAGGCGGGAGATCCTCTCCTGGGCGGTGCATCGTGATGAGCCTGACACACTGCGCGGATGGATTCAGCTGGCGGGGCGCGTCGAGACATCGCTGGCCCAGGCGAGGAGGCACCGAGGAGCGCTACAGCAACGGCCGCAGATGAAAGAGGGGAGCCGGAAGGAGGGATCAGCCCCAGCCGGGAGGAGAGCGGAGCCGACAGGGAACGTGAGCGCCAGCAGGAGTGGCTGCTTTGTGTGCGGCCGGTTGGGCCACAGAGCTGCCGAGTGCTGGCAGAGAAAAGGGGAAAGCGGAGGCCAGCCCAAACCAAGAGCCGTGGCAGGAAAACGCGCCGAGGAAGAAACACCGATGAGGCACCATTCGGGGGGGTTGGTAAGTCAGGACAAAGCTATGATAGTGGTCCCCATTCGGCTTGAAAATGGCAGCAAACAAGCAACTTGCAAAGCGTTTGTGGATTGTGGATGTTCCAGGAACATCATTTCCCCTGAATTAGCCGAGGGATTGGGATGCGAAAGAACGAACCTAGAATCCCCAATAGCATTTTCGCAGTTGGACGGATCCACAGCATCGGGATCGTTAGCTAGGTACAGTGCCGAAGATGTAAAGTGTAAGATAGGGAGTTTGGAAGGAAAGGTGTCATTTGTGATATCACAAATAGCCAGCTATAATGTTATACTAGGCATGCCGTGGCTGGGGCAGGCCAACCCGCAAATCAACTGGGAGGATAAGAGCATGATTTTCGGGATGAATTTGGAAGAAGGGAGCCAGGAAGTTGAGAGGGAGCCGGGGAAAAGGGGGGAGGAAGACTCTATCAGAATAACAGAACTGGCAGATAAATTACCCCCAGAGTATCGGGATTTTGTGGACGTGTTTGACGAGAAGGAAGCAGACAATTTCCCACCGAAGCGGAGAGTTGAAGTGAAAATAGAGCTAGTCCCAGGAGCAGAGCTTCCCAAGGCAAAGATATACCCGATGTCGGCTAGGGAAAAGGAGGAACTGAGAAAGTACATTGATAAAAACCTAGCGAGGGGTTTCATAGAACCTTCGAACTCCCCTTTAGGGGCACCTGTGTTGTTTAGGCGGAAAAAGGACCAAACGCTGAGGCTCTGCATTGACTACAGGGGCCTGAATGCAATCAGTACTGTAAATAAATACCCCCTACCCTTAGTGAAGGACTTGATCGCCCAGTTATCGGAGGGACAGATATTCACTAAATTGGATTTAATTGAGGCTTACCATAAATTGCAGATCAAACCAGAGGACAGGTGGAAGACGGCCTTCTCCTGCGCCTTCGGATTATTCAATTATTGTGTGCTCCCATTCGGTTTATGCGGGGGAGGGGCCGCGTTCATGCAATTAATCAACGAAGTGTTGCATCCATTATTGTACAAGGGAGTCTTTATTTTTTTAGATGACATATTGATAATGTCTCGGACTAAGGAGCAACACGTAGAACTAGTCAGGGAAGTCCTACAAAAGTTGAGGGAAGCGAAGCTGTATGCGAAGCTTGCCAAGTGCGAGTTCAATAAAGACCAGATAGACTTTCTGGGGTATAGGATTTCCTCCCAGGGAGTGGCGATGGACCCTGCGAAGGTGGAAGACGTGAGAGGGTGGGAAGCCCCCAGAACACGGAAGCAGCTGCAATCCTTCCTGGGGTTCGCAAACTTCTATAGAACATTTATCAAGGACTTTGCGCGCCTCACTTTGCCGTTAACGGATTTGTTAAAGACTAAAGGCAGGGGAGAAACAGCCAAAGTGAAGGCCCCAGGGGCCAAACTGACCTGGACAATAGAATGCCAGGAAGCTTTCGAAGCCCTTAAAAAGCGTTTTACTGAGGAGCCTGTCCTACAGCACCCTGATATGTCTAAGGCCTTTGTACTACATTGCGATGCGTCAGACCGGGCATATGGGGCAGTTCTGCTGCAGAAAGACGAGGGGGGGAACCTGAAGCCATGTGGCTATCTGTCGAAAAAGTTTAGCGATACAGAAAAAAACTGGCCGATTTGGGAGAGAGAAGCCTTAGCGATTCTGAAAGCACTAGAGTGCTGGAGACACTTTCTGGAAGGAAGTGGAACACCGTTTGAGGTGTGGACTGATCATAGAAATTTACAGTATCTAAGATCCCCTCGTAAACTATCAGCGAAGCAGATTAGATGGGCCCAATATTTCAGCCGTTTTGATTTCAGACTCAAGTTCTTCCAGGGGAAACACAACATACTCGCTGACGCTCTCTCTCGGATGCCTCAGCACGGGGGAGGAATTCAGGAATCTGAGGGGAGCCTTTTCCTAGATAAGCAATGGGGCCTGGCAGTACTGACTCGAGCACAAGCGGCCAAAGAAAACAAACGTACTGCCATTTCCACGGGGGGAGGAGAAATATGGGAGGAAGAGTTGAAGCGAGCATATGGAATGGACAAATGGTTACAAACGAACAAAGAACAGGGAGAACTGTGTGGGGATTTGGTGTTTGTAAATAAGAAATTGTATATTCCTGAATGTTTAAGACAAGAAATGTTAAGGAAGTGCCACGATAACAAGGGTGCAGGTCATCTAGGCCCCACCAGGACTATTAAACTGTTGGCCAAACAATGCTGGTGGCCCGGAATGAGGAAAGACGCCAGGGGGTACGTCACGCAGTGTGAATTATGTGCAGAGGGAAAAACACCACCTGGGAAGCCCCAGGGGCTATTGCAGAAGGTGGTGGAGCCCATGAGGCCATGGGAATGCGTGGCAATGGATTTTGTAGGCGAACTACCCCCCAGCAGAGGCCACAGATACATTTGGACAATATTGGACCTATTCTCAAAACAGGCACACTTTGTGGCCCTGCCAAAACTCCCCTCGGCTGAAAAGCTCGCTGATTTGTATGTGAAGCATGTATATCGCCTACATGGGTGTCCCGACAAAATAATTAGCGACCGGGGAGTCCAATTCACTGCAAAATTTTGGGGAAAATTCTTACAGCTGTTAGGAGCGGAAAGGAATCTGAGCTCGGCTTTTCATCCCGCAACCAACGGGGGGGTCGAACGTACCCAACAGACACTGTGCCAATTCTTGAGGATGTACACCAATTATAGACAGGACGATTGGGCGGACCTTCTTCCGTTTGCTGAGATGGCTTTTAACGGGGCCGTACATTCGGCCACAGGTCGTGCCCCATTCGAAATAGTATACGGACAGGAGGTGGCACCTTTCCCCAGGCTACCCGAGTGGAAGGAAGGAGAGGGCCAGACCGACAAGGAATGGCTGGCCAAAATTAAGCAAGGGTGGCAGACCGTGGTGGAGGCATTGCGGGAAACACAAAAGAAGTACAAGCTCTTTGCAGATCGTAGGCGCCGAGAGGGGGACAAATTGGGCGAAGGAGATCTGGTTTGGCTGAGCACAAAAAAACCTGAAATTGGGGTTCCCATCTAAGAAATTGGCTCCACGCTATATAGGGCCGTTCAGGGTAGCGAAAAGAATAAACGAAGTGACCTATGAGCTGAGGCTACCCAAGGACCTAGGAAAGGTACACCCGGTATTCCATTGCAGCCTGTTAAAAAAGTATAAAGGAACTCTGGACAGCGGAGAACAATAGTTGTGTTTAATCTTTTCCTTCCAGGACGAAGGGGAGGAGGACGCCATGTCAGAACCCTGCTACTAGAGCCTGTATGTGGCTCTGAGTTTCAGGGTCACTGACATTGATAAGACACCTGCGTCTCAGGATTCGGAGAAGAAACGGCTGCTGGACTTGGCGGGGAATTTGCGCGGGGTTTTACTGAGCGGGAAGAGACTTTTCAAATGAGGGGGAGGGTATATAAAGGATGGTTGGCCGGAGTCTCCCATTCTTGGCTTTTCTGATGTTTATGTTTCCTGCAGTAAAGTTTCTGGTGATATCACAGAGAGTCTCGTGTGTTCATTCAGGAGCGGCTGTGGTGAGCTGACACTCATATATAATGTGAGCTTTTCTAAAACCATACCGCTAGAGAGACGTAACAAGGTGTCATTATGCCATTGGGAGGGAATAGGATGAAACTAAAGTATTGGGAAAAATTATATTACAAGTTGGCTTGGCACCATGCTGGAAACGTGTAGCCATCCCCACCTCCAAGAGAGCCCTGTGCTCATCTAGCAAGACAGAGAACTAGGGGCAGAAGCTTGGATTAAGTACGAGGAGAAAAGGTAGGGTGCACTGATCATGGTTAAATGCAGCTATTTAAATTGGGTCTGGGGTTGCAAACTACAAAATATGAAAAGAAAGGAGTGGATGACCGGAGGAACCTATCCAAAGCTGTATGATCAGCATAGACTGTCCATCAGACATGTCCCACAGCAGGTGGCATGAAATCCATACAAGAAAAAAGAGAGTCCTATCAAGAGTATCATGCTCAAGAATATTGTACGTGGACAGCAAAGTGTACCATCCACCTGGATTTTCTCTAAGTCACATTTAAGAAGTAACACAAATAGTGTTTCTCGCCCCTTAATCAAAGGCTATCACTGTGATTGTTTTTTTAACTGAAATTGCTGTGTTTTATCTATGATGTATTTTTGTTATATTTTATTGTATGTTGTTTTGTATTTGTATTTGTAGTCTTTGGAAACCGCCCTGAGTTCCTTCGGGGAGACAGAGCGGTATATAAATAAAGTTTTATTATTAGTATTATTATTATTAGTGATGTCTATTGGTGTGATGTATAAGGTTTCATAGTAGGGTAAAGGTAAAGGTTTCCCCTGATGTTAAGATCAGTCGTGTCTGACTCTGGGGGTTGGTGCTCATCTCCATTTCTAAGCCAAAGAGCTGGCGTTGTCCATAGACATCTCCAAGGTCATGTGGCTGGCATGACTGCATGGAGCACCGTTACCTTCCCGCCGGAGCGGTACCTATTGATCTACTCACATTTGCATGTTTTCGAACTGCTAGGTTGGCAGGAGCTGGAGCTAACAGCGGGCACTCACTCCACTCCCGGGATTTGAACCTGGGACCTTTCGGTCTGCAAGTTCAGCAGCTCAGTGCTTTAACACACTTCACCACTGGGGTTCCAAGGTTTCATAATTGCTGTTAAAGATGCTTTGAAAAGAGCTTTTGACAGTAATTCTATATTATGCATTTGTTTATTATTCATTAATGCATAAGAAAACCCCTGTTTTGATCAATGTGTAGAAGATATGAAATAGGAATTAAATAGGTAATCTGGGATGGAAACAGAGAAAACAAGAGAAGCTAACTTGCTAAAAGTTCAAGAATCTTTCTTTAAATACGTGACAATAACCAGCAAAACAAGCATACTTTCTTAAATGTTGTTTCTGCTTCTCTTTGACTGAATACATGTGCAGTCTCCTGCTTCTAAGGTCATGACTACATGAAGAAATGTTTCCTCAATTCTTAGTGCCACATTTTAAAACTGTGTGCAGCTTTCACACAATCAATGACTGCGCCATGGTCAGATTTCCAGACTGCAACCGGAGAGGGGACCAGGTGAGCTACGCAAGGACAGGCAATGGGCAAGCAAAGGCTGTCAGGACTGGATGAGTGTGAAAAATAGTTCCTCATTGATCAATATATTTGGCCAAGGAATAGAAATTTCAGAACCTTGTGGACTCTTTCCTTCGTGTTGAAGGGGTTAATTGGAACTTCTTTCCCCACAGGTGTTTCAATTAGACATCTCCTCCTTGCCAGTCTTCCACCCTCTACTGAGCTCAGGGAATCAAGGACTGGTTATTGTGAATATTGAGCTGCTATAACCTCTGTCCTTTTTTTGTTAAAGTGGCATTGCCATGCATTTCTCAGTTAATCACACTATAGTTTGCAGATGTTAAAAAACACTACTACAACATAAAGAAGCAGGTAAAACAATATTATGCAAATAGATTATCACTGAGTCAGACTTCTGCTGGTAAAAGCTACAGCAGAAAACAGCTTGGATACAAGCTTTCCGAGCTCCAATCTGCTGAAAAGAGGGAAGTTGGGTGAAGGGTTCTAATGGGAGCAGAAGTGTTATCAAAGGACCCCACTGAACCCAGAAACAGGCTAGTCAACACCTAGAATACAAATACAGTAGAGTCTCACTTATCCAACACTCGCTTATCCAACGTTCTGGATTATCCAACACATTTTTGTAGTCAATGTTTTCAATACATCGTGATATTTTGGTGCTAAATTCGTAAATACAGTAATTACTACATAGCATTACTGTGTATTGAACTACTTTTTCTTCAAATTTGTTGTATAACATGATGTTTTGGTGCTTAATTTGTGAAGTCATAACCTAATTTAATGTTTAATAGGCTTTTCCTTAATCTCTCCTTATTATCCAACATATTCGCTTATCCAACGTTCTGCCAGCCCGTTTACGTTTGATAAGCAAGACTCTACTGTAGCACAAGACAGGGTTGTTGTGAGTTTTCCGGGCTGTATGGCCATATTCCAGCAGTATTCTCTCCTGATGTTTCACCCGCATCTATGGCAGGCATCCCCAGAGGTTATGAGGATGCCTGCTATAGATGTGGGCGAAACATCAGGAGAGAATACTTCTGGAACATGGCCATACAGCCCGGAAAACACACAACAACCCTGTGACTCCGGCCAGGAAAGCCTTCAACAACACATAGCACAAGACTCATTGCAAGATTGACAAGACATTTTAGAGCACACAACTGAGCCCATTATGAGGCAGTGTGAACAGCCAATTTTTTATTTTTATTTTTCTGTATCCTCAAGTTGCTACCCAGCAGACTTTTCACAGTTATCTAAGGATTATTCATAGCCAGGAGATCTGAACCTTTCGAAAGCTATGGTGCCTTCTTTACTAAGCACTTTGAAGAAGAAATCACTGATCTCTGTAGTGATCTCAACAGCATCATGACAACAACCCCCGCCAAAATGTGCAATGCTATCTCTAGCTCACTAATTTGGAATCAGTCTCAATTGATGTGGCCTGGCAACATAAACAAACGCTTGCAGTAATGTACTCAGGGTGTTTCCAGGGGTGCTGAATGTTTCTTAGCACCTCATCAGATGGGGTTATTTTAGCATCCCAGGATGCTTTCACCTCATCTGGAAGACTGATGGGCTTGCTGCCCATCAGACGATGAAAGGCAGCTTCCTATGGATGTCACTGGACTCTTCCGTCTCAACACGGGAGGCTTCTCGTATTGTGCTGGTTCCAATGGAGAGAGCACGGGGCCTCCCCACAATAGTGACACTTTCTCCATGTGATGAGGAAAGCGTTGCTGAGAGGGAGCTACACGCAGGGTGGCAGATTCATCTCGCTGCTCTCTCTTCCCTCTCCAGAAGCCTGGTGAAGCGGGATGCTTCACCAGGGCTTTATGATGAGATTGTCAGTGGAGCAAGAGGCAGTGTGTGACCTCATTTAGAGAATCCAATCCTAGATCCCAAAGATCTTCACAAGCTGGACACTGAAGTACCATATTTCACCATATAATAGTCACATTTTCCCCTATTTTTCCCCTTCAAAAAAGGAGGGTGTGACTACCATGGAGTCAAAAATTTGGAGACCTATGAAGTGTCCCCTGCTGATATACACGAGCGAGCAAGTGAGTGATTCAGCTACTGGCGGTTGAGAGAAACCCCATAGGCCTTACCTTCCTATGCACATGCCGGGGAGAGATTTTAATAGCTTGGAATGACTTTGATAAATTTTAACTACAGTAGAGTCTCACTTATCCAAGCTAAACGGGCCAGCAGAAGCTTGGATAAGTGAATATCTTGGATAATAAGGAGGGGTTAAGGAAAAGCCTATTAAAGATCAAATTAGGTTATGATTTGACAAATTAAGCACCAAAGCATCATGTTATACAACAAATTTGACAGAAAAAATAGTTCAATATGCAGTAATGTTATGTTGTAATTACTGTATTTACGAATTTAGCACCAAAATATCACGATATATTGAAAACATTGACTACAAAAATGGCTTGGATAATCCAGAAGCTTGGATAAGCGAGGCTTGGATGAGTGAGACTCTACTGTAATGCATCATGTGTAACTATCTTCAACAGGGACAGCTTGGCTGCACGAGTCCAGACACTGACAACCTCAAGCTTGAACCATTACAAAGCACTCTAAATGAGTCTGCCCTTAAGGATGGTTCAGAAGCTGCAGAATACTTTGGCTAATCTTTTTTGTTGATCTACAGAATTATTAATATACACATACACACATACACCTGGTGGTGGCGCAGTGTGTTAAAGCGCTGAGCTGCTGAGCTTGCAGACTGAAAGGTCCCAGGTTCAAATCCTGGGAGCGGAATGAGCACCCGCTGTTAGCCCCAGCTCCTGCCAACCTAGCAGTTCGAAAACATGCAAATGTGAGTAGATCAAT
The DNA here is from genome assembly GCF_035594765.1 of Anolis carolinensis. Lineage (NCBI taxonomy): Eukaryota > Metazoa > Chordata > Lepidosauria > Squamata > Anolidae > Anolis > Anolis carolinensis. Next base: position 186,530,873 of record NC_085843.1, read on the forward strand.
AGGTACCACTCCAGCGGGAAGGTAACGATGCTGCATGCAGTCTTGTCGGCCACATGACCTTGGAGGTGTCTACGGACAATGCTTCGGCTTAGAAATGGAGATGAGCACCAACCCCAGAGTCGGTCACGACTGGACTTAACGTCAGGGGAAAACCTTTACCTTTACCTAATGTGTGTATTGTGCTGCTCATGTAATATATGTTGTTGTTTTTATGCTTGTAAACCGCCCTGAGTCCCTTTGGGGAGAGAGGGCGGTATAAAGTTTTACTTACTTACTTTCTATTTTACTTTTGTGTCAAAAAACCCACATGTTTACCTGCACAGTGTTAAACATCCATTTGTTCCTGGAGCCCTTCTGCTTCCAAAGCACATCATGTTTTGTGAACCTCAATGGAGCTTCTCTCATACCATTCCTTCACATGATAAATGGTTAATTGACTTGCCTTCAAAAAAGAACTCTTACATTTCAAGTTCTTTTGCTTTGATTTTGCCTCTTGCTGTTCCTGGGTCTCAGAACCAACTACTTCTATATGGTGCTGGGGAGGGAAAGCCTACTGCAACACTTGATTCTTATCAGTGTTGCTTTAGACAACTGTCTACACTTGGTGACTGATGAGGCCAAATACTAGTGCTTTTTAGTATTTAGTACTGTATATGGCTCCTTTAACTTACTTCGTGCTTTACCACCTTTACTAAGTTATGGATGTTTGGGAAGTGGAAAATGTAATGCAAAGGTTGAAGAAGAAATGAGAAGCTGGTATAGTGCTCAGTCAGGTGGTCTGGTGACATTCAGGAGAAGGAACGAGCACAGCAGGGCATTGCGGAACAGGGCATCTAATTAACAGATTTCTCTCATTTTATTCCTTTCAGCCTTTCCATTCTTGCATCATTTGTTCCCTTGTTTAAGTGAAACAGCAAGATACCAGAAGGAGAAAGAGAAAGAGATAGCAAACATTCTTGGGATTAAACAAAATGCAACAGGTCTCAGAAAGGAACTAGGAAGTTATCTCCATGAACTACACGTACTCCCTTTAAAAAGGCTTGTATTTTTACTCTACTCTTTTTTCCATCACTGAAGAGCCAAATGGGCCCGAGATGTTCCTTACACCTTCATAGTGTCCACAATCCTGACACATGGCATTTACAACAACTTCCATCTCAACCAGTTCTTTGGTCTTTAAATCACTTTAAAAAGAAGTGGCTTTTACTTTACATTCTGGAGATCTGCAGGAATTCTGGTCTTTTTGTTGTTGTTGTTTTTGTCACATGGCTGTCCCCAACAGTTGGCTTGGCATTGGAGCTGAAGGAGGAGTGAAGGCTGGGTCAAAAAGGTTGGTGGGAGATTTTATTTTTTCATGTCAGGAGCAACCTGAGTCACTTCTGGTGTGAGAGAATTGGCTGTCTGCAAGGACGTTGCCCAAGGGACGCCCAGATGTTTTGATGTTTTTACCATCTTTGTGGAAGGCTTCCCTCATGTCCCCGCATGGAGCTGGAGCTGATAGAGGGAGCTCATCCGTGCTCTCCCTGGGTGGGATTCGAACCTGGCAGCCTTCAGGTCAGCAACCCAACCTTCAAGTTACAAGGCTTTAATCCTCTACGTCATGATTGTTCCTGCCAGAAAGCCATCTTGATCACATTCAAACTTATAATTTTAAATTTGCAAGCTCTCTCTCTTTTTAAAAAGGATGTATATGTGGACACTTGCAGATAAGTACACCAGTATATCAATATACCAGTATATCAGTATACCAGTATATCAATATTCTCCTGCCAACCTAGCAGTTCGAAAACATGCCAATGTGAGTAGATCAATAGGTACCGCTCCGGCAGGAAGGTAACAGCGCTCCATGCAGTCATGCCGGCCACATGACCTTGGAGGTATCTACGGACAACGCCGGCTCTTCGGCTTAGAAATGGAGATGAGCATCAACCCCCAGAGTCGGTCATGACTGGACTTAAAGTCAGGAGAAAACCTTTACCTTTACCTATATCAATATTAAAACACCTCTGAATAACAGGATGGCTAAAGATGATTTAGACAGAAATACATATGTTTGCATGCATGATAGGAAGAAAAAGAAGTGAAGTCGCCACTGCTGTGTGGTTGCTAATGGTACAAATGAGAGGAGCTTTCTGAAAGCAAGGTCACATGGAAGTGGTTTTCCCAAGGGACATCTGCAGCTGCTTACAACAAACTGACTACAACAAGCGTTTACCTTTGTTCTGTGTATGTGTATGTCATTGTTATTCCACTATTAAGGCATTGAATGTTTGCCTATTTGTGTATGTTATAATCCACTCTGAGTCCCCTTGGTGAGATAGAGCGGAATACAAATAAAGTGTATTATTATGCAGAGACTTGACAAAACTCTGCAATTTAACCTCCCGGAATCTTTAGGATAGAGCTAGCTACAAATAATCCAGACTGAATGACTTTCCACAAGAATGTAATCGTACTCATTAAAACAATGAATGTTTCCCTTCAGTCCACAAAAAGTATTTCTTTCATGCTTGAATCTAAAGTAAAGTAAAGGTAAAGGTTTTCCCTGATAAGTCCAGTCGTGTCCGACTCTGTGGGTTGGGGCTCATCTCCATTTCTAAGCCGAAGAGCTGGCGTTGTCTGTAGACACCTCCAAGGTCATGTGGCCGGCATGACTGCATGGAACACTGTTACCTTTCTGCCGGAGCGGTACCTATTAATCTACTCACATTTGCATGTTTTCGAACTGCTACCGTAGGTTGGCAGCAGGAGCCCTGGTGGCGAAGTGTGTTAAAGCACTGAGCTGCTGAACTTGCAGACCGAAAGGTCCCAGGTTCAAATCCCGGGAGCGGAGTGAGCGCCCGCTGTTGCTCCAGCTTCTGCCAACCTAGCAGTTTGAAAACATGCCAATGTGAGTAGATCAATAGGTACCGCTCCGGTGGGAAGGTAACGGCGCTCCACGCAGTCATGCTGGCCACATGACATTGGAGGTGTCTATGGACAACGCCGGCTCTTCGGCTTAGAAATGGAGATGAGCACCAACCTCCAGAGTCAGACATGACTGGACTTAACGTCAGGGGAAACCTTTACCTTTACTAGGTTGGCAGAAGCTGGAGCTAACAGCGGGCACTCACTACGCTCCCCGGATTTGAACCTGGGACCTTTTGGTCTGCAAGTTCAGCAGCTCAGCGCTTTAACACACTGAGCCACCGGAGGCTCCTGCTTGATTCTAAACAAATAAATTTAATGGGTGCTTCATTGTGATGCAATGTGCTCAGGATGAAGGTGAAGATGTGAGGCAGTGAGCATGTATTGTATAAAGACTGTGCATTGTTGATTCCTGAAAATAGAAAAAATGAAAGTGGAATTTGAAATTATAACATTGATATAGTTGTAGTTTGGGATGTTGCCTGTATTGCTAGTCTCAGGGACTTTCGCAGTAGTACTCGTTCTGTACTACTTTGTCCTTATTTCTATCCCTTGTTCTCCATTTCAATTTTGCCTGCCTTTTCTCTTCTCTTCTTCTGTCTGAGTTTGCTGCATCTTGATTAAAATGTTGACTTTAACTTGGAATTAACCTGATTAATGTAATTGAAAGTAAAAGTCCGCTACTCAGCACTTTGGGTGATTGGGTGATGAGTGGAGATGGATTGAGAAAGAAAGCTTTTAGATTGAATATACTTCTCTCCCCTGGCTGTTAATTGCTCCGTTTACTGGTACCTGCCTCAGTGACCATCACTGTTTGGGCCAGTTAATGATGATACACAGTCCATACTTTCAAGAGATAATTAAAAAACATTTCAGCACATACGGTACTGCAGGGAGTTTTCCTCTTAGTCACAGGCAAGGAGGAGATCAGTGGACAGAAGGACCTGTGTTTTTCTCTCTGTAGTATTCAATACCCTGGAAATAAGTGAACTAAATGCAGCAAACAGTTATCTCTGTGCAGATATCTCCCAAGAGAGTGAGTGAGAGGAAAACAACAAAGTAGGAAAAAACCACTTATAGCTACAGTAGAGTCTCACTTATCCAACATTCTGGATTATCCAATGCATTTTTGTAGGCAATGTTTTCAATACATCATGATATTTTGGTGCTAAATTCATAAATACAGTAATTACAACATAACATGACTGCGTATTGAACTACTTTTTCTGTCAAATTTGTTGTATAACATGATGTTTTGGTGCTTAATATGTAAAATCATAACCTAATTTGATGTTTAAAAGGCTTTTCCTTAATCCCTCCTCATTATCCAACATATTTGCTTATCTAACATTCTGCCGGCCCGCTTATGTTGGATAAGTGAGACTCTACTGGTGACCATTATCGGACTTACATGATGAACCTGATGGATCCTCATAATTTCAAATACATGGTGTTTCAAAAAGATGGACCCAATTTGAAATTACAATATCTCTGCAACCACGAACTGCCCATGAATGAAACTCTTATCACTTGAATGGGTGGGATATAGAGTTCAAATGATCACTGCTAGATGCTTGTCCCAGTGCACAAACTGTCCTTATCCCCAGTTATTTGCATGATGGAAACCCTGCAACATAAAATCAAATGAGATATTCATCATTTGCAGGCTCAAAATGGTTAGTAAAACTTGGTAATTCATTAGCTGTAATTATAACATGTTGTCAACATGAAGCATACTGCTTTGAAATTGGGTCCATCATTTTGAAACACCCTATATTTCAATCCAAGACTTCTGTCTTACAACCTATAATAGAGGATGTGAGCAAACATTTGGATTAAAATCTTTTGAAACCTTATTGGGGAGGCTGGAGATTAACATTCACATGCTTGACATGAAGAAAAAAAGGTGAAACTAAAGGTAGACAAAACAATGAAACCAAAGAATACATTCAGCTTGTTATGCATGGGAATGCACTGCTCATGAAACAAAAGGTTCTTAGCTTGGAAGTGCTCCTGGATTTGATATTACCTCTAGATCACGGGTTTATGAACTGCTTTTGGCTCCGCACTGAGTACTTATTTATTTATGTATTGCCTTTTTCCCAGTTATAACAGTTAAAAGATAAGTAGTTAAAGTTTACCAAATGCAGAAACTAAAAATACAATTAAACCAACTATAAAATTAAAATCAGTAAAACACACAAATGACAAATAAGCAACTGTGCAGTACAATTTTTCCAGGTCCAACCCCCCCTGAGCAATCAGCCTTCAAAAGTCTGCTAAAATAAGTCTTAACCTTCCCATAGAACAACAACACAATATGGAGCCCATTGAACCTCTCTTGGAAGGAAGCAGCACTGAGAAAGCCAATTCCCATGTTTCCATGTTCCTGCAAATTATACCTGTAAGTATATTAGGACAGAGGGAAGGCTCTCTGAAGTAAGGCTCATATGGGAGAACATGGTCCTTCAACCAATCTGAACTTGAGCTGTATAAGGCTTTAGAGGACATAATCACAACTCTAAATTGTGCCTAGGAATGAACTAGCAGCTTGTGGAGCTATTGCAAAAGGCTTGTATGTTCCCTTCTCCCCCAGTTATCAATCTGGCTGCAGCTCCAAGAACCAACTGAAGTTTCCATTCATCTAAGGTAACCCCACATAGAGCACGTTGTTGTTTGTTGTTTACTTATTCAGTGGCTTCAGACTCTTTGTGAACTTCCAAAAGGCCTTTGATGATTAATTGTTGTGGGTTTGATTTATCTGCCCATTCTAAAATAGCTCCATCATTGATGCTTTGCCATTATTACATTGCACTTTATTGTCCGTTTTAGCTGTGAAACTACCGCTCCCCATTTTGGAATATTCTGCACTTTGGCCTAGATCTGTGTATTAGTCTCCTGTTTTTAACATTTTATGCTGTATGTTGATTTTAATGACTGTTTATTGATGCTGATGTTTTTATTGCTGGGATATTTGTTTTATTGTTTTGTTGTTGTTATTACATTGTCGTATCGGGCAAGGCCCCATGTAAGCCGCCCCGAGTCCCTTCGGGGAGATGGGGCGGGGTATAAAAATAAAGTTATTATTATTATTATTATAGACCAGCCCACATCACTGAAGCTGGTGGAACACAGAAAAGAGCCTACTCCAAAGATCCTATATGGGTCTCTCCGGTAGCCTGGATCCAGGTGGCATAAGGCTTTTTAATATATATATATATACTAGCTGTGCCCGGCCACGCGTTGCTGTGGCGAAGTATGGTGGTATGGGAAATAAAGTATTGAGGAATTGGTGGTAGTTAAGGTAAAGGGTAAAGGTTTTCCCCTGACATTAAGTCCATTATAAATGGGTTATATAGCTGTGTGGAAGGGCCTTGAGTCTACACTGCCATATAATCCAGTTAAAATCAGATAATCTGTATTTTATTGGCAATGTGGAAGAGGCCTAATTGAGGCCTAACTCTGCCTGTCCCCTGGGCTGAGTGGGTTGCTGGCAGCAATTGGATAAAAACAATTATTCCTCTCCCTCTAATTAGGACTTTATTTTTCTTTTCTTTTTGTTGTATGAACGTAGAGGCATGGATGAGGGGTTGTGTTGCCAAGTTTAGTGTTTCTGGCATGTGTAGTTTTGTTGTTTTGTCCTAGGCCGAAATTTCATTACTATATATATATATATATATATATATATATATATATTAGGGAAAATGAAAAAAAGGGGGAGAGGGTATTTTTCTTCTATAAGTAAAGTGGGAGAACAATAAAATGATAGGATAGTAGGAAAAACCTATAAAGGAGTTAAGTAAGTGTGGGTAGAACTTTCAGGTATGGTAGGTGGTGGAAAAGGTAGAAGGATGAGAATGGGTCAAGGAGTAGGATGGTTGGGTGGGGGGGGCATAAGGCTTTATATGTCACAACCAGCATTTTGAATTGTGCCCAGAATCACACTGGCAGCCAGTGGAGCTTATGCACTGCCTATTGCTGAGTCTAGTTACTATCTGGCTTTAGGTCTTTGGACCAGCTGCACTTTCCAAATACTCTTCAAAGGTAGCCCACATTGAAGCAAAGGGACACTTCAGAATTGCAAAATTAGAAAAAAGGAAAAAAATAAAATACAATTCATATTTAATTCACATCTGTTTGTTTTTAATCAAGAGAGGGTGTCTATTTTTTATAACTAATTCAGTGAAACGGAAAAATAAAAATATCTGATCTTTCAAATCAGATTGAGGGAAAGTTGCTTTCTGTGTTGTACATCAGACATACACAAAACAGCATGTTGTGCTACCAAATCCATCCACAGACACACAGTGGTTCAGGATTTGTGTTAGACAAGTCAGCTCAGTGGGCTGAAGAGGCAATCTCACCGAGTAAGACTCTCAACTGCTGCCACATATAACTACATCAAGCTGAGTGGCTGGCCCATTGACTTTTAATGTGCCCACAGTACAGAACTGCAAGCTGACTTTGGTTCTGCCTCATACATTCTTAGCAAATGCATGGGCTAAGTTCGAGCAGTAAAGCCTTCATTGCTTATGATAATGGACAAAAGTGTTACAAAGCCAGCTGGAGCTACTCATTTCAGGTGCACTGTTTTGTAACACTGTGAATATGTGGGAGGTAGAAGAGGAATTGACTTTCCTGTTGATGACTGAGTGGCTCCATTGGAAGAGTTCTTGAGTGTGCAAGATAGATAGTAACCCAGCTGGTCCCAGCTTTCTCCACAACCATAACTACTTCCCATCGTGGTGTTCTGTATCCACGTTCTCCACAAAGAGATTGGTCTCTTTGTGTTGTCCTACACGTCTTGAAATCAATTCCCCAATCTTTAATTTCAGCAGAATTTCTTTTTGGAGATTCAAAAACTCATTTGATTGATAGAGCCTAATTTCAATTTAGATATACAGTGTTCCCTCACTTATCGCGGGGGTTAGGTTCGAGGACCACCCGCAATAAGTGAAAATCTGCGAAGTAGGGACACTATATATTTATACATTATTTTAGTAGTTATACACTATTTTAAGTCTTTATCAACCAATTGTGTGCTGATAAATCGCCTCCTTCTCCTCCCGTTGCCACTTTGGCTCCTTTTCTCTCCCTTTGGCTTCTCTTTCCTCCATTCCTTAGGCTGTAAATTGTAATTTTTTATGATTTATAATGTTCTTTTAAAGTTTATTGAAAAACTGCGAAACACCGAATCCACAAAAAGCGAACCGTGAAGTAGTGATGGAACACTGTACCTTATAACATTTAGTTTTGTTATCTAGTCGCTATATAAATGATCTATATTGATATTTATCACCAGGATCTTCCAATATTTGTGTTGTCGAAGGCTTTCATGGCCGGGATCACAGGGTTGTTGTATGTCTTTCAGACTGTGTGGCCATGTTCCAGAAGTATTCTCTCCTGACGTTACGCCCACATCTATGGCAGGCATCCTCAGAGGTTGTGAGGCATGGATAAACTAGGCAAGGAAGGTAAATATATATCTGTGGAGAGTCCAGGGTGTGACAAGAGTCCTTTGTCAGCTGGAAGCCAGCGTTAATGTTGCAATTAATCACCCTAATTAGCATTGGAAAGGTTTGTCTCTTGCCTGGGGGGCATCCTTTGTTCAGAGTCATTAGCCGTCTTTGGGGCTCCTCTGCCCTCAGAGTGTTGCTTCCCATCTACTGTTCTGATTTTTGAGTTTTTTTTTAATACTGGTAGCCAGATTTTGTTCATTTTCATGGTTTCCTCCTTTCTGTTGAAGTTGTCCACATGCTTGTGGATTTCAATGGCTTCCAATATTGCTAGCAATATAGAGGAAACCCCAGCTGTCCCTCAAATAAATGAGTCTCCTGTTGGAAATCTACAAAGGATACAAAATTGAGAACTTCTTGTTTCACAGAAAATGCATCTCTTGAAACATGTTGTGTGCCTTTACATCATATTATCTTCAAAATATTTGTTTAATTTTCTAGGTTGAATAGGGGCACTCAGGATGCTCACTTATGTCCTGTCTTTTAATGGTAAAGGATCGCATTTTGAAAGCTGGTGCTCCACAAGATGGTTGCCTATACAGAACAAGTCTAGGAAGAGGGATGTGCATAAAGGTAGGGGAAAGGAGTTAATGCTGGACAACTTTGTCCAGCTATTTGCTGGTGCCGTCATTAAAAGGCTAAAGGAATAATTGAAGATAAAACAATGAGCTGGTACAGTGGAATAAAGAAGTTGCTTAAAGGTAAAATGTTAGCAGAATGGGAGTCTTTTCATTTTAACTGTATAGGTGATATAAGAGATGTATTTGAAAATTACAAATTGTATAATGATACTTGTAATGCTGGGAAAAATCAATAAATATATAGATTTTGAAACAGAAAAAATAAGAGGGTTGCATGCACCTTTTAGTATACTGATAAAAAGGTAAAGGTTTCCCCTGACGTTAAGTCCAGTCGTGTCTGACTCTGGGGGTTGGTGCTCACCCTCATTTCTAAGCCGAAGAGCCGGCGTTGTCCGTAGACACGTCCAAGATCATGTGGCCGGCATGACTGCATGGAGCGCCGTTACCTTCCCGCCGGAGCGGTACCTATTGATCTACTCACATTGGCATGTTTTCGAACTGCTAGGTTGGCAGGAGCTGCGGCTAACAGCGGGTGCTCATTCCGCTCCCAGGATTTGAACCTGGGACCTTTTGGTCCACAAGTTCAGCAGCTCAGCACTTTAACACACTGAGCCACCGGAGGCCCCAGTATACTGATATATGAAGTCAATTCAATACTAAAACCAGGTGTGATAGTCCCTGGTACAGATCTGTGAGCCATTAGTTGTTGTCCATGGCCAGATCCCAGAAAATAAACATACGATCATTTGATTGAGGAGATTGGGACATTGGATAATATTATGCCAATTTCCTCCATGAAATGGCATGGAAAGCATTGCCCTAAGGAAATTGTGTTGCTTTTGTGGCAAGCTCTTTGCCAAACAGTCTGTAGCAGCATCCAACCTATTTAATTATCTGCAAATTTTGTGTACCTTCGGGGTGAGAAGGGCAGAGTATAAATGTGGTCAACAAGGAGTTCCATTACTCTGAGGAGGCACTTTGTATGAATTGATCATTCTGCGGCCCATCCATCAGATTCCCTTAATGTCCGGGGATGGACAATCCTAATTGGTCCCAATACACCTTTTATTGAATTGTGAGACAGAGTGGACAAGCTCTGGGGACATCTCCCCCGAGGCATTATGGAGGCGGCAACACCAGCAGCCCATCCAAACAAACAAATCAGGAAGGGGTGAAAAGATAATTTCTGTTTGTTCTTTTCCCCCCTAAATACACATTTCCGGTTTTTCTTGAATTGAATGCTTACTAAAACATGTGTAGGAGAGCAGACCTTGCTTTAAAGTAGAGTCATATCTCCTAGACAGATCATCTTTTAAACACCCTGATAGTTTTTGGAGTAGAAGCGATATTTTGTCCTGGGGGGCAAAGGCTACGGGAAATGGACTTGGAAGTTACATGTGGTCCCTAGACCAACTGGTGTAAGTGCAGAGTTTGTAAAAAAATGTCTGATTATATCAGTGGAGTTACCACCTCTCTTTAGACCAGGGGTCCCCAAACTAAGGCCCGGGGGCCACATGCAGCCCATTGAAGCCATTTATCTGGCCCCCACGGCACAAAGGCAGAAGGGGGTTGGGCTAAATGACCCAAGGGTTCTCCTCTCCTCTATTATTATTATTATTATTATTATTATTATTATTATTATTATTATTATTATTATTATTAACATTGAGGCTGGTATGCCATCTGACAGGGGTGCTTTGCTTGTGCTTCTGATGCACAAAGGCAGAAGAGGGTTGGACTAAATGGCCCAAGGGGTCTCTTCCAACCCTCTTTATTGTTGTTGTTGTTATTATTATTATTATTTTATTATGACACAGCAAACAAGATAGATATGCTGGATTTCATATCACAAAATCACAAGTCGAACACTTCCCAAGTGTCTAGGACTGTGTGATGTATTTTCAGATGATGCACGCAGATCCCAGCAGGGTGGCCTTTTGCAGCTGGCAGATCGTAATTTTGTCAATGTCTATTGTTTCCAAATGCCGGCTGAGATCTTTTGGCACGGCACCCAATGTGCCCATCACCACCGGGACCACCTGCACTGGTTTCTGCCAGAGTCTTTGAAGTTCAATCTTGAGGTCCTGATAGCGGCTGAGTTTTTCCTGTTGTTTTTCGTCAATGCGACTGTCACCTGGGATGGCGACATCAATGATCCAAACCTTTTTCTTTTCCACAACTGTGATGTCTGGTGTGTTGTGTTCCAGAACTTTGTCAGTCTGGATTCGGAAGTCCCACAGTATTTTTGCGTGCTCATTTTCCAATACTTTTGCAAGCTTGTGATCCCACCAGTTCTTTGCTGCTGGGAGGTGGTACTTGAGGCATAAGTTCCAATGAATCATTTGGGCCACATAGTTGTGCCTCTGTTTGTAGTCTGTCTGTGCAATTTTCTTACAGCAGCTGAGGATATGATCAATGGTTTCATTGGTTTCCTTGCACAGCCTGCATTTTGGGTCATCAGCTGATTTTTCAATCTTGGCCTTAATTGCATTTGGCTTGCTCCTGGGCTGCAAGAATCAGGCCTTCTGTCTCCTTCTTCAGGGTCCCATTCGTGAGCCAGAGCCAGGTCTTCTCCTTATCAGCTTTTCCTTCAATTTTGTCAAGGAACTTTCCATGCAATGTTTTGTTGTGCTAGCTGATTGCTCTAGTTTGTAGTGTGGTTTTCTTGTACTGGCTTTTTGTCTGCTGTGAGTTTCTGATTTTTGACTTCAATCAAAGCAGGTTCTTCACTTTGCTTTACATATTCTGCCAGGGCATGTTCTTCTTCTTTGACTGCTTGTTTTACTTGTAAGAGTCCTCTGCCCCCTGATCTTCTAGGCAGATACAGCCGGTCAACATCACTGCGAGGGTGCAGTGAATGATGAATGGTCATGAGTTTTCTTGTTTTTCTGTCCAAATTGTTCAGTTCCATCTGTGTCCAGTTTATGATGCCAGCAGTATATCTTATGACAGGTATGGCCCAGGTGTTTATGGCCTTGATGGTGTTGCCTCCATTGAGCTTGCTTTTGAGAATTTTTCTGACCCTTTGTGTGTATTCTTTACTGACCACAGTCTTCACATGTTCATGCTTGGTGTTGTCCAGCTGTAATATGCCCAGATATTTATAGGCCTCTGACTGGTGACACTTTATTGTTTGGCCATTAGGCATATTTATGCCCTCACTTTCAATGATTTTTCCCTTCTTCAATGCCACTGTCTAACATTTGTCCAAGCCAAACTCCATGCTGATATCAGTGCTAAAAATTCAGACAGTGTTAGTCAGAGACTGGATTTCACTTTCCGTTTTTCCATACAGCTTCAGGTCATCCATGTACATCAGATGCAAAATTTTGTGAGAATTCTTAGATGTTTGATAGCCAAGATTTGTTTTTTGTAAGATTGTTGACAGAGGGATCATGGCAATAATGAAAAGCAGAGGGGACAATGAGTCTCCCTGGAAAATTCCTTTCCTGATGTTGACAAGTCCATAGCTTTCATTTCCAACAAACTGTTCAGTTTTCCAGTGCTCCATCATGTTTTCAATGAAGGTGCCAACGTTTTTACTAATCCCGATGGCGTCCAGGCACTTGATGATCCAGCTGTGTGGGAGTGAGTCAAAGGCCTTTTTGTAGTCAATCCACGTCATGTGATATTATTATCATATGCCTTATTATTATTATTATTATTATTATTATTATTATTATTATTATTATTATTATTATTGAGGCTGGGAGGCCATCTGTCAGGGGTGCTTTGCTTGTGCTTCTGATGCACAAAGGCAGAAGAGGGTTGGACTAAATGGCCCAAGGGGTCTCTTCCAACCCTCTTTATTGTTGTTATTGTTGTTATTATTATTATTATTATTAAGGCTGGGAGGCCATCTGTCAGAGGTGCTTTGCTTGTGCTTTTGGTGCACAAAAGCAGAAGGGGGTTGGACTCAATGGCCCAAAGGGTCTCTTCCAACCATTATTATTATTATTATTATTATTATTATTATTATTATTATTATTATTGCTTGGTGGCCAGCTATAGTCCGGCCCTCCAATGGTCCGAAGGATCGTGAACTGGCCCCCTGTTTAAAAAGTTTGGGGACCCCTGCTTTAGACCAAGGTTCTCAAACTTTTTCACTCACAGAGCCCTTTTTGAAGCACAACTTTCTTGTGGAGTTCCAACAAATGTGTGTGTGTGTGTGTGTGTGTGTGTGTGTGTGTGTGTGTGTGTGTGTGTGTTTGTGTATCTCAGGCATGGGAAAACTTTTTGACCAACATAAACTTAACAGTATTTCAGTGGAAGACCCTGGGGCCATCCAATGGGAGGGAAATAGGATTTTGGAAGCAAGCAAGGAGAAGGGGAAAGGATCTGGGATGAAAGGAAAAAAGGCTTTTGGTGGCTAGAGAAGAGGAGAGAGGGGGAGGAGCAGGAGCATTTATTTATTTCCAATATTTCTATCCCGCCCTTCTCACCTGAAGGGACTCAGGGTGGCGTACAATTGGCAACAATTCGATGCCGACACATCATTAAAACAACAACATATAAAATGTATTACAACCAGTTAAATACTGTATAAAATATACAACATATAACATATGCTTAAAATCCGTTCGCCCAATATCCTCCTACTTTATCCATATAAAAGTCTGGGTCGTATTTATCATTTATTCGTTAAAAGCCTGGGCACATAGCCATGTTTTTAAGGCTTTTCTAAAACTCAAAAGGGTTGGGGCTTGCCGTATATCTCTGGGGAGGGTGTTCCACAGCCGGGGAGCCACCACCGAGAAGGCCCTGTCGAGTATATACGGTATACAGTAGAGTCTCACTTATCCAACATAAACGGGCCGGAAGAACGTTGGATAAGCAAATATGTTGGATAATAAGGAGGGATTAAGGAAAAGCCTATTAAACATCAAATTAGGTTATGATTTTACAAATTAAGCACCAAAACATCATGTTATACAATAAATTTGACAGAAAAAGTAGTTCGATACGCAGTAATGTTATGTTGCAATTACTGTATTTACGAATTTAGGACCAAAATATTACGATGTATTGAAAACATTGACTACAAAAATGCGTTGGATAATCCAGAATGTTGGATAAGTGAGACTCTACTGTATGTTATTTTAAAACACAGAACAGATGGAATTATAGCTGCACCCTATGCCCTCCTAGCTCTTAAATGTACCGGACTGGGCTGATTGGCTTTATAATTTTTAAAATTGTCTGGAGATCGCCTACGGTGGTTTCCTACACTTCAAGGGCCAAATGGAAACACAGGCTACTTTAACCAATGTCTTAAGGCAGGGGTCCTCAAACTTTTTAATCTGTGGGCCGGTCCACAATCCTTCAGACTGTTGAGGGGCCGGATTATCATTTGAAAAAAAAAATACAAACAAATTCCGATGCACACTGCACATGTCTTATTTGTAGTGCAAAAACAACAACAACAACAAGAAGAACAATGAAAGAACAATACAATATTTAAAAATAAAAACAATTTTAACCCAACATACATTTATCAGGATTTCAATGGGAAGTGTGCTCCTGCTTCTGGCCAATGAGATAGTCAAGTTAATTAGGATTGTTGTTGTTGTTGTTGTTGTTGTTGTGTGCCTTCAAGTCATTTCAGACTTTGGCCGAGCCTAAGTCTAAAATGTATTTATTAATTATTTATTTACTTACTGCATTTATTTACTACATTTGTATCACAGCCTTCTCGCCCCAAAGGGGACTCAGAGTGGCTTACAAATTATATGTACATACAATATATTATATTATTAGCATAGCACAATATTAGCATTATGTATTACTATATTGAACTATACCACTATACTGTAATATTATTAGTAATATTATATGTAATATAGAATATATAATTAATATTATTATATGGTATTATTATTAGTGTTCTATTGTATTACATTATAATATTATTATCAATATTATATGTATATACAATATATTATATTATAAAACTGAGGGTGGGGGCCAGGTAAATGACCTCGGAGGGCCGCATCCGGCCCCCGGGCCTTAGTTTGGGGACCCCTGTCTTAAGGCAAGGTGAGACTATGTCTCCCTTCTTGGAATAGAGGGCTGCTGGTGGAAAAATGCCTGGAATGGGCTTGGGAGTTGGACAAGAGGGCAGATTTTACCTCTTGTAAGTTGCTGACAACTCCAGTGCAGGGCAGAAAGAATTCTGCAGATGAGCCTTTGCTGCAACCCTTCCGTTTCCATTTCAGTTGGGAAGCCTTCATCTGCATTGCCTTTGCCTGCATGCTGTGGGACAAGTTGCAGTACAGGTGTCGAGTCCACACTGAGCCCGTGACGTGTCCCCTTTGCTGTTACATATAATTAATAAATACAGCACAGGGGGAGTTCTTACCATGCCGGCTGCTATGACAGGGGCTGTCTACAGTGCACTTAAGCATTAAATGACCAATTTCTGTCAGACTAACTTCTTAAGCCTACCCTCTCTCTTCCTGTTTGCTTTTTCACTTATAGAAGAGGCCTTCTCGCTCTTTGCACTTTGAGTTTTTTAGTAACTGATGGTTCCTGGTTCATTTCTGTGGAATTAATTGGTCCCCGAATGAATTGTTTTGACAGGGCAATTTATCATGTGTTTGGGCTGACAGAGCTGTGTACCAGAGGAGCCAGTGGGCGGGAGAAGAGGAGATGGGCAGGGTAGTGTGTATGTGTGTGTGTGTGTGTGCATGTGTCCAAGGAGTCTTCAGAGAGAAGGATGGAGGAGAAGGACAAGAAGGGAAATGGGACACGAGAACTGCGAGAATGCCTAAATGAGAAGAACCATTCCACTGTGCTTGTCATTTAGTTTTGCTTGCCAAAGATGCATTTGATTGGCAGTTGTAACAAAGTTCACACTTCATTGATTTCTGTAAAAGAGCCAGATCTGCCAATTTAGATATGAAAATGCCAGAAAACTTTCCATGGGGAGTTCCTTAGCAGAGCATGGCAAAATGGGTGCATCAGCCATGCCTTATTTTTTTTAAAGGAATTAACGGCAAATACAAATGACAAATTGGGATAGTTGATACAGTAGAGTCTCACTTATCCAACATTCACTTATCCAACGTTCTGGATTATCCAACACATTTTCAATAAATCGTGATATTTTGGTGCTAAATTCGTAAATACAGTAATTACTACCCTGTTTCCCCTAAAATAAGACATCCCCAGAAAATAAGGCCTAGTAGAGGTTTTGCTGAATTGCTAAACATAAGGCCTCCCCCGAAAGTAAGACCTAGCAAAGTTTTTGTTTGTAAGCATGCCCGCCGAACAGAACACCAGAGCATGCAGGGTTGGTAAATGTACGTATCATAGAGTGTTGTACATGGAAATAACAGTAGTAACAAGAAATTCTTGATAGGATTTACAGTTTGTCTGGTTATGCTGGTTTATGATGACAACTACTGTATTTATTTATTTATTTACAGTATTTATATTCCGCCCTTCTCACCCCGAAGAGGACTCAGGGCGGATCACATTACACATACAGTAGAGTCTCACTTATCCAACATAAATGGGCCAGCAGAATGTTGGATAAGCGAATATGTTGGATAATAAGGAGGCATTAAGGAAAAGTCTATTAAACATCAAATTAGGTTATGATTTTACAAATGAAGCACCAAAACATCATGTTAGACAACAAATCTGGCAGAAAAAGTAGTTCAATACGCAGTAATGCTATGTAGTAATGACTGTATTTATGAATTTAGCACCAAAATATCACGATATATTGAAAACATTGACTACAAAAATGCGTTGGATAATCCAGAATGTTGGATAAGTGAGACTCTACTGTATAAGGCAAACATTCAATGCCTTAACATAGAACAAAGACAAAGACAAACACGGGGCTCCGAGCTGGCCTCGAACTCATGACCTCTTGGTCAGGTTGCACTGGCTGCAGCTGATTGCTGTACAGTATATAATAAATGTTCTTTTTTTTTGTTCAACAATAAATGTGAATCCTTCTTCATGGAAAAATAAGACAGCTCCTGAAAATAAGACCTAACACATCTTTGGGAGCAAAAAATAATATAAGACACTGTCTTATTTTCAGGGAAACACGGTACATAGCATTACTGCATATTGAACTACTTTTTCTATAAAATTTGTTGTATAACATGATGTTTTGGTGCTTAATTTGTAAAATCATAACCTAAGTTGATGTTTAATAGGCTTCTCCTTAATCTCTCCTTATTATCCAACGTATTCCCTTATCCAACGTCCTGCCGGCTCGTTTATGTTGGATAAGTGAGACTCTACTGTACATCCGCATTTGGCATCTTACAGGCAAACATGAAATAAACAATAGGCTTTAAAACTGCATGAGCATAAGTCCTACGAAAGGCGGGCAGAGAGTGAAAGATAAATAACAGAGTTTGGTGTTGTTGGGCAGCTGTTGTGATATTACAGGTTCTCTATTGCCACCGCGGAGCTGACTGGATGTCTACTCATCCTCCTTTCCTTGGTGATGCTCTCTGTTCATCTGCCTCCCTCTCCTTCATGTGCAAAGAGTGAGGTGGTGGGAAAACTTCCTCCATTTGTCTTGGGCTCTTCCTCCTAGATGGTGGTCTGGACTAAATCGAAAGGGGGAGAGCAAAGAATTGGATATTAATATCTGTGATGAGGAAGAGTTGGCGATCTCCTCACAAATTTGCAGCCAGTGCTAGAAATGAATTTAGGTGGCATAGTATAGACTGTAGAGGAAAGTCTTAAAGCCATCTCAAGCAATAGAATCATAGAGTTGGAAGAGACCTCATGGGCCATCCAGGCCAACCGCCTGCAAGAAGCAGGAAAATCTCATTCAAAGCACCCCGATAGATGGCCATCCAGCCTCTGTTTAAAAGCCTCCAAAGAAGGAGCCTCCACCACAGTCCGGGGGACAAAGTTCCACTGCCAAACAGCCCTCACAGTGAGGAAATTCTTCCTAATGTTCAGGTGGAATCTCCTTTCCTGTAGTTTGAAGACATTATTCCACATCCTAGTCTCTATGGCAGCAGCAAACAAGCTTGCTTCCTCCTACCTATGACTTCCCTTCACATATTTGTATATGGCTATCATGTCTCCTCTCAGCCTTCTCTTCTGCAGGCTAAACATGCCCAGCTCTTTAAGCCGCTCCTCCTAGGGCTTGTTCTCCAGACCCTTAATCATTTTAGTCGCCCTCCTCTTGATGCTTTTCAGCTTGTCAACATCTCCCTTCAAATGTGGTGCCCAGAATTGTGAAGATACCTGGAAAAACTGAAAAGGTCACAATTATATAAAATAAAGGTGGAGTATGCCTGTAGGGATACAGTCGAAGCATAGAGACTAATCTGGGGCGCTCACCTTCTACCTATGGAGCCTCCGATGGCCTAGGAGATAAAAGCCTTGTGACTTGGAGGTTGGGTTGCTGACCTGAAGGCTGCCAGGTTCGAATCCCACCCGGGGAGAGTGCGGATGAGCTCCCTTTATCAGCTCCAGCTCCATGCGGGGACATGAGAGAAGCCTCCATAAGGATGGTAAAAAAAAATCAAAAACTTCCGGGCATCCCCTGGGCAACGTGCTTACAGACGGCCAATTCTCTCACTCCAGAAGCAACTCAGGTTGCTCCTGATATGGAAAAAAAAACCTACCTGCTTTGGAACAGAAGGCTAGCACTGTGTATCTCAAAACATGGCTAATAGAAGCCAATACTTAACAATGTTACCAATTTGGGTTAATGAACTGGGACACCCAACCCCCCACTCTCACCATTAAGAATAAACAGAGTGGAAATTCAGACTGAATTCATCTGAAACTTTGGTTAAACTATGATTAAATAATGCGAGTCAACTTGTGAAAAAGAAATTAATTTGGCATAGCCTTTAAGGACTGGTATGAAACTGTTTCTCTGTTTGTATCAGACTCTCTAGAAAAAAGCATTAATGAGCCAAGTGGTTATCCATTTATATTTTCATTTATTCAGAAATCTTATGTAACCTTATCACACAGGGCTGTTAAAGCGTCCTAGGAGACTTCTGTCCCGGTTCGCCCGTGAAACCCATGCTGCCCATTAAATGATGTATGGCAACTTCATGGCTGAATAGGGGTGGCAGTGTGGTGGGAGGCTGCAGTTGCCAACACATAAGCTGCTCCGTGTTCCATAAGGAACAACAGGACTTTAGCAGAGCGGTGATGCTTCACCATATGGGATGAAGAAGCATCCGTTGGTGATCGGGGCACTGGGATTGCTGTGCTGCCACCCTGTTGCAGCCCTGATTCACCACGATAGGCTGGCAAATCACATTGCTGGACCTTATCTATGTGATGAGGTCTTTAGGGTACAGTGTAGGCAGGGTGTTAATCAACTAGAAAACATGACAGCTCTAGATTTCACAATAGTAAGTTGAGCATTTGAATTTTTCACAACTACAGCTGCTATTATTTTACATTTTCCAATCCAGTCTTGACTTCGTGAGAAGATGAATTGTATGAACAATGTTTTTATAAGTCAACAGGTGACTTGTATTAGATATATGAACTCCTCTAACAAATCTGCGAGGTATTATGTTTTGATGCATACACACAAAGTCACCCAGTATATTTAGTGCTTCAGTAGAGATTTGAACCAGGATTTCTCCAGTCAAAGTCTGGCCTCTTACCATTACATCCCTCTGCTTCCTTAAAGGTTTAGATATTTGTGGCTCATAGTCTCAATGGAGTAGAGTCTTTATTAGAACAAGGTGAGCATGTGGAAGCCTTTGTGTAATAATTTCTGTGACATTTTGGAGAAACTGGGCATTGACCCCAGGAATTGGGCATTCTTTAGAACAGTGATTCTCAGCCTGACGTTTTGGCCTACAATTCCCAGAAATCCCAGCCAGTTTACCAGCTGTTAAGATTTCTGGGAGTTGAAGGCCAAAACATCTGGGGACCCACAGGTTGAGAACTACTGCTGCAGAATAAAATTATTTTATTTATTGATTTTTTTTATATCTCATTTCTCTCCTAAAATGGGATTCAGCATACTTGTTGGCTTCACCGTCTTGTCAGGGACAGCCCCTTGGCACCTTATGATCTTCCTGATGGACAGGGAATATTATAGTTTATGGAGAAAACCCTAATTTCATTTTACTAAACTCTTTGCCAAGTTTCTTGTATGGATCGCACAGTGTGGCAGTAATCATAGCTAGAGGGTCTCTTTTTCTGCTACCATTACATTTGTACAATGGCATTCAGCACAACTGTCATGAGTACTAAATTCTGTATTTCTCCACACTTAAGACGCTAAAGTATCACATAGTCTCAAATACTTTTGCAATATATGATCTTGATAAAACTGTTTGCATTTGATGGCACAGTTAGAACAAAGTCCATGATGAAACCTTGTGATAGTTTTGCTTTAATTTATTTTGTTTTGCAACATTTTCCTGTGGCAACAGAAGGCTGGGATGAATCCATGGCATATTGACGCATTTGTCACATTTTTGTTTATTTATTTGATTAATGTATTGCTTCTGAGCTAAAGCTGCCAAAGTGGCCTGTAAGGGTTTTGGAAGCCTGTTCATTTCTGACTTAGAGGACATTTTCCATATTCCCTCAAGAAGGCAAAAATTATTCCTGTTTTGAAGAAGCCAGCTTTACTATTGGATGATTCATTTATTGCCCAATCTTTAATGTGTGTCTGTTAAGAAAATGGATGGATTGTGTGGCTGATGTTCTAAGCCTGATGTTCTGAAATGAGTCATTGAGGCTATTGATTTTGTTTTCAGCTTAGGACTTGATCTGAGACTGCTTTGGGGGTCTCAGATGAATATTATTTTTCTGGAGATTGGCAGGGGCAATACTTCTCTGTTGGTTTTATTTGATCTCGTGGTGGCTTTTGTATCAATTGGCCACTGGATTCTGTTATATTGGCTGAAGGATCTGGTAGGATTTATGGAAAAGGTCATGCTGCTTTGCTGAGAGAGAGGTTGAGGGACTGTATAATTCTTTTGAATTGTCACATGTCTGCATTATAACTATAGATGTTCGCTGGCTATTGGGATTGACTACCCAAAGGCGAGGAGTTGTCACGCAGAGGGTTGTGATAACCCATTTTATTTTATTTGTCACTGTTCTTGGAATATTGGGTCTCCACAAATCAGAATCTGCACATGCTTTGGAAAATTTCAATACATATTTACCCATTCTAGTGGAAAATCTTACCATTTTCAATTCAAAGGTTGGTTTATGAATCAAAGGATCAAGATGTTGCGCAGGTTATAGAAAATGCCTTCATTTTTATTATTTTATTCCTAAGTGCTTTTCCATCCATCAGCCATCAACAAAGGAGCTCCATGTTAAAATGCATACAACTGTGGGAAGGATGCAAAGAAACAGAATTTTTATTTATAGTGGTTTCAAAACTTTGGAAATTTACCTGAAGATTTTCATTTACTCCCCAAGCTTTCAGATTTCCATATATTCTCAATATGTTATGATTAGGCCACGTATTTAGATATTCAGTTTAATTTAAAACAACGGATTCACTATAATTTAAGATCAGTCTTAAATCATGTGTGTGCACATTTATAACACCCATTGATATATTATCTATCTTAAAAGGTATCTCCTAATAAATAATAATACCAGCTGAAATCCAGCCAGTGTGAGATCGTGCAGTGGTTAGGTGACGGTTAGACTAGGATTCGTAAACCAATATTCAAATCCCCACTCAACTAACAAGGATTATTGTGAGGATAAAATACAGGACTGAAGGAAGAATCATATATACTACCTCAAGGGCCTTGAAGAAATGATGGGATTAGTTTGAAAGGCAATTTAACTTGAAAGATTGCTTGAGGAGGTTGCAATATTTAGCAAACCACCTCCTTTAAAATTGATAGTCATCACTTTTGATTTTGCTCATGGCTGCAAGGTGTCTTCCGGCACATTATCCACAAGGAAATGCAGCCGTCAATGACAAGCTTTAAATACTGCATTCGCCTACTTTTCATCCCTTGCTATTTTCTACCTGCCTTCTATTCCTTTGCAGTTGTGCTGCACTGCAACTCATATAAAATACCCAATGAATCAAAGGAAATATCTTAAAGAGCACAAATACCATGGTGGAAAAGTACCATTCTGCCTTCAAGGTTTTTGAATCTCCCTCCCACCTTTTTATGTTATTGTTAGAGCTCTGAAATGTCAATTTTTGGCTCCTAGTCCTAGAAAGGAACAAAATCTTAAACTTCCTGAAGTCTCTGGTGTGACTACAGCTCCACCTACAATGTCATATAATCCAGTTTCTGAATCCACGTTATCTGCTTTGAACTTGATTATTTGGGATATATGACAGTGTAGACTCAAATTAAGTTCAAAGCAAATAATCTGGATTCAGAAACTTGATTATATGGCAGTGTGGATCCAGCCTAAGGGCACTTTACATTGTAGAATTAATGCAGTTTGACACTATTTTAACAATCATGGCCCAATGCTGTAGTTTTATAGGATTTTTAGCCTTCCCAGCCAAAGTAAGCTGATGCTTCACCAAACTACCAATCCCAGAATCTCATAGCTTTGAGCTATGACAGTTAAGATGGCGTCAAACTGTATTAATTCTGCAGTATAGATCAGTGGTTCCCAACTTGTGGTCTGTAGACCACCAGTGGTCCCCAAGAACTAAAATATGGTCCGTGGCATGTTACAACACCATTGCAACGAGAGCGCCTGCTCTTCCAAAACCCTCTTATAGTGCCGAAGCAATGAAGATGTTGGGAGGGGAGAGGTTGACTACCCACGAAAGGCGCAACAAGCCTCCTGACTGCTGCTTCTCCTCCTCCCTCCCCGAGTGGAGCCGTTCCATGTGGCGCCTGGAAGTGGGACCGCCTTGGTGACTTTGTTTTTAGGCCTGTTCCTGGTGTTATTTGGGGGTGCTGATTCAGAAAATTGCATTGGATAGACCACATTAACTCTAGAGTATGGTTTTATGTGGGCAAGCAGATGACGACTACTGGATAGCATATGTTCTGTATCTGAAACTAGAGCTTATGTGGTCTATCCAATGCAATTTTCTTAATCAGCCCCAAATAACCAAACCGAATCTAAAGTTGACCAAAAACTGATTCATTACCCTTTTGGTACTAATGCTGGAGAGTGGTCCCTGGTCAAAGTAGTCCCTGGTATTAAAAAAAGGTTGGGAACCACTTTGAAAGCATCATAGCCCTCATTCTGTCAAACAGCTCCTTCTTCTGGATCTCTGAAAGATGAATCTGTATATATAAAAAGCACGTCATGAGCTAACATTGAAAAAGGAAATTATATTTGTTATATGTCTTGTGTTACTATGTCCCAGATATTTGTTTCCCTTTCATCTCTATATAGTTCACTAAGCTGCCATGGTTAAATTACACTTCTATGATCATAATTATTATTGGTTGTAGACATGTCAACGAGGAGAAAGTAGTTTAGACATATTTTTAGAAGGAATTCTTTTTTAAAAGGAAGATAAGCTTGCATGTTTTTTGTCTGTTTAGCAACCTTAAACTGATCTAAATTCATTCAGATCCCTGCCAATATTTTGCCTACTACTATCCATGGGTGGTGAACCACACAGAGTCATCACCATTAAATATACTGGCTTCTAGGGTGTGTTTGTAACTATATAGTTGTAACAGAAATATTTCATCTCCAATTCTATTTTTAATATCATTTTTGGGAGGCTAGCATGGAAGAGATAATAGGCGATCTAATGGAGATGCATGATCAAAGGAGTACAGTAGAGTCTCGCTTATCCAACGTTCTGGATTATCCAACGCATTTTTGTAGTCAATGTTTTGAATACATCGTGATATTTTGGTGCTAAATTCGTAAATACAGTAATTACTACATAGCATTATTTCGTATTGAACTATTTTTTCTGTCAAATTTGTTGTATAACATGATGTTTTGGTGCTTAATTTGTAAAATCATAACCTAATTTGATGTTTAATAGGCTTTTCCTTAATCCCTCCTTATTATCCAACGTATTTGCTTATCCAACATTCTGCCGGCCCATTCATGTTGGATAAGTGAGACTATGTAAGTGGCAAGAGGTTGTAGCATCTTTCCAACTACCCCAAAAAAGCATTTTCTCCCTTGATGGATAAATTAGAGCACTTTAGCATCATACTGGACTGTGAAAAAGAATTTGAAGTACAGATTAATATATATATATATATATATATAGATAGATAGATAGATAGATAGATAGATAGATAGATAGATAGAGAGTCCCACTTATCCAAGCTAAACGGGCCGGCAGAAGCTTGGATAAGCGAATATCTTGGATAATAAGGAGGGATTAAGGAAAAGCCTATTAAACATCAAATTAGGTTATGATTTTACAAATTAGGCACCAAAACATCATGTTATACAACAAGTTTGACAGAAAAAGTAGTTCAATACACAGTAATGTTATGTTTTAATTACTGTATTTATGAATTTAGCACCAAAAATCACGATATATTGAAAACATTGACTACAAAAATGGCTTGGATAATCCAGAGGCTTGGATAAGCGAGTGTTGGATAAGTGAGACTCTACTGTATATAGTTGTAACAGAAATATTTCATCTCCAATTCCATTTTTAATATCATTTTTGGAGGCTAGCATGGAAGAGATAATAGGTGATCTAATGGAGATACATGATCAAAGGAGTAGTTCCTTGCCAACTATGTAAGTGGCAAGAGCTTGTAGCATCTTTCCAACAACTGCAAAAAAGCATTTTCTCCCTTGATGGATAAATTAGAGCACTTTAGCATCATACTGGACTGTGAAAAGGAATTTGAAGTACAGATTAAAATATATATAAATATAAAAGAATAAGATGGCATGATATAAAATGTGAAAAAACTACAGCAGCGAGGAAAAATTCCTCCCATTTTCTCCCCAAAGATGCCCAGCTATTCGGCAAAAATCAGCAAGCAAAGAATGACAACACCCCAGTGAGTGAGGGTGTTCATTTGTTTTTATTATTCCCATTCTCACTGCACAGCTGGGGGTAACAGAAAGCACAATGAGGCAAGGCATGGAGTGTCCAAAGAAAGACAAGGAAAAATAATCCCGGAATCTAGAATCCATCTTTTTGTGTCGGACATCAGGCAGCCCTCTCTGGAAGGGGAGCAAAACCAAAGGCAGGCCAACGGAAGAAGACGTCATGGTAGTAAAAGTAGCAGAATCCACAGCAGAGTTGCAAAAGACACCAACATCTTTTCACCCTTCCCTTTTGCATAGAATTTTATTTTTGTTCATTATGTGTGTCTGTATGTTTCTTTCCCTGCATTTGTCCTTTGCTTTATTTGAAAAAGGAAAAGAAATGATGAACCACTTCTGGGGCTGCTGAAGGTTGCCAGGGGAAAGGCCCTGTCAGGCGTGGTTCTTCCCCACGGATTTTGAATTTGTCCTGTGCTTTATTGAACACAGAGATTTGTTTTCAGTGAGCACAATGAGATTTGAACAGTACAGAGAATGTGTGTCTTATCTACACAATGAGGTGAGTCTGTTTCAATCACTAGCAAGATGAAGATGCAGAATGGGCTTATATACAAGAGGAATTGCCTTCACATTACACACATCATCTTCCTACAAAGCAGTAATTTCCCCCCGCAAATAACAAAATATTAAATAATTGATAGAATCTTTGTGTTTTCTGCATAGTCCAGACCGATGGGATATATATGGATACCGATGGTTGTCTTTTGTGTAGCATCATCACATAAATCCCCGTGTCGGTTACTAAACTCAACAATAATACTGCTTTACAATGCAATCCACAAACCATAACTCAGAACAACCAGGTGCCAACATTAAACAGTCTTTGGCAAATGTACTACCCACATTCACACTGGTTCTTGAGAAGAGGTGGTGGAAAAGACCAAGGCACAGCCTGGTCCTTTGCATAGGATGTTCTAGACAGAACTGCTTACCCTCCTTACAATCAAGGCAGGCTAAACTGAACAGGATTTTAATGGTCCTGAAACTAACCCAGCAGTGGTGAAGTGATACACATTCTCCCTTGATCCTCCTAGTGTTAAGTGAAAGACAATGAATGAAAGGTCAAATTGTTGTCAGCTGTTCTTCCCTTCACATACATTTTTCTGGACCTGAGAATTTTACGTAACTGAAATATATCAATCTTTTTATAACATTTCATTCCTGTCTTGGATGTGTAACATGAAATATGGAACAGCTGGATTTCAGGGGAATGTTGCTGCTGGTCCAACCCATTATTCTGCCTCCAAAACATTTTGGGAATCATATTCAAAACTAGTCAATGGACAATTTAAATCTCCTTTTAAAAACAGGGTTTTAAATACCGCATACGCATGAGCAGTGGCTGTCCTTGTGTTTCTAAACTTTAAAGAAGCTTGAATTTGGCTAAGGATATGATAATGAAATGCTTTTCGATCACCCCAATTGTGTGCTGTGGAAGAGACAAAACAGCAAGTATATTTACAGAAAGGTTTTTGTACTTCATTTTTATAATTTGGAGGGCGATAATGGCATATATAAAGCACAAACATGAATATATAGACTGGGGTGGAACACAAATGCTTGTTTTGGTCAGCATCCATGACTCAGTGTCCTCTGAATTACAGATGAATTAAAAGAAAGCCGCTCTGGGGCCACATAGAAGCTTGGAAAGGTGCCATGGGGCTCCTGTTTAGCAACATGCTTTGAAAATGCCGTGGAAGAGGCCTGTGAAAAAAGATAGCCTCCCCTCCTTTGAAAGTCATTTCTTATTTCCACGCTGTATTGGCAATTTGTAGAAAGAATGGGCCACAAAACCTCCCGTGTTATAGTTATGCGAAAGTGACTTCACCCCCTGCCTCTTGGCTTCCCAGGGAGAGGTGGCAAGGATATTTTCCAGTCTTCCCTGGAATGCTTATTCCTGCTTTACTTTTTGAAAACTGCAGCCCTAGAAGAATTATCTGCAGTGATCTTACTCCCCAGATGTATGCAAGATAAATGTGACAGGACTATATGCTGTCATGTTCTACTTAAGCAGAATGCAACTCCCTCCCCAGCTCCTAAACATCCAGATCTATATTCTGTAGAAAGAAGGGTTCTGCTGTGTCCAGACAGCTTCTGAATCAGTAGTGCATTTTCATTGGTAGAATAAAGGAGGTGTCTTAGCTGTGCTAATTCCTCCTTGATCTGCAGTCCTCTATTCCTACCACTACCCCGAAAGGCTGTTCCAGGCGTTATGAATGGTGGCACAATGGGTTAAACCAGTGGTTCTCAACCTGTGAGTCCCCAGATGTTTTGGCCTTCAACTCCCAGAAATCCTAACAGCTGGTAAACTGGCTGGGATTTCTGGGAGTTGAAGGCCAAAACACCTGGGGACCCAGGTTGAGAACCATTGGGTTAAACCCCTGTGCTGGCTTAACTGCTGACCTGAATGTTGGGTTACTGACCTGAAGATTGCCAGTTCGAATCTGCGAGATGGGGTGAGCTCCCGTCTGTCAGGTCTAGATTGTGGAAAGATAAGAGAAGCCTCCCAGCTAACACATCCAGTCGTCCCCTGGGCAAC
This sequence comes from Anolis carolinensis, assembly GCF_035594765.1. Taxonomy (NCBI): domain Eukaryota; kingdom Metazoa; phylum Chordata; class Lepidosauria; order Squamata; family Anolidae; genus Anolis; species Anolis carolinensis. The sequence goes on from NC_085843.1 coordinate 186,558,388, forward strand.
ATCTCTGTAGACGGCCAATTCTCTCACACCATAAGCAACTTGCAGTATGTTCTCCAGTCATCTCTGACACGATAATAAAGGTGTTATTAAGGTCTTCAAGAAAAAATGCTGGAGATGGCCCTGGGGTTGCAGAGGAGGAATCAGCAAAGACTGCTCACTGGTTGGAACATGCTTAGTATTAAGAACATGGCTGAAGGAAATGTTGGAGTCAAACAAACATTTTAAAATCAAAACAATTAAGTGCCGATATGCCTGGTTTGCATAAAGTTGTCCTATCTGCAAGTTTATTTCGATTCTAACAATTGAGAGTTTGCATACATTGCGATTTTAGCAATAGGATGCTTCTTAGTATGCTTGCAAAAAAAGGATAAGCTGGATATGAAATTTGAGTCTGATAACAAAGGAGACATAGAACACCAGGATGTACTTTTCTTTTAAAGCATATTCAAAAAAAGCTTATCATAGTTTGGCTGAACAGTGTTTCTATTATTCTTTTTGAAGGACCATTAAAATGAAATAATTGACTACTATATTACAAATCATGAACTGAAGATATCAAAAATATTACATACAAATGCCTTATATTAACTAATGAATTATAGTGATTTATCAGACTCTGATTTCTTGTTCTTAATATTTCTGAAATGGTCCCTTATGCATGCTTTAAATACTTTGCCTATGTATAATTTACTGCATTAAGAGAAACTGTATTACAGTAGTGTTTCTCAAACGCCGCTTCTCCAGATGTTTTGGAGTTCAGTTCTCACAATTCCTAACAGCTGGCATGCTGGCTGGGATTTCTGGGAGATAAAGTCCAAAACACCTGGAGGACTGGAGTTTCAGAAACACCGTATTAGAGTACTTGTGGGTTAGGGACTTGTGAGTATATTGATATAGGAAAAGAAACATTGTAAATCCATAATATTCAACTATCTAATCTGAAAAATGCTAGTTGTCATTTGCAGGATTAAAGGCCCACTTTTAATAATCTCTGCAGATTGCTTTATAAATACGTGGAGTGTCTTTCATATGCATGCAACTGTTTTGTTGACTGTAGTAATCTTCATAGATATCATTTCATGTGGAAGTTAATATAAGGCATACGTATCCTGTGACATTTTTAATCTATTCAGCTCATGTTTTGCATTAATGTTTGTATGTCTTCCTCTTTTCTTTAACATCCCTTGAGGACAGTCATGTAAATATGTATTGGCTGAAAAGCACTGGGATTTATGGAGGATGGGGGTGGGGAGGCAGAGAATAAAACCAATTGTTTACATTTTGAGACTTTGTCTCTCCTTTACATCCCATTCAACTGGATGTTTTCAGTCTCCTTTGCTTATGAAATTTGCATGAATACTGTGCCCCGCAGCCAAAATCAATAGGAGCCCACCCACATCTCAATCAAGTGGCTGGTGGGTGCGGGAGATCATTCCTAGCTTCCAGCATCTCAATTTTCCTTCTGCTTGTAGCACAAGGCTCCCCTGTTCATCAGTGAACCTGCTTCCCAGTATCTGTATTTACACATGTGCCGTGCCCTGCACTCCATACAAGATATGACCCTCAAGGCCAAAAGGATTGTGCACCCTGGGATAGCGAATGGCTGGATCTACACTGCCATATAATCCAGTTTCTGAATCCAGATGATCTGCTATGAACTGGATTATGTGTCTACATCGCCATATAATTCAGTTCAAAGCAGACAATTCAGAAACTGAACTGTATGGCAGTGTCAGTGGGACCAATGATTCATCCTTATTCCTTTTGCACAGCAACCTTCTGTAGAACCCTTACTGTGTTTCCATCTGTGAGTCCACCAAGGTAAGACATTAGCCTCTAGAAAAGCAAGCGACATGGTTAGGGATCCCAATTCTGCCCAGGATTGTTCATTCAGAAAAAAGGAAATGGGCAGTCCTAAGACCAGGAAAAGTGTTATGAGCTGGCTGTTATGAGATCTGGTCAAAATGTGGGAGCAAGCAGGAATTACGTTTTCTTTCTTTTTGTGTGTCATTTACGAGGGTTATCCAGAAAGTAGATTACATTTTAGAATTAAAAATGAACAAAGTATAAGAGAAAATATTTACTATATGCAGTTGAAAGCCACACCCAAATACCACTTCTCAACATAGTCGCCATTCAAATCTAGGCACTTATCATAGCGATGAATGAGCTTGGCAACTCCTTCCCCACAAAACTCTGCCGCTTGCATCCTCAACCAGCTGGTCACCCCTTTCTGTAGCTGCGCATCGTCGCCAAAACGCTGAGTTGAGGACGCAAGCGGCAGAGTTTTGTGGGGAAGGAGTTGCCAAGCTCATTCATTGCTATGATAGGTGCCTAGATTTGAATGGCGACTATGTTGAGAAGTGGAATTTGGGTGTGGCTTGCAACTGCATATGGTAAATGTTTTCTCCTAAAATTTGTTCATTTTTAATTCCAAAAGGTAATCTACTTTCTGGATAACCCTCGTATATCAGAATACTATAGCTTCAGTGAGAAAAGAGAACAACATCTAGATCTTCAGTGTGAAAAGTTATGGCAGAATCTGGTAACTAAAGAACCAAGACATTGTTTTGGTTCAATGTTATGTGCCCCAAAATGTGACCATCCATCTGCAATATATAATAATAATATTTTTTGCCATTATAACTTGCTAAAGAAATGTTGTGGGGGGAGAGGGACAGGGCAGCCGATTTAATTTCCCCCTGCTTTCCTGGTTCTTACTGGAGTTGCGTAGTGTGACCAGTGCCCCCAAATAATGGATTGGCACTCTCCTCAGCCCCGCATGGACATGTCCACTGAAAACAGAAAAAAGAATGAATGAAAGGGGAGAATTATTGTTCAGAAAGAACGTCTACCATTGAGGTTGGGATGGTGTTTCAGTTTAGTTTCGCTGGAACATCTTGCTTTTAGAAAACTGGGGGGGGGGGGGTGTTCCTGTTTCTCCTCCTTTTTACAGACCTTAAGGACAAAGCATTAAAAAGTTATTTTTTATATATCTATTTATATAGTTCTTCATTTTTCCCATTGGTTGGTTGACATCATTCCAGTCTCCTGTCTGACTTGACTCTTACGTTTATGTTACGTGGGGGTGGCTTCCTCCCAAACGCCCGCCTGCAAAATTATGATATACCGGATGGACACCGTCGGTCTTCGGACGAAACTGTGCGGAAAGCAAGGCCTAATTCTTTTAACCAACCTATGGAGAAATCAGAGTGGATGGCTCACAGAAAACCTCCTTTGTAACACAATAAGCCAAGCTTGTGGCTTCAGGAACCTGACGTGTTTTTTCACAGAAGAGCATTTCCGAGGGACACAATGAGTGGTAAGCAGTCATCTCCTTTGCGAGCTCCTGTCTGCATCAGTCCAAAGGAGGAGAGGGCAGACTCAGTTGCTCAGACTCCTCTCACAGTTAGGGGTCGGGGAAGCCTGGTGTGGAAGGAACGGAAGGCCGTGGAGGCAAAGAACAATTCATGTGGGACAGTCGGAAGTATTGCCGTGGCATTAGCCGCCAAAGCAGAAGCAGGAGCAATGATCACAGGCCTTTCTTTGCCGTCCTCTAATACACTTGCTCGATTGAACTGCAAAGGGCATGAAGTTTCCAATCTGGTGGTAGCAAACATGACATCCCAGTATGTCCTGCAGTCTCAAAAGATGAGGGCGGGGTAGGAGAGGGAGTGGTCGATGGAAATGGAGCGATTTTCTTCATCCTTCCAAGGGGTGCAGAATGTTCATCAGACAGGTACAATATGGAGGCCTAGGCTGTCACCCTGCAGTTTCATGTGATTTCCATGGTAACTAGTGGCGGTCATAGGCAGCGGCAGCAGTGGGAGGTGCGGAGCCCCGGGATGTGGCACTATAATAATAAGGGGAACCTGAAAGTTAACACAGGAGAAGAATGGACTGATTGAAAGGACATACAGTAAAATAAAATAAGAAAGAGAAAGAGAAGGGGGCATATTAAAAGGGACGAGAGGCAGAAATCTCAGGACAGGCACTTGTCAATGGTCGATATGGAGAACAGAGAAGATAACAGGACAGGCTGCAGTTGTATAATAGGCTAGAACATAGAAATTCTATGTTACTCTATAACGTACTGCTCAGCACATAGAAAAGAGTTCCAATGTAGTGGGCTGCATCCTGGATTCCAATCTGATTATGTATACTCGACACATTTAACTACAGTAGAGTCTCACTTATCCAAGCTAAATGGGCCGGCAGAAGCTTGGATAAGAAATATCTTGGATAATAAGGAGGGATTAAGGAAAAGCCTATTGAACATCAAATTAGGTTATGATTTTACAAATTAAGCACCAAAACATCATGTGATACAACAAATTTGACAGAAAAAGTAGTTCAATACGCAGTAATGTTATGTTGTAATTACTGTATTTACAAATTTAGCACCAAAATATCACGATTTATTGAAAACACTGACTACAAAAATGGCTTGGATAATCCAGAGGTTTGGATAAGCGAGGCTTGGATAAGTGAGACTACTGTATATCTATGTATCTATCTATACACATAATGTGTATGTGTGTATGTGACAGAGGTGTCCACTTACACAGACAGCCTCCAGCCTCCACAAACAGCTTTAACCCACAGTGCTGAGGAGCCACCAAAGCCCTTCCTCCAAGGACACTGCAGGTTACAGTAAGCGCCATATCCCAGTGTTTCTGACTCCATTGGTGTGGAATTTGCATGACCCCACCCACTGCCTCTCCCTTAACCCTTTCCTATTATTTTATCTGGCACACAGCAATTGCACATGCTAGAGAGAATGAGGTTTGGGGAGAATTCACCATGATTTATAGGAGTTGTAGGGACTGGGATGTATAGTTTCACCTGCATTCTAAGAGCCCTCTGAACCCCGCCAATGATGGATCTGGAACTAACTTGGCACACAGACTGAACACGGCCAGCTTTGCATACTGGCGGGGTTTTGCGGTGATTCATCTTGACATCCAGGAGTTTGGGGTTTTTTTTCATGTCAGGAGCAACCGGAGTTGCTTCTGGAGTGAGAGAATTGGCCGTCTGCAAGGACGTTGCCCAGGGGACGCTCGGATGTTTTGATGTTTTACCATCCTTATGGGAGGCTTCTCTCATGTCCCCGAATGGAGCTGGAGCTGATAGAGGGAGCTCATCTGAGCTCTCCCCAGGTGGGATTCGAACCTGGCAGCCTTCAGGTCAGCAACCCAACCTTCAAGTCACAAGGCTTTTATCCTTTAGGCCACCGGAGGGTCATCCAGGAGTTATAGTTCACCTGTATTCAGAGAACACTGAACCCACCTGATGATGGATCTGGACCAAACTTGGCATACAAATTCAATATGGCCAACTGGGAATACTGGTGGATTTTGGGGGTGATAGACCTTTAACTCTGTGGGTTATAGATCACCTGTATTCCGTGAGCCCTCTGAACTCCAACAATGACAGATTTGGACCAAACTTGGCATATAGACCCAACGCTGCCAACTTTGCTTACTGGTAAATGATCTTGGCATCAGAGAGTTTACCCATATTCAGAAAACACTGAACCCAGCAAGTGATGGATCTGGACCAAACTTGGCACACAGACCCAACATGGCCAACTGTGAATACTGGTAGAGTTTGGGGAGGATTGACCCCAGATTTTTGGAAATTGTAGTTCACCCATATCCTTATGCATTTTATAATGGGACCATTTATAAAAAAATCAAACCAAAGACTGAGTTTTTTTTCTAAGAAATAGAGTAACATCTGACCAAACGGATATTACCTAACACCCCAAAACAAACAACACCCCTTTCAAATAACCCTGGTATTGCCAGGTACCCAAAGTAGTATATATTAAAAGTCAATATATACAGGGTGTTTGAAAAAGAACTCCCTATTCACCATTTAATATAATGGTGAAGAAAAATACTTCACTTATTCCACCAGCCCTTTCATCCCCAGAAAGCAGACCATGAATCCAATGCTTAGACTTTATTATTTCTTCCATTTCTACTCTTTCTACATTGTATTGAAGTTGTCAACAGTCACAAGGCATAGGCCTTTTTTGCATTCTCTGATACAAAATCAACAGAGTAAAAGTGTGTGTGTGTGAGGGGGGGGGATGAAAACTATTGGAATAGTAGTCAATGAAAACTAACATCAGGATCCTTGCTTGTGGATCAATGGACAAGATGGACATTTATTTTTATAAGGTTTCAATTTTTGCTATAAAAAGTAGTAAGGTATAGTCTATGAAATGATAGGTATATACTGTATATACTTGAGTATAAGCCAACCCGAATATAAACCGAGGCACCTAATTTTACCACAAAACACTGGGAAAACGTATTGACACCAAATTTTACCACAAAACACTGGGAAAACTTATTGACTCGAGAATAAGATGAGGGTGGGAAATGCAGAAGCTGCTGGTAAATGTCAAAAATAAACATAAACATAGATACCAATAAAATTACATTAATTGGGGCATCAGTAGGTTAAATGTTTTTGAATATTTATATAAAACTGTAATTTAAAATAATAATAAGACTTTAATAAGATAAGACTGTCCAACTCTGATTACCTATATACTCTAATATAAGCCAACCCAAATATAAGCTGACCAGGACCCTCACTCAAGTATAAACTGAGGGGGGCTTTTCAGCCCGAAAAAGGGCTGAAAAACTCAGATTGTGCTCAAGTATATACGGTAATAGGCACAGCCTGTTTAAGGCATGTGCACAACAAAAAGCTTGCAAATGTACAATGTACAAATGTACATAATCATGACACTTTCCCCTTCTAGGCAGGTATTAAAATGGTAGGAAATAGCAGTGGCATTGGTGTGTGTGTAGCTATCGAAGTGAAATAAAGCCCTTAATGAAGAGCAATAAAAAATAGCCCAAAATTCTCAACAAGCTTTAAGTTCTCCAGCCTAGTTAGATGACAATTTCTAGAAAACATAAAAGCTTCCTTGCCACAACATGGCGGTTAGTCTTATCTAAAATATGATGATTATTGGGTTGACATCACTGTCATCACACAACTTTGCAGGTGAAATCCTGTTCATGTTTGCTACGAAGCAAATTCTCTTTTTCCAGTACAAGCCTACTTCTAAATTAAATGTTTTCCCACAACTCCAGCTTTAAAGCAGAAAAAGCTGTGCATGTCTATTTAAAAGTAAATGTTGAGGTTCAGGGGGATTTACTCCCATGTACACAATTACAAGATTATAGGCAATGCTAATAAAATAGAGGACCTTCATTTCCTGGCAGCCTAATTTGAAACATATTAATATTTTAAAACAACGTATCATTGAGTTTAATGGGATTTCCCTAGAGCTAAGTGATGTGGAGTAGTGGCTTATGATTTAGGGTTTGATTCCTTGCTCAGCCATGAAAATCCATTGGGTGGCTTCACGACATTCTCTCAGCCTTCAGAAGAGAAAAAGGTACTCTCTCCACAAATAAAACATTGTGATTGGTTTAAGATTACCATATGTCAGAAATTATTTGAAGACACCACAACAAGAAGAATGTGTGTCCAAGTGTTTCTTCCTTAATTTTAGGATCCAAGTCACATTGGAAGAAAATAAAAAACACTAAGAACACGTCTACCTACACAAACCATTTAAATCAGTGTAGATATGGATCAGCCTAGTGATGGCTATGCCCTCCACAGGACTGATCTATGGCAATGGCACTTTAATTAAGCTTAGTCACAGGTTAACTGAAGTTTGGTAAAGCTCTAAATCTGCCCCAAGTGTTAGGCCAGTGGTTCTCAACCTGTGGGTCTCCAAGTGTTTTGGCCTACAACTCCTAGAAATCCCAGACAGTTTACCAGCTGTTAGATTTTCTAGCCAAAACATCTGGTGGCCCACAGGTTGAGGACCACTGTGTTAGGTTTTCTCCCAACTTAGGTGCAGTGAAAACAGTTGGGCCAGTTCCGGAATAGAACCAGCTACAGCTGCCCTGACTGCACTTCTGCATTCCCTAGGCTTCGGTGGCCCAGTATAATGGGATGGCAGCCTCCTGTCCAACTGTCCCCTATTTTGCAGTGATCCCTTGTCAGGGTCCCCTGCTGCTCATTCTGACATCCGCCAGAATGACAGGGAGCCCTGGGAAGGGAGCTGGGAGGGGGATTCCTTCCTCTCTCTCTCTCTCTAACGTGGTGCCCCATCACCATAGATCAGGGGTCCCCAAACTAAGGCCCATGGATCATTGACCTGGCCCCCGTCCTAAACTTGAGACTTAGGGTTGACCTCAGTCTACCTAGTCTTTGGACCCTTACCAATGGTCTTGTGAGATCATCTAGATGGTCTTTGAAGGTCTCTTTGCTTAGCTATGGCCTTACGAGATCATCTAGATGGCTTTTGGAGGTCACTTTCCTTACCTATGTTTTTATGAAATTGTCTAGGTGGCCTTTGAGGGCCCCTTTCCTTACCTATGGTCTTATGAGACCCTCTAGATGGTCTTTGAGGACTCTTTTCTTATCTATGGTCTTCTGATGGCCTGATGAGATCATCTAGATGGTCTTTGAGGGTCCCTTTCCTTACCAATGGTCTTATGAGACCCTCTAGATGGTCTTTGAGGTCTCTTTTCTTATCTATGGTCTTCTGATGGCCTCATGAGATCATCTAGATGGCTTTTGGAGGTCACTTTCCTTACCTATGGTCTTACGAGTCCATCTAGATCAGGGGTCCTCAAACTTTTTAAGCAGGGGGCCGGTCCACAATGTCTTAGTTGAGGGGCCAAATTATCATTTGAAAAAGAAATATGAACAAATCCCTATGCACACTGCACATGTCTTATTTGTAGTGCAAAACAACAACAACAATGAAAGAACAATAAAATATTTTAAAATGAAAACAATTTTAACCAACATAAACCTATCAGGCCAATGAGATAGTCAAGTTAATTAGGGTTGTTGTTGTTGTTATGTGCCTTCAAGTCAAGTGGGCAAGCCTAAGTCTAAAATTATTTATTTATTCATTTACTACATTTATTTACTACATTTATATCCTATCCTTCATACCCCGAAGGGAACTCAGAGCAGCTGTATGTACATACAATATATTATATTATTAGCATAGCACAATATTAGCATTATATATTACTATATTGAACTATACCACTATACTGTAATATTATATGTAATATATACCATGTAATTAATATTATTATATGGTATTATTATTAGTATTACATTGTATAACATGATAATATTATCAATATCATATGTATATATAATATATTATATTATTAAAACTGATATAAAAATATTATATTATAAATGAGGGTGGGGGCCAGGTAAATGACCTTGGAGGGCTGCATCCGGCCCCCGGGCCTTAGTTTGGGGACCCCTGATCTAGATGGTCTTTGAGGTCTCTTTTCTTATCTATGATCTTCTAATGGCCTCATGAGACCATCTAGATGGTCTTTGGAGGTCTCTTTGCTTACCGATGGTCTTATGAGATGGTCTAGATCAGGGGTCCCCAAACTAAGGCCCTCCAGGATCTTCTACCTGGCCCCTGTCCTAAACTTTAGACTAAGGGTTGACCTCAGTCTGAAATGACTTGAAGGCACACAACAACCACCACAATCCTCATTTTGGACGTTTTCATCCTAGTCCAGCCCCCCAGCAGTCTGAGGACCGTGAATTGGCCCCCCAGTTAAAAAGCTTGAGGACCCCTGCCATAGATGATGTTATAGCAAGCAGTTGGGAAAGGGTAGGTGCAGTGTCAAGGCTGGAAAACATCATAACATTGAGGATGGGGTGGAGACATTTAGGGTGGCTGCCCAGTGGGGCTGAACCATGTGCAATGCTGCTGGGCAGTGTGGACTCCCTTCCTCCTCTGTCACAGCTGATGGAATCTGAGCCATTCCTCACCAATTAGAAAAAAAACAGAAGAAAAATAAAATAGACAAACAGAAAAGAGAGAGTGAGGTGAATGGAAGGGGAGGCAGAATGTCAAAACGATACTCACTTAGTAGTGCAGGGTTGCTGAACCTCCAGGCCTCATTGTAGGTTGTGTACTGAGGGTGGCTGTAAGGATTTCCTGAGAATTCACTCCCTAAAATAAGCAAAGGACGACAAGTCACTCATAAAAGCATGTCGCACACTGAGACAGGGAGGAAGGGAGTGAGAGGACAGATTTGGACATTTTCTGACAATCCGTTCATTAGTTACACACGTATCTTGTGAAATAGAATGACTGACCGAAAATCTCTCAATTGGTTTTCTGGCCCACTGAGGGCTGAATGTAACAATTACGCCAAATCAGTAGTCAAAGATAATTGCATGTGATGCCACTGTCATTTGTTGCTTTTCTGCTATATTCATGTACTTCAGGGATGGACAAATGTAGACTCTGTATATTGTTGCACTGCAATTTTTTTCAGGCCAAGTCAGTAGAGTCCATTGGTTCTCAACCTGGGGTCCCCAGATGTTTTTGGCCTTTAACTCCCAGAAATCCTAACAGCTGGTAAACTGGCTGAGATTTCTGGGAGTTGTAGGTCAAAAACATCTGGGGACCCCAAGTTGAGTACCACTGGTATAGTCAATAGTACATGCTGCTGGGAGCTGAGTTAAAACAATATCTGGAGGGCCTCAGTTGCCCACCCCACACACTGTTTAGTGCTATTTGATATCAATAGCTGCATTTACTTGACCCCTTCTCTTCCTTCCCCATTACTTATTGTTTCGTTTAATCTTTGTCCGTTTGAAGAAATACAACACAGACAAGAGAAAGGTTAGTTGCCAGAGCCATGATATTCATAAGGATCTGTGTGTCTACATAGTACTGTCAAATTGTGAGCAGGAAGGAGTGAATTTACAAGGAATTTTATGAGAGCATAACTGAGCCTCAGCAGAGCTGCAGTAAGAAAGGGATATGCCCATTCAAATAGGAGTTTCTGCACAAAGCTTCTGTGTGTCTTTAAAAAGAAGACCCATTGGCTCCCTTTCCCCCATCTGTATTGTCATGCTAAATACTTTACAGTAATTCTCAAGTCCAGGTTAAGTAGAGGAGAAAGAACTGCTTTCTCTCTAGAGCAGTCAAGGGGAGCCAGAAGAAGGAGACAAGAAGAAGCAGGGGTGTGTGAAAGGTGTTTATTGAAGAGGAGTGAAAGGAAATGTGCCTGCAGGGTAATGAGCTTTTGAGCTCGACTGTGTCCAAGAGAAACTGAGCTATCTCCCGCCCAGATCACTAATGAAACATGTGTACTTTCCCCATCAGAAGTGGATACTGTTTAACTGCTGCTCCCTTTGCAGCAGACCCTGGCTGTGACCTGTTCTCAGCTGGTCCTAGAACTTTGCTGCCAGTGTCTAGGATGCTCCAGAAAAGCATGCCAAGGAGGAAGTAATGAAATGCCAACTACATGAGAAAATGCAAACCCTAAACAGTAAGCAAATCCTGTACATTTGAGGACAGTACTAAAACCACAATTCCTCATTCCTCAAGGTTGTGTTGGTAGCTAGGTTTGCTCCTTTGCAGGGAAAGAGAGGATTGTTAGGAGATCTAATATATTAAAACATTTGTAAGGAAGAGAAGAAGAAGAAGAAGAAGAAGAAGAGATAAATGGATCAATTGAAAAATGCCTCCAATTATCTCTCAAAATCCTTTTCGAGAAGATAAAAGAAATGTTTCGTCATAAGCATGATAAAAGCCTCATCTACCTATAGTTGCATTTTCATTCCTTTCCCATAATTTAAACGTTGTCTTTCTTCTATTTTGAAGCAAAACTGGTTCGTTTTTAGAATGGTCAAATTCCTTAGTATTTTTGAGCTGCTTTCAATATTTTATTTCCATAAAATATCCTCCAATAAGCAGTGCAATATCTGGGCATATCTACGCATTGATGTGCTCCTCACTTCCCTAAGTTGTATATTTTACAATATACAACTCAATTATAGGTGGAGGCAAACAGTAGATACTATTATCAGGCAGTTGAGTAATGCCAACATGAGATTTCTGGACAAAGTGTTGATGTTATAGTTGTTGTTGTGGTGTGCCTTCAAGTTGTTTCTAACTTATGGTGACTTAAGATGAGCTTATCACAGGGTTTTCTTGTCATGTTATAAGCAGACAACTTCTTCCTCCTTGAAGTATCAGTGACTCACATGTATTAGAAAATAGAAAGTTAAATCATTGATGCCAGGACCAATGACAGTACTGCTTTGACAAAAGCCAAGTCTATGACAAAGAATGTGGTTGCACAATACAATTCTAGAAGAGAAAACCTTCTGAAATCTTCCCATAAGATGGCCATCGATTGAGTCACTTTACTTCTTTGCAGAAGGGGTTTTCCAACAAGGAAACAGGCAAGGTAAAATTTATCACCCAGTGGAACAATCACTAAGACAAGACTGTCTTTCACTTTTTGTAAATACCACAGGCAACAGTCAAGCGGCCTCCTGGAACTCTTTTGTTTAAGCTTCACAGAACAGGAGTGCAATTCTAACATTCAAGGCATGTAGGTAGCCATTGAGATCAGAGAGAGACAACTGCACGATGACTGCAGAGTACCTCTGATTACTCTTTTAGGAGGCTGAGGTAGAGGTGTACAAGGGTGCTGAACAGGTCACCAAGTGGAAGAAGACTGTGTTGCAATCACGACACTTCACTGGCTTGACATGGAGAAGTTCATGGAGGAAGTAGTGCCATTTCAGCCCATGTCCAAATTCCAGGAAGCACATTTCACAGCTGTATTCTTCTGTCTGGATCATAACCTGTTGCTCCATCTTCAGGGAAGTGATATGGGCCTGATGCCAAATTTTCACCTTTCTCAGACACTGGTGGGGAATGTCTTTCCTCCAGCTCTTCTACCTGCTGTAAATCTTGCCAAATGAAGGAAAACTTGGCTGGTGATCAGGCATCAGGGAAAGATGACTTTTCAAAGTGGAGGGGAAATGACAACTGAGGAGAAGGTACCAACATTTCAGCCAGGGAAGCCTGTGTTTGGCTTAACACGTTAACTGATTGGTTCTTCATATTCAAAGATAGATGGGAACAAATAGCAAAAAAGACCATACAACATGTTTTGTTGTGGGTTGGAAAGGTTGCAGTTTGAAGGCTCTTTCCCACTGTAAAGCTTTAAGCTGGTAAGTTCTATTACACATGTGCCAAGTAAAGGCTTGGCAAGTCAGACAGGAATCAATTGAGTGGTATGCCCAGGCGAAGAGAAAGTAGGCGTGACTATCAATCCATGGGATATTCACTCCATAGGCTAGATACTTTTTGAAGAAACCTTTCAGGACAATAGAAACCAGAAGAGAAGAGCTGACAATGAAGACAAATGCCAAAATGATTTGAAAACTGCCTAATGATTCAACCATAATGCTACTGCTCAGTCGTTTAGTCGTCTCCGACTCTTCATGACCTCATGGACCAGTCCACGCCAGAGCTCCCTGTCGGCCGTCACTGCCCCCAGTTCCTTCAAGGTCAACCCAGTCACTTCAAGGATACCGTCCATCCATCTTGCCCTTGGTCGGCCTCTCTTCCTTTTTCCTTCCATTTTCCCCAGCATCGTGATCTTTTCCAAGCTTTCCTGTCTCCTCATGATGTGGCCAAAATACTTCAGCTTTGCCTCTAATATCCTTCCCTCCAGTGAGCAGCCAGGCATTATTTCCTGGAGGATGGACTGGTTGGATCTTCTTGCGGTCCAAGGCACTCTCGGGATTTTCCTCCAGCACCAGAGTTCAAAATCTTCCTTCTATCTTCCTTCGCTCAGCCTTCCTTATGGTCCAGCTCTCGCATCCATAGGTTACTATGGGGAATACCATTGCTTTGACTATGCGGACCTTCATTGCCAGTGTGATGTCTCTGCTCTTCACTATTTGTCAAGGTTGGCCAACCATAATAGTGAATGAAAAAGAATGGGTTCTAAAGGTCAAAAATAGTAGTACAAATTAAGCTTAAAAAGAAACTAACAAATAATGCAGGTTGTTGAGAATCTACTGACTCAATTTAAAATATTGACATCACCTACTAGTGTTTTTAAACAAATGAATGCTTCAAACTCTCCTCAAAAACAGCCCCATGTAGATAACACCAGCCTGTTTCTGTTTACTTACTACTTACTGCTCATAGGTAAACCTTAAAAAGACGTATGACTATTTGGAGAAACCAGAGGTCTACATTGGGGCCCCAGAAGAGCTGGATTCAGCCTCAGTGGCTGAAGTTCCTCATCCTTATACTGATTTGTTTCAATTCCAGTTCCATAACCAGACTAAAGACCAGGTAAACAAAGCTTCAAATAATTACTACAATTCATGTAGCTCATCACTACACAAAAACACTTTGGAAACTAGGCAGAGTTTAACATTTCACATACTATTTTATTGTCTGATAAAAACATATATACACAAGCACGTCAAGCGAGGAAGAACTTACCAGGCACCATTCCTGCAAGAGTTGAGGTTGGGTAGCTGCCCTGTCCAGTTGGTGGTACATGGGGTGGATACCCAGGCAAAGTTGTACTTGCCATATCACGTCCTGCAAAGGAAAAATGAGGGAGATCTTATTTTGGGGTGACAACTAAGAAACGCTTCTTCACATCTCAACTGAACTCACCTGGTGGCCCATATTAGAGTATCCCTCTCAGCCTCAGTTCCCCATCTATACTACAATAGCCTTTCCCAGGCTGATTCTCCCCAAAGTCCTGGACCACAACTTCTGCAACCTTTGAAAGCTCCCCTCAGATTACTCAAAAATCGCTCCAAAGAACTTGGAAAAACGTTAGCAAGCCAAACAAAGTTGTTTAAAAAATGCCCTCTCCTATATGCCAAAGCAACACGATTCCATGTTTTCTGCCTCTGTACAAAGTAATGGTGGTGTTGGTGGGGCAAACAAGACCATCTCTCGACACAGGAACCATGGGGTGGTGATGCGGGGTGGGAAGATATCCAGTTCTATGGTCTTACTCTTGCAGCTCCTTCATTATTTATTAAACTAAGCTCCTTTAATTTTGAGAAGGGGAACACAAAAAAGAAGACACTGAAGCCAAGGGAGAGAGCAACTCCATTTATGGGTCCTCTGTGGTGACAGCTGTATATTTAATATTCCACGGGGTTGTGGTTATTATTAACACCATCGCCTTTATGATCTTTGTTTATACCCTCATACCCTTAAAAACCCTTTTTTTTAAAAAAACCCTTTAATTCTTTAAAAACCTGTATTTGTCTACCAACAGTAGAATAGCAAGGAAGGGATCATTCTAGCTTCCTTAGGAAGAGAATTCCTAAAAGGCCTTATGATGCTCCTAATGAATTGCTTGTGAAGGTGGTCAGATTGAAAGAAGGCCTCTCCTGAGGATCTCAGGGACAAAGCAGGTTCATATAGGGAAATGTGGGTTGCCAAACTGCTGCATAGCACTTTAGAGATCCCAATCAGCACTCAGAATTGTGCCTGGAAACAAACAGGTAGTGGAACTTTTGTAGCAAGTGAGTTCTATGCTCATCACAACTAGCCCCTGTTAATGATACGACTGGAGCTCTTTGAACAATCTGAAATTTCCAAACACTCTTCAAAGGCAATCCCACATACAGCATGATACAGTAACGCAAAAAGGATGTATTTAAGGCATGGCCAGATCAAGCATCTCCAGAAATTGATGCAGTGAGCTTTAAGTGTGCAAAAGCTTTGACACCTCTCTACGTAAATATAAGGCTAGCTGAGCACAGGAGGACACTGAGACAGTGAATGTGCATTTTCAAGGGGAGTGTGATCCCATCCAGCATAGTGTGAATCCCTAACCCCCCGTTCTATTTACACTCATCAGGAGCATCTGATGTTTCAATATGTTTGTTTTCATCCACTCCTTCACTGGTACACAAAAATAAAGCTGAAAATTTGTCAGTTTGGACTTCTACCAGAGTTGTTTGTCCCTTTTGCTCCTACCACATGTGATCTAGTGCAAAACTGAGAATAAAACAAAAACCCTAAGATATTTTCCAGTACTACCAAGAGATATTCAAAACATGACTGTAACTTCAGTATGTGCCTCCAGAGCCTTGTATGATGAAATGGCTTCCCGTCAACAGCTCTAGTCAATGTCTCTAATGATATGGTCCTCACACTCATGGCTTAACTCACACGTGCCAAATGTAAGGCCCATGGGCTGAATCTGGCCTGTCACATAATTTTATGTGCCTCATAAGGATTTCAACACCAGGGTAGCGTTGTCACATTTATACAGTCTTACAATTTCTACCAGCCCTTCAAAGGCAGATGTGGCCCTCAATGAAAATGGGTTTGACACCCCTGGCTTAACTCATTTAACTCCCCCATAGAGCAATGGGTTAAACCCTTGTGCCGGCTGAACTGCTGATCTGAAGGCTGGGTTGCCTACCTGAAGGTTGCCTGTTCGAATCTGTGAGATGGGGTGAGCTCCCGTCTGTCAGCTCTAGTTTGCGGGGACATGAGAGAAGCCTTCCAGCAGGGTAATAACACATTTGGGCAGCCCCTGGGCAAAGATGATCAATTATCTCACGCCAGATGCAACTTGCAGGATGTTCTCAAGTTGCTTCGGACACAATAAACCCCCCCCCCCCACACACCATCCCTTCAAACACATCTGTAGAATTTCAGATTCTGAGTTCAGATCATAACATGTCAATAGACAACATTTATACAATTTAGGGATATATGTATGTAACATGGCTATCATGTCCCCTCTCAACATTCTTTTCTGGAGGCTAAACATACGCAGCTCTTTAAGATACTCCTTATAGGGCATGGTTTCTAGATCTTTGATCATTTTAGTCACTCTTCTCTGGACAAATTCCAGCTTGTCAATATTTCTCTTAAATTGTGGTGCCCTGAAAGAAATGTCTTAGTGCTGTATTAAGTCCCATCTTTCAGGATTTGGTGGAACAGCACTACAACCTGCATCCCAGGTACAGATTTTATGATTGTTTGAGCAAACTTTATCTAGATGTTTGTAGATCTTAAAAGAGTTTGGGACAGGGATTCTGAAGAGGGTGGGGGAAGTATTGCATTTCATAAACTTTTATTGCAAAGTATCTGCACCAAGCAAGAATCAGGCAAGGTCTCATTCCAGAGGTACCTGGAAAGCTCCCACAAAGCTCAGCTTTCTTTTAAAATGGTATTCATTAAGATTACGAAAAATATTCTAAAGGACAATAAGACAGTACCCAGTAAAACTAATATAAATTCACATACTCTGGTTTCTCTTCAGATCGTATATAAATTCACAAAAAGTAGCAAACATCTACTTTTTATTTTTTAACCATTAGTATAATTTGAAAACTATTAATTCCATCTGAATCTTTAAGCAAACATCTCCAATCTCTTCCCCCATGCATAGGATGTTTTCCAAACATAACCTTAGTTACCTCACCAATAAAACAAAACAGCTCTTGAAATTCACCTAAGTTGAACAGGCAAAAGGTTTGGGTTAAGATGGGAACAGTAAAGCCAGAATCTAAAGCAAGAAGGAGGTCAAATTAGGCTTTCAAATAAACATTCTTATAATGTGTTGGACAAGTCTGCTGTTCAAGCCATCTTGGCTTGATTTTAGACAGAAGTTTACTTAAGCAAGACCATAGTGTCTAAGCGAGAGGAAAAGATAAACCAGAAAATATGGGGAGAACCAGGATATGGCAGCAATATTGGTACAAACCAGAAAAACCTTTACCTATGTACAAACATTTTTGTCTGTGCAGCCCGGGGGGAAACTAACTTCCAATTCTTTCCTTGCTTTCTTTTGTACTTCTTTTTAGTGCATTGAGGGTTTTTTAAAGCTTTAATCCCTTGTAAACAGCAGCATTTTTCAGGTGCTCTGTGTAAGTGAAACCATAACCTCTGTAAAATACATTGCTTAGAGTGCTCTAGCATTAGGCCAATCCAGCCCAGGCTCTGGATTTCCTCTCTGCCTAGCCACCACCAAGAGGATTTCAATTTGAAAGGCTAGCTAAAGCCCCAGCAATGGCAACAGCAGGAGCAAGGATACTTTGCAAAGCTAGGGAGGGTTAAGAGACGGAAAGCTATTTGTCCCAGCTACGTGCAGCTGATCTCTTTTTGTCAAGTTTTAAGGAAAGATCAACACATCCTCCCCTTTCCCAGTATTTATGTGTGCATCTATGTCTCTGTGTGGGAATGCCAAGGTAATTCATGCCTCTCAACAGTTTAGGGACAAAAGTGAGAAAAGGATAGGGAATACCGTACTACTCAATCGTGGAGGAGGAAATGACAAACTATCTTGAAACTGTGTTGTTGAAGGCTTTCATGGCCGGAATCACTGGGTTGCTGTGAGTTTTCCGGGCTGTATGGCCATGTTCCAGAAGCATTCTCTTCTGATGTTTCACTGACATCTACAGCAGGCAAAGGTTGTGAGGTCTGTTGGAAACTAGGTTTATATACAGTAGAGTCTCACATATCCAACGTAAACGGGCCGGCAGAACGTTGGATAAGCAAATATGTTGGATAATAAGGAGAGGTTAAGGAGGAGCCTATTAAGCATCAAATTAGGTTATGCTTTTACAAATTAAGCACCAAAACATCATGTTATACAACAAATTCGACAGAAAAAGTAGTTCAATATGCAGTAATGCTATGTAGTAATTACTGTATTTACGAATTTATCACCAAAATATCACGATGTATTGAAAACATTGACTACAAAAATGCGTTGGATAATCCAGAACGTTGGATAAGCGAATGTTGGATAAGTGAGACTCTACTGTATCTGTGGAATGTCCATGGTGGGAAAAAGAACTGTCTGCCTGAGACAAGTGTGAATTTTTCAATTGGCCAACTTGATTAGCATTGAATAGCTTTGCAGCTTCAAAGCCTGGCTGCTTCCTGCCTGGGGGAATCCTTTGTTGGGAGGTGTTAGCTGGCCCTGATTTTTCCTGTCTGGAAATCCCCTGTCTTCTGAGTGTTGTTCTTTATTTACTGTCCTGATTTTAGAGTTTTTTGAATACTGGTAGCCAGATTTTGTTTATTTTCATGGTTTCCTCCTTTATGTTGAAATTGTCCACAAGCTTGTGGATTTCAATGCCTTCTCTGTGTAACTTGACATAGTGGTTGTTAGAGTGGTCCAGCATTTCTATGTTCTCAAGTAATATGCTGTGTCCAGGTTGGTTCATCCAGTGCTCTGCTATGGCTGACTTCTCTGGTTGAGTTAGTTTGCAGTGCCTTTCATGTTCATGACTAACAGTATTTAAAAAAAACTCTAAAATCAGGACAGTAAATAAAGAACAACATGAAACTATCATTATATGATAAGGCACCTCCTGGTTTTCTGCTTTTTGTTTTTAAGGCATACTGTTATACATGCATGGTAGAGCTGTACGTTTAAAAGAAGCTGTATATTACCCAGTTAGTCCTGATGGACTTAGTTGACCGCTCACATTTTTACATAAAATCCTTCCGCACCATCAGTCTAATTTCCCAAATTCTAACTAAGCACTTCAACAACACTGAGATCAAGGAAAAAGAGAAACGGTGGTATCCTGCTTCCTCCCCACCCCCACTACATGACCAGAGCAATAAATCAGACAGGACAGGACTTTTGTTCTTCACTTCCTTGTCAATTATACCAGTTGTTTTGTTCCAGTTCACCACTGCTGCCAGAGCAATGGGCACTGGACTCACGGATGCATTTATGTCCATGACTGCTTGGGTGGTCAGACTGTCATAGCCCAGGAATAACCAATGGCCACACAACACTTTACATGTTTTAATTTGAGAATGTTTTGAGTGGGAACGTTTTCCTCAGATACAATATTTGGTTTTTAGATAATGTTTAAATTTTATAAATGATCCTCTCCCTCTCCCAATAACTCTTGGCCACTCTCCCATTATATTTATAGCCGTGGGTCTGAGTTTTCCTGATATCGACATTCAGTAACGACACCCTCCTCCTCCGTCTCTCTTTCAAATTAATCTGGCAATATTCAAAGGTTTTATTATTTTTTGTCCTTAATATTAATATATAGTGACAGCAACAATTCTGCTCTGTTCTTGAAAGATGCTACCAAGGCGGTGAACAATCCCAAAATAAAACAATTGAGTAATAAAAATCCAGCCATTGAAACAAAAGCACACTAAAAATGAAGTAAAATGTGAAGGAGATACATTTCAACAGCTTTAAAGCCAAAAACGATCCTAATTCAGGAGGCAATGCATTCCACAACCAGTGAGCCACCCAGGGAAAGCCCTTCCTTGTATGCTGGACAAAAGGGCTTTGTGAGCAGCGGCATCTTCAAGAGGCTGCCTCCCAAGATATTAATAACTAGGCAGGTTCATAATAAGCTCCCTGGGTTGTTAAGGGCTCTCATTTTCTGCTTGTTTTAATGGCGTCCCTAGTTTGCTTCATAAATGTGATAGCAGAAATGGAAGGAGGTGGAAACTGCAGTGGATCCTGGTGTACACTGATCATCTTGAGTATTTATTCTGGTCTTCTGACATTTTAGTGTGATCTTTCCTGTTTCTTTGCTAAATTCATAAATTGACACATAAGCACAAATTTGGAATGTGATTTGTGGGACTACAGTTCCCAGAACCTTCCTCTTGCTTAATTGGTGGCCATGCTTACTAGGTGTTTCATGGAGCTATAGTCCAAAAATCAATAATTCCAAGTTCTGTATGTGGAATCCCGAACCTTCCCCCAAATATCCGTAACAATCTTTTCCCCTTAAAATTGCTTTGATGTTTGTGATGGCACACCTGAGCCTTTTGGAAAACTATGGTGTCTGGCTTTACTCGGGGGCTATCCGGATACCTTCTGTTAAGATCAAGACCCTTAATATACAGAGGCACAAAGATAACCAAATAAATTTACTGAAAACAATATGAATAAAGGGCTAACTCCACCCGGGACTATTGTAAGATAGCTTAAAACAATACATCACAAAAGGAGATTCTGCTGGTTGCAGTCATCTCTCTGGAATCCTTGAAAGTCTTTTGCCTCTGATGAAAGCGATGTATTATAAGCTAGTGCTTATAAGCTGTGTTCATCTTCTACTTTGTGAAACTTGGGCTGACCATAAGCTTCTGTTGTCACTGGGACTGATGGTATATGAATACTGCTGAAAGCAGAGTTTAGTGCTAAGGATGCCTGTTTTGGATTGCTGGGCCTAAGATTACCAGAAAATAACCAGGCCTCTAATCACTGTAGCTTGTTTGTAAAAATAAAAGAGTCTAGCAAGAGAACTCTGTGCAGGTAAATGGACTAAACCAACTAAAGCTAGCTTTTAGAGGGCTTTTAAAGCTCCACTCAAAAACTAATACAAATGGAAGAATCTACACTATTGGGAAGACCTAAACAGGGGGAACTAAAGCAAAGGAGAAGAAGGTCAGAGCCAAGACTTCACAATGTTTTATATACACAGGGTCATTGACATTTTCCTCAAATTTCATGCTGCTTTAGAAAAACCCTTCTATTTTTTTTCTGGAATTCTTGTGTTTTGATCAAACAGCAATGTACTTTAAAAATCACTCCAGGAATGGTTAACTGAAAGCTTCAGTAGTTGTTTTTGTATAATATAGAGGTAAGCAAGCAAAAGTTCTACAGGATTTTAACAACAGAGACTTCTCTAGCACACACATACCCCACACCTTCAGCCTCTCTTTGGTGCTACTTCAGCTGAGTTACTGCATGCTTTCTTTTCCATCTTTTGCTTTTGGGTTGTGCGAATGCATTTTGATCATATAAAAACAAAAGAAAATGTACACCAACAACATACTTTAGACTAGAGATTTCTACTCAGAGCTATTATCACTTTAGTGGTCAAGAAAGGGCTTAAACGAGATCTTAGGCTGTTTGTTTTCATAGTGATTCTCTGGATATATAGAGATCTGTTTACTGGTTACAAATTAATGGATGGTTTTGAAAGGCAGAGTCCAACCAAAGTGTGTCTTAAAGTATCTGATGATGACAGTGCTAATGAAATGGGTTGCTGTGAGTTTTCCGGGCTGTATGGTCATGTTCCAAAAGTATTCTCTCCTAATGTTTTGCCCACACTTATGGCAGGCATCCTCAGAGGTTGAGAGATATATTGGAAACTAGGCAAGGGAGGTTTATACATCTGTGGAAGGTCCAGGGTGGGAGAAAGAACTCTTGTCTGCTGGAGGCAAGTGTGAATGTTGTAATTAATCACCTTGGTTAGCACTGAATAGCCTTGCACCTTCGAGGCCTGGCTGATTCCTGCCTGGGGGAATACATTGTTGGGAGGTGTTATCTGGCCCTGATTGTTTCATGTCTGAAATTCCCCCATTTTCAGTGTTGTTCTTTATTTACTCTCCTGATTTTAAAGACAAAGATCCACCCAGTGTTCTTACCATACATCAAGGGAACCACTGACCACATAGGAAAACTGATGAAGAAACACAACCTACAAACAATCTACAGACCCACTAAGAAAATCCAACAAATGTTACATTCAGCAAAGGACAATAGGAATCCTCTCACCTCTGCAGGAGTGCACCGTATACCATGAAGCTGTAGACAAGTCTACATAGGGACCAGCAAATGCAGCATTGCCCAAACATTAACCAAGGAATGTTAACTCAACCAGAGGAGTCAGCCGTAGCAGAGCACTTGATGAACTAACCAGGACACAGTATATTATTTGAGAACACAAAAATGCTGGACCATTCCAACAATCATCACGTCAGATGACACAGAGAAGCCGTTGAAATCGATAAGCATGTGGACAACTTCAATAAAAAGGAGGAAACCATGGAAATGAGCAAAATCTGGCTACCAGTATTAAAAAACTTTAAAATCAGGACAGTAAATAAAGAACAGCCCTGAAAACAGGGGAATTCGAGACATGAAACAATCAGGGCCAGTTAACACCTCCCAACAAAAGATTCCCCCAGGCAGTAAGCAGCAAGGCCTTGAAGCTGCAAGGCCATTAAATGCTAATCAAGGTGATTAATTTCAACATTCACACTTGCCTCCAACACACAAGAGTTCTTTCTCCCATCCTGGACCTTCGGAATCCACACAGGAAAATTTTAAAATGCAGTTTAGAAAAAAGAGAAAAAAGCTCTTTGAAGAGCAAAAAAGCTATTTAGAACGTAACAGGTATATTTAGTTGCCTTTTGAATTCTTATGCTTAAGATATGTACGGGTCCAGTCCTTTCCAGCTCCATTGTGGCACAATTGTCTCATCTCTTGGGGCAACTTTCCAAGTTATACAGTGTTGTCTTAAAACAAGGCATTCAAGGTTAGGAGCATCCCATATAAAGATCCAAGAATGAGAGAACTTGCTTATGGACATGCCAGTTTCACAGTCCAGCAGTATTTGTCCTAATGTACATTGCTCTGGGAGAGCAATAACCATTTTTAGCCCTTGGCCTTGGTAGATCTGGATACTAAATGTGCCTCTCAGACTTATCAGTCATTTCTCCAAAAACAAAAACAAAACCTCTGCCCATCCACATAATAAATACATTATGAATCATTCATCTTTAACAGATTATGCAAATTGGGGCAACATGAAATCAATAATAATCAATAACTGAAGTCACTTAATTGCGAGCAAAGTCATTTTTAAGAATGAGTATTATCTGCAACCCTTTTTTGTATAATGACACCATTAATCCAAACACTGGATCCCGGCCTGAATGTAGTTAAATTATCCTCCATCCTTTCTTTCTCTATCATTCTCTACACTTCTGAGTATGCATTCTTAATTTCCACTCTCTGCATTTCCTCTCATTACTGTTGGCACACAGCTCCAACTGTTAATGGTTCCTGCTTTTTTGTTACTCTCTGCCTGATTGAAAAGTTGCATACAGATTGAAATGTTAGTGTTAAAGTGCCACCTGGGAACATCAAGCTGGGGCTGAAATGAACTTTTCTCACTCATGGAACCAGATGGATCAGCCAGGAGTGCTCCCAAGTGGGGCTGGGACTGTTCCAGGGCAGTGGGATAGGAGGAATAGTGAAGTGTTTCTGCTCCAGCTTAGGGATTCTTTGGCAAGAAACAGCATACTTATCTTCCCGCATCCCTGCATGACTCAGGGTCTGTATCCCAAACCATTTCTGTTTGCAAGTAGCCGTGTAAGTAGTTTGTCGTTCTGTCTCTGAATCAGCATATCTTTAATGACACACACATGCATGCCAATATGGGTGGAGAGGGAGTCTGTAGGTAACTTCTGTGACTGAAATGTGACACTGTATGTAACCAACCTAGAGCACATCCTGAAGAGTGGGCAAATCAGCTCCATTGGGGCTAAATGATGCATGGAGATGATCTAGGTTACCTCGGGAGAAGGCCACCTTAAGATTTATTTATTTATTTACAGTATTTATATTCCGCCCTTCTCATCCTGAAGAGGACTCAGGGCGGACCACATCACACATATAAGGCAAACATTCAATGCCTTTAGCATAGAACAAAGACAAGTCAAACATAGGCTCCGAGCTGGCCTCGAACTCATGACCTCTTGGTCAGAGTGATTTGTTGCAGCTGGCTGGCTGCTCACCAGGCCCTGAACTTCGTTAATCAGGCTGTGTGTTGCTTCTAAAAATCTGGAACACTGTGACTTTTGGCCCATGTAAATAGCTGAGTTAGTTCCATGATGGAACCAGATGCAACTGTTTACATGGCCATTCTGTATTCCCTGGGGCAGTCCAGACACATGATGGCATATGTCTCATATCATTGTCCTCATGCCTCATGATGAGAGAGATAGGACGCAATATGTGGCTGGTCCACTTGAAGGAGCTGCCTTGGACCTGGGTGCTCACTCTGTATCATATGGGGACATCCTAACAGGATAGTTTGAATGCTTTCATGCTGGCCTTATGAACTTTGAGGACTTTTCCCAGGGGCTAAAGCATGGGCTAAATTGATGGAGTTGAAACAAGGGTTCAGATCAGTGTTGGAATATGCCTGTTCAGGAAGAGCCTGAAAACCTGGCTCTTCGCACAGGCCTTTGAATAAGTACCGCCCACTATACGCTAAACCCTTACACTAGTGGTTACTTTTGACCAGTTGTACCTGTTGGTTAACTCCTCGACATAGCCACAGGGTTCACCCCAGTTTAAGGTTCTCCCCATGATCTTATAGCACCTTAACTACCTTCATGTTTACAAGTTTCACTCAGTGCACTTTGACCAGTCCATTGTATGATTTTATTGCTGTGTTTTATCATGTGTTTTATAATGACTGTGATTTTATTTTATGCTTTTAAATTTTATTTGTGTGTTTTTTGTATTTGATACTTTATATGCTGGTTTTATATCTGTGAGCCGCCCCAAGACCCTCTGGGGAGATGGTGGCGGGGTATAAAAATAAAATTTATTATTATTATTATTATTATTATTATTATTATTATTATTATTCTGTCAACTGACATGAGCAACCAACACGATCATTGTTGTGCCCATTGGCCATCGTAGTGAGGATAATGGAAATGGGGCTGTAAGAAATGGCTGTCCAGTGCCACTGAACTGGGTTCAGTGCCACTGGACAGTCTGGACTCCTTCTTGCCTCTGCAGTGGTTGAGGAGGTGACAGTCACCATCCATTAGCTGATCTGATATTTGCCACTCCAAATTGGCCCCAGGATAAGTGATCTGTATACATCCACCCTTAGATAACAAAGGCAAGTATTATACATGAAGTTGCCAGAATTCTCTCTGCCAATCCTATGATGAATTTTTGGGGCAGTGGACTAAATTACCTGATCCAATCACACTGCTGATAGGCATCTTTGCAGACTTTTGATTGTAACTTGAAAAGGAAAAAGAACAAGTGTGATTCCATGGCTATTTTGTATTTCTATGAATGTGGACACATGCTTAATAACACCAACCATTTAAAACTGTGCTATCACATTCCTGACTCATGCTTTGGGAAATGCTCATTAGAATCACACAGAAGGCTGTTCCTTAAAAAACCCAACAGTGATTGCATTGTTCCTTGGACAGGCCTGATAGCCAGTGATTTCCTCAAGAATGAATACGCAACAGAGGTGCAGCTTGGAAAAAGCCAAGTAGCCCATTATTACGATCAGTGAACCAGGCGGGCTCATCTGACCGTAATCACAGTCTGTCTGAAGAAATGAATTGTGGCATTTCCCTCCCACCACTCTTGCCCTTCTTCTCACATAATTATTTAAAAATGTTGTCCCATGCATGTCTCAGAAGGAAGCCCTCCTGAGAGCAATGGGACTTGTCCCAGATAAATGTATATATATTAGCAGCTAAAG
The DNA here is from genome assembly GCF_035594765.1 of Anolis carolinensis. NCBI lineage: Eukaryota > Metazoa > Chordata > Lepidosauria > Squamata > Anolidae > Anolis > Anolis carolinensis. The sequence continues at coordinate 186,584,557 of NC_085843.1, forward strand.
TCAAATATCAAATAGGATTTGTAAAGTCCAGAGAGATGAAAGAATAAGAAAAATGAAAACAAATCATTTGGAGTATTTGATAAATCCCTTTGTGCTCTCTCATACTTAAGTTTAAGTTCCATGGACCTTTTTCTAGATGTTTTAAGAACCCATTATAAGGAGAAATATAGTTTGGACTATATTGTTTTGTTACATAGGTCCAATGATGAATATTATACCTTCCAATATCTCTTTTGTATTAAAGGGGATGCCTTTTCCAACCTCTTTCTTGCATCGTCTGTAAACAAAATATCCTTCTTGGTTGAAAAGTCTCATTTTAAATCCATGTACATATTTGTTCAAAACAGTAATACAGTCATAGAGTAATTGGTTAAAATAGTGAGGCAAGTAGTTAATAATAATAATAATAATAATAATAATAATAATAATAATAAAACTTTATTTATACCCCGCCACCATCTCCCCGTGGGGACTCGGGGAAAATAGTGCAAATAGTTGTGCATTTTTAAAGATTTTTAAATATACACTAACATAACTATACTGGATGCAACCAAATATGGCTGATTCTACACAAACACTATAATCCAGTTTGTAAATGGATTAAAACAAACCGATTTTTGCTGTGCAGAGTCTACACAAACATCCCATTAACTAGTTTGAGACTGGGATAGTTGCCATAGTATCTGATGAACATGGACTAGAACTGGACTCAGGAAATGCAGTATCTATGGCTAGACAGCCACTGGAAAATGTGGGCTTTTTTTTTCCTTAACTAGTTTGCGGAGATATGCTGCTGCGCATATCCATGTCCATTTAGGATCATCCCAGTTTCGAGTCTTGTGAATCACAGCAGTACATTATCTAATTTGTTCAGGACTTTCTGGTAGCTTTTTAACATGTTGATTTTGACTTGATCTGTACAACAGCATGAATTAATAAATGTTATTATGCGGTCACAGACCAGGAGTTTAAAACCTTAAAATCAGTTTAAAAAAAAACAAAAAACAAAACAAAACAACATTAAAATCAGGAGTTCAAAACATTAAAAGCAGAATGTCAAGGATATGCAACCATCCTAATTGCCTTCATATATGACACTTAAGTAAAATCTGTGGATATAGATATTAAAATGAATAGATTCAAACATAAATAATCTGCAATCTGATTCCTTAATTTTATAGCTGCAGTACAAAATGTAGCCACTCCAAAAGTGATCCATGATTCCGTTTCCTCTATTAGATGTTATAAGTAATATTCATCATTTCTGCCAGGGATCTTCTGTACAATAGGAGTAATAAAAGCAGATCAAATATCCCTACAAAAGTGACAGTGTAATAGGACATGCATGGCAGTTTCCACTTCCTCCAAATCATGTGGGCATACTACCTCATGGTAGGGGATACCTGTAAAAGTACCCCACAGTAGTCAGTACTGATGGCATAACATTAAATCTGGCCAGGGTAAAGGGTTTCCTGGATTTGGATAAGTAGCTCACTGCTATTTTTTAATTTCTGGATACCTGCCCATTTCTCCCAGATGCCCTTGCAACTCCACATCCCAGATATGTTGCTTAATAGTGGATTTGACTTTGTCATATCTAAGGTTTATTAAAGCCTGTGGTGAAAACCCCAATCTTCCCAGCTTCTCCTGCAACATGAATGTCCATTTTGTCTGAAACTTGTATATTAAAGTGAAAGGGGCCAGGCCCACTGAACAAAAAAAAATCGACATTAACCAACAGTGGATCTTAAGGATCCATACCCAAGCCTCCATGGATATTTGACCCATCTCTAGTTAATCTGCAGCATTTGAAACACCCCCCCCCCCAAAAAAAAAACAATGTATGCAGGAATTCAGTTTGAAGGGTTTCAAACAGGTTAATGTTTTTATAAGTGCATACCTGTGCCCCTTATAGAAGCTGAAGAATAACTCTTGTTACAAGAACCTGGGTAGCTGCAGAAATTAATTCTCTTCCTTTCCCATAGAAGAAATGCCTCACTTTTTTTCCTAGTAAACACCATGACTTTAGATTTGGAGGAATTTTCAGTTGTCCAGTTTTACAATAAGATTCCAGGGTTCTTAGTAGGCATCTTAACCCCACACAAGAAAGAGAAAGTAGAACTGCATCATCGGCATATAAAAGAGTATGCACACCCTCTTTTTCTAAATTTTCAACTAATGAATTAATATAGAAATTAAATATAATAGGTGCAAGTATACACTCTTGCTTTACTCCATTATGAGTCTGAATTTGCTCTGTTAGATGTTCATAGCAGTCACATCTAATCTGTAGCCAAGCCTTTTTGTACAAACTGCTGACAAGAATCAAAAAGTGCCTGTCTATGTTGGTGCCACTTAACTTTTCCCATAATCTGTCACATGGGATATAAAAACAGCAAAGATAACCCCCTTTTACTAGAGCAGCACTACAGCATGTTTTTAGTTTTGTGGACACATCACCCTTGAGCTGAATTAGAGTGTCTGACTGAATTATAGTCCTTAACTAGTCTGCTGAGATGCGCTTCTGTACATATCCATGTCAATTTGGGATCACCCCAGTTTCGAGCCCTCCTGATTGGCTACAGCACATTATCTAGCTTGTTCAGGACTTTATGGTAGTTTTTAAAACATGTTGATTCTGGCTTGATCCACACTATAGCATGCATTAGGGGTGTAAATTTTGTGGACACACACTTCTGAGCTGGTTTCAAACTGAATTATAGTGTCTTGTAGAACCACCCTGTTTAACAGAGGCCAAGGTCCTGAGCTTATTATCAGCTGAAAAGCTCCCCGTCCACAACTTCAAAATGTGATGGAGGATTGTGTATATGGTGTGGAACCACAGTTTGCAGCACAGAGTTATTTTTTACAAACTTGTGCAGCTATTTCATGCTGGCACAGAGCCTTCACAATGCAGTAACTTCAACTGTGTTCCAGTCTGATGAGCTGATGGCTACAATACCATGAAATCAACTTAAAAGGCATCAAATCAACTCTGAAATTTAGCAGAATTTTGTAAAGGAATCTGTTTAACTTTCTCAGCCCTTTGAATAAAATATCCCTAGTTTGAACTGACAGTCCTTGCCTTTATTTCAAGAGTCTTCTTCTTAAAACACACTATGTAGTTCCTATAGAAACAGAGGCTTCTCAGAAAGATATTGCAATATCTTTTGAATCAGGGTAAAAAAAATGAGATATAGTTATCATAACCATGAAGTGTAAACAGCATTACAATTTATAAAACAATGTCAAGCTTCTTAGAAGTGACATTTTGTGTGAATGACTACCCTCTCTTGTCAAATCCCAATCAATCAAATTTCTTGTTTTGCTGTAAAATGATAGTAACGAACATCAGTTTTTTTCTATTTAGTGTCAGAAAATGGAAAGTTAATAGTCAGAAACATCTAAACTTCTATTTTAATTTTAATTTTAAAATTATATATTTAAGAAGAATTTAACAAGAAAGGCCTGATATAAATGACAAGTGTCAGGCAAAGTCTGTAAAAGATTTATTCTTCAAACAGAAATCTAGGATGTAATAGAAAGGCTTATTAAGGTCAAAGCTGTGACTCTTTTCTTTTGGTCTATGTGGGAACCCATGACATTGCAAGGTATAGCCTTTGGTAGATTACAAGGAATTATGAGGCTATGGGCAGGAAGTTGAAGGGCCTTGATCCGCAGGTTGTGATTTTGTGTCTCCTTCAAGTTCAAGGATATGGTCCAGGAAGGTAGAGAAGGCTAATATATGTGAAAAACTGGCTTTGCAGATGGTGCCGCCAAGATGATTTGGCTTCCTGAACTATGGTCTAAGGCAGGGGTCCCCAAACTAAGGCCCGGGGGCCACATGCGGCCCATCGAAGCCATTTATCCGGCCCCCACGGCACAAGGGCAGAAGGGGGTTGGGCTAAATGGCCCAAGGGGTCTCTTCTTCTCTTATCATCATCATCATCATCATTAACATTGAGGCTGGGTGGCCATCTTTCAGGGGTGCTTTGCTTGTGCTTTTGGTGCACAGAGGCAGGAGTGGATTGGACTCAATGGCCCAAATGGTCTCTTCCAGCCCTCTTTATTATTATTATTATTATTATTATTATTATTATTATTATTATCATTATTATTGCTATTAATAATAATGATAATAATAATAATAATAATAATAATAATAATAATAATAATAAAACTTTATTTATACCCCACCACCATCTCCCCAATGGGGACTCGGGGCGGCTTACATGGGGCCATGCCCAGAACAGTACAATATAACAGAATATAAAAAGAACAACAAATCATAACACATTGAACAATACAATAAATGATAATATACATTACAACGCAAAATCAGAAGAACAATAAAAACAAGGGCGGGCCACATGAACACTAAGTTAAAACTCGGGGTGAGAAAGAAATAAGAATAAACATTAACATTGAGGCTGGGTGGCCGTCTTTCAGGAGTGCTTTGCTTGTGCTTTTGGTGCACAAAGGCAGGAGGGGATTGGACTCAATGGCCCAAATGGTCTCTTCCAGCCCTCTTTTTTTAAATTATTATTATTATTATTATTATTATTATTATTATTATTATTATTGCTATTAACATTGAGGCTGGGTGGCCATCTGTCAGGGGTGCTTTGAATGTGCTTTCGTTGCACAAAGGCAGAAGGGGATCGGATTCAATGGCCCAAAGGGTCTCTTCCAACCCTATTATTATTATTATTATTATTATTATTATTATTATTATTATTATTATTATTATTATTTTCATTGAGGCTGGGAGGCCATCTGTCAGGGGTGCTTTGCTTGTGCTTTTGGTGCACAAAGGCAAAAGGGGGTCGGGCTAAATGGCCCCAAGGGTGTCTTCCAACGCTCTTTTTGTTGTTGTTGTTGTTATTATTGTTTGGTGGCCAACTATAGTCGGGCCCTCCAACGGTCCGAAGGATCGTGAACTGGCCCCCTGTTTAAAAAGATTGGGGACCCCTGGTCTAAGGTGTAATGAATTTGGGCTTGGGATGACTTGCACTTCACAGAGGTTGGCAGGAACGTTTTTGCATAGAGTCTCACAAAACTGATCAGGAGGGCTTTAAACTGCCAAATAATTGGCATTGGTGAGATGAGTCTCATGATTGGAATATAGTAACAGAGGGGTATAATCTATTTTGGAGAAATAGACCAAACAGGAAAGGAGTAGGAGTAGCAGCATTGTATATCAAGGTCTTTTACACATGAGATGAGATCCATGACAATCAATCCTGGCAGCCAAGTTGAGTGTATTTGAGTAAAAATCAAGGGGAAAAAAACAAAACAGGGACATCATTATGGAAAACTACTACAGACCTACAAGCCAGACTGAAGACTTAGATGATGCCTTCTTGGAAAAGATAACCCATGTTCTGAAAGGAGAAAAGTAGTAGTGATGGGAGATTTTAACTATCCTGATATTTGTTGGATGACAAACTCTGGTTATCTAAACAAATGCAAGTATCTCTTCCAACTCTATGATTCGGTGATTTACTTTCGCCACTATTTCATGATATTCCATGTTGAATTCAGGTCATTGCCCCCTTTGCAAGTCTTATAAAAGGTTTGCTCCACAGCTAGATGATTGGCTAACACATCAAGGAGAAGGAGAAGGTTGTGTAAATCATAGAACCACATGATGGAAGTCTATCTTTCTCAAGTGTTAAACCTGTTCCTTGCAGGATCTTTCACAAAAAGCAATCCTCAATCACTTGAGGATCAGATACTCATTTTTCCTATATGCTGACATATATATGCAAGATACTTAATATAGGTTTTAAAAGATTAATCACAAGCCTTATTATTACTAAAAAAAAATTACCCAGTCATTGTTGCAAAAGCTCTAAATCAATGGTTCTCAACCTGTGGGTTCCCAGGTGTTTTGGCCTACAACTCCCAGAAATTCCAGCCAGTTTACCAGCTGTTAGGATTTCTGGGAATTGAAGACCAAAACATCTGGGGACCCACAGGTTGAGAACCACTTCTCTAAACATATACAGTAGAGTCTCACTTATCCAAGCCTCGCTTATCCAAGCCTCTGGATAATCCAAGCCATTTTTATCGTCAATGTTTTCAATATATCGTCATATTTTGGTGCTAAATTTGTAAATACAGTAATCACAACATTACATTACTGTGTATTGAACTACTTTTTCTGTCAAATTTGTTGTATAACATGAAGTTTTGGAACTTAATTTGTAAAATCATAACCTAATTTGATGTTTAATAAGCTTTTCCTTAATCCCTCCTTATTATCCAAGATATTTGCTTATCCAAGCTTCTGCCGGCCCGATTAGCTTGGATAAGTGAGACTCTACTGTAATGCAATTTCTGATAAAATTATCAGTACAAAGAGTTTCTAAGGTAGATACAAATTATGAAGGGAGGGAGGGACGATGGGAGAAAGGAAAGCTAGGAGGAACAAAAGTTAGTAGAGACAAGACAGAATAAATGAGAGATACGGGGGTATGCCTTTAAGAAAAAAATCAAGCCAAATGTGAACCTGAATAAAACCCAGCATCCAATTTAGACAGTTTTGTTTGTGCGTGTGTATACATCCATCGCTTTGAACATGACTTAGGATCAAAGCCTTTAAAATTAGATATAATTCCCAAAGCAGTTCAATATACAGACTCACAGGAGGTTGTACCGAGAACAGGGAGAAAAAACTTCAGCCTGAGACAGACATGAGAATCTAATTCCTAGGAAGCTATCAAAGATATAGGGGAAGTGATCTTGATGCTTACTGTTTTTATCTTGACACCAGTGCAAACTCCTATGGGACCAAGAGCAAATCAAAGCAAAAAAATTCTGAAATTCTAAAGTCTTATGACTAGTTGCAGATAATTGATTTTTCAATCAGAAATGTCATGTTAGTTCAAGTGATGAGCTAAGTTTCCTATGTAAACACTTTTGCTGCTTAAATGTCTTCTGCCTGCTCCTGCTAATGTAGAAAAATCACTGTTGGATCCAGAGGATGCTTCTCAACCTTACAGGTAAGGCTTTTTAACTGAGCATTACCTCTTCACAGGAAAGAGCCTCTTTGGTGGACTAATTCCAAGAGGCAAGGAATGTCTGCTTAAAATAAGTGTACTAATGACACCATCAACAGAAGTGGAAATCCGAATAAAAAACTCCCTAGCTGATCAAGGCTAATCTAGTACAGCATTCAAATTCTGAGGCTCTTCACAAAAAGAAGGCAGGCATCTTATTTGCTTTAACATCTAGTATTCAGAAATTTGCTGCCTTTGAACTTCTTCACGGAAGGAGCAAAGACCATCAGCATTGAAGCAATGATCCTCCGCCATCAACTTTGCTGGACTGGCCATGTTGTCCGAATGCCCAATCACAGTCTCCCAAAGCAGTTACTCTATTCTCAAATCAAGAATGGAAAACGGAATTTTGGTGGACAGGTAAAGAGATTTAAAGATGGATTTATAGCTAACCTTATAAACTGTGGTATAGACACTGAGGACTGGGAAGCCCTGGCCCTTGAGTGTTCTAACGGAAGGTCAGCTGTTACCAACAGTGCTGTGGAATTCAAAGAGGCACGAAAGCAGGACAAAAGGGAGAAATGTGCCTAGAGGAAGATATGTCAAGCCAACCCTTGTCGGAACCACCTTCCATCTGGAAATTAATGTCCTCACTGCAAAGTATATGAGGATCCAGAATAGGTCTCTACAGTCAGCTATGGACCCGCCACCAAGACCCTACATTTGGAAGGCAATCAGATTTGGCTACAAGTGATATCCTACGATGATGATGATGCCTTTGAACATAGTACAGGTTGAGAAACACTTATCAAGAATACCAAAACCCCAAATACTCCAAAACTGCCATATAGGTGACTGAGATAGTGACACTTTTGCTTTATGATAGTTCAAACTTTGCTTTATGCAAAACATTATTTCAAAATTATCTTTAGTCTATGTGTATAAGGTGTATATAAAACACAAAATAATTATGTGTTTGTACTTGGGTTCCATCTCCTAGATATCTCATTATATATGTGTATGCAGATACAGGAAAGCCAGGATCCAAAAGAATTTGAAATCCAAAAGACTTCTGGTCCCAAGTCTTTTGAATAAATGATACAATCTGTAGTTGTATTTTGTTGTCATGGCTAATTGATATCAACAGACTGAACAATGACTTTGCTTTAAAAAAATCATTAAAAAGTCGACTCTAGGCTGAAGTAGAGAAGCTTGAAGTTGACTGTTGTTCAATAAAGTAGTAGGTCTGTTCTGAACCTACTGCCAATCAGCTTCTTTGGATGAATCCAATTTCTAGTATTATGAGAAGCGCAAACATTTCCTTATTTAAAATCTCTGCTTTAGATTTTTAAATATCTAATTTATCAAGATTCCAAATATGATCCCAAATCTTTATTGAACGAATAATCCGCTATTTAGTCCTGGAAGGTGTTTGTTATATTTGATGCGGTCTGGATAAAATGTGAAGGAGTGATAATTTAATAACATGGATTTAAAGTGGCTGAACTGTTCAAGGAAACATTTTCAAAAGTGAGAATTACAGCCAGAACTGGATCAGAGAGTGACACATGGCTCAGTTTGAATATAAACATGGATTTCTCAAGTACCAACCCAATACTCTAATAAATACACCATACTGGTATATAACAGGTCACTTGCAGCTTTGGCCTGTTATGGCAAAATATTTCCATATGCTTTCTACTATCATATTAGCTAGTAGTTAACAAGAGATACTAGGAGCCCCCGTTGGTGAAATGGGTTAAACCCTTGTGTAGGCAGGACTCCTGACTAAAAAGTCGACAGTTCGAATCTGGGGAACAGGGTAAGCTCCCATCTGTCAGCTCCAGCTTCCCATGTGGGGACATGAGAGAAGCCTTCCACAGGATGGTAAAACATCCGGGCATCCCCTGGGCAACATCCTTGCAGATGGCCAATTCTCTCACACCAGAAGTGACTTTCAGTTTCTCATGTCATTCCTGACATGAAAAAAATCCCGAGAGATACTGAGTTTCAGGACCTCATCCTACAAGGGTGGGGGAGTAAGGGGAATTATCTTTGAAGTGTGGTGTTCAGTGGCCTTCCATTTCCAAAGGAAATTGAGAATTTAACAATAGTTTCCATCCCATCTTAAAATTCACAGTTCATCTCATCTTAAAATGCAACAATTCCCATCCCACCTTAAATACCTGGTTTCAGTAATTTCTATGCACAGGAAGAGCAATGGAGTCTATTCCCAGCTGCACAAGTTTCCATTTCTATACACTTTAAAGACAAAATCCACTGGAAACTGTCCTGTTTGTTTGATGGGCTCTGCGGGACCCCGTCTTTAAAGTGAATAGAAACGGTAAGAAGAAAATTCCCCCCTTGTGGGATGAGGTTTTCACTTATCCTTGTTGGAAAAAAAAACAGGTCTTGTAGATGTCAAGAGCCATGCTTGTCTTAACATCTTAAAGATAAAGGATCTAGCTGTTATGCATCTGGAAAGATCCTTGGTCCCTGCCTTGTAACATAAGCAGCAAACAGACAAAACTTTGGTGAACCAATTCACTTTTAGGACACACTGTTCCAGAGTTTATGATGAGCTGTAATCAACATACTGATGACAATGATATATAATGCCTTGAATTAAAGGGTGGATAAACAGAAGGTTCCTAAGCAACAAAACACAAAAGACATGCAGCTATTTTTCATCTTTTCTTGACCCCCTATATCAGTGGTTCTCAACCTGGGGTCCCCAGATGTTTTCAGCCTACAGCTCCCAGAAATCCAGCTGTAAGGATTTCTGGGAGTTGAAGGTCAAAAACATCTGGGGACCCCAGGTTGAAAACCACTGCCCTATAACATTCTATGGACAAGGCAGGATGGTTGTGAAACGAAAGTATGGTCTGAAAATCAGAGTTGTGGTACACAGAGTATGCAGGTGAACAAAGTCAACTCATTCTTGTCAAGATTAGAGGAGAGCAGTACTCTTGACATTTCAATGGGTGGGTTAACTATTCTGGGCAGAATCCTATTCTTTCTTTAAAAAGCAGCTGATACCTGGATGTGCAAGTGAGTCCCATGTCCAGCAGTGTCTTTCATCAGATGCACTTGCTTTGCCAGTTACATTACCACCCAGGATGCACTGACTAACTACATTCATTCCTTGGTAGCATTGCATTTGGCCTGCTGTAATATGCTTGATGGAGCTGCCCTGAAGAACTACTACTTTCTAGATGAACTTCATAGTGTTCCCTTCTGCTTCTCACCATTAATGAGAGATACGAGCTTCGCAATTCTTTGCCTAATGAGCAGGTCTAACCTTTTAAATGCACAGAATGGTTTGGGATCAGGATACCTCGGACTCCAATTGCCCTGAGAGGTAGAGATGGGCAAATGAACAGCTGCTCTAATTGTTCTGGTCATCAGAGACAAGAAAACAGACTACAAAGAGCAGGGCTTTCTTGGTTACAATATACATCCTTGAATTTTTGGCAAGTGTGCTTCAGACAGTTTTTGTAAGAGTTGTGGATTCAACAAGTTTCAGCTCTTTTTCTTTGAAGTTATTACTAATTTCATTGGGAGTTTGGGTGGTTTTAAATGGTGTCTCAAGTACTCAAATGTTTAATTTGATATTTCATACTTATTTATTTATTCTGTGAAGCAGCACATGGAACTAGTACCACATAAAGGGCAGAAATGAATCAAATGCATAAATCTGATTAAGTTTGGAAGCTAAGGTGCCAAGTGTTGCCTGTATCAGTGTTTCACATCCATTCTCTCTTTAAGGGTTCCTTCTCTGTGCTTTGGGAATATTCTGTGTTTTCATAAGCGGAAGTGATGACAAAAGGAAAGATTTAGTCTCTAGTCTCTGGATGGGTAACTTACCAGTCACTACAGGGTATGTCTGGGGTCCTGACACGTTGTTCCCCAGGTCTGGGTTAGCAGAGGTGGATAGACTTGACTTGACTTCATCTAGACCAGGGGTCAGAGCTGGGAGGGAGTACTCATTACCCTAGGGAGGAGAGAAAAGAAAGCTCTCTAATTGACGGACTGGAAAGAAGGGAACAGTGGGCAGATGGGGGAGGGAGTGAAGGTTAGGAAGAGGTGCAATGCAATCTCTGCAAGGACGGAAGCTGAGAAAGAGGGAATAGAGCAAATGAACCTATGGCCACTGCCCCATCTTTCCTATGTCAAGTATCATTTGCTTCCTGTATTGCTTGGATTCTACTAAGTTTACAAATATAGGTGCCAATTTTAAAGTTTTTCAGGAACCAGGGATAAAAAGGGAAGGGACTGCAGGAGTTTTGACTGGGTGAGTCTGTCTAATGCTTTCAAAGGACAATACCACCCGCTTAACCATTCTCTCTGCAGATTGAAGGGTGTTTACAGATTGTACACAAAGTTTCTGCTACAGTGAAGATTCTCTGGGGTGTTTGCACTATAAAAAGGAGGGTGTCCTCTGGTTAGTTTCTCCCTCCATAGCTCATTTTGGGGCTCTTATTCTTTAAAGGAGCCCCCCTTGCTTTCTCTAACTCTTGTGCACTGGGGTATGAAATTGGGGGTGGGGGCAGGCCACATGGTTAACAGAAGGGTGGGAGGGGAAAAACTCATTGCATCTGAAAGGGTGTCCTGTCCAAAGAGGCATTAGTAATTGCCTTTTTATTGTGGCAGCCTCCAAACCAGACACAAAAACCAGGGAGACTACCAAAAAAAAAAAAGAAGAAGCAGGAAAAGTTGTTCTGATTAATATTACATTAAATTAAAACTGATTTTCTGCTCTTTTTACTTTGTTTCCCCCCCGTTCCTGCTTCCCATGCCAGCTCCCTGGGAGCTGCCTTCCCCTGCCGCCCTCCTTGGCCAGCCACAATTGCCTAGTCATTTCCAATTCCTTCTTGTATTGATCTTCCTGTAGAAATCAGTTTTGTAATTAGCTGCAAATTAGGCTTTCTGCTGGGGGTGAGGCTGGCCACTGATTTATCACCAGAGTAATTCGCTGTGATCGGAGAGAAATTAAAATGAACTCAATTAGGGCTTTGGATTTGCTTTATGGGCCCCATTCAGAGTTTCTGGGGGAAGAATGACTGTGCTGGTGTTTAATAGTCTAATGAAAGTAAATAAAGGTTATTCATTGTAATAAACTCAGGGACTCAGGGATAACAGAAGCCCAAAGCCAACTTCTCCTTCACTTCTGTTGTTGGCTTACGGCACAGGGTGGTTTTAAAAGACTTTTGATCTTTCTGTTTAGACAAACCGCTCTGTAGATAAAAGGCAAGTCCAGGGAGGTAGGAAATGCTGGAGGGAGGGGTGACTTTTCAGAGCACAACGCAGGCTTGACATCAAGCAGTAAGAAAAGACGTTATTCTTTTGGGAGGCACCTCTGTGTTGAACACAGAGAACAGAAGGGGTGAATAGTTCTGCTTAAGTCAGCTAGGTCTACTTCTTCCTTGGCCTGTAGGCCATCTGTGATACGATTATCATTACCCAACAGTTTGAAGAAAGCACAAGAAATCCTAGTCAGTAGACCTCCTGTGAGAAAACTCAGCAGGAAGAATCCTTGTAATTTGGAGTATTTGTTATATAACAGGAGCTTGCCTCGTTGGCGTCTACTCTGGAGTAAATCCCAATGTGATTAATTAGTTTTACTTTTACATCAGTTTGCTCAGAACTGTACTTTTTGCCTCAAAAGTGTCTTTAAATATATACCACTTCTGGCAACTAATTCTTTTTATTTGACCACATACTCACTGATTTATGTGATGGTTCGTAATAAATATTTAATTCATGTATTGCTTTATAACTTTTGTGTGTTCTGCGCCCTAGAAAAATGTACCAAAAACTACTAAATGTATTTCAATCTTAATAAAATCCACATAAAGTTCCAACAGTTCACAGAGCTCTGTACAAGAGCCACTGTTAGAGATCAATTGTGAAAATGACTGCTAGAGCTCCTGCTTGTTGAAGGAAACAACTCTTAACTTCAGTCAAGCAAACAAAGACTTTGCACATATCTACACGTCTGGTCAACTTCAACAATATCACTCCTCTAGAAATCCCAGACAAAAGACAGAATAATACTTTTAAAATGACAATCCTTAATTGTTTGGTCCCGGTGTGGCTATTTGAGGGCATTTTAAAGTAATGAAATAATCAAATGGGTTTTTTTGCATCTACAAAAATATTAAACTCTCTGTGGGTAGCTATGTTTGCCTGCAATACTTTAAAAATTATTTAAAATTGTATTTTAATGTGTGAATTCTTTTAAAAATAAGATGTAGCTGCTAGAAATATTCTGTTTTAATACATGTTCTAAACTGCTTTTGGACTCCATATCAGGAAAGGGGTAGGATACTGAGTGAATGAATGAATAAATAAAGGTTTGTATTAAATTTGTGTGTATTTCCATGTAGCGCGTGTATACAATTTAAATTGTTGGATGAACTTAACATTATTAGTGTATTTTACAGTATAGAACTTCAACCAGAGGCATGGATTAAGGGAACTATCTCCAAAAGAAGGCTACAGAATGGAAAAGGAATCTTTAGGCAATTGTTACCACCCCTTTCTGTGTTGTTTTCGTGTGCTTGTAAGCACTGTGCAGGTGTACAGGCCACCAGCCTCTAAAAGTAATATGGGAATGTCTTGTACACAGGGATTTTATCCAGAAAGACTCTTCATGGATGTGTCCTTATATATATGTATGAACAGTTAAATTTTTCATATGTGCAGGCAGTCAAGGAAGCAAGTCATTTATACGTACGTGGCCTTGCTCTAGGGCAGTGGTTCTCAACCTGTGGGTCCCCAGATGTTTTGGCCTTCAACTCCAAGAAATCCTAACTGCTGGTAAACTGGTTGTGATTTCTGGGCGAATCTTTTTACAAGTTAGTCCCCTTCACACAACTACAGTTCCCAGGAAAGAAGTATTAACTATTATAAAGTCTATAGTGTAGATCTTACAAGAAAGTAAGGCATGTTCATAAGGGTGGAATTGAACTATCTGTTGTCTTCTGGAGCTGCATATATCCAATAAGCTTGTTTCCCCCAGACTGAGTCCACACCTGCTCAGATTTGATGTGCTCTGATGACTGAAACACATCTGGGTAAGAAGGACGCTCGAAGACTCGATCTAAAGCTTCCAGCTGCTGTTGTGTGAAAGTGTCGGCACGAAGGTGCTTCCGCAAACTATCCACACTGCTCTGGGAATCGCCGTTGGGGACTGAGCCTTCGGATACTTCTATCAGAGACAGGAAGAGACAACAGGGCATTAGTAAGGTTTCCTATGTGGTGTAGGTACCTGATATCTCCTTTCAGGTTTCTCCACAAGAGGGTCTGGCCCCTTTACACTTCCTCCCTCTGGCAAGGCCACCTCCCGAGAGTGCATTTTTCACCAGAGAAATCACTAGGGCTTCAAAACCATAGCTCAGTACTTGTATTATGTTCTGGGGTTAATATTTTGCTTAAAGTTCAGAATATCATCAGCCAGGTATGATATGGCGTGGACAGCGTGATGATTTATGTTAGTTGAGTCCTACTCATAAAAATTACAAAATCATCAGTGCCAAGCAGAAGAGGGACACCTGCTAATGGACAATACCAATAATGTGTAGTTTCCCAGAAATATTTTGCATTGTGCATTTGCTGACCTTTGATAGAGATGACCTCCATAGCACAATATAAACTACTGTGATCCAAGCATGTTTGCACCTGACAAGCCATCTTTCAAAGTAATAAAATCCAAATGTGCTAAGTGCCAGGTGTGATTCCACTCCTTCTACCAGATGTAGTTAAGGCTCAATTCTGTCTACATGTGCCATATGAGTTGGATTGAGGATGAACAGACCCTGTGGCATCCACGTGACACATGAGACCCATTTTCTGCCTTCTCCAATATTAAAAAAAGTCACACGATGCTCCAGAGCTTGCTCATATTTTGAGCCAGTGTAAATAGTTGGGCCGCTTCCTATTTGGAAATGACCACAGTTGTTTACAGTGCCATCCAACTTTCCCTGGGCTCAGTCAGCCCAAGGAGACGGGATGGCACTTATCTTCCCCTGTCATTCTGTCCTTAGCAGTGACCACCAGGCAAACAATGGCAGAGGTCACCACTCAGAGCCTGTAGAAATGATTGCTAAAATGATGGAGCGATTGGAGAAGGGAAGTGGGAAAGGGGGGAGCTATTCCTTTTCCACCTTTTCTTACATCACCTTGTCACTCTGGCTATAATCTCTACATGCGCTGTGTGGCAACTACTGCTGCTTTTGTGCACAGTAGCCACTGCAAATGCCAGATAAACAGTGGAAAGGTAATGGTGGTTGTCTGGCAATGCCAAATTCGTTCTGATGCCATGGAGCTGTACGGATGCTATCCAGCCATTGAGCTGGCTTGAGGCTGTGCAGTGTAGACACCTGTTAGGTCCTGGGTCTGCTTGGTTGGCCATGTGGACTTCAATGACACTGATCTGGAGGATCCCACTCCAGATCAGCATTGCTATATCTTGCACATGTAGATGCTCCCCTTGTGTCAGAAAGAGAAGGCTAGACAACCTGTATTAATTTTTTGATTTATTCTATATTCAATTTCCTCATGAACTATGCCTCACTAGAGTTTAAGAATGTTAGAATATCATCTATTTCTCTATATCAGTGGTTCTCAACCTGTGGGTTCCCAAGTGTTTTGGCCTACAACTCTCAAAAATCCCAGCCAGTTTACCAGCTGATAGGATTTCTGGGATTTTAAGGTCAAAATATCTGGGGACTCACAGGTTGAGAACCACTGCTTTATATTAAGAAATATGATAGCCCTATCATGGATGGGGGATCACTTTTGTATGTTACACAAACTGACTTACATTTTTGGTGACAACAACATACGTGCTCAGCAAATTTTAAAAATCGGAACAGATTCATAATCAGGAGGTATACAATTTATCAAATAATTACATATGTTACATTTACTGAGAAATACTTTCCTTTTCCATTCCCAAGGAAAGGAGGTTTGGAAACTTAACTTTAAAAAAAAATGCCAGGAGTCATTCTGGGATCCAAATTGGAGTCCCTCCTTCAAGGTTACTTCTCTATTATGGACGACTTATACTGCCACTTCCTTTCTGATTGCTCTACGTGTCAGCTGATATGTGATTATACAATATGGTATAGTCAATACTGCATTATACACAGTAAACTAATACAGTATTACCTGTGAGAGCAGGGACAATATCTTGCTTTAATGAGTACAAGTCTGCAGCTTCCTGCTTCTTTCCCTCTCTGATTTCCTTATGAAGGCAAAGGGGAATCATACTGTGAGGAGAGGGGAAAGCTTTTTGCTGACGTTAACCTTCCTTGTGTGTGCCTTCAGTCACCTGTCAACTTATGGCGATCACATGAATTTCTAAGGGAAGGAATATGCAGAAGTGGTTTTGCTAGTTCATTTCACTGAAATATAGCCTACAGCACTTGATATTCGTTGGCACGTTCTCACCCCAAGTACCTTGCTTAGCTTCCAGGGCCAGATAGAAAATCTTTCCTTATTTCCACAGAAACAAATTCTTGAACTGAATTTGAATTCTCAAATTTACATGTTTCATCTTAACCTGCATTAACAAAAGTCACTGGATACTCAAGAGCTTCCTCAAAATTTGGGAGTATCTAGATACTTTGCGGACGTATAATCAATTGTGCCACTTCCTATTTGGTGGTGGACACTACTCAGTGCCTGAAATGATAACATACCAAGTGCTGAAGAGACTGGGGGTAAAAGGGTGGAGAAAGAGCAGCGATTTCCCCTCTTCCCGACAGTACTCTAAATATTGTCACTCCAGGTGCCAAGCAGTGTCCATTGCCATTTTCATTTCCACTAAGGTAAGTTCAAGGGGAGCAGGCCTGTAGCGAGGGGGGGGGGGGTTAGATTAGGACGCGGAACAACGGCTTCAAACTACAGGAAAGGAGATTCCACCTGAACATCAGGAAGAACTTCCTCACTGTGAGAGCTCTTCAGCAATGGAACTCTCTGCCCCGGAGTGTCGTGGAGGCTCCTTCTTTGGAGGCTTTTAAGCAGAGACTGGATGGCCATCTGTCGGGGGTGCTTTGAATGCGATTTCCTGCTTCTTGGCAAGGGGTTGGACTGGATGGCCCATGAGGTCTCTTCCAACTCTACTATTCTATGATTCGGATCAGCATAGCCTTATTTGCATTGTCAAGATGCACCCAAAGCCACTACCTTCTGAACCACTTATTGGTAGCAATGAAAGATAAAATGAAATAAAACAAAAGAGCTTATGTAAAGATTTTCCCTTCCTGTATTCTAACAAATTGGCAAATAACAAAACAAGCAGCATTAATTAACACATGGAATGTACTTGTTTTCAATCTGAGCTACTGTGCATTAATAAATAATTTTCAGACTTGCCGTATATACTTGAGTATAAGCAGAATTTTAGCCTGTTTTATGGCTGAAAAGCTCCCCCGCCCCCTTGGCTAATATTTGAGTGAGGGCCCTGGCTGGTTTACATTCTGGTTGGTTTATAGTAGAGTATATAGATAATCAGAGTTAGACAGTCTTATCTTATTAAAGTCTTATTATTATCTTAAATTACAGTTTTATGTAAATATTCAAAAACATTTAACCTACTGATGCCTCAATTAATGTAACAGTATTGGAATCTATTTTTATTTTTGAAATTTACCAGCAGCTGTTGCATTTCCTACCCCCGTCTTATACTCAAGTCAATAAGCTTTCCCAGTTTTTTGTGGTAAAATTAGGTGCCTCGGCTTATATTTGTATTAGCTTATACTCGAGTATATACGGTACTTCTCCTAATACTTCCACCCACCCAGTCCTTCACATTTCCACATATCCACTTCTCTGCCCAAGCCTTATGATGCTCAGAGATCACATTTTTAAAAGATGAAAAATGTAATTGTGGATGAGGTAATAGTTACTGTACTATGATACAGGAGGCTGGAACTGGAATTGGAATACAGCAAAGAAGTTCAGCTAAGTGGGATCAATTGCGGTTTTGCCAAATAGCACTTTATCCCAAACTGCATGTTTTGTGTAAGTGCTGTTTAAAGTAGAAATATGCCCAAATAGCACTTGGTCACACATGAGTGAGGTTATTTATTTACTAATTTAATATCCTACTCTTTTCCCTGAATAGCGACACATGATTAGCAAGCTACATATATTAGGAACCTGGCCCCAATCATACAGTAAAATATATGCACAAACAACCTCCCCGCACTATTTATGTGCTTTTTATTTCACTTAAGGACTATCCATATATAACATTAAGCATGTTTAAGTATCTAATAAATAACTTCGGGCAGGTGACTGCATTCATATTTTATTTCTGTGAAGTCCATTTTTTGCCGTATCCTTTCCTATTTATCATGGGCACTGTAGGTAGAGAAATACTACATACATGCATACTCTTTGTAATATTGTCCCTAAAAACTTTGAAACCTGAGTCCCAAATCATCTCCATTCTGAGCTGCAGAAACTGAACTATAATCTAATTAATGCAATCTGTCCAGCAGCCACCTTTGTATCTACAATTCCACACAGAGCATTCATGCCTGTGTAGAAATGCGCATGTATACACTGTGACTTTGTTTTCAGGAGCTGAAACCTGAGCTATCTCAAGCCACTGTAAGCTTCTCTTTCCCTTCATTTATTCAGGTCCCTTCAGATCTTGACAAATCTGTCACTCTAAATTTGCGAGAGATTATGGTGCTCTCCCTAGTAGGGAGAGAGGTGATATATGATATCTGCTGCCCCTATTGATTGCCTGATCTGGTGGCAGAGGGCCAGCAAAATGAACTTGAAATGAACATCATGCCTCAACTCATTGTGCGTATAATACACTACTTAATCCCACATTTTTCAGCTGCTATGGAATTCAATTGATCAATCATGTCCCACTGATAGTTCTGGGGGTTACTGCTGCTCTGCACACAAACTCAGGACATCAAATACGACAGTCTCCAAGTAGGGACAGATGGTGAAAAGGGTGAAGTTATAAGTCGGAAAAACGAAGGCTGCAGTATGGTACACAATTACCTGGGAGTAGGCATCAGTGAACTCACTGGATCCTAGGTCTGAGAAGCTACACACAGGATTAGAATCTATCTAAAAATGGCAGAGAGCATTGAAAACAAGGGCACTGTTTATATAGTTCAAGAACAAAGAAATTTTCAGATGCTGTATCAGGCAATTTTCTGTGTTTAATTCTGCACTGATAATTATGCTAATCTTTCTTGACACTCATGTCCCTCCCATGCCACCTCCCAAAAGCAATGAATAAATAGCTAGAGAAAGATTTGTGAGGAATAGGTTTGAATGCTTGACCAGTTGTGACTTCAAGGCAAGCTTCCAACATGTGTGTATCAGAGGAAATTGGCAGCTTTCAGAAAAGTTGGAAATTATGGATTCCGAGGATCCAAATTATGATGAACAATTACATCATCATCATCATCATGATTTTTTTTTAATATATTGGGTTTATGGTTCCCGTCCCTTTGGCGAAGTGCGTTAAAGCACTGAGCTGGAGACCGAAAGGTCCCAGGTTCAAACCCCAGGAGCGGCGTGAGCGGCCGCTGTTAGCTCCAGCTCCTGCCAACCTAGCAGTTTGAAAACATGCCAATGTGAGTAGATCAATAGGTACCGCTCCGGCAGGAAGGTAACGGCGCTCCATGCAGTCATGCAGGCCACATGACTTTGGAGGTGTCTACGGACAACGCCAGCTCTTCGGCTTAGAAATGGAGATGAGCACCAACCCCCAGAGTCAGACATGACTGGACTTAACGTCAGGGGAAACCTTTACCTTTACCCTTTGATTAGGTTGTGTGTTATTTATTGCTATTTAATTGTATAGTTTTACTTTGTTAATAATGTGTTATTACGCTGTAATGTAATGTATGTGTTGTTTTATGACTGGAAACTGCACTGAGTCCCATTCGGGAGATAGGGCGGTATATAAATAAAGTTGTTGTTGTTGTTGTTGTTGTTGTTGTTGTTATTATTATTATTATTATTATCTTCTGCTTTGTCTCTCCTGCAAGAGACTCAAAGCATCTTAACAAATACATCCAGAATATTTATCAGCAGTTTTCTCTAGTATGAATTGAATGCATTTTCTATTATGTCCCAGAAGGAGAGTGATTAGATAGTTCTCAGGCCCCTTCTATACCGCCATATAAAATCCAGATTATCTGCTTTGAACTGGATTATATGACAGTGTAGATGCATATAATCCAGTTCAAAGCAAATAAATGTGGATTATCTGCTTTGATAATCTGGATTACTTAGCAGTGTAAAAGGGGCCTCACAGAACAAAATAAAAAACAAATATTGGCTCACTAATTACATGCTTTTTAATTGACAGATTTAAAACTTTACTAGTTTTTCTTCAGAAACAATGTTAAGAAACACTGTATTCATAAATGTTGGGGCTCATAGCAGATCTAACTTTTCTAGCAGATCTAGTTCTGTAGATCCAAAAATGAATGAACTAACTGTATCTGCTGTCGACAACAACATACTAAAGACAAAACAGCATGTCACATATGTGTGCATGTGTCATCCAAGTTCCTTTCGACTTATGATGACCCATGAATTTTATAGGGGTTTTTTCAGGCAAGGAATATTTTGAAGTCTTTTGCAATATAGCATTTCTCTGCAATATAGCCAATTGCACTTGGTATTCTTGGCAGTCTCCAATCCGACACCTAACCAGAGTTGATCTTGCTTAGCTTCCAAGAGCAAACCGGAACTGGTGCCTTTAGGGTTTTAGGATACTGCATGCCAAATAAGGAGATGCTATAATTGCAAGTGAGCTACTTATGTTCGGTGTCTGTGAACTAATAGCCAAGCATATTCCATGTCCTAAATCCTCACCATACTAAGATGCCATTCCGGGATAACATCCTTGACATGACAAAAAACAGCAATCCTAACAAATGGCAAGTCAGCAAAGGTAAACATTTAAGCACTCTTAGTTGATCTTCAGCTACAACAAAAATGCTTAGGTTGGGTCCCCCAAAAAGGGACCCTTTGCATTCTTATATCGTTTTACAGATCATAAGGAGGCCCTTTGTTTCAGAAATCGTAACTTTGAAGTGTCCCTTATTTTTGGAAAAAAGGGGGTGCTCTAGCATCCTTTATCCCAAACTCTGCCTCGGTGCCATTCTCTTTCTCATACACCCCTTCCTCCCACAAATATGTTCCTGTGTCCCACAGCAGGCAGGGCCAGTCAGCTTCTTTCCGAGATATTCCCCCTTGGGGAGCTTTCACATCACTGCCAGTTGTTGCCGTTTCAAACTCAATTGTTCTGCTTGGTACTGAGGCAAATGGAGTCATTAATTACCTTCTATCGGCTGGGACGAGTTTAGAAAACGATCAATACACAGCGCTTGTCATTCACAGCAGCTAGTCCCAGCCTGTGCAGACAGGCCCTGCTTCCCACTGCACTCCTAGCGTCTCCTGGGCCTAACAAGAGACTGAAAAATGCTAGCAACCCAAATTCTAGGGAGTCCATGTTGGAATAATTGTGCAAGTAAAACGAAACAGAGGACTTTGCCCCAATATACCATATGGCTAGTCTCCCAACTATGCTCTCTTTCAGTGGAAGGAACTGGCAAAACCATCTCTTGAGTATTCCTTGTCTAGGAAAGCCCTATAAAATTCATAGTGGCCATAAGTCACATACATACACAGAGACAGATTTCTTACCAGGACTGATCATCATTTCAGTAACCTATACGAAGCATTTGTATCTTAGCATCAATACCACAGAGAATAGTGAAGCATCATTTTCATATAACACAAACACCCCTCAAATGCATCTGCCTCAAACCCTGTTGGCATGCCAATCATATAAGAACATGCTGACTGGGAAACACAAAAACAAATGCTATTGAGTACCTGACATGTGATTTCCATACAGATTGGTGGACTATAAGGTAAATGTAAAGGTTTCCCCTGACGTTAAGTCCAGTCATGTCTGACTCTGGGGTTTGGTGCTCATCTCCATTTCTAAGCCGAAGAGCCAGCGTTGTCCGTAGACACCTCCAAGGTCACGTGGCTGGCATGACTGCATGGACCGCCATTACCTTCCCGCCACAGCGGTACCTATTGATCTACTCACATTTGCATGTTTTCGAACTGCTAGGTTAGCAGGAGCTGGAGCTAACAGCGGCTGCTCATGCCGCTCCCGGGGTTTGAACCTGGGACCTTTCGGTCTGCAAGTTCAGCAGCTCAGCACTTTAACGCACTTCGCCACCGGGGCTCCTATGGTGGACTATACTGGGCCAGATCTATATAATCTGGCAGCTATTTTAATCTTTAAATGGATTATAGGCTAGATAGTTTACTTCTGAGCACATGCCCCTACCCTTTTAGATCCACAAATATAAGACAATTTAAAAAATATTGTATATTTCCAAAGTCAAATATTATATCACCAAATCTATGTTCCAATAATGAACAGAGTTCATTTTTTCCTGAAATATCTGATTTGAATTTATCTTCCTCATTTATAACAACGTGTCGTGTTTTATTTATGACCATAGCAAGCTATATCTTGTTTTCCCATTGATCAACAATTGGTATTGGAACAGATCAGCAAGATTCTGCCAATAGAATGCAATCAACATGGATCTCACCAATACATAGGATAGGATTAAATTGTACTGGTTTTTTTTACTGTTTACAGTCTCACTTCAACCTTGCATGACTGAAGAACACCACCACAATACATAAGCAGATGTCCCTCCTCTTTTTCTGTATTACATCAGAAATCAGTTACTCTTGGGAATATTTTTAGAGATCTTTATTACATTTATATAATATTACATATTGTTCACTGAAAAAGTTCTCCCTTAAGTTTATTTTTTAATTTATTGTTTGTTTTATATGACATTGAATTTTTGCCTATCTTTAAGGCCACTCTGCGTTTCCTTCAGGGTGAGAAGGGCGGGATATAAATATGGTAAATAAAGAAATAAATAGATAAAGTTTTCATCAAGTACATTTTAAAACTTCCATAATTTCACAGGTATACTGATACATATTCCCCAAATTTGGGAATACTGTACTCCCAATCCCAATCCTGTTCAATTTTCAAGATCCTTTACTGTCTATATCTAATACAATAATTTGCTAATTTGCATGCTGTCTTGTAACAATTTAAAAAATGAAACAGAATTTCTAGCCACATTTCCTTGTCTGACCCTCTAAGGACCTTATCACACACACCCCTCCCCGTGCCATTTTGCCAGCAAGCCGTTTTGCCATTCCTGCATGACAACGCTTTCCCCATCATACAGAGGAAATGTTGCCCAACTGGGGCAGAAGTGTGCTAGCTCCAATGGCTCCTTCCCATATTGATCTGTTCCTCAACTGACTGGCAAACATCCTAAGACAGTTAAATTGGTAAGTGTGATGAGGTCCCAAATCTATCCTCCTTTAATATAACTTGCACCAGCAAATATTGGTGGGGGAGGGAAGAAAATGAAGAGTAACCACAGACATATAATACAAGTGGGAACCAGCATTGTGGTCCAACAGGAATGCACTAAGATGCCTTGGTGATGAGATGGCGGCCAGCAGCACAGCCATGCCAAAACCGATTTGGCCCCTCTGATTTTGCCCTCAAAATGGAAAGAAATGCAGGTACTCGAGCCCCTCCCCTGTTCCTCTCAAGATACTTTGCCAGTCACACGGCAAGAAACCAGGAAGAAGAGCTGCAATAAGTCAGATATGTGTGTTTTTTCTGTTTTGAAGCCAAAATCAGGATGGGGAAGTATAGGAAGAGATAGCCACCCCATGTCCATGGGCTGCCTGAGGAATGTGGGATGGCTGTCAAAGTACCCACCTCTGATTCTGCACAGGAATCAAAGGTGGGTGTCTACACTGGTCAAACATGGTGCAGGATTTGGTCTTTCCCAAATCATTAGGCGGCTTTTTCCAGGTTCAATTGGATCAGCCTTTGCGTGTTTCGTAAATACCTGCAGGCTGACTCGGCCCCACATTGTGTAAACGCACCCCTAATCTCCTGAATCACTTAAGCCAAACAAACAAACAGCAAAATAGACAGAATCATCCCAGGAAACAAAAACTTCTAATTTGACTGAGTTTCCTTCAAATCAGGCAAAGTGAATCTCTGCTTCTTTCTCTTTCTGAAAACCTATTATTATGTCCAAAAGAGATACAGTAGAGTCTCACTTATCCAACATAAACGGGCCGGCAGAACGTTGGATAAGCGAATATGTTGGATAATAAGGAGAGATTAAGGATAAGCCTATTAAACATCAAATTAAGTTATGATTTTACAAATTAAGCACCAAAACATCATGTTATACAACAAATCTGGCAGAAAATGTAGTTCAATACGCAGTAATGCTACGTAGTAATTACTGTATTTACAAATTTCGCACCAAAATATCATGATATATTGAAAACATTGACTACAAAAATGCGTTGGATAATCCATAACGTTGGATAAGCGAGTGTTGGATAAGTGAGACTCTACTGTATACCTGAAACAAAAATAAGCCTCTGCATTATCCAAACTTTTACAATAGTAGGTAAAGGTAAAGGTTCCCCTGACGTTAAGTCCAGTCATGACCGAGTCTGGGGGTTGGTGCTCATTTCCATTTCTAAGCTGAAGAGCCGGCGTTGTCCATAGACACCTCCAAGGTCATGTGGCTGGCATGACTGCATGGTCCGCAAGTATTGCTAATGAAATGCTACACATCCCTTTTCTGAATGAGTGAGCCATAACCATACCACTAAAGGGGTATTATTACTTCTGTTCTCCAGTTCAAACAATGTGAAGTATTTTTAAATGTTTGAAACAATAACTGCGTCACTGTAACCAATAAAACTGCATGATACTTATATACAATATTAGGCATCAGGAATCCACACTTTAAAACCCTCTTGCTAATTCATGCCTTAATCCTTGCCGTTTTCTAATTCTGTATATCTATACTGTTTGAATCTTGTTAGATTTATCAGAACATCCAGTTTGGTAAAGTAAGAAAAAGAAATAAGATAAACAATATTTCAAGTACTGTATGTTTTGATGCCAGCTACTCTTCCCAACCAAGAAATGATTAATTCAACTCATTGTCACATTTCTGTGGGGTCTACAAGTGACTACTTTCAATTATATTGCAGATATTATCTGGAAAAGTACCATAATGTATTTGTTTTGCATTTTAATAAGTTTATAAGTACAGCCTTTTCTCATTCTCCTCCATATTTACTGAAACATTAGTGATTTCTTCAAATTAATGAAGTATCTAGATATTTTGTCAAATGCTTCTAATTTATTTTAAGAATAAGAACCAACATCCCAAGATCCTTGCCTAAAACATAATTTTAATTTCAGGTTGACCCAGGCTGGCCCTCTTGATGTGTCTATCTTGTCTAATCTGTTCTACCTTTGTTACAATACATAAATTAAACAATAATTGGGATAACAGAGAGCCCTGTGTTACTACTTTTTGTAGTTTAATTATAGATGGCATTATAACTGCAATCTTGTCTACAGGATACAGTCCATGTTAATACTGCAGATTAGAAAAGGAGCTAAGGCTTGTTAGGATTTTCAGACAAAAATCTCCCATTCAAAAGATGCCTCCGGTGGAAGCAAAAATGAATCTACTTACACTGTTTTTTCAGGCTGCAGCTAGAGCAATCTAGCACTCAGCTACATGTAGAAGTGCTGTGACATGTAGAAGACTAACACACAAACTAATTGTACTTCACCCCTTGGCTTGAAATAGGGAACTTGCTGCCGCAAAATTTCATGTAAAATAAAATATTGGATTTTTCTGGTCTTTTCTATACTAGATGGGACTACTGTCCTTGGGAATACTAAAAAATGGCATGTACTGTATATACTCGAGTATAAGCCTAGTTTTTCAGCCCCTTTTTAGGGCTGAAAAAGCTCCCCTCGGCTTATACTCGAGTGAGGATCCTGGCTGGCTTATATTCGGGTCAGCTTATACTCAAGTATATAGGTAATCAGACTTAGACAGTCTTATCTTATTAAATTATTATTATTATTATTATCATCATCATCACCATAAATTACAATTTTATGTAAACATTCAAAAACATTAAACCTATTGATGCCTCAAATAATGTAATTTTATTAGTATCTATATTTATTTTTATTTTTGAAATTTGCCAGTAGCTGCTGCATTTCCCACCCTCGTCTTATACTTGAGTCAATAGGTTTTCCCAGTTTTGTGATAAAATTAGGTGCCTCAGCTTATATTCAGGTCGGCTTATACTCGAGTATATACGGTAAACGAATGTAGAAGCTGCATAGTTTCTAGAGTCTCCTTGATACAACAGTACATGTATAATATAAAACATAGAATCATAGAAACATGGAGCTGGGAGAGATCTCGTGGGCCATCCAATCCAACTCCCTGCCAAGAAGCAGGAAAATTGCATTCAAAGTTTGTATAAAAATATTTTTGATCTTTCTTTACTGTTAGTGTGCTCTATGTTTGCTCATCTGAAAACCTTAACTCAAAATTCCCCAAACTAAGGCTCACGGATACGTCCGTTCAAGCCCTCCACTTAAAAAAAAATTGAGGATCCCTGCTTTAAATGAGGAAAAACAGCAGTAGTTCTGCAATTATTGGGTTGAATTTTCATAATTACATAACAAACCAGATCTGAAAAAAGCGGAGAATGGCTACCATACTTACACAATACATGGCTGGCAGTTTGGCATGCTGAAAAAAAGCCACAAGTTCTGTGACTGAGCCCCCATCTCCATTCCAGTTTGAACTGCATTATAATGGTCAGTATATACTCTGCCTGGATCTACACTGCCCTATAATCAAATTTCAGAAGGTGGATTAACTGCATTGATCTGGATTATCGGGTATGTAGACTGTTTTAAGCCAATTTAATGCAGTTAATCTATATTCTGAAATTGGATTATAGGGCAGTGTAGATCCAGCCTCTTATAATGCAGATTGAACTGCACTAAACTGAGTTATATGAGTCTACACTGCCCTATATTACATTTCAAACAAAAAAAAAAAATCTGGATTCAGAAACTGGACTATATGGCCTTACCATATTCCTCCATAAGCAATAAAGCTCCATATATGTTTCCCCCTGCTAATTTAACTGAGTTACAGTACTTTTGGCCTTTGAATTATGTTTGCAGCCATTGAATTTAGGTGATAGGGGAAAGTAGGAGGATAGAGAAACTAAGATGTTTTGAAAGACATTGAAAAGTGGGGTGGCAGAGAGATTAATCAAGATGGTCCTTTGCTAAAATGGGGTAATTGGATAGTAGGCTGGTATCACCTGACCTAGGAAGGGCTGTGGAATGAGGATCTATTCCCAATCTGGTTTTCCAATACTGCCATGCAGAAGTTAAACCCATTACATTCAATGAGACTTTCTTCCAATGAGACTCGGGACCTCGTCACATGAGGCTTGGGCGCTTCCAGGACAGAGCCAGCATACAGTGTGCCGGAGCCCATCACATGACGCATGGCTCTTTCCGGTGGGGCTCCATTCTGGCTCTTTCTAGGTTCATCTTAGGGCGGAGCCCTGAGAACATGGTTGGCTACCCATGTTCTCATTGGGTAAGCCAGGGACAGTGCGAGGAGAAGCTGGGCAGTGACTCTTTTGCCCATGTGATGGGGAAGGCAGCGATGCCGGTTGTGGGATGACGGTTTCCCCCGCTGCCCACCGGATTTGCTATACGGATGCTCCTGGCTATCTCCTGGTTTGAGAACCTCAATGTTATATACAGGCAGTCCCCGAGTTACAAACATCTGACTTATAAACGACTTATATTAAAGAACTGGTGAGACAACAGCAAGTGAGAGAAATCTACCTCTAGGATGGGAAATTCACTCCTGAAAGAATGATCATGGGGAAAAGGTCTCCACTGAAGCTTTATCATCAATCATTTTTTCCACAACAAGCCAAATTTTTCAAAATCCAATTATCACAGGGACAGAAAGTGAGGTGAAATCTTCTGAACATGGACACAGACAGAAAAACAAAGCCCACAAGGTGTTAACCCTTTCCTGTGCTATCCAAAGCTATATAGATAGATGGATGGATAGATATAGTTTTGGCTGGACTTACACATAAAAATGTACCTGTTCCAACTTACATACAAATACAACTTAAGGATAAATTTATTTATTTATTTATTTATTAGCTTTATTTTGTTAAAGCGCTGAGCTGCTGAACTTGCAGACCAAAAGGTCCCAGGTTCAAATCCCAGGAGCGGAATGAGCGCCCGCTGTTAGCCCCAGCTCCTGCCAACCTAGCAGTTCGAAAACATGCAAATGTGAGTAGATCAATAGGTACCGCTCCAGCAGGAAGGTAACAGCGCTCCATGCATTCATGCCGGCCACATGACCTTGGAGGTGTCTACAGACAACGCCGACTCTTCGGCTTAGAAATGGAGATGAGCACCAACCCCCAGTCGGTCACAACTGGACTTAACATCAGGGGAAAACCTTTACCTTTTTTACCTTTTTATCCTGTTCTTCTCACCCTTGTCAGGTACTCAGTGTGGTATACAAATGGCAATATTCAATGCCACACATTTAACAACATAAAATAAAACATCAAAATAATAAACTATTAAAAGCATATAAATATCATAAAACCATTAAAACAAATATCCAGTCCTGAGGCTGTCACTTACATGCTACATTGTGCTAATGTTATATTGCACTATCCAAATGCCTGGTTGCAGAGCCAGGTCTTCACTTTTTTTCTAAATACCAGGGGGGAGGGGGACAATCGGATATCACTGGGGAGGGAGTTCCACAACCAAGGGGCCACCACGGAGAAGGTCTTGTCTCTCATCCCCACCAGTCATGCTTTCCATGGGGGTGAAACCCAGAGCAGGGCCTCCCCTACAGATCTTAATTCTCTGACAGGTTCATATACTTGGACAGGTAAGTTGTACTGGAACCGTTTAGAGCTTTATAGGCCAAAACCAGCGCTTTGAATTGTGCTCGGTAGTAGTTTGGCAAACCTACAGAATCTATTTTGTTTGTAACTTGGGGATTGCCTGTATTCTGAAACAGGTCTCGTCTTATTTAAATTGTACCATCACTACACATCCCACTTTACAATTAATAGACAGCTCCCTGCTCTCAGGCTTACAATCAAACTTTGACATTTCCCAGAAAATCCCCATGACTAACACATCATGTGGAAAGCATTATGTCACACACTCTGATTTCCCTGGCTATTCAGTGCACTGGATCATTCCAGAATTTTATTAATTCAGGGAGCAACAGATAAGTTGTATACGATCTCAGTTGTTCCAAAGCAGGTGGCAGACGCATTCAGCCCTGAGAATTAATTTGGGAGCCATGCTCCATATGAAAATCATATTGGTAAACAAGCTCTTGAGAAAACACCCCTTGCTCTTTCCTTGGAGATTCAGGCATTAAATGAATTTCTGTCTGGCTACATTCTGTCCTGCAACATTTTTGCCTTACTGTTGCCAGCTGTTCTTCCTCTGCAGGGACATGGCTTATATTTTGGGTTGGTGGCACCTGTATGCACTCCAGAATTACTCTATAGATTGTGTAGCACAACAAGCGGCAGTTTACATTCTTATTCTTTCCATTAATTTACCAAAACATCTCTCACTCTAGCATTCCATTTTATGTAGATCGGCATTACATGTAATAACTCATCTTCATGTGAATAATGAACAACAAGATCACTTGAATTAACTTGGATTGTTCATGAATACCCAGAGGACAGATAAAGGCTAGGAAAAGGACAATGAACAACTGGGTTACAATTGTTCCAGATAAATTAACAGTGCAAATTTGTACTTCTGTATGCACCCAACCTTCTGGGAGCACGTATTGCCGATCAAAGCTGTTGCTTTCATTTGGCTAATCCGTACTGTTCAACATTGATTCTGTTTGAAGTATCACTTTAGCTATCTTCATTTAACAAGATTGAGACAGATCTGCACACCAAAACTTCATGTATTCTGCACAGATACAGACACTACAACACAATATAATAAAAGAGTTCCAACTGATTTGTGTTAAAAAGGTCCTTCCCACTCAAAGCATACAAGCCATCTTCAACAGACATTTTTTAATATAAGTAATTTCTTTTTTATTTTAAAGATATAGGATTCGAAGGTCAAAGAGACAGAATAAATGTTACACTTGTCTAATCCAATTATTGCTAGACATATTGTATTATTGATCATAATATTGTAATACAATATAATACTAATAATCATACAATATAATAATATAATAATAATATATTTTATATTATGTGCAATATTGCTAATAATATTGCAATATAGTGGTATAGTAAAAAAAAAAAAAAAGGTAAAGGTTTCCCCTGACGTTAG